>NC_045805.1:13921299-14545534 GCF_009873245.2 Balaenoptera musculus | reverse complement strand
CACACTCATCAAGGACCTACTATGTGTTTAGCATGGATAAAAAGATGAAAAAGAAAATGAAACAGAAAGCCATTAAAAAAGTTTACAGTTTAGTAAAAGAGATGACAGGAACACTAATTATTATAATTAGAAGATGGAAGGTGATAAGTATTATAAGGGAAGTATAATCAATGCATTTATTTATTTCTTCAAAAGACATGCCCAGAAGTAACTGTCATATGATGTAGATAAAGAAGTTCTTTAACTGTTTTAAGAGATAAAGTTCTAGAAGATGGTAATAACTAGCTCAGGAAAGGGAGGTTTTTTAGAGGATCAGGGAAGATGACTTAAAGAAAATGATATTTGAATTAGGTCTTGAATGGGGTGGGATTTTGATAATAGCTTGCAAAAACAAGCTTTGTAGGCATCCTGAATTGTTTTACTCCACTAACTAATTTATTTAGCATCCCCTCACTGCTTTCACATGTCATGTAATCTGCACAGGCGTCCTGTGAGGTAGGTACTATCATCACCACTTTACGTTAAAAAAGAAGAAATGGAGCTTCTTCATTTCTTCCTTTCACCAATACGATAGGTGAAAGGCCTATCGTATTTTACTCATATAGGTCAGTTGTTGACTTTGAGAAGCATTTCATTCCAGGGCAGGGATAAAGGCACATCCAAAGATTAAGAAGTGAGAATGTTTTTAAGGAAGTGGAAGCAACAGGTACAACTAGAAACTAAATGGCGAAGACTCCAGATAAGACAGTAGAAAGAAAAATAAAAGAGGGAGGGAGAAAAATGAAGAAATTTGTTTGTTTTGGCAAAGAGCTTAGCCTGTTTGCAGCCATGGAGAAAGCACCAGCAGGAGAGAAGGAAGGTGCTAGAGGAGGTAGGGCTCCTCCAGGAGCAGAGAGGGGGCAGCAAAGAGAGAGAAGACTCAAGGACAAGGGATAGTCCAGCCTCCAGGGGAGCCGGGGAGGCTGGGACCTCGGGAGCATGAGCGGGAATTGAGAAATGAGATCAACTCCTGACAGCTGGCAGGGAAATCTCAAAGGACAGTCTTATTACACTGAGGTGTGGGAAACGTCCGGCGTGCACGTGAGGTGGAGTGGCAGCCTGGTCTTGTCCGCAGTGGCGAATGAACAAGGAGGCACAAAAGGTGAAATAAAAGCCAGTGGAGCGAGTCAGGAGCGAGGGCATATCGGGAAGAGCCCTGGCTCACACTCTGTCCTCCTTTATGTCCTCGCTCTAAACGTCCAGAGACACATTTTAAAAATTATTCATATAAATTCCTCTGACTTTGAATGACTGATGTAGGTGAGATTTCTCCAATCCAGTCCTTTGAATAGGAAGTGGGATGTCATAGGCTGGGGGCCGGTGTTTACAAGCATAAATTTTGGACTTACACGTTGCTGGGTGGGAGTCCTGGCTCTGCAACCTGCCTGCAGAGAAATAGACCAAGGTACAAAACCTCCCTGCAATGTGGTTTCTCCTCTAAAACGAGCATAAGCACGGCACAGAGCATTAAAGTTAGGTATGTTGTGTAGTGTATATAGCACATCATCTGACATCGAGAAGCATTCCATAAATGTCAACCACTACTGCCGTTTTCAGCTGTTCATGGATTGGAAGTTTATAATAAGATTCTCCTCCTAACCTGTGGTCCAGTTACTTAGCCTGAGTCCTCTAATGTCTTCTGACGCCATGCATACGTGTGTTTTGAAGGGCCATGGCTACTGAGGCTTTTCAGTGGGATCCTAGTCACCTCTACAAGGTATATTTTGAAATCTAAGACTCATGAATCTCAGAGGGACTCTATAATGCTCATCCAGCAATTGATCAATTTAGGTTGTTAAAAGGTATGGAATTCAAGGGAGATCAGGTAACTGGGTAGATGGTGATGCTTTTAACCAAAATGGGAATGGAGAAGACCTTTATGCTTTGTTTTTTATGTGGGGGAAAAGACTTTGGATATGTTGGACTTGACACATTTGTTGGAAGCATTTAGATGAAGATGCCTAGTGGGCAGCTGGAAATACTTTTCTAGCTATCAGGAAAAAGTGAGGCAAAATCTGGAACAAATCAGGACCTCAGATGTAGTCTAATTCAAGATAGGAATGGACTAATGACTGTATAAAGCCTGAGACTATATTTCCTTTATTAATATTATATTATTACCTCTGTTACTAGATTATCTCCATTGAAGCCATTTTTCTGACTACAGCATGTTCAATTAATAAAAGTTTATAATGATGTCTTTTTAGCCACTCTACAGAAAAAGATCCACACTTTGGAAAATGTGTTTCTGTTTTTTTTTTTTAAGTCATTGAACATGGTTGTTAAGTATACTTAGGTCAAAATGTCTAAACTGCCTCCATCATTTTTTTCCCTTTCATCGCACACATGAATTTTAAAAGAAAATAATAATAATTTTTAATTTTTTTATTCATTTAAAAAAGATATGGTATATGACTAGTCTAAATGCAGTTATTGAGAAGAAACAATGCAAATTAACAAACACTGGCCTATTAGACCAACATTAGTTACTTTGTGTAGTTTGGTATTGAGCAAAAGTTATTTTTCCTATTGAAGTTATGAGCACTACCAATTTAATTTTCCTGGGAAAAGTAAATAAGGATTAAAAAGATAAATTATCTCAAAGAGTTTTTGAGGCTTAACTGGGTTATGCATGTTAAGTGTGTAGAATGGGGTCCAACATGTAGAAGATGCTCAAGAAGTGTTAGAATGTATTATTAGCAATCATTTTTTTAATAAATTTATTTATTTATTTTTGGCTGAGTTGGGTCTTTGCTGCTGCGTGCAGGTTTTCTCTAGTTGTGGCGAGCGGGGGCTACTCTTCGTTGCAGTGCATGGGCTTCTCATTGCGGTGGCTTCTCTTGTGGAGCACGGGCTCTAGGTGCGCGGGCTTCAGTAGTTGTGGCACGCAGGGTCAGTAGTTGTGGCTCGTGGGCTCTAGAACGCAGGCTCAGTAGTTGCGGCGCACGGGCTTAGTTGCTCCGCGGTGTGTGGGATCTTCCCGGACCAGGGCTCTAACCCGTGTCCCCTGCATTGGCAGGCAGATTCTTAACCACTGTGCCACCAGGGAAGTCCGCAATCATTTTTGTATAAATGAGTTAAGTAGAGAGGCACGTGCTGTGATTCTCCAGGCTGTGCAAGTTCAGTGGTGACTAGCCAGAGTCTTAGCTCTTGAGAGCTGTTCACAGTCTTCAGGGTTGAGGGAGGAGAAGCTAATGATGACCAAATAGCATCACAAATACCCATACAGTGGTGAGCAAGCACTCAGAATAGGGTGTGAATGATCCCCCTGGAAGATCTCAGAAGTGTGCAAGGTTCTGGATGGAGAGAACACCATGTACAAATGAATGGGCATGAGAGAACGCTGGAGGTGGGTTAGTGGATCTGGAATGAGGGAACCATAGGGAGAACCGGGCCTAGCGTGGGGTGCGGCAAGCACATGGGCTTTGCAGTCACACGGACTTGGATTTCTTTTCCAGCCCTGTGACTGCTGAGTATGTGGGGACAGGACCCCCAGTCTCTCTAGATCTCTATTTTACTACCTTCAGAGCAGAGATAATAGCACTCACCTCTGAGGATTAACATTGGGATTAAATGGGATTATTGTAAATGACTGGCATATCACCTAACACATCAAAAACACCGGAGGAATGGTAGCCACACCACCAGCCTCAGGATCAGCCTTATGATAAAGTTTGGATTAAATCTTTAGATAAAAAAGAGAACCACTGGAGTTTCTTTTTTTTTTTCTTAACATTTTACTGGAGTATAATTGCTTTACAAGGGTGTGTTAGTTTCTGCTTTATAACAAAGTGAATCAGCTATGCATATACATATATCCCCATATCTCCTCCCTCTTGCGTCTTCCTCCCTCCCACCCTCCCTATCCCACCCCTCCAGGTGGTCACAAAGCACCGAGCTGATCTCCCTGTGCTATGCGGCTGCTTCCCACTAGCTATCTATTTTACATTTGGTAGTGTATATATGTCCATGCCACTCTCTCCCTTCGTCCCAGCTTACCCTTGGAGTTTAAGTGGGAAAAAGTAATGCTCATGTTTGTGTGTAAAAAAGATACACCTGGTAAGAGTCTATCAAATTAAATGAAAAGAGCAAGAAGTGGTTATAGAGAGTTTCAACATCTGAGGCAAGAGAACAACAGGCATGAATGAAAGTGGTGGGTCAGGGAGAAAAGTGAGGGTTTTATAGTCAAGATTACTATATAGCAATGAACTCTTCTAAGTGTTTGGAATGCATCTCAAACAGTGACTGCTCAACAGTCTTAAAAATAGGTGATTCTAATTCAGTGTGGTATCGCATTCATAGAGATGAAGGACATGCACAGGATCTACTTTGCTTGTGCACGAGCTCCCGAGGCATCACTGAGGAAGAGTTTGGGGTATAAAGAATATGTGGGCTCTTGCTTTGGAACGTGCTGAGCCCCCGTGATTGAGAATCAGCATGTGCTAAAGCACAGAAGCAAGAAGGACATGTTCTGAGGACTGAAAGTCAAGTCGTTGGGTGTGGTTGGAATGCAGGGTGCTTGATAAGAGAGAAAGTAAAACGGACAAGCAGACCAGAGCAAGATTGTGGCATCATTGTTTCACACTCAGGTAGATGAGAAGGCACTGAAAGAGTTCAAGCAGGAAAGTGAAATAATACGATTTCCATTTTAAAACCTCTACTCTGGTATAAAGTACAACTGAGAAGGGGGGTGAGACTAAATGCAAGGATTTCACAGAGGAGGATGGTGTAAACTACAGGAAGAACACTGCCCCCGACCTTGATCTTTTATCTCTTAAGGATGTGAGATATGAGACTGGAGTCTCGGAAATTTCAGGAGACTTTGATTATCTGTGTTGAAATTTCATACAAAAGGGAATGCCGTACAGTATGCAGAGCCCAGTGCAAGGTGAAAATGCTAGACCCCTTATTCAAAAATTATTGATAATTTCAAGATGATGACCACAGAGTATTAAACCCAGCACCTGGCCTTTCTAAGCACAGGGTCAGGTGTAAATGCTCAGGTCACAGGCCCATAAAGCCAACCCTGCACACAACTTGCATTTTTATTCATCATATGTGAACACTCTTGCCTTTTGTGCATCAAACGCAATGGACTTAATAAGATTAATGAGTTTGAGCTACTGTGGGGTATCTCTACTGGTATCTACTATCTCTTCCTGGCTGGAGGAAAAGCAGCTTCTCCCCAGGCTGGGGCCCTTGGGATGCATGAGTCCTGCCATACCCCTCCTATACCCCACACGGGCAGGACCTCGGTCATCAGAATACCATCACCCGGATCCCTGCATCATGTCGAGGGGGCCTGTGAAGTCCCCAGTGTGGGAGGGATCTGGCAGCTCCTCATTTTCCTCTACCTTCTAGAAAACCCTCTCTCCCCACCCCTTCCCATGGTAAGAGCACATTCCAACATGGAAGCAGAAGATCGAGCCTCCTCAGAGGATGGGGGAAGGAGCACTGGGTCAAGGAGGCATGATCTGGAATTCCCTCTGATAAGCCGAATAGCTAGAGAGTTTGGAGTGGGCTGATGTGTCTGCAGTTCTAGGTCCAGGCCAATGCTTGAAGACACGTTTGGATTTTTGTACCTATGGCCTTCTGTGAATGGAACTCCCCCGACCTTAAAAATGTCAATATAATGATCAATTTCAGACTTTCCCTGTAGTATGTTACATATGAAAGTAGGGATCTGCCTCATTGAATAGCACCAGGCGCCAAGACGTCCCCAGACACTCATGAATGTGAGTGCACCTCCCCCGCGGTCCCCCTTACTCCGGTCTAGCCTTGTCCTTCCTTCTCCTCCATGTGTCTCTCCATTCTCCTTTCCTTGTCAGTGTTGTTTCTTTATGTGATTATTATGAAAATCCAAATTATAGTTTGAAGTGCCATTTATTGTATTTAGTAAACAATTTTATGTTACTTATTCTTGGTTGCTAATTTTTAAAGGTCAGTAAATAACAGTATGAATTAAGTACTTTTTATGTTTTGATAGCCCATAACTGCTTTTCCTTTTGTATGAGCCTTGTCAAAGACAAGTTTTCTCCAATTCTGCACGAAAGTCCCTCCGATTTTTCAGGAAAGGAGGGAGCAGGCAGGGAGGAGCCTGCGGGGAGCCGTAGGGTAAGGTCCAGTCGTGGGCCTGCCCTTTACGAGGATGTAAGTGCTGGCATGTGACTTAACATCTTTCAACCACAGGTTTGGAACCAGAAAAATGAGGCTCTTATGCCAAGATCACAGGCCCATTAGTTCTAGTACATGAAATAATTCATGCAAAGTACCCACAGCAGTGCCTAGCACATAACTCGCTCTCAGTAAATGACAACTATGCTGTCAATAAAATTCTCCTGGGATGAAAGAGAAATGGGGATCTACCAGAGATCTTGACATAATAAAGCTCGACTGGGCCCAGAGCAAAAATTACATAATATAAGAATGAATTTCCACAATAGATAGTTTAAAACTTCTAAATATAAAACCCACCAGACTTTCAATGATCACATATTTCTTAAACTTGAAGTTTAATTTAAAACTCAAAGAAACTTCTAGAAGAGTCTAACAACACGCTACTGTATCTTCTGGTCTTGCCTGAATTATATCACACTAAGGCAAACTATGCAGAGTATTAACTGCCAACACGATATTAGGATAGAACGAGGGAGATCACCATTTTTAAAGATCCTAATTCCAAGGAAGAGCCATCCTGCCATTAACTAAGCTAACAGAGAAGAATTTTAATTAATCCTACAATCCTAAAGTACTTGCTTCAGAATGTATTATACGGACGTTTGCCAATAGATTTACTTGCTTAATTTTGTTTTTCTTGAGCTGATCTAAAATTAATCTTCGGGTCATGTGGTGTTGAGCTTTGTGATCTGCAAGGTTAGTTAGGAATGTAAAATAACCGTAAGTATTCTTATAAATAATAATATTAGCTACCATTCCCTGAATGCATACTGTGTTGGGCAGCTTGCCAAATTCTTTAAATACCTCACATTGACTGTACACAAAAACACTCTGATGAGGGTATTATTCTCATTTTACGGAAGAGGAAACTGGCTCTGAGAAGTTAAACATCTTGTACTGGGTCACACTTGTGGGGAAGGTAGAAATCAAACTTGGGTCGGCCAGATTCCAAGCCCTGTGCTCTAACATTTTTCTGCTTCTTTGTGGAAACTTCTGATTAGCAACACCACCCCCCCAAATGTTATAACTCGCATGTTATCCTTCTCTATATTTTTCTTTGTGGACGCTATGGAAACATTTATTTACAAGACTACACCAAGTGTCTTTATTCTCAAAGACCAGAAACAACGCAACAATAGAGGTATGGAGGAAAAAAAAAAATCTATGAGGCCAATAATGATTATTTCTTTGTGGTGAGATTGCAAATGATTTTTCTTTTCTTCTTTTGCTTGTCCATATTTTCTAAATCAACTTCCAGTTTTGAAACTTTCAAAATAAGGAGGTGCATATAGGTGAGGACCAAAGGAAATTCGTGGGGCACCAATTCTGATGTTCTAAACATCAGAATTAGATGTTTAGACATCTAATTCTGAAGCTACAATGCTAAGCAATAGGAACGAAAAACAAAACGAAACGAATCTCTGGATATAAATATTTTATCAATTCCCTTTTATTGTCATAATTCACCTCCACTTTAATTTGGGAGGTTATTTGGAATATGTCCCACTGGAAAATTGATCACTGCCATCTTGATTTTCTGTGCTCAGTGTCAGTGGGCCTGTTTACTGGCAGTGATGGTTTTACCTCTGGATTAAGAATGATTAGTTCTACTTTGGAACCAAATACATTTCAACTGGAGTTCGAAAAGAATTAAGAATAATTCCCTTTGTCACACACACGTGGCTATGTACACGTGGAACAATTTCCCTTTGTTAACCATGGCACTGTGATCTAAAGAAGAAGGTGGCCACTTTGAGAGCATGTACTTTGGGGGAAAACAATCTTGTCTTCTTCACATTTTTAAGATAGTACGTAGTATGATAGATAGCCTGTAAGAGTCCTAACCTGTATGACAAATTACATTTCACAGGTAAGTCCTAACACACTAGGTGAAATAGATTATCCAGAGCATTTAAAATAAGAAAAAAAAGGGGGAAAAAACAATTCAAAAGATCATATCCAAAACATTTATTGTTCAATATACATTACATGACCTGCCTTGCCTGACTTGGTTCTCCCATTATTCCATCATTCACTTTTCATTGGCATTAAGTAAGCTTTTTCTATGAATTAGGCACTGTACTATATGAAGAAAACAGAAGGTCTTGCCCTTGTGGAGCTTATAGGCTTGAGGTCTATTTATACTTTGTATATGAGGCTGAATGGCTCAATTCATGAATGTATGAGCCTGTACAAACAAAACATATGATGATATGAAATGTGGAAAAGTTTTTTCTTAAATACTTACTGTATTCATAAATATATTTCCCAGTTGTTTTTCTAATATAGGTGGTGAATTTATGCATACCATTGGATGATAATTAAATGGGGCATTAGCAAATTATACTCATTCTAATTTAAATAGATATCATTTTTTAAGTTGCATTGAAAATAAGCATACTTTTCAGAATTTTTCTTAGAAAAATCTTTAAAGCTGTTTATGAAAAATGCCATTTTAATAAGCATCATTAAAAGCAGCACATTGCTATGCTTTTAAATCACAATGACACCGTTTATTGCTTTTCCCTGCACTCATGGTTTTCAACTCAATGTTCAAACTTTTTCAGAGGATAGACATTATGGAATATTTATAACCAAGCACCAAAATTAGCTCTTCTTTCCATTTGTGTGATGTGAAAGAGGAAAGCAATTTCAATGATACAGAATCAATGCTGAGTTACAAAAGTCGTTCATTTCAGGAAAATGTGATCAGGGAATCTTGAGTTCTGCCCTAAATTAATAAAGTCGGTTGTTAAGTGATAAAAGCATTTTAGAGTTTTTATCTTTGAAATGAGAAATGCTTTCTACCTGCCCAAGGGACTATTGTAAGAATATGGAAGTTAACATTCTTGACCTTAAAATGTTAAAGTTTCTCAGTATAGAGGTTCCTTAAAAAACTAAAAATAGAGCTACCATATGATCCAGCAATCCCACTCCTGGACATATATCTGGAAAAGACAAAAACTCTCATTGTAAAAGGTACATGTACCCCAACGTTCACAGCAGCACTAATTACAATAGCCAAGACATAGAAGCAACCTGAGTGTCCATCAACAGATGAATGGATAAAGATGTGGTACATATATATACACAGTGGATTACTACTCAGCCATAAAAAAAGAGTGAAATATTGCCATTTGCAGCAACATGGATGGACCTAGAGATGATCATCCTGAGTGAAGTAAGACAGAGAAAGACAAATATTATATGATATCACTTATATGTGGAATCTAAAAAATAATACAAATGAATTTATTTACAAAACAGAAACAGACTCACAGATATAGAAAACAAACTTATGGTTACCAAAGGGGAAAGAGAGGAGGGAGGGATAAATCAGGAGTGTGGGATCAACAGATACACACTACCATGTATAAAATAGACAGACAGCAAGGATTTACTGTATAGCACAGGAACTATATTCAGTATCTTGTAATAACCTATGATAGAAAAGAATCTGTATATATATATATATCATATATGTATAAAACTGAATCACTTTGCTGTATACCTGAAACTAACACAATACTGTAAATCAACTATACTTCAATTTTTAAAAATGTTCAAGTTTCTTTTACATGAAGATCCACCTGTAAGTGTGCCTGGCTATGCAGATACATGGATTGAAATATGAGTCCATAGATTTCTTGGCTCTTTTGAGGTGGAGATCATTCCAATTTTAGAGCTACGCAGCTACTCAGGTATCTTGTTATAATTCCGAAGTTTATAGCCCTTATCCACTTGGGGGAAGCCATTAGTACATATCCAACAGATGAAATGACAAAGATACATTTATTTTACTTGTAGAGCCAGTGATTATCATGTAAGTGAGAATCAGGAATGTTTTAGTATAAATGTGTCTTTGTGTACAAGTGTGGGCACTAATCAGTACGTGTTAATAGACTGATTTACTCACTTCATTGTTCTTGTGTTTTATATCTTAGCCCAATGCTAGTTCCTCTCAGAACAAAGTTAACAAAACCACTGAAGCAGTGACTGGAGATAAGTAGTAGGAAATAAGACCTCGAACCTCCTGCCTCCTGAAGTGTGTGAAACTAGAGCCATGTTTCATCAGCCTAGAAATTAGCAAGGACCGTTCGTAAACCTTTTAATCACTGTACGGAGATTGTTTTTTGTCGAAACAGAAATGGCAAACACAGCCCTTGAGGCACTGCTCACTTTGATTTGGAAACAGTGTAAGAATTTATATGTACACGAAGAAACTTGAAACTCAAAACTTCTAAATATACTAAGACAGTGAGAGGATGGTTGAGAAGCAAGAATAGCAGCAACATTACATAAACATTCCTCCCCTTGTATGTTTTCAAGATCCTTTAGTATTTAGAAAGGAGATTTATGAACTATTGCATTAAAAATCAAGACAATGTCAATGTTATGTCTGTCTTGAATGATTCTGTTGTAAGAAACTAATATATTCTGAAGGCACCACACAAATTTATCCTTCTATAAATAGATCTATTTATATAACTATATTAATATATCAATTATAATTATAAATGTAATTTATCACTGATTTGATACATTATATTTTGACAAATAGTCAAATTATTATGACTGTATTTTGAATAATTTCTGCATGAAACATGAAGGCTCTGATAACTTTGTATTCAATTAAAATCCAGATAAGATGAGCTACTGTGAATGAGAATGAGTTCTCCATGGAGATGGTTAGTAGAAGGTGGGCAGTACCATTTCCGATGAACAGTGAAAGTACCTAATAATCATCTCAGGGCAGCACAAAAGCGAGCTTTAAAAATGAACCTTAACTATTGTAAATAGTGCTGCAATGAACATTGGGGTGCATGTCACAGATGTAGTAAACGAACTTATGGTTACCAGGGGATAAGGGGGGGAGGGATAAATTGGGAGATTGGGATTGACATATACACACTACTATGTATAAAATAGATAACTAATAAGAACCTGCTGTATACCACAGGGGACTCTACTCAATACTCTGTAATGGCCTATATGGGAAAAGAATCTAAAAAAAAGAGTGGATATATGTATATGTATAACTGATTCACTTTGCTATATACCTGAAACTAACACAACATTTACATCAACTATACTCCAATAAAAAAAATTTTTTAAAAAGACCTTAAACTGAATTTTGAGGATACAAGGGGGAAAAAAAGAGCAATATTATGTTAACTGGAAGAATAAAATCATCACAACAAAGATGACTTAACCTGGTCTAAATCCGTATGTCAACCCTAACCCCAAAGAATAATTGGAGCCCACAGCCCGGGGGTGCTCTGACACTTGGGAATCAGGTATTCACCAGCTCGTGTTCTTCAGTTTGTAGGCTGTGGCGTTTGTTACTACTTGAAATTTCCAGCACCTTTGTGGTTACCCAAAATAGAACATGGTGCAGAAGTCCAGTTTGGAGTCTCAAAGGTGTGTTCAAATGTGCACAAGTCTTTTATTTTTTTTTGAATTTTATTTATTTTTTTATACAGCAGGTTCTTATTAGTCATCCATTTTATACATTTCAGTGTATACATGTCACGCGCAAGTCTTTTGAAAAGAGGCCAAGTGGATAGATCTTAATCAGGAACAAGAAAACAGAGTTCATGTTACAGAATGGTAGAGCCACTGCAATTTATAGCTCAGGTTTGGTTTGCCCATAGGTGATGGGCACTGTTTGTTAAGGCCTTTCCAATTCCTTCTTCTCTTACCCAACATTGTATATGCAAATCTAAAGGCAACCTGAATTTAGCCCTCTTTATCTGTCTTTGCAGGTAGGATTCATTACAGAGTATAATTGCAAAACTGGGCAAATAAGTGTACCCTAATGTAATGCTATAAAATGAACTCAGGGTTCCATTTTTTAGAAGAGTTTTACTAAGCAAGCCCTGCATTAATAAAAATAATTTCTAACTGAGAATTATCTCACTTTTGAGTCATTTTTCTAATTATCTTAAATGGTATTATTCTCCTTTGATAATTTATTGATTCCAAGATCACTTTATTCTACTTGCGTGTCTGACTATACCTCAATTAAAATATACCTAATACTGAACTTGGAAGCTCCAAATTTTACTTCTTCTCTCTTTAGGATATAGTCTATTAATTTCTTTCCACCACTGAATCCCTTCTTACTAGAATTATTGCAAACCTCATCTTCTCTACTGTTGATGTCTATTTCCTTTTATCTCTACAAACCTCTTTTGGTTGCAGTTGAAGCCATCACCTGATACTTTAATGCGTCTACTATTGTGGGTAGCATTCACCTCTAATTTAGCTCATCGGGGGTTGAACACAAGTTTCTATCAAAGCTGCTCCCAGGCAAAAGAAAGTAGCAAAAGTCGGTGATGGTGTAGCCCTGGCGCTCGTGGTACTGACTGACAGGACCCAGTGGGAATTCTCATCCCAACTTAGATCTAGAATCTGCTGCTGATGCTGTTTATGCCCTTTCAGCCCCACTGGGATAGAGTGTCTCAGACCCTGATCCTAGTGATTTTCTATAAAGTGATCCTCTAAATCCCAATTTTCAAAATATAAAGGGGATGAGTAGGTAGGTTTTACAATGTTCTTTCCAGTTATGATTCAAGGTTAAATGAAAGATAAAAACCATGGGAAGCCAAAACTGGTGCCCCAAATCTGCTGACTATACCGTTGCCGAGGATATGTGTGCTGTAGCAGCGACCTAGGATAAGGCCAATACATAGAGCCCGCCTCTCCAGGATCAGTGTGGCTGGATGGAGGCGTCAACCTTCTGAGTCCCCACGGTGGAGACACTCAGTGTAGGGAAGAGAAATGTGGGAGAGGGCGGGGGGGATCAAAGAGAAATCAGAAGATCTCAGTTATACATAAAAACTCCTATGACTCAAAGAAGAAATCAGACACCAACTCACAGAAATCATGGACTAAGGTCATTACCATCTTTCTACAAAGGAAGAAAATATAGGTGAGATATAGAAATAGCCTTATTTAAAGATGCTATTTACAGTCCCCTCAGGTAGCATAATGATCACTGTGACAACCCTTCTCTGTTCCTTAGAGCTTATCTTTCCCTTCCAAATGTGTGAGGAAAAGGTTGTCTTTTATTTACTTTTTACTTAAATGTCTTCCCCAGAACAGAAGTTCGATTGGTCAATGCCTGTCTCTCTCAGCTCTTCCACTTAAACAAGTCAAGCCTTCTATGTATTATTGTGGTTGTTTCAGTTTCTCATGCAGGGTATCCCCGCCTGGTTTCATTAGATAGTCACTCAGTACATTCTAGGGACCGGACACTGTGCTGGGAACAGACGATACTTGTGTTTTTAAAGGGAAGCCTGTTCTCAAGGAGCCTACAGTCTAGCAGGAAAATGACAGCAAACAGTAACAACAATACGTCAAACATCCTTCCACAACAGGTGCTTAACTAACTGGTTTTCACACAGTCTCATCTCATCCTCTCAAAAGGCTCCCCAAAAGGTAGGGGATATTGTCTGCAGTTTACAGATAAGAAAATCAAGGCTCAGACAGATTGAGTAACTTGCTAAAAGTGACAGGGCTTGTCACTAGGCAAGCTAAGCCTGATTCCAAACCTTGATTCTTTTTTCTTGCAATGTAATTATTGCTATAATAGAGGTACTTATACTTCAATTAGCACTCATCAGAACTGTAGTCAATGGATATAAGTTAGTATATGTTTGTTTTTAGCAAAGATGGATAGAATTATAACTCTGTTCCTCCCACCTGCTAAGGGAATGAGAGACGCTCACAGGGACTTACAAAGTCAATTCTTTTTTGCTTCTTCTGGGTTATTCCTTTTAATGCTAATATCTTTTCCTCTTCCACCTTCTACTCACCAAATAAGATGATGATAATGCTGTTGCTTTAAAGAGGAAAATATCAACCATAGAGAAAGTCATTAGCAAAGTCATTAGCAAAGATGGGAGTTTTCTTAATCCAGCTGTTTGACAATTCCATGAATGCTTCTTTAAAATTAAAAATTTTTTAAACCCCATAAAAGTCTGAATGTGAGCTATCTGAAATAAATTTAAGGAAATTAAATTCAGTATCTCAGTGTGTCCTATCCGTTTCATTTTCCCCATCAGCAAAGTGAAAGTACACGTGTTTGCAAAGATCAATTAACACTTTTGCAAATAATTTAATTCTACCTGATTTTTAAAAATAACTGATGGTTACTGTGTGCCAGGTGTGATTTTCCATGCAGTATCTTCTTCAATCCCCTTAATAATGCTCTATGGTAACTAATGATATCCCCACTTTTCAGCTGAGGGAAGTGAGACTCAGAGAGCATGCCCAAACCAAGCAGTGAATAAGGGTAACGACCAGAAAATTAACTAAGGACTATTTATCCTCAAAGCCCATGCTTTTAACTACATGTCATGCATCATTGAGAAAATGATGGTAACAGCAACAACCAACACTTATGCCTGTTGTGTACAAGGCATTGTCTTAAGAGCTTTGTGTATATTAACTCATTCAGTCTTCATACCAGTCAGATGAGTCAAGTACTGCAATAGTTCTTATTTTCTTAATGCGAGAACTGGAGCTCAAGGAGATTCGAGTAACCATGCTATGGGAAGCAGTGGAGTCAGATTTGATGGTGGCAGACAGCCTCCAGAACCTTCCTCTCAGCCATCATGTTCTTCACAGATATGGATAGAAAGATAAAATATTTATACGTGACTGCTTGTTATAAAATGGAATGTATTGCAATTTATATTCATTTCCTCAATGTATGGTACTTAACCAGAAACCATGAGGCAAGAACGCTTAAAATAATTTCCACATTGTATGTGTATCTTCGGTTTTTATTTAAAAACTGGAAAATTATTGGCTTCCTAATCCAACATGCCTTTGCCTCAGTTATGACGGAGAGCATTTACCATTTTAAGAAATCATAAGTAGAAATCTTTCAGGTCATTTAATACTCAAACTCAAGTCATCCCTAGCCTTGAATATTTTCTCAAAGTCACTTTTTCTGTAACAAGGACAAACTCCATCATTCAATTTAGATTTTGAAAGCTTGGTAAACTACATTGAAGTGACCCTGTTCAAAGTTTTCCGAACAATGCTCTGGCAATGTCCACTGAGAACAGGATAAACAATGGGTTCCTGTTTTGTATTTCCTGTATATTATTATGATATTCTTATTTCTCTTGATATCACTGATCATTAAATGTCAGTTTTAGAAAAAAGAGCCAACTACTTGACTATATTTATTTAAAGCCAAAAAGATTCAAATGCTGCAGCTCCAAGGGCTTCAAACATATCAGCTCTGTTTTTCACTGCAATTTTCAATCCATTAGGAAATGATAAGGGGCCTGAAACTGAACGCAGCAACTCTTGTGAGGGCTGACTGTTGATATCCAGAAGTACTTTCAGAACTTCCGAAACTATTCTGTACATGATATCTTTTTTTTTTTAATATTTATTTATTTATTTGGCTGTGCTAGGTCTTAGTTGCCACATGTGGGGTCTTTTTAGTTGCGGCACGTGGGATCTAGTTCCCCGACCAGGGATTGAACCCCGGCCCCCTGCATTGGGAGCGTGGAGTTTTAGCCACTGGACCACCAGGGAAGTCCCATGTACATGACATCTTAATAGCCGGCCTAATTGTCTTCTGCTATCTTTCAGACAGCCTGATGTGAGAAAGTTGTCCTTAGATGGTTGTGTCATGTATGTTTATAGCTTCAAGCGACAGATTACCTTTAACCAGGTGAGGGGTTGGTTTCCCTGAAACAACGAGAAGCCCAGGGTGGGTTCAACTCTGCCTCAGCAGGTGCCTCCCAGAAGGGCATCTGCGTTTCCATCAGCCTAGAGGAGCAATGCCAGGTTAAAGGGCAAAGGGCAGAACGGCCTTCTCCTCAGGAGGTTCTGTGTTATTATCGCGAGTGTGAAATGTCTTGCCTGTAGCTTATCAGCCTGAACAAACTGCAAGGGAATCTGAGAGGGTAAGTTTTAAAATAGACATGGTACCAGGAGTCTGTAGCAAAGTTGAAAGCAAAAATGGATCCTCCATAGGTAGAAAACCGTGTCTGCCAGGACTGTGTTACATTATTTATTTTAAAGAGTAATGAGTCTGGAAATAATGAGTCTGGAAATAGTAAAATAAAATGTATCAGAGGGAAACTTCATTCAAAAATGACCCTGAAAGAAACCCTTGCTGAGAAAAAGAGGAAACTCGCTAGAAGGTAAAAATGTGAGCATTTACTTTGACTCAGAGGTCCATTCCCCACCCCTCTGCCTGAACACAAACTACCCACTGCTGCAGGCAGGAGAGGCCCTCTAGCACCTTCCTCTGGAGACCAGGCCAGTCCTGGCTCAGCCTGGAGTCTGAACAGTGATATTCTCCCTTCTTTGTAAAACTGAGATATCATTACTTATTTCTTGACATTTCTAACATGCCTCTCCCATACCATCTTATTTCTTGTGTTTCCTTTCTGTTAATAAGACTATTGTTGCTATTTTTAGGAGGTTGACCTTGCTGGTTAGACCGTTCCCACCCAAACTTTTCTATATCTGGCACTGAGGTAAACAGAAGAGGTTGCTAATAGCCAGAGGCGACTGGTCCAGAAGCTCCAGCCGCCCCAGGTATGGCCTGGTCAGGTGACAACGGAAGGGATAATATTGCAGCAACATCTGTAACCCACTTGGGACACACCAACAGGTCACAGAAAGAGGTAGGAAGGTCTGGATTAGAGGACAGATAACACAGAAAATATTAACATGTTCAATATCTGAAGGTTGCCATTTCTAACCTGCATTCATTTTAGGAAGATGTTTTTCTTATGCACTTGATATAACGAATCTGTAGTTCCTTCTAACCCTTGAATGCTGGTCAACTCTTCCTTTTTTATTCTTCACTCATATTTCATCTCTGTGAGTTTCAAGAAAACTTTTCTAACATTTTGTGTATTACTTATGTATGACTGTCCTTGCAAAATTAACTTTTGTGGCCATAGTAACGATGGAAATGTGCCATGGATTGTTGGGTTAGTTAGTTTTTTAAATGCCTCAGAAAAGATACTTTTCATGCTGTGCTTTGATGACTCCAAAGTGTTTTACAAATGTATGAAAAGAATATACAAAACAGTACATCTTCAAACATGCTTAGGCCATAACCAACGTCCCTGTGCCCATGGTAGAAGAAAGCGTTACACAGCCTCTTCCCAGGCAACAGGGCGAAGACCAGCCTCCAGTCTCTGACTCTGCTCTGTAGCCCAGGCCACCCAAAGCTCTCCTTTCCTCTCCTTTGCCAGAGAACAAGATCACAAATCTCCCAGTTTCTCAGTGGCTACTCATTCCTTGTGTGTTTATAACTAATGCACCGTATGGACATGAGGAAGGGTTTCAAGTCACAGGAATGACAATGGCCTGACCAGGCAGGGCTGTTGGTGTGATACTTCATGTCCGTCTGCCTGTCCGTCTGCTCACCAGGTACCATAAACAACATCAGGTATGGCTTGTAGGGAGCCAGGTGGTTACAACTGTCTAGCAATATACAGACAAATACGTCATTCTCTCCAACAACCCTAATCAAAAGAAATTGTGATCAGGGACACCAAGTGAGTGATTAATACACCCTAATGGAGTATTACATGGCTCTGAAAAAGGTCTGGAGAGATGATGCGAGAATGCAGGTAACTTGATTTATTTCAAGCCTATTTTAGAAGATAAATGCAAATTATTAAGATAATAGAATATATTATATCCTGAGGGGGAAAACAAGTGCTATCTGATACTTCAAAAAGCTTTTAAATTAAATACGTAACTACAAAGCAATACAGTTCAGAGAATCCTCTTGGTTGGAAACAGCTGCTTAATTAGCATACAGAGTTTTTGCTTTTTACAAGATACTTTCATTTTACAAATTCTCGTTAATATACAACAAAAATGCCATTGTGTGTTGCTTAATGCCTTGAGCAGGACTTATTTAATCAAATGCACACTGAGCCCTTCCTCTGTGCAAGGCACAGATACAACACACACGTCCGGGGTACGATGAGAAGGGGAAATCAGAGGAGACATACATGAACCAATCACTCAAGCAAATGCAACGTCTGATGTTGGAGGGAATGTGAGGAATGTGATTCTTCAAGAGTTAAAAACAGTATAATTTGAAGTCAGGGAGCCTGATTCCTCCAGCTCTGTTTTTCTTTCTCAAGATTGCTTTGGCTATTCAGGGTCTTTTGTGTTTCCATACAAATTGTGAAATTTTTTGTTCTAGTTCTGTGAAAAAATGTCATTGGTAGTTTGATAGGGATTGCATTGAATTTGTAGATTGCTTTGGGTAGTATAGTCATTTTCACAATATTGATTCTTCTAATCCGAGAACATGGTATATCTCTCCATCTTTTTAGGTCCTCTATTAACGCATATATGTGGAATCTAGAAAAATGGTACAGATGAACCTATTTTCAGGGCAGAAATAGAGACGCAGACATAGAGAACAGACATGTGGACATGGGGGCTGGGGGAAGAGGAGGGTGGGATGAATTGGGAGATTAGGATTGACATATATACACTACCGTGAGTAAGATAGATAGCTAGTGGGAACATGCTATAAAGCACAGGAAGCTCAGCTTGGTGTTCTGTGACGACCTAGATGGGTGGGATGGGGGGAGGTGGGAGGGAGGTCCAAGAGGGAGGGGATATATGTACACATATAGCTGATTCACTTCTTGTACAGCAGAAACTAACACAACATTGTAAAGCAATAATACTCCAAAAACAAAACAAAACAAAAAAGCTTGACCTTGGCTGGAGCAGGGAAACCCTTCCTGAGGAAAAGGCACTTCAGCTGAGGGCTGAAGGGTGCACGAATCCACTGCTGAGCAGGGCAGGCGGCCGGCAAGAGGGAATAATGCACGCACAGGCCCTGACCATGGCCCATCCCAGGAACTGAGAGAAGACCAGAGAACCTGGAAGAAATGGAGCTAGAAGGAGGGTAGGAGATGTGGGTGGAGATGTGAGAAGATAGCAGGTTGTGCAGAGCCTTAAATAGGCCCCTTTACGAAGGTTTATCTTAACGATTTTTCTACCATATGCAGCAACTGTTGCATATGCTCAATTTCAATGGCATATAAATATCAAGAAAAGCTTAGTCATGGTTATATAAAACAGCAGAGGCACTTGCTAAATACATATAGAGTTCAGACAGTAAGATTAAAAACAGTAAGGTTTTAACTAGAAAAGTGAGTTGTAACAAAGGTTTTAAGAAATTATTTCTATAGAATCTCTTGCATTTGATACTGGTTATTTAATCGTTCCTTCAGACTCTCACCTTATTTGGTAAAATTCAGTCCCAGATTGCATAATGGCACATGAGATGGCAAATCACCTCCTAAAACACATTCGCTTCACATCGGTAACCAGGAAGCAGAAATAAGTGGACATAACGATTTGACAACTTTAGATGTAGATTATGGGGGCAAGGGGGAACGGTCAAATGGAATCTCTGTTAAGTCCAAGCAAAAGTTCAGATGTTAGAGTTAGGAAGGGGTTTATAGCTCAATTCTTCTCCCTCCCTTTCAGGGCACGAGTGCAGAGGGCTTGCGTGACTGGTCTGAAACCACTCACCTGTTGGGCTTGGGTTTCCCCACTCAGTGCATTTATTCACTGTTCCACACGTGTAACACTGAGGTTCCTGGAGATGGCCCTGCTGACACTTACTAAGGGCATGATGTTTCCAAGCATCACCAGTTTTGTTGAGCATGCTTCACTCTGTTTCATGTGGTCTAAGCAGACAAGTGTAAAAGATGTCAGTACACTTAATCTAGCCTTCATTTTGCATTCAACATGCCAGACTTTGGGGGTCTATCCCTTCCTTTGATCAGCGTTATCTGATGTCTATCGTCTCTATAGTATGAGAATCTGACTGCCCTTTCGGTACATGTTTGAAACTCATGCCACCGTTTCAGACGGTCGTGCTGCCTCTCCCTAAGCACTGAAATATTTGACTAAGAGAATGACGCATTGTTCTCCTGGAATATTAGACAATGCTACCCAACTGACATGGCCACGAAAACCTTCAAACATTTATACTGCAACTCACTTTTCAAAGGACTTCAGAGGGGGAAAAAAATGTAACCTAGAAAACAATATTCATGGGAAAACTACATTCACTTCCTTCCTACTGAGATCCTCTCAATTAATAGGAAGTGATGAGGAATCAAATGAGAATTCGGAGTTCTCTTGGGAAAAAAATTTAAACAGCTCTCAAAGAAGCCCTCAAAATACATGTACTCAAGAACCCATGCACATAAAAGGCCCTAGAAATCATCATGGTATCTGAAAACAAATTTCTACATTTGGCCATATATACTAACCTGCACAGTTAGATTCTACTATATTTTAATTATTTAACCAATAATAGCATTTACAACGTGCCAGACTTTTCTACATTCCTTTCAAATGACAGCTATTCTAATCCTCACAACAGCCCACTGAGATAGGTCCTATTTAAAGAGGAGGAAACAGAGACACAGGGAAGTGAAGTAACTGGCCCAAAGTCACACGGAAGTGGCAGGACCGGGATTCAAACCCAGACACACTGGCTCCAGACTCTCTGCCGTTAAGCATTACACATATTTTAAAGTTTTCTGAAACAACGAACCAACCTGTGAGACATAAAGCTACAAATGGTCGCTGCATACAGAACTGGGAGTTTTAAATATTACCAGTGTGGGTCTGCATTCTCTCTTACAATGAGGATTTTATTTTCAGGAAGCCCTTTGAGCCCACAAGGCTTTGGTGCCACCTGAAAAAGTGAGAAGTCATTTGGCAAACTGGTGAGATCATTCAAAATAGTGTGCTCACTTATTTAAGGGTGGGGCAGAGGATCCAGAAGGCTCTCTACTCTAAAATACCAATCTTTCTCATGGTTCTAACAAGTGGAGTGTTATCTGAGTTAATAAGATCCTTTCTTGAGACATAAATACCCTCTAGCATGGTTTGTTCTACATCAACTGTGCCTTAGCTACATTGTTTTAATTAGACAAATACTTAGCGGAAAACAATCTCAGTTTTTCTTGTGTGCTATGGAGGGAGAGAAGGAAATGTACAGCTAGACTGACTTCCAACATTTCCATCCGTTTTTCCCCCTCTCCATCTCAGAAAGATTATTCTTGCTCGAGCCTCCGAAACCAATCCTGCCCTTTTGGAGAGTTTAAGAACCTCAGTGAACATGGCGGCCAGTCCCGCTCACGCCTCGCACAAGGGTTCTTGTAACTAGGTCCTTATCTTAGTCTTTGGAGCCTGCATCTCTGCCGGCAAACTTGCCAAGTGTTCTAATTCCTCCAAGAATTAGTTGTTGACCCATGGACCACTCTTTTAAGTAGCATGGATCGAGACCAGTGGTTCGCCAAGTGTGGTCAAGAATCACTGGGGACTTGTTAGAGATCAGAATTTCAGGCCCCTTCCCAGACATACTCAGTCAGAAACGAGGGGGTAGGACCCAGCATTCTGTGATTTGACGAGCCTTCCAGGAGACTCTGATGCTTGCTACAGTTTGAGAACCATTGGCCTAGATGGCACTGCCCAATAAAAATAGAATGCAAGCCACATTTGTACATTTAAAAGGTTCTGGCATTTTAAAAAGTAAAAAGAAACAGGTAAAATTCATTTTAACAAATTATCCTATTTAACCCAATATGTCTGAAATACCATTTCAATATATGATCAACAGTCTCTTTTTCATACTAAGTCTTCAAAGTCTGGTGTACATTTTGCACTTATATGACATCTCAGTTCTGACGAACCACATGTTAAGTGCTCAACAGCCATATGTATCCACCATATTGGATAGCCAAGCTCCAGACTTACAGTGATAATAGCATTAACTTTTATGCTTTCTATGCATCAGGCATTGCTTAGTTAAGCATTTTGTGCGCATCATCATGTAAACCCTCCCACAACTCTGTGGATTGGTACTGTTATTATCCCTATCTTATACAGGAGAAGGGTTATGCCAAAGCCCTATTTAGTGCTTCACCAATATAAGAAGTCCAACTCTAATATAAGCATTTTCTAATGATTTTAAATCAATTTATTTGTAAAAACAAAAAAGAGAGAAAGAATATAAATAAAATCATTAACAGTAGTACAGTTGGTACAATTGCTAAGGCATTAATAACTTATAAAAGTCATAGTGGTTGCAAAAGTAGGAAAGTCCAAATTTACTGTCTTCTAACCTTTAAAACTATGCCTCAATCTGCACTCTTCTGTGACATCAAATCTGTCAAAAGGTGCTTATGGACAGGCTGTCTGGACAGTCAGGATCTTTGGGGAACAAAGGAGACCTGGGTGAGTCACCTGGCAGTGTAGGACGCATCCTAAATGGGGAGCTAGCAGGGTCATAACCTGTTCATTCAAGTGCAGATTGACATAAAATGATTAATAATAGTTAAACAGGAGGCAATGGGCTTCTCTCAGTATTGGTGTGAAAAGCAGGCAGTTTGGAATTTAAAAATTATGTTTGACTTAGTACTCAAATAGTTAATCTTTATCTGTTCCCTTAACTTCCATAGTTTCTCAAGGAAGGCCAATTTTAAAATGTATTTTCCTTTTCATTATAAACTACTATAAGGAGGAAAAAGTAAAAACAATTAAAAATTTTTTTTCTGAGGCTAGGCTTCCATTTTTTTTGCCAGAATTACCATTTATCATTTTGACCAAGTAAAGTAAATATCCGATATTAAACTGACAGTTATTTAAGACTTATTAAAATGGGACCGGTTAAAATAAATGAACAGAAAAATGCATTATTCTACAGAGATCTTTTTAAAAACCCTGCTGCATATTTTTTAAATAAGGTTAATCTTATTTTAAAATTTTGATTACATATTTCAAACGTAAGTTATAATTTTTTTAATTTAAATATCTGCGTAGTCTTAACATAAGCATATCATTCCGAAAGATTTCACTATTTTACCATAGTAGTTGAAATGGCAGTCGTGTAACTTTTTAAAAAAACATATCATGCATAGTCTTCAGTATTTTCTTTCTTTTTTCTTCCAGTTTTATTGAGATATAATTGACATACAATACTGTATAAGTCAAGGTGTACAGCATAATCATTTGATTTACGTACATTATGACGACCACAATAAGTTTTGTGAACATCAATCATCTCATATAGATACAAAATTAAAGAAATAGGGAAAAAATGTTTTTCTTATGATGAGAACTTTTAGGATTTACTTTCTTAACAACTTTCATATATAAAATACTGCAGTGTTAATTATATTTATCATGCTGTACATTACATCCCTAGTACTTACTTTTAACTGGAAGTTTGTACCTTTTGACTGCCTTCACTCAATTATCTTTCCTCCAACCCCTGTCTCTAGTAACCACAAATCTGACCTCTTTTTCTATGAGTTTGCTTGTTTGTTTGTTTTTGGAGTATAATTGACCCACAACACAATGTTAGTTCCTGTTACCCGGCATAGTGTAACAGGATTTCACATTTCTATACATTTCAAAATGATCACTACAATAAGTCTAGTTGCCATCTGTCACCATACCAAGATATGACATAGTTATTGACTGTATAGATTCCCCACACTGTACATTTCATACCTGTGACTCATTTATTTTGCAACTGGAAGTCCGTACCTCTTATTCTCCCTCACCTATTTCTTTCCTCAGTATTTTCTCTAATCAGTGGCAAGGAAAGAGTTGAATTTGATCTGAGCCTCTGGTAAGCAACCTTCATAATATTAACTATAAAATATATCAAGGTGGTTTGTATACTGGTCTAAGATCAGAGAATCTTCTTTCACCTCTCCACAGTACTTCCTGACTGTGCAAGCCTTCTCTTTGTTATGAAGAAAGGGGAATTCAGAGGATTCAGGGATTTCATCTACGTAGAATAAAGGCTTTTATAAAAAATACTTAAGTGTTTCCTTGGTAGGAAGTAACTAATTTTCCTTCTTAGGGGTGTTGCAAAAGGCATAATGAAGCAATGGAAGTCAGGAGTCAGTCTGATGACGCATCTCTTCCTTCAGTCAGAGTAGAAAGAGATCTCCATCTCCAGTTGCTATGGTTTGAACAGCCTGTGGAAAAGAAGCTGTAAAAGTCTATAGCAAAGTCCGTCCTTATTCTTGCTGCGTTTGTGTGCTGTAAGCCTTCTGAGGCAAAGACATTGTTAATTTTGTCCACTATTGTATTCTCAGAGTTCTTGGCAGATAGTAGACTCAGTACTTGCCACAAAAATATTTGTTGAATGAATGAATGAATACAATTTGTAGATCTTAATTCATCATTCTACAAACAAAATGAAAGCTCAGAGTTTGCCAGTCATTGTTGGTGACCCAATCTGAAATATTTCTTCGTTGGCCTTTGTGGGGAGAGTCAGGGGACGGGTGCTTGTCTGCGTCTTGTCACTGAATGGACCCCAATCTCTGCCAACAGATAAGAAATGTCAACAGCTTAACCCAGTAGCTGTCAAAAATAGCATAGTTGATGAAACTGGAAATTTGGGTGTGGGCTAGAAATAAACCATTTGTCTTCAGTCTTAAGAAGGATAGGATGATAACAGCTATTCCTCCCAGAGAGATCTAAAATATTTTTAAAGAGCCATATAAGCAAGCAAGGAACTATCGGAAGAAAAGTCTTTCCTCTCAATAAGGCATAAATAGAACATCTTATTTTCAACAAACCAGGTAGATCATTTTGAAAACGCGAGGATTATGGCAAAGCACTATGTTTCTTTAAGATTTCAGTTGAAATGTTTTATTGTGTTTTGTTTTCAATCGTGCTGGCAGTTTTCCTCAAAATGTAAATGAATATTTGCACAGTGAAGCAAGTTGTTGTGGGTTTCCTGGTTTGTGTCCCGCCCCCCTTCCCCGGAGGGGGGCTGTGGCGATTCGGCAAGGTTTTTTCATCCCTTGCAGACAACCCCGGCTGCTGTTAATGCTGAAAATAGCTCAAACGCTCTCAGAACAGTAGCACCACCCAGCAGCTGGGATTCTTTCCGTCTCTCATTTGCCTTCTCTCTTGCCTTTTTTTTCCTTCAGACACTTGGGTTGGACTTAATCTTAAACCTCTGGAGTTCAAGACCTTTTAAAAAGGGCTAAATAAACAATCTCCACGTGTAAAAGGCCAATGACTCCTACCTCTCTTCAGAGCAACTGTTGAACCCGGCTGCCTGTAGGTAAGATTTTTCTTTAATTCTGGAGTGATGTTATTGGTTTATGATATGTTTATGACTAATGTATTTTAAATAACTTGTTAACCGGGAGAATAAACTGGGGTGCTGAACGATTTCCAGGTAAATACGGTGTTCCAGGATACAGGAGTAGCATCTGTACATTTCTGTGGCTGTAATTTTAAACTGTGCTGAACGCACTCTGTCATGTTGACCTGCAGTACAGACCCGCCTGTGATTGAGCTGCAGCAGAACGCTAATTAAGCCTCATTGCCAGAGTCGTCCAGAGCCTTGCAGACATCCTAATTTTCCTGTTTAGACGGCTTACTTATTTTTAACTTTCTAGGGGCATTTTTTTTAAGGAAAAAGATGCAACTACCTGAGGAAAGGAGATATATTAGTAATTATTTTAAGGACAAGGAGATAGCTCTACCTTAGTACCTTCTTTCATCACTGTGCTGTTCATTACTAGCGTAGAATGAGAACAGTTTTTATTTGTTTGTTTTGTTTTTTTGTATACTCCTAGCACAATTTGGTGACTCGGTTTTGAGAATTCCTTAACTAGCTGACTGTCTTCGGCTAGCAGGTTTCTCCAATGTGACAATATAATATTTTGGAGAGTTTTCTGTGCCTCCCCCTCCCCTACCTTATGCTTGGTCTTGACATTCTGCAAAGTACTTTGATCTGTGGACTTTAACTTCAAACACAGCATTTACTTTCGTTATGAGTATTTACTATGTTCAGTAAAAAGTCTTTTTTTTTTTTTTTTTCGGTTTAACGCTTTTATATTATTTCCTTTGAATAATCTATTGGGCTTTGGTTTTCTCTCACTGATATGTGTTAGGTTTTATTAGTACAGGGACCCCCAACTGAGAGGCCAAGACTATTTTATGGCAAGTTTCTCTGACCATTATAGACTTTATGATAGCTCTCTGTGCCCCTCCAAGCAGATGTCTAAAATCAAGCAGCAAATGACGGTGCACAGACCAGATTCTATCAACCCCTCACTTGAGTGCCTCCAAATTACCATGTGCCTCAGGGCCTTACTGTTGCTTTTTAACATGGACACTGAAGTCCTTGGAATTTAGAGATTCTTGTTTCCAAAGAAGTTTATTGGTGTCACACCATATGTCAAAAGAAAAATGCATTTTAAACACACATCTTCCGGGTAACTTTTTTTAAAAAAAGAAAGAAAAAGAAGAAGAAAAATTAAAGAGAAAAAAAAGAAAATTAAAAAAAGGAAAACTAGAAAAAAAAAAAAGGAAAAGAAAAATCCTCTGTAGCCAGAAGTGTGTTATGGTAGTGAAACTTCTGCTGAATGAGGGATAAGGAATGAAAAAAACGTATTTCCTAAAATAGGCAGAGTGTAGTGCTTTCTAGCCATTCAGTCAGATTCTTTATTTGGGAGAAAATTCATGTGTTATTCCATTTGTTTGTCACGCTTTTCTTCTTCACCACAAGCAAAGGATATTTTCAAAGTCCTCAGCCAGATACTGAGTTTGATGTTCCCTGGCAAGCTGTCCCCGTGTCCTGGTGAAGGTGAAGAGTGGAGCGAGCCTGACCCTGTCAGGATCCTGTGCAAGTCCCTGACTGTGGGGACTGATACACTGTGCTCCGTGCTCTGCACCTTGCTGACAAGGGAGAAAGCCAGTGGCTGCAGGACTCCTGTTCAGAGGGGTGGAGTAGGGAGTCAGCTATGGGAGACGTCCCTCCAGATTAGGAGCAGATGCAGTACGATCTCTAGAACTGGGAGTAAGATAGTAGGAGAACCTAGAGCTATTCAGTCTAATTTTTTATTTCCAAAAGCTGGACATTTAATTGCTAACTTTCTCCCTTCAGATCTGCATAATATGGAGCTTTTTAATCATCCCATTTCTGTGATGTGTGTACAGTCAAAACTTGAAATCCTCCAGTTATTTTGAGCATACACTTCCCTGCCTTGGGGGGATTCTAGAATACTCTCCTCCTTAATACTAGGAAGGCTTGATTTGGCATTGCTGAGGAGAAATGTATTGCTAAAAGGCAATACAAGTTCATTTGCAGAATCCAAAGGACGAAATGGGTTTGGAACATGATAGAGGCCATTAAATTCTTAGGCAAGCCATTTTTTTCGTGTTCTTTTGGGTTTTTTTGTTTGTTTCCCTCTGCCCCTTAATTTTACTCTGAAACTTTGGCTTGTTTGAATGTGAAACTCAAGGAGAAACCTCGTCAAAACCACTGAGTTTCACATAGGTTCCACATGAAAGAAGTATTCTACCCAGCCTTGCTTGAAACTTGGCCCATGTTTTGCCAAAAGTTTCATGAATGTCAGTGAGCCTGGATTTGAAACATAATCCCAAACCAGGTGACTTCTGGCGACTTTGAGGCTGTCCTGTAGAAGTATAGAATCTGTCAAACAAGGACACCCCTTATTTTCATATCTCCGACTAATTTCATGTGTATACACATTTTTCCAATAAACTTCCATTTGTTCTATGATGTTTTAAAGCCAGGTTCAATCCTAATATGAATTTTTATAGCTGTGGGATTGAAGCATTGGCAGATAGAAGTCTGCATTTAAAATTCCAACACAGTCTGAACCAAGTGGTGTGAACATGTTGGTATAATTCAGCTGAGGAAGGAAGTCCCAGGAGAGTCATGGAATGTCTTTCTTTGCTTAAATATACTTCTGTGCTTGTGTGGAACAAAGAGTAACATTTTGTCCAGGTCTATCTGCTTGACAGTATGCCTTTTGTTCGCTCTCCAAAGGTGGTGTCAAATGTATTGGTGGAAAAATAATAAACTTCCAGATATATATTTTTTTGCCTGCTTAACTGATATACTCCTAGGGAACATTGTAAGCATTGAAAAGTTCAGTACTGATACTTGTAATGTAATGTATACTGAGGATAAAGGGGTACTCAGCAGAGTCTATTTTCTTCAGAAAAGCTTTACCTAGAGCTGTTGTGTGACAGTCAAATGGGCTGGGTTGTGAAGGTGTGTGTGTGTGTTTTGAGTGGTTGGAAAGGAAGAGGGGATGTGTAAGCTTTGTTCAGCAAATATGTTACATTTAAACCAAAAACAACTGAGAAGAGGAAGGGGAGAAAGATGAGAGCAATGGAAATAATTAGAGGAGACCATCTGAAGCAGAGGATGACGCATCAGGATGGTTCAGTACTGCCTTCTTTAACTAGGCTTTCTCCTAGAAACGAAAACTCTACCTGCAAAACACCCACACCTGTAATTTTATTTAATACTCAGGATTATCAGAGATAACAGATTGTATTTTTATTTCACCCAGTGCATAGGTGTTTCACATTCAATAACTACTTTGATCTCCTGGATCATCTATCGTAAGGTAGGGTGGTATCACTATTAATATGGGGCTGGTCATGCAGGCATCGTGTTCCCAGTGTACAGGTGAGGACACTGACCCCCCAAATGGCTGCATCATCCGCTTTACATTCCTCGTAAACAGCAAATGGCAGGTTGGCTGTCATGTCAAGAGCTTTCAAAGTGTACCATTCCACCCCATTGCAAAATACAAAGATATAAAACGAGTTAAAAATAATAGCCAAAGGACAGTAAGAAAATGACTGGTCCAAGCAATGAAAGAGCTGTTTTGAATCGTAACAACTTCTGACTTTCTGTAATTCACTGAGAGAAAAACGTAAGCAAAAGAGGGATGAGGATTACGGAGAAAGACACACATGCGGCAGTGGTATAATGAACCAAAAGTTATGACTTGGTTGATTGAAACAAAAGATACAGGTCAGCAAAAAGAATCAGGTTAGTAATGACACAGCTTTAAATAATAATGTGCTCTCTAATGAAAGGTCAATTCAGTATTAGAAAAGATAGAATAGAAACACTAATCTCTTGTTCTGAAGATAAATTTGGGCTTGAAAAAAGAAACTGAATTTAGTTTAATGGAAAAACACATGTACATCATGTGTTTTTAAATGCTGTGTTTTGGCTACTTTGACCCGTTGCAAATCCTGGTCCAAGTACAACTTTGAATTGGTTTAATTCTAGTGGAGCCACTGCTCCTGACATGCATTCAGCTCAGTGGTACTTCTCTCGTTCAATTTTGCAAACCTAAGAAATTTGGTTGGTTTCAAATTTAGCTCCAAGCAGTGTTCAGAAGTTTTGTGTTTGTTTGACCTGACCATTTAAATATTTTAAAACTACACAACACTCAACCTTTAGAACAAATTCTTAATGCTAAAAACACTTAAGGACATTGAAAAAGTTATACATAAGTACATTGTCTGCAAATTTAATGAACAACCAAATATAGTTAACAATAGAGTTTTGATCTAGATCAAAACTATTTTCTATTCCACATTAGCTGTTTTACTATGAAAGTATTCACTTTTTAAAAAATTGTTATTATACTGAGATTAAAGATCATGGTTAAGAATGGAAAACTGGGAATTCCCTGTGAGTCTGGTAGTTAGGACTCTGCGCTTTCACTGCTGAGGGCCCGGGTTCAATCGCTGGTCGGGGAACTAAGATCCTGCAAGCTGCAGGGCATGGCCAAAACAAAAATCCCTGAAAAAAAAAGAAAAAGAAAAAAAAGAACGGAAAACTATCCAGAAACAAATATGGCTGTGTAAATGTGCAGTTAGAAGAGAAACCGCATCCTCGTGGTACCAGCAGAGCCAAGTGTTGGAAGGCATGATCTGGCATCTGGTTGACCTTCATGTGCACATCTGTGAATAGTCCAGAACGGTGGGCCTGTACTAAAGGATTCAGCAGGGGAGTGTTGGAGATAAAGGAAGAAGTTTTGTGCGAATTCAAGAAGGATGTTAAATGTCCAACTAAGAGATCCAGGCCTCATTCTGAAGTAAGAAGTGGTCATTATCCCTGACTGTACAGGGCAGTAAAATGATAACTTTGGGGAGAAGTAAATAGTTGACAGAGTATCACTTCTTAGTGGTTGAGTTTAAATAAAAAATCAAATTGCTTTCAATAAAAATCATTTTATAATTTGAAATATAAATTTTTAAAATATTTTTAATTTATTTAATTAAATAAAATAAAGTTTTAAATAAATAAAATCTTATTCTATTTATTTTATTTATTTATAAATTGTGTTAAAATTTGAAATATAAATTGTTTTCTTATAACATGTAAACAATTGTTTACTATAATAATCAATAATTTACTATTGTTGGACATAAAATTAAATCATTGAAATTTTCTTTTTATATCAAATAAGATTATTTTCATTCAAGGCAGAATAAAACCAAAAGTAGATGTAAACAAGTTTCTAAACTTTATATTGATATCACAAAAGACTGTGGCTTATGATGAGACTTCTTTTTTAAAAAATTTATTCATTTATTTATTTATTTGGCTGCGTTGGGTCTTCATTGTTGCGCTCAGGCTTTCTCTAGTTGCGGCAAGCAGGGGCTGCTCTTCATTGTGGTGTGTGGGCTTCTCATTGTGGTGGCTTCTCTTGTTGCGGAGCACGGGCTCTAGGCGCGCGGGCTTCAGTAGCTGTGGCTCGCAGGCTCTAGAGCACAGGCTCAGTAGTTGTGGCGCACGGGCTTAGTTGCTCCCCGGCGTGTGGGATCTTCCTGGACCAGGGCTCAAACCTATGTCCCCTGCATTGGCAGGCAGATTCTTAACCACTGTGCCACCAGGGAAATCTTGATGAGAGACTTTTAAAAACCAAGTAAAAGACTGAAAAACTGAATGAAATGGTAAATTCAGTAAGAGTTAGACGATTTTTGTAGAAAGAATAATGAAAGTTGATTTTGTAAAAAAAAAAAACAAGAAAACTGTTTTTTTTAAGATGACTACTGGTCTTCAATATAAAATATAGTTCATTTTAGTTTGTGTTTGAGCTACTTTACTTTAAAAATCAATGGATGAATTTCATATTCCAAAATTAATTTAAAGTTGGCACTTGGGCTTTGTCTCACGTGGTGAGATCCATCACTTAATAGCCACAGTTTGTGTAAAAACTTGTCTGGAAATAAAGTGATAATAGTTATGCTAAGGTGAGAAATTTGATTACAGTGAGATTTTTATCCTCCTTACCATATTTTATCTATTTTGGATATTGAAATTAAACAAAAAGCATTAAGGGTTAAAAATCACTTGTGCCTAAATCATAATTTTATATATTCACTTACATCCTTTTCCTAATCAGTGTTCTGGATGACTATATAAGAGCATACATATAAAAACACTTGACAGAAGATCAGTTTTTATTTCTCAGTGAACATTATAGCTTTGTACATTTAACGCTTGACTGTGCTTATTAATTTAAGAAGAATGATCTTACATATAAATCAAAAAGGAAGGAAATTAGGAGGTTATTAGTAAAACCAAATAGTGTTTTAAGTGATTACAAATAACTCCTTTTTTTTTAAGAATTTTTTTTTTTTTGATGTGGACCATTTTTAAAGTCTTTATTGAATTTGTTACAATACTGCTTCTGTTTTATGTTTTGGTTTTTTTGGCTGCGAGGCATGTGGGATCTTAGTTCCCCAACCAGGGATCGAACCCACACCCCCTGCATTGGAAGGTGAAGTCTTAACCACTGGACCGCCAGGGAAGTCCCCCTACAAATAACTACTTTTAATACCCTAAGCATTTTCATATTTACTGAGTGAATATTTTCGTAAGGATCTTTTTCTATTGCTTCAGTCATTTACTTCTTAAAGACTCCCTTCACCATCATATATGAATCATATGCGGCTTGAGGTTTAAAACTTTACAATTGACACAGACTATAGATCAATCTCAATGCAGAAAACATTGATAAAACCCAAAACAACTTTTCAAAATAAAAATTCACAACCAGACACAGGAAAGAATCACTTTAACCTTAAAAAAAAAAAAGCATCAATTAAAAACCTATATCATAAAAGTGCACTGAAAAATATGAAACTCAGATACTGGTTACCTCGGGGGAGTTAGGGAAGATATTTCAATCAGAGGCGTGTATGATAGGCTTTAATTGAATTCATAATGTCTTTTTAAAAATGTTTTTAAGGACTCTGTATTTTATTTTATTTTTTTATACAGCAGCTTCTTATTAGTTATTGAATTCATAATATCTTATATTTTAAGATGAATGGTGGGTACATGGATATTTGTTATATTATTATTTTTATCTTTTGAATGTCTGAGTAAAGACCCATATCTCCCATGCCTTAAATTTAAGATACATTGTATATACCAAAAAAATTTTAAATACATTTCTCAGCTGATAATATTGAAAGACAGTATTAATTTTAAAGCAGAGCAGATTTTCTGAAAATTTACAAAGAAGCAATACAATAGGTGGTGTCTTGTTTAGCCTATATTTCTGTATTTTTACCTAGGGCCCAAAACTTCCATAAATGGTGAATTAGAAAAGACAATGAATTTAGTTCTTTTGCATACAAATGTCTATTGTAAACCTACATTCAAGATCACTTTTGTAGGGTGTATTGTTCCACAAGGCATTGTTACATACAATTCTTAGAATCTATTAAATGTGATATTTGCTCTTTAAAATAGTGAATAATTTGTCATTTTGCTTTATGAGAATTTGCAATGGGGTTTGAATGTAGCAGTGAATAAGTATATTTTAACTTACCTCTTTAACATTGGTTTTAGGATAATATATTGAGATGAAAGGATTTCTGTTTCAAGATGCTCTATGCAATAAACGTATGAAAAGTGATTTTATAACATATAGGCAATCCTCTCAGTGGCCATGGGACCGGGACCATGACCATGGAAAGCAATAACGTGGTTTGCTATGCCTGAGTTTCCAGTTAATGTTATCCTGTGCACAGTGAGAACTACCTATATTTAATATAACGACTTCACCTGTAACTTAATAACACATTTCTTAAAATTTAATTTATTCAAAAAATTTACATACACACAACTGTTCCTTAATTTTCACACTTAACACTTCTTTGATATCACAGGGAAAGAAACCTAGTGATTTTTCATTATCATTTGACAGGAATCAATGCTTAATTTTGAGAATTTTTATTCTGATTTTTCTTTGTTTGTTTTATTCATAGAGTTATCCCAAAATGCTAAAATGGAAAAGCTGGCAGACATCACTATTTTTTTAGGGGGTTTGATAAATGATGGATTATACTGAATAATTTTTTTCCCTTTTTTCATTACAAGTAATTTTACACGTAGTCTGAAAATTCAGTACAAGCCAAAGGTTCCTTATTTTAAATCATAAAATTCAAAGAAAATATATTTCCTAGGTTTCTAGGTAAAGTATGTCAAATATTTGAATGGTAAACAATAAACACATTGAGGAAATTGTGCAGTTCTAATAACACAAAGAATTACTTTGAGTTTCTTCATGTCATTGTTACTAAAGCTGAGAAACCAATTATTACATAATTAACACAAAGTAATATTTGGAAACAAATGTGAGAAAAAGGCTTTCAGATTACTGGCATTAGGCACTGTCAGCTCCCTGACCATTAAAATCTCTTCTCCTTTGCCTTCTGTGACACTGGAAGATTTTCCTTCAATCTCTCTGATCACTCCTGAATCCACTTACAGGTGCTTCTTTCTCTGCCTGACCTTAAAGGTATTCCCTTGGGTTCTGTCCCTCTTGTTTAATCTCCGCTCAGTTCACCTTTTCCTCCTTTATGAAAATCTTAAAATCTATGTCTCTATCCCTGATCTCTCTCATCAGTTCCAGACTTACATTTCCAAGTAACTGGTAAACATCGCATATGAATATCTAAAGTGTACTTCAAACTCAAAACTTCTAAAACTCATCATCTTCCAACTCCCAACCTGCTCTTCTTCCCCAGGGCTATATTTTAATATAATCGTGTCACCCGGTTACTCAGAATTAGAATCTTAAACAAGCCTTCAAATTTTCCTTCATACCAACTTAGTCACTGTTGATTCTATCTACACATGCAACTTCAATATTCCCCCTTGCCCTAGCTTAAAGGCTGCTGCAACATTCTTGACTAGGATTTCTCAATACTGACCCAATCACTCTTGACTTCCATTTTCTCTGCCTTCCAGTCTAATCCCTTGAAGCCAGAGTTGTTTTGTCAAAATAAACAAGCTTTGCATGTAGACTTCCCAACTACCAAACTCCCCCTATCATATAGCAAGTACATTCACTTTGCTTTCTTTTCAGACTTGAAAGACCAGGAATGGTGACCATGTTAACCAATGGAAGTAAATTCAGTACATGATGTTCGGGCATAAATAGCCCTGTGTTTTCCCAGATAAAAGGCAGAGCTGGCAACCCTTCCAGACTCATTAGTAGAAAGGGTGTGGCTCGCTGTGCCAGCCATGGAACAGAGATCCAGTATCAGTCCTGTTACTTCTCTCAAAGAACCCTTTTCCTCAGACTCTCCTTCTAACAGAGTAATGACAACATTCGCCAATCACCTGTTTCGTTGCCACTTATTATGTACTGATGTGATGGTTGTAGGCAAATGCTAAATGATAAATGTTTTGTTTAAAAAAAATCAGACCATAGTAAGAACACAAAGTTCTAAACCAGAAACTCCATATGATTCATATGTGACAGTGAAAGAAGTCTTTAAGAAATAAATTTTTTGAGGAACCCCCATACTGTTCTCCATAGTGGCTGCACCAATTTACATTCCCACCAACAGTACACAAGTGTTTCTTTTCTCCACACGCTCAACAAGACTTGTTATTTCTTATTTTTTGATGATAGCCATTCAACTCTAAAAAATGTGAATATCTTCAAAACTGAATAGAAAAAAAAGAAATGACTGAAAATATAAAAAGATCCTTATGACAATATTTCACTCAATAAATATGAAATTGCTTAAGGTATTGAAAGTCATTATCCGTGGTCACTTAAAACACTAATTGGTTTTACTAGTAAATGCCTAATTTCCTTCCTTCCTGATTTATATGTGAGAATACTCTTCTTAAATATAAGCACAGCCAAGGGTTAAATGTACCAAGCTCTAATATTCAGTAAAAAATACAAAAACAAGGTATGGAGTTATATTCTGGAACAGCATAAAGGTCTCACTCGTTGAATTATTGCCATAATTTCAGTAAATGTAACTTTATCTGAAAAGCATAATATAAAGGGTGAAATTCTAAACACCAATCTTCTGGATCTTTTAACATTTATGGCACCATTGGTCTTTATGTCATCTAGTCAATAATCATTTGTTAAGAGTCTACTCGGGGCCTTTTCTCACCTTTTTTTTTTTTTTTTTTTTTTTTTGTAGTCCTATTTTTAATTTATTGAGAAGCCTTCATACTGTTTTGCACAGTGGCTTCACCAATTTCCAATGCCTCCAACAGTGCATGAGGGCTCTCCTTTATCCACATCCTCGCCAACACTTGTTATTTGTTGTCTTTTTTTTTTTTTTCTCACCTTCTGAGATGGCCCACACTCTGTGGAGTGTGTTTCTCTCTAAATAAATCCACTTCATAAAAAAAAAAAAAAAAAAAGAGTCTACTCGGTAGTCTGTTCTGGCCTCTGTGATAGTCCCTGCGGACTAGTCATCCCCGCCCCCATCCTCGTGCAGTCGGAGATAGTTATTGAAAGGTAATTGGCCAAATAGTCATGTAATTCAAATTGTAATAAGAGCCATGAAAGAAAGATAAAGGAGGCTAGAAGAGCAGAATCTACAATTCTGAGAACCAAGGGTCAATGACAAAAAGACTGCTAGATTTGGAATTTAGTGAAATTATTAGGAAGGTTAATTACTTGGGGTGGCAATCAAAAGAGGCATTTCCTGTGCCAAGAATGATGGCCCCTTTTATCAATTACTGAGGGTAAAGAATAAAGAGATGTGGACATGATTCCTCCAAAAATAGGTATGTCAGGCATCACTGTGAATATCCACCCTCTAAATGCACGTGAGTTTATGTGATGGACTTTGTCTCCTGTGGAAAATATCTTTAGAATGATAGCTAGGTGTGCTAGTATATATAAATTCTCCATGGGTTATGGAGATAGTGTTGTCTTTGCTCCTATTTAAATACTGAAGGAGTATGATTTCTGAAATGATCTATGAAAGATGAATGTGACTTTAAGAAAAACTTATTTGAGCTCTGAGTAGGATTTTCAAGATAAACATCCAAGGGAAAATCTAACAAGAGGGATATGGAAATGAAATTTCTCAATGAATAAAGACCTTACTGATTTGCAGCTATGAATTCAAGTATTTTGACATATGTTCAGGTGCTTGCTTTGAGGCATGTAAGGAGTTAAAAGTGAAAGAAGATGTTTAAAGTTTTCTTCCTTACTTTGAACTACATTTCAAAGAAATATATAATTTCAACATAAAACATATATTTCCTCCATGGACCAACACAAATATGTGTGTGTGAATTAAATCTTGTGGTTGGGGTTATTCCTGTTATTTTTATTATGTATCTGAAATGGCAATTATTTAAAATAAAATATTTTCTGCCTTAATAGTATTATTCAGAGTAGGATTGATAACAATTTTTTCTTCTGCTCCTTATACCCTCATTCACATTTTTGAAATTAGCAACATGGCTAATTTAAGAATTTCAGTGCTTTCAAACAAAAATATCTGCATGCAACTAAAAATAGAGAAACATGGCTTTTAATGCATTACATGTTTTTATTTTTCTGGAAATGTTCATGACCTTATATTTGAAAAGGTAGCTGAGCACTTTTCTGACATTTCTTTTCCAGGGATCAGTATTGCCCTAGAAAATGCTGTTCGAAATCACAAAGTGGGTGTCTGTATAGATATGTTTTAATTTTTCAGATTATTCCTTCCTCATGTTTGGCTTAACCATGAACGGTAACAAAAGGGAATGAAAGAGAGTAATAAACAATGAGTATTCCAATTCAATGAGTATTATACCAAGTATTAAACAAAGCACTTCCAATTCAATGAATATTATATTCCTGATGTAAGAGTTGAACTCGAGAGCTGGGAAATCCGGGTGATAAAAATATGTTGAATAAAGGGGAATCAAAACATTTGTTGGAGGGCCCTAAGCTATCCTTGAGTATATGCCATTTCAATGAGCCAACCTGCAGTGGAAAACAGAAATTTGCTCCATAGGAATATGAAAGTGCTGTGGCATAGAGTGGTTTATAGAAGTTGAAGATCTAACCTTAAGTGATTGCTGAAGTTGACTTAGAATATTGATAACAATACAGGATTTTTGCAAAATGTGATAAACTTTGAAATAATTAATACAATAGTAACATAAGACCATGAAAGCAATTACAGAATTATTACTATAGAATATAGATTTATTCTATTGACTTACCATCTGAAATATCATCACCTATCTTTGCATACTTATCTTAGAGCATAACTTCTAAGAGCACTCGTGCAAATCGCAGCTATATTTTATCAAATTATTCCATTTTTCACATTCCTTAAAAATTGTGAAGGAAAATCTTTCAACCCATAGGAAATTCAACTTTCAGAAATTTCTTAGGTCTTCTCTACTTGATTCCTTCACTATTATGAGATATTGTAAATTGTTATAACTATGTTCTCTCTACCCACTGTCATTAAATCTATCTTATCTTACAGTCATGTAGCTCATCCCTTAGAAAAAGACATCCCCTCTTCCCTTCCAACACACACACACACACACACAACAAACCTTATTCAATTTCTAGATATATCAATGGAAAACCTTACCCTGATTTATGAACCTGATAATGTGTGATATTTTGAGAATTACTGAGAAAAAAGCAATCAACCTTTTGAGGTTGTTGCTTGAAAGGTGCTTTCCTTATATTAGGCAAAAATAGTTTTAACTCCTACTTCATATCTTTAACCAAGGAACTGTTCTTTCCTCCGGCTTTTGGCATACCAGACTTAGAAAGACTGACCTCCTGATCGCTCTAGATATAGCACCACCATTCACTCACACGGATGCAATTGGAGCACCTTCTAAGAGCAAAGCACTGTTCTGAGTTCTTGGGACACATCAATGAACAACACTGATCAAAATTCCTAACCCAAAGAGCTTACAGTCCCATGAAAAGAAACAAACAATAGAAGATAAACATAATAAGTAATTACATAGCAGATAAGAAAGTAACAGAGTGCTTTTAAAATACAGCAGAGTAAAGAGGGTCTGGAGAATGTGTTGAGGACAGTGCAGCTTAGAATTTTAAATGTTGAGCAAAAAACTTGAAGCAGGTGAGGAGTTATCCATATGGCTCTCTGAGGGAGACGTATTCTAGGCAGAAGGAACTGCCCCTGCAAAGACCCCAAGGCAGCCAGGGCTTCCCTATTCGAGGTACAGCAAGGAGGCTGGTCCAGCTGCAGCCAAGAGAGAAGGAGAGTAACTGGAAGATGAGATCAGAGAGGCACTTACACTATAAAAGGCTTACTCTGGCTGCCGTGTTGAGAGGAGTCTGTAAGAAGGGGAGGGTGGGAGCTGGGGGACTAAGTAGGAAGCTAGTGCAATAATCAGGTGAGAGAGGATGATGGCTTTGGACAGGGTGGGGATGGAGGAGGTGACAAGAAGTGACTGGTTCTCCCTGGGTATCTAGATCCCTGGGATATTCCAAGGTTGAGAGGTCAGGAGGAAGAGGAGAAACAAATCAATGAACCTGAGAAGACGTATCTAGGGAGATAGGAGGAAAAGCAAGAGGATGCAGTGTGCTGGAAGCCAAGAGAAGAAATTATATCAGAGGAGGAGGAATGATCAAGTAAGACGACAACTGAGACTTGGCTAGTAAACTTCACAATTTGGAGATCATTAGTGACCCTGACAGGAGCAATTTGGTGGAATGGTATAATTCTGGAAAGTCTTTTGCATGATGTTTAAGTTAAAAAAACTGAAGTGTTTTGATTGGTGGTTGATACCTCTTCGATTGATTTAAACTTCCACATTATTTTTACTCCACTTGACCATAGATTCCAAAGCCACTGTACCACTTGAGCACATAAATGCCAGTGTTTAATGAAATATGTATATTCAGGTCTGTAAACCAAACCATGTGACTTGGAGTGCTTCCTGCAGACGATTCTGACTGTTGAGCATTTACATGGACCATGGCGATACCCAAAAGCAAAATGCTTTTATATTTGTAGATTACTTCATTGAACTATATAAAATGGGTATTGATAAATGCATTTACTCCAAAAATGAAGCATAACACAAGCAAATTCATGCTGATTTACTGGTAATCTGTGAATTGTTGTTTAGGGCCTGAGAGTTTCTTCATCACCAGTTCTTACTAACTGTATGAAAAATTACATGATATTCTGGTTATCAACCTCTATGTTAACAATCTATAGCAGTTTCCATTTATTACACTCAATCATATCAGTGAACCAACCAATTCGTATAAGCTGTTGCTTGCAAACAACTCTTATAATAAGAGTAAAATAAGAAAGCCACCATTAGGAAGATCATTTTTAAACACCTAAGCCTGATCTTTACCATCTGGTTGTATAGATCTAACTGGAAGGAAAGCAGATATTTTAAGGATTTGAAATAGCTGAACTAATTTATACTCTTGTCTCTGTAGTTAATACAGTGGTTTAATTTCTAAGGACTCAGAATAATTGTTCAAATAGAATTGTGATGTTGGTACAAAGCAAATGACATTAAAGATAAATGCTATTTTCATATCGAAATTATTTTATAAAGACACTGGCTTCTGAATTCTATTGAATATCAAGTTAGCAATGAAAAGGAACATTAACAAAAATCTCTAAAAGTTTATATTTAGTCTAAATATAAAATTAAAGACTAAAATTTGATATGAGGTTTAGTTGTGTGTTTTTCTTACCCAGAAATCAAAATTTGAAAAGCAGTAAGGGTATTTTGCCCTGCTCTGTGTTCTTCACTTAGATGAATTTCCTGTCTCATTTCTGAGGCTAATTATGAAATGACAGCATAATCAATCAGATATTACTCTTTGTCAAATTATGTTTCTTGAAGGGGCTTTGCATACTCTAAATATCTTATGTTGTAATAGAAGTCACTTAAGTCCAGAAAAGTGAACTAAACTTGAAAATATCTTAAAGTCTTCTAGTAGAAGATCAAGCCCCCTGAGCAGTGCATCTCCTGTTTTTCCATGCAGTTCAATGAGGAAACCATGCCAAAAGTAGAGAAATGGAAACCCTCTTCAGGACCCAGCCCTGGGTGTTACCTGTATTACCTATAAGCATATGTAGCAGATAAATTTTTGTAGGCTGACCACATGTAGTTAAAGTTACGCAGAGTTCAGGCCACATTCAACAATGAGTAAGCCCTGAGTTTTTGGATGGCTTAAATATATATAGATATAGATATATGATATATACACACTGATATTTACTTCAGATCTATTTTCTAACATTCAAAGTTAAATCTGTTCTTTTAATAAATGTAACTGGGTATGAGATCAGGATCAGTGAGATGAACAAATAAAAAGACTTTTACCCCATGAGATATGAGGAATGAGAAGCCATTTCCTTCTTTATATATAATTAGAAGGAAAGGTCTCGAAAGAATGAATACGATTGCTCTTAGTCCAAAATTATATTGATGGTGGGTTCTGAACAGAGTGATGTTTGCTGAATGATAAGAAGTTCCAAATGAGAACTTTAGCCCTTGTGATCCAAGTTAATGGATGCTTTAGCCCCTCTTGATAGTCACATCTGGTTTTTCAAGACTTTGTGCTACTTCCAAGCTCTATGACAATTTTCATCATAATGTCTCCTCTGATAATATCTGCCAGTCAAAATGTGACTGGATGATTCATGATCTGATATTTATACCAAATTTCAAGTTGTGTATTTTTGACTGGAAAACTGTCTTTCATGTCAAACTCCTCACATTTGTGATATTTCTGGTGCCTACCATTTTCTCATGACTCTTCAAATACTTTCAAGGAGCATAATTTTGATATAGTCTATGAATAGCAGAATCTAGAGTCTCATTCCAGGTGACAGTGACTCTTCCCCATGTTAAGACAAAGATGCAGGGGACACTAATCCAATCTTTCTCATGAACTGGACATGACTGCTATTGGAAGCAAGACTGTCAATCACAGAAGGAAAGGAGCATGATTGCTTAGAAGACCGAGAGGGTGGCCTGGGCATGATAACTGACTAGGTCTGTTCCTAAACGACTGCCTGGAGCAGAGGCCTCCCACCTCACCCTCACCTCCCACCCTCCACTGACCTGCACTGGATATTTAATCTTCCTGTGTTAAGCCACTAAAATTTAGGGCTTGTCAATTACAGACATCAGCCAACCTTACACTGCTGATGAAACTATAGAGCTACATAACCCTACAGTGTAATATGTCAACATATCCTAATAGATTTTGTGATTATATATGAAGAGATATTTCTCAAGGGAAGTCTTTTTTAAAAGATAGGTGAATTATTTCAGAAACCCAAATGCAGTGGTGCCATGATTTTAAAAGAATTTTTAAAATCATTGAATTTAACTTTTTAATTTCATTTGAAAATATTTTAGTTACATTTATGTCTTTTGGACAATGCTCATTAAATATTTCTGCCTTCTAAGAGGATAAGAGTTATTCTATCATAAGGAAGAATCCACAAGACATTCATTTTTTTTAATTCCCCCAAATGAAACTGTTATCCTTTCTACTTTATCTGAAAGGAGAATTTTTATGAATAATCTTTAAAAACAGATTTGAATCTGTCAAGTTCCAAATCAGTACCCCAATTAAAAATTTTCAGATTAGATTTTTAGAAAGCATATGTTACCTTGAACTCCTCAATGTATTAAAATAAACAAAGGAAATCTAAAACTTTCTTATTACGAAGTTGTACATCTTATTGAATCTTTATGCAATTTATAGTTCTCTTGATAATGTGTTTTGTTTTTTACCACAACCTATTTTTAAAAAAAGAATTCCAGACAATCCTTCATCATCATTAAATGACTTAGGAAAATGAAGATGTTAGTGCTGGTGTTAAAATGGCCCTAGTTCTATACCCACTCCCCCAAAACCTTTTTTTTGTATTTGTGGGTCGGTGTCCTACAAAGCATAGTGGATAAAGAATTAAAATTCATTCATTAGGTCTAATTAGGATCAAATATATATTATGCACCAGTAGCTACACTGAGTGTATTTCCTAGGCTGGAAATTGTTTGTGGCTAATGTGTTGTAGCAACCCATAAAGTACTCATGGCTGTGTTAACTGGTTCTGAGATTGGGTCCCCCCCTTTGTGGAATGTCTTTCATCTCAGTAGCTGCTTTCTATAATTTGGCTGGGGTTTCCCCTACTAGTCTAAATGTAGCATGTTAATGACAATTTAAAAATCAAATATCATGAATAGTAGACATGCATTTTTTTGTCTAATAAATATCCATTAATTACCTCAAAAGGGATACAGATTCTTCAGGATATACATTTTTTCATGACTAAATGGGTCAGAATTCATTAGCAGTTTGGAAAGACAAATATAAAATGGGACCAGTAGCTGAGTTTAATTAAGTTGTCACTTCTTTCAATTTTTTCTTTAAGGCTATTTTCCACTCATTGTATCTGAATTCTTTCTGAAAAGGACTAAGCTCAGCATACCATTGCTTTCCATTGGCATGATTTTGACAGAGTATTTTCAGTCTAGTTTTTTAAAAGGGTGATGAAATTGAATACATGCTTTTAGAAGTCCTATAGTAAATGTATATATTAAATTCTAGCCACAATAATAATTGTTGCTTAAATTCATGTTTAGCAAATGCATAATGCTAACGTTTTCAACTGTGCGGTACTCATTTGCAACTAAGTAGTGTCGTTTATTTTCAGGATCGTGTTCCGTTTTTCCCTGGGATCCTCTAGATGAGGTTTCTCGACCTTGGCCCTGTGAATACTTGGGGGCGGATAATGCTTTGTTGTGATGGACGCCCCTGTTTGCTGTTGGCAGCATCCCTGCCCGCTAGAAGCCAGTCAGCACCCGCCCCCATCGCCCAGTTGTGACAACCAGAAATGTCTCCAGATTGTCAAATATGCCTATGTCAAAATCACCTTAGCCTTACAGAATAAAACCGCTGCATTAGATAATAAAATATCCCTACATTTCACCTCCATGTAAAGGTGATTTTACTTGTTTGTAGACACAGACTCTAGTAAGAACCCTTCTCCAAAGCAACTTGGACTTGTCCCAATCATTCCAGTGCCTAAGCTTCTGGGGAATGTCAGGCATCCTTCCTTGGCCTCCTTTCTCTCCGTATTCCTGCTACTTTTAGATGTCCCGGCCTATTACATGCATGTGTACATGTGGACACACACGCTTTGCCTCTGTTGTGGTCAGTATGTATCTCCTGCATTCAGAAAGTCTCAGCTATCTTCTGAGGACCACTGGGCAGCTGCCTCTCCTGCCCGTCCCAGCCCTCAATCCAGCCTCCTCAAGCTTGGTCGGAGATTGACTTTGCCTGAGAATGCCTATTCTTGCCCCTTTGTCACCTAATTTAGCAAAAGGTCAAAGATGACGGCCGACCTTCTGTTCATCTCACTTTTTCTCAGGCCAGGCTTATCTTATTTCAGTTTGTTGCTGGTCTTCCTCCTCTCCTGGTTCTCAGCACTAGTTCTTACATCCAGATCGACTGTACTACCTACATTCTTTTCAAATAGTTCATTTTTGCCCTGCCCTCTACCTCAGTCTTTACTGGAAAGCTCACAGATTCCTCTCTTTTCCAAATTCATATAGTAGTTAGAGCTAATGGCATTCCTTTAAGCAATTTATTTAAGTGCCCATGTGATATAACAATCCATCCATGATTTGTGTGAGCACCTGTTTGCATTCCCACATCACGATCTTTTCATGTGGTATGTTTTGTTTCCCCAAACAAGGCTACAAAGTTTTTGAGACCGAAACCATGTTGTAAATTTTTTGCATCCCTTGATGTGCCTTATGTACTGATATAATGCCTCATGTATACTGGGAAAGTGATTGCTATTTGCTCTTGTGATTTGAATTTTAACACTCATGTAAGGTCAAGGAGAAGAGAGAGAAATGCTATCAAAAGGAAAAAAAAGAGAGAGAAAAAAAAAGTTAAGCACTCCTAAGTAGCTTATAGTTTACCCCCAAGTTTCAAAATATAAATAAAAGCCAAAAGACAAAGTTACGGGCCACGTTTTCTCATTCAAGTTCTCTATCACTCTTTAGCACTACTCACTACATGAAGAGGGAGCATTTCATTCTCAAATGAGTAACTCAGGAAATGTGGGTGAAAGTGGGGCTTGTTTGTTACTTTGGAATTAGTTCATTTATTTTCCACATGGTACAAAATGACTATGCAAAGAGTGCACCAATTTTATCAGTAAACTCCAATAAAGATCAAAAGTTGGGGCCTCCACGGCAGCCCCTGGTCCACTCTGCAGCTTTCTATTGTGCCGTATGATTGGGACAGTGTGCGCTGGTCATCTTAGCTATTAGGTTATGGCATGTAATATGCTGCTTTTGAATTTTTGAGATCCTTTTCAAATATATGATTCAATTGTGAATGCAGACGTGCTCTATGTTCTTGATATTTTCCAGTGGGAAAGAGACAATATTGCTGGGATGATGAGGAAATTTAAACCCACAGTTTGATGGTGATGAAATGAAGCTGGATTTTATACTTTGTACTTATTTGATATACACAGTTGACACTTAGAATGATACTTTGTATCCTCCTTTTCATTTACACATGAGGGAGAGCTTCAGAAGAGTTAAACTTTCTGAAAGTCCCAAGGCTAGTGAGTGGCAGAGCAGGGACTCTAGCCTGGGTTTGTGTGACACTCCAGCATCGAGATCGGTGCCCTGCGACGGGGAATCTCTCAACAGTATGGTGATAGGATTCAAGGGAGGTATTTGCAAGTAGCCATATAAGTGGTTACATTTGAACAGTTTACTAGTTCCCCAGTGAATACACTTAGCAACCAGCCCAACCAGTGTTTGTAGACAGAAAATGAAGCCATAGCACCCAGTTGGGGCAGCAGGTGCACAACAATCCCCAAAGAATAGCTTCTAATTTTTTGTTTATAAGGAGCTTAATGGGTATACACTCGGTAGATACGCAGTTTCTTTTTGGGGTTGCATCAAAGGTTTTGATCTCCATTTCTGTATTTGTTTTGTCTACACGGGCAACAGAAAGTCTTCCATTAGATCTGTAAACTCCTGGCAAACGAGTCCACTCTGGCCCATCCTGCTTTTGCCTCAGCCACATCTCCAAAATTATTTCCTTATATTTTAACGCATATGTTAACTAATTTATCTTTGCAGTTCCTTCCCTTCCTGAAATTCCACTGGCCTAAAAGTCCATTTACCCTAAGGTTACACAACTTCACACATTTGTCTCTGTAATTCTGACCCAGAATGGCCAGGAATCAGAGGTCCATGTGATTAATTAATTGCTATATAATTAGCTCTGATATCCAATCCCATCAAGATTTCAGATGAAAAAAAAAATGTCTTGTTTCTTCTTTCTTGTTGCTCAGTACAACGTGAGGGCTCTGTCTCTGTCTCCCTCAAGGCTGACTGTCGGTGGGGAGGCTGACTGTCGGTGGGGAGGCTGACTGTCGGTGGGGAGGCTGACTGTCGGTGGGGAGGCTGACTCTCGGTGGGGAGGCTGACACTCGGTGGGGAGGCTGACACTCGGTGGGGAGGCTGACTGTCGGTGGGGTATCAACAAGGCAGGAAGCGCAGAGCAATTAAATCTCCTCTGACAGTCTCTGCTGTTCCCAGAGGTGGCTCAGAGCAGGGGCAATTCCTGGGAGCCCTTTGCTCTTGGCAACATCATGCCGTCTTGCCTCCTGGCTGTGGCGCTAGGGTCACTCCCATAATGCACTGTTTCAGTGTCCCTCTCCTCCTCAGATGGTCGGGAGCAGCTGCTGCCTCTGGGGAGGCTGGATAGTTCAGCGCCCTCAGCACCACCACCAGAGGTGGATTAATGGCAGTGGTGGCTGATCCCTACTGGTGACTGTAGAATTCCATGGCTTTATCAAGGATCAGTTTTATTTAAAAAGTCTTGCTCAAAGTTTCCTAAATATGCATTTTTTAAAGCCATAACCACAGCAAGCAGAGCCATATTTCTAAACATCTTTTTGGTCTTTGCTCCCCTCTGAGAAAAGAACACCATCTTAGCTTGGAATTCTCTCTCAATCTTCCTCAGGTTCTCTTCCAAGAAATGAGGGTTCCACCCCTCATTTCTTCAGGTGGAAAGATCCTGCTTCTTGCAGTAGGGCACAGGAGCTCATCAATAAATTAGGCTCCAGAGACAGCCCAGGGAAATCCTATAGTTGCCAAAAGGTGAACCAGCTCTAATAATAAGCCAGGTTTGCCTATCATTTTTCAGTATGTTACTTGGATTACAAAAAACTGATGAATCAACTCACTAACAAAATCTAATAGGATCAGAAAATTACTTTGAGGTGGTGAACAAATCAACTTTATGCTTCAAATGTCACTAATATCAAAACTGTGGATACAAAATCCATGATAAATCTCTCCCACCCATTATTAGCTCCTTAAAATTGCCCCTGGGGCCCTGCCTTGATAGCCTGGACTGCCTGTGGAGGGCGCTCTTGCTTTAACGTGCAGGGAGACTGTACCAGTCCTTAAACGGTCTCAGCGCTCTGCTCCCCATCTCACTTTACTTCAAACCCCAGAAGCAAACGTCAATACAGAAGGGTAATATTGATGAACACTAAACTCTGAAAATATGTTCAAGAACAAATTGCGTAAATCAAAGCCAGCATGATTAAAAAGAGCTTCCCTGAATGACTAAGCGTCCTCGGGTGGGATTCGTGAAGGATCCGTATGAGGTCCTGAAAACCTAGCCAGTCATTCCCCGTATCCCTGCTTCACACCCTGAGGCCCTGGGCCACAGTTCACTTCGTTGGAGCCCAGTCATCACTGAAGAGGCCAAGGCCACATGCTTGGATGTTGTAGGGTTGACGCTAATTTCCCAGTTCCACAGGGTCACCAGGAGCAGCCCTCTCTACCTCAGGGTGGACCGCCCCAGAACTCACAAAATGTGCCTCGAATAGAAGAAAGCTTTGTTACCAGCTCTTACAACATCTTAGACCAAACTGGGGAGAAAGGCAAGGATCCCTGGTCCAGGAGGTGGCGGAGATCACATCTTTCCCCCTCCAGGCATGGAGCGGTGCATGCTGGGAGAGGACAGGGGAAAGCCATTGCCCTGATCACCTGTGAGTCTAACTCACCGTCTGGGGCCCAGGTAGGGACCAGCAAGGGACCAGCAATGGCACAGTCTGGTACCTCTGGCTGTCCCTGAGAGAGGACAGAACGCTCTCTCTTCTATGGGGCTCTTCCTGAACACACTGCCCATTAACTACCACCCTCCAGGCCTTTCCTACCAGATAGATCATCGAAAGCCTGTCTGAGCTCACATCCAAACACATGCGATAAATTCACATTACTGCAACACAAAAAGGTGCATCCCTTGCTTTTAGCTTAAAGCCTACAGGCTGCAACTAGTTTAGGAGACAGTCTGGTTGATGGGGAAAGAAAATCTCCCCACACAGGAATATTTTACCAGGCATTCCTAACCGTACATCAATCCAGGATGAACTTAGCTTGTCATAGCTTGTCACAGTTTGTTCCAGCCTGTAACCACTGCTTCCATTCCCACTTAAGTAACTCAAATCAGGTAAACGAGGCCATGTGGATCCATAGAAATCCGTCAGTTCTGAAAAACATCCCTAAAAACATGCCTGATGGTGACGTCAGTGGAGGGCTTTTCAGAAACAACTAAATGTGTTTGAATTATGTCACTAGGGAATCATCTTTCTATAACTTTTCAAGCCACTTAAGTGTAGAGAAAACATTCTCTCCTGTAAATCTTACCTAAAGGTGACCCTGATGAAAAGTCACTTGCTGTTCTTCCCCGAGTGTCTGTCATTTTGTTATTCCTTCTGTGATTTCTCCCTCTGCTGCCTTTCCCATAGTTTATAACGTAGGAAGATAGACTTGAGGTTTTGCTGATGAGTGGAGAGAACTAAAAATATGATCCGGAAGACTTATTTGTGACAGCTGGGGCTGCCCCACTTTTCAGGAAGGCCAAAGCGGCAGTCAGAGTCATGGCCAGGGGATAGAAACCAAAGAGATGGATGAAACAGGTTTTCATCATAGGCACTCTTGAGGCACCTGAGTTGGTGTCTTCAAACCGTGTGTGGGTGCTGGGGGCAGTCTATGCCTAAAAATAAAACATACATCTAAAGAGAACCGAAAAGAGAAACGCCATCTGTCTGATGCTACTTTGTTTTTTACCTGTGAAAATAATATTTAAATTCTCCTCAAGTATTAAGCTGGTTTTCTACTAAATATAACAGAGTACACTCTAGATAGGGTAATACACTGATTGACTGATAAAAGAAACTGGATTCCATACCCACCAAGTGTTCTTGGGGACCCTGGAAAAGGCTGCCTGGAACTACTAGGTTTCCAAATCCTACAGGAATACGGTAACTTACACGATGGGGTACACTGTTTGGAAACCACCTGCACTGACATGATCATAGTGTAACTGTATAGTTACAATAGTGTCCAGCCACGTGAACCTATAGGAAGCAAAAGTGGGAGACAGAAAAACCAAAAAATAAAAAGAAGGTGAGGAGGAGCAGGAGGAAGAAGAGGAGGAAGAGAGGAAGAGGAAGAAGAATGAGGAGGTGGAAGAGAAATAACACAAATAATAACAAAGAATCTGAAGTTTGCCTTGTCTGACCACCCATTTGATACCTGAACCCTCTCTAACATGGAACCTGTGGGAGTGGGAGAGGGGAAAGCAAGGAAACTGAGTAGATCATGAAGTAAAGAAACAGAGTTCTCAGCTACCGGGGGTACATACTGAAAGGAGGCAATAAATCATTGCCTATCACACTTTTTAGATCTATGTCTTCACTTCATCCTCAGGCCTGAAGGACGATGTGGAAGAAACAATTACAAGACTCACAGCCTGTAATTGGTCCTGGTCTTCAGCATCCTAGGTAGCAGGCAGGGAGCAAGGTGAGCAGCCTTCGCAAAATCAGCAGTGAGATGGGGAATCTAGTGGGTACACGAGACAGAGTGAGTTCAACACTCTAGGTTTTCACGCTGTGCCGAAATTAAGGGAGGTCAAATGACTTATCGAAAATTTCCGCTAAGCAGCAGATTGTAAAACAAGCCTGCTCATTAGGATGCTACAAAAAAGCAATGATAAATGAACGTGATTGTAAAAATATGGTTAAGATACACTTTAAAAAGAAAGTGTATCTAATAAAGAGTAACAGTACAAAACCTCAGTCTTACCCACCGCATGATCTTGAGATCTGAGGTTCAGATCTAGGGTGCAATTTTGTAGGTGGGTGTAAAAGAGATCCCTCCTCAGAAGAATGCAGCTGGTACCAACTATGCCCAGAGGGCTCATGGCTACTTGTTGCCATGCTGCCCACGGCCCTTTAGAGTTAAGGGGGGCGCCGACACATGCTGCGGGCTATGCGGCTGGGGGCGGGGTCAGATGGTGTGCGCACAGGTAGGGGCTTTATAAATACAAGTTCCCAGCTGTGTAACACCCTATCCCATAGCACAGCTCACGGATTAGGAAACACTCAGAACCTACTTAATGCCAGATTCATGAATGCCTTTAGTGACTATTCCTCTTTCCTGACTTCCCTATATTTTCTCTCCTTTTTACTATAGCAGATATATCTCTATTTCCGATTTTAAACCTTTGCTAAAAAGTTTATTGTTATTATAATAATAGCTAACAACTCTTGAGTATTTTCTATGTCAAAGACACTATGGTGAGCTACTTTGGTGGATTATCTTATACAACCCTGGAAGGAAATTGCACTGGGATATAAACTCCATGAGGGCACGGGCACTGTTCTGGAGTCTTCTGGATTCCTTTTGCCTGGGGGGTAGTAGGTACTCAATAAATCTTCACTGAAGGAATGAACAAATGGATGAGTGAGTGAAAGAGCAGCCTATAAAGCAGGTACTATTATTATTCCCATTTCATGACATGCAAAGTTAAGTGGCCAATCGATGGGGAGAACAAGATACAAAGCCAGGCAGTCTGTCTCCACAGTCTTCCTGATGTGTACAGGTACCACCTTTACATCAGGTGGGTTTTGTTTTATTTTTATTCACCGCTTGCTTTAGGAATTGAGTTGCCCTAAAATGCCAGCTGGCGGGCTTGAAGGATAAGATTCTCAAGGGTTGTTTGAATCCCACACCCAAACTCCTGGAGCCAGGGCTGGCCCCCAAGAACTAGAAATTGTTTTCTTCCCCAAGAATGAGCAGAACAAAGAAGCCAGTGGGGCAAGTTAAATCAGAAAGAATGCAAGGGGGCTGAGATACCAATTTCCGAGAAAGGCAAGGGGGGCATCTGGAAGGCCGCCAGCGTTGGAGGGGCTAGGGACTGCATCAGCCTGGAGCGGTTCTTAGAGGCAGGAGGTGAGACGAGCCAGTACAGACCAGGGTCGGGAGGAGGACCGCGTGGGGTGGGAGGTGCTGAGCAGTTTCATAATCACCTCGAAAATCAAGCATTCAAGTGCGCTCTTGTATGCTGGCCACTGTATGATTTGTGGCTGGCTTAGTCCAACGTAAAGGACCGGAAATGAAGCAGATAACAAAAACAAAAATGTATTTTTACTTTGCTTTGTGTAGAGTCTAGTGCAGTGTCCAATCAGGGCCACAAAAGCAAGGGTGCATAATGAAGGTAAGAAGGGGGGTGGGTCTCAGGTGCGAGCCCGGTTCTAAAGCAGTGATAGGACTGGAGAAATGAAAGGTGTTTTTCATGCTTTTCTCTCTATTTCTCACTCTGCCTTTTTCCTTCTTGACTCCTCTTGTTCTCTCTTAAATAATGTTAAAGTTTTCAGACCACGTTTCTGTTTCATGTCTTATACTCATAGACCTTGTATTCAGGCAAGGCACAGACCACAGGTCCTAATCTGGCAGTTTTTAGTTAGACTTTCTCTACGCATTTTTGGCTTCCATTTCTGTGCCACGGGACCAGTACATGACAAGTACTCGCAGTGAGAACTGGTCTGAGGTGCTTCTTTTGCATTTCTGGCCTCTCAGCATCACTCCATGCTGCAGCGCAGACAAGTTGACCTTCACGCCTTTATTTCACTGACTTCCAGCTTTCCTTATGCCAAAGCCACAGATTATTCTTGTGTTTGAAAGTACCTTTTTGCAAAAGCAAAGAGGAAAACCCAAGCACCATAAATAACTTGGCCTTCCCACCCCACAGTGATATTCCATAGGTTGAAGTTTCTGTGCCCGTTGACTCCTCGCACGGGTGCATATGCTTACAGCTCTCTATCATTTATGTAAAGGAAGCAGGCGCTGCCATGCCCACAACGCTGATGCCCTGATGAGTACCCTGTGCACGTGCGTCTGCTGACCAGCACAGGCAAAGTCCAAGTTCGATGTATAGGCACTGTGCTCTGCTCGTCCTGCAGAAGCCACACACAGCAGACTTGTATTTCTGTCAAGGGCTCCGGTTTTCCATCATCTATTTTTTATAGCACTGATACTAAACCAATTGCAGCAAATGAAGGGTATTCTTTCTGGCTTGGGTGCATCACCATGCTGATTTGCCGTTCCTAAGAAGCAGGCTCGCTGAGTTGGGTTTTATCCTTTACCATGGGAGACCCAGTTCAACAAAACGTAAGTGTTTTGAGATGCCTGATTTTTTCAAAATGTAAATAACGAATTCCCCATGCATGAGGGGAAATGGCCACGTGATAAGATGGAATAGGGATGGAAACTTTATTTGGTACAGTTGGTGGCAGGATGACAGTGGATTTGAAGACGAGCGAAATAATTTGCTGCATCCTCCAGTTTCTCAGTATATCATTAACCTCTGAGAGAATCTTAGTTTATTCTGAAGCAGCTTTGTGATTTTCAGAATCATATTGTCATGTGCTCTCTCTAAAATGTTTGCATATCCTCATCTTTATATGGTCTCCAAATAGAATAAGCTTGCATTTTTAGACTTTAAAAAGAGTGATAAAGATAAACCAGGAAATTTAGAGAGAACCCTTTATAAAGGACCATAAGGCCCTTCCCCCATACCAAACACTCTCACACACCCTCACACACTAACGAACACAAAGAGATTTTAAAAATTAACTAGCTAACTAGCAATAGCATTATATATCAACCTAGAATGCTTTTTGCTTACAGTAGATTTATGCAGAATAATTCGTTAAATGTCAATAACAAATGACCATATTTGTTGCCCAATGTTAAGCTTTAAATCTGTAGTGTATTTCAACAGGTCGTTTGTGGTTTTATGAAAGCTAATGCTCTTTATTTCTCTATGAATATTTATCACATTTCAGGTGTATAGCTATTATTGCTTTTTCAAGCTTGTTTTTACTTTGTCCTATATTCTCAACTCTAACACTATTCAACTTTTTGACTTTGTGAATGTAACTGCCATTCTCAGCTGATAAAAAAGAAAATACCAAACCAAGCCATGTGAATTGCTATTTTTCAGTGTTCCTGTGTGTCTGTGCTTTACCTAACAGCAAGATCAATAGGACACCAGGAATGGAAAGAAGTCAGCTCTGGGCTGCATTATTCATTTTCTATTAAACTTGACAGCTAATTTGCAAGTTCACACTTTTTTAATGCTAGAGTTCTTGAAACCCTGACAGCTGAACCCTTCTAACTCCAGCTAAGTATGAAAATAGAGAATGGAACCCAGAGGGTTCCCTTGCATTGGTATCGTTTCCGACGTATTATTTTGGTCAAAGACAGAAATTAATTCATGTTTACTGCTTTCTGGTAAAAGGGAATAGTAGGAGGGCAGTGAGAGAAAAAGTAGAATTGGAAGTGTTATAAAACAAGCCTGAACATTCCACTGAGGGTCACAAAAAGAATTAAAAGACCAAAAATTTAATCAAAATTAATTTAACAAAATCAAGTTAAGTAAGGATCTTTCCTTAGACCCAGTGATGGAATGTTTCAAATGCTTTTTCTATACAAAGAGACATTTAATCTGATAGAGCAAGTGGCATTTTTAAACCCCAGAAAAACTATTTATTCTTAGAAAAGAAGAAATCCTGGACATGTAGCCAGATATGGGAAAAAATATTTAAGGGGGAACATTTTTTGGCAGGAAAGAGAAAGAAAATAGTTTTGGTTTTTTTTTTTTTTTTTTTTTTTTTTTTTCTGAAACACTTGGCAAAGCAGAAAGCTTAAAAATATTTCCCAGCTTGACCAGTTGCAAAACCACACAGCGTGTTTTGCCTTTCTGTTTGGGAAGAAGGAAAATCCTCGTCTGGAATGGGCTTATGAGTCCCATCACTTCCCATCTCCTGACGGGGATTAGTTCCATGAACTCCACTCCTGTTGGAATGCCTAAGCTGTCATCTGTCCTGACCCCAAATGAAACACATGGCATTCTGAGAAAGAAGTTAAAGCAGCCAATTTCTCAGAAAATATCTGAATGACCCTCAGAGGTTAACAGCACAATCATTTATACAAAAATGGCTTCAAATGTGGATCATGTGTTCTTCCAGGGTCGGCGGAGAATCTGTGTCTGCTAAAAGCTGCACACAAACAAGCTGCCCTGATTGGATTAGAAGCGTAGGCAGATGCTGGAGAAGAAGGCATGGAAATCACAAAAAATGTGCTATTACCATTCCTTCTTAACGCCATAGCTTTTCTCTCTCCATGCTTTTTGTCCCCTAGTGTGTTGTATTCCCTAAAGCAGTTTCATTGAGATGATTAAGCAACTAGAAAACTAGCTCTTCTAAACTAGTAAGCCCTTGTGCTCTTTTGGTCTCGTATTTAAAGTCAACAAAGAGTGTTTCTATCTGCTGAGTGGAGAGTGGAAAGGTTTGTTTATTGAAAGGAAACTTCACAGTATTTTTTTTTTTTTCCATTTTACCTCTGAGTTCAACAAGAGGTCTGGGTCTTTAGGCAGCAGACACAACCTGATTTTGTGGGGATTTGGCTTTATCTGTGGGAAAGTCCTTTAATTCCTCCCACGATGTAAAACGTAAATCCTCATAAAGATGCCTTACTTTCTCCGATGCTAGGAAGATACCGTATGTATCTCACCTTCCCACCCAAGCTTCAGAATCAGAACCTTCAAACTGTCAAGGGTCTTATAGAGTCTTTGAGAAGACAAAGTTTTAAGTTTTTTCTTATTTTTTATTTTTCAACGATAGAATTCACCTCCATTCTCCCTCCCTTAACTTTAACACAAAAAACAACAACAAGAAAAACACAACCTCATTTCTTTTGAATTGCACCTTATTGTCAGCAAGACCTTCCTAAACAGTACAGCCATTCTAGGGGAGGCGCAGGCTCTAAAGGAGCAGACAAGGTCTCGACGCTGATTGCGCTGATTGCAGGAGGGGAGACCCAGCTGCTGGATGATCCCCCTGGCCTTCCACCTCCTCTCTCCTCCTGGCCTGGGTGGGGGTCAGCGCTACTGCTCTTCCTACCAGACCTCCTTAAGGCCCAAACCTGAGACTTGAAAGCAGTGGAAATTCTAGGTATAAATGCCAAGTCAAAACAATCATTGGAAAATCAACCTCTCCTTCTATTTCGCCCTGAAAAACAGTGAAAGAAGCAGTGCTTTGAAAGCCCTTAAATAATTGCCGAAAAGGGAGAAACCGTGGGCAATCTCAATAGCAACGAATGCTGCCAGTTCTTAGCCTGGTTACTATTCTTTAGTAGATGAGGTGAGAAGCTCAGACTCATGAAGGTTGCGAAGAGCGACCCAGGACTCAGACATTTTTACTGTGCTTTACTCGACGTGTAACTTGAAGTAAGAATGTTAGCGATGGGAGCAAAGGGAGCAATTACAGTATTGCTAGGCAAGCATGTGCTGTTAGGTAAACTGGATCAGGATTTCTTGCTGGGGAGCCCTCCAGTTTACCTCAATACGGGCCCTCAGTTCCCGATTCCAAGTCGCTGCTGAGAGTGGGTCACCGTGTGGATGACCCATCTCTGAATGGACGGCTCTTGAGCCCGGTCCTGGAGGACCCTTGGGTTGAGCGGGTTGTGTCAGAGTGGCCCTGTTATTATCAGAAACAACTGGAAGACTCATGGGGGCTGGGAGTCACCCACAGTACAAACCCTGTGCTGTGACCAGTCAGCCTTGGCTCCTTTGCAAAAGGCGTTTTGCCTGAAGCCTCATTTTCAGAGTCTGTGTTAAAGTACACAAACAGAACCGAGTGCTGTGGTCATTGAATGTCATTAGCTTCAACCTCCCCTTAAAGCTCACCTTCCCCTCCTATTTCTCCCGAGTCCCAGGTCTGCTCCGTGACCTCCAGAATACCCAGTTCCTTCATGTACAGACTTCCATATAGTTTGACCTTAATAGTCCCAGGGCACTCGCAGACAAGGGTAGACTTTTGTAGGGGAGGAACAATAATTTGCCCTCTATCCTTCTGAGTTCTTAGCTAAGACTCCTGTAATAAAAGACAGATAAACAGGAGAAAAACAAATGGAAGTTTATTAACATGTATACCTCATACATGTGGGAGATACACAGGGAAAGATGAGAAACTCTCCAAGGTGGCTTAGAATTCAGGCTTAAATGCCATCTTCACAGGGAAAGGGGAGGGAGGATGTGGGCCTCTGAGGGGAGGGTAAATGATATTTAGGACGATGAATGGACCCTTAGAAGAATAGACAGGAGGTGTGATAGTTTGTGACAACATGTGTCTGGGTGTGGTGTTGACTTCTAGTCTCCTCTCCGATGAGAAGAGTCCCTGTTTCCTGGTTGATGAAACTATCAGAGGGGATCTGTGACCATTGAGTTCCTTTCAGAGGATCTGTCTTTAGGCAGATAAGGGAGTTCAGAGAAAGCCTCTCCCTGCATTTGCTGTTTTTCAAGTGTCTACAGCTCAAAATAATGAATATACCAAAGCAGCATATCTTGGGGTAGTATATTCTGCGAGTGTTCACTTTTGAATGACAACACCAGTATGCTACTTATTTGCCTTAGATGCAAAGCATACTTTTCCTTTTAGTTTCATACAAACCCAGACTTGCACTACAGCTGCTGCATGAAGGTTAGTGATTGGTGAGGCTGACACAACTACAAAGTTTATTGAGATGGCTCTTGATTGACTCAGTATCCAAGCTCTCAAGAAGCCATGATGAGCAAACCCTTTGGGACCGTTATGATGGGGCAGTTTTAATGCAGCCGTAGAAGAGTACATCTGAGCCCTGCCTGTGTGGGAGACACAGCCCCACCCCTCCCCGGCCTGGACCTGGGTAACTGGGCACCTGTCAATGGCCCTACCATTGTGTGTGTGGGGGGGGATTAGCTAAGTTACTATAAACGTTTGGAAAAGAGCTTGACACACGTGTTGGCTGCGATAGATACTATAATTGTGTTGCTGGGAACTCAGCAACATTAGTATTGTATTAAAAATCAAATTCTAAATATTTTCTGAGATATTTGTTCATTGCAACTGTTAAATAATCTGAACTTCGAGGCATGTGCACAGAACTTTAGTTTTCTGCAGGTAAACCATTTATTTTGATCCATGATAGATGAAGGGGACAAAATTACACACACACACACACACACACACACACACTCAAATACTTTAAAGATATAGTCCAGGAATGGTGATTTAACTGAAGTTTAACATAGAAGCAGATGCATTTTTTAATGAGGTTTCATCAGATATTATTTATAAACAGGTAGTTTAAACAGAATGAAGACTTGGAGAGATTTGGGGAGAGGGTTGCGTGCGTGTGTGTGTGTGTGTGTGTGTGTGTGTGCGCGCATGCAGTTTGCCTTTTTCCCTTGTCAGAATGGTTCCATTTAGGAAACAAGCTTTCTTCCCAAATTTGCAGATGTCTGCAAATAGTATTCTGCCCAGAAGGGAAAAAATAGCTTACTATGATTCATTTGAAGCAAATCTCCTAGAATGTCAAAAGGGAGTACTTATTGCTGTGAGAAGATTGATTTAACTGCAGAAACAGGTATTGCTTCTCACCCTAAAATCAAGGCCTTCCCTTGAAACAGGTTGACTAGGCAATGCATCCTGACAAGATCTGAGGCCCCCTGACAAGTCCTCACTAGCCCCCAAGTAGCTCCCCACATCCCATGACCCTCGCTTCTGGGCTGGTCTGAAATTCCTGCCCACAGGGTCAATCCTATGTTTCAAAAATACAGATAACTTGCTTAAAATAGAATTTACCTGAGAGAGGAGAGAGTGCTCAACTTCTGTTAGCATCTCTTAGAGCCTTAAATGGTCAGATAAGCTACTGCACCCCTTCAAGCAAGGTACAGAGAGCAGTCCCCGAGAGGTGATTTTCAATTTGTGAAAAGCGTCTGGGCAACGGAAATTTGAATTGTAGAGAAAGAAAGGATCAACAGCTGGTGAAACATCAAGGAGAGATCCTTTGAGGAGGGGTACCTAATGGGGTCTCCTTGCAGGATGAGTTGGCTGTGGGTAGAGGGAAGATAGCAGAGCACGCAGTGGGCGCAGGGGGAGAACACTCCAGAGAGCTGACTGGATCCTGCACGAAATGGGGTTGCCTCACTCTTACCCTTTATATCTCCTGCCTCCCCTATCTCCACATAGATTTGGGAAGGACTAGAAAAGCAAAGAGGAGATGGGAATGGTGGGTATAAAATATACTAACACTATAGTCTTTGCTATTCTGCCTACTTCCATTCTATTAAAACGCTCATCAGTGGTAATGAAGCTTTGTATGAGAAAGTTTGTTTTAAACAAAAGGGGCAAGGAAAGTGAAAATAAATCAGCAAAACAAATCAGGGCTTCCAAAGTCACACTGCCTGCTTCAGCCCCACCTGAGACCCACCCTGGGTAAAAAAGCCCCAATCTACCCTATTCTATGTAATTCTGGTGGCGAACTGTGGTATGTAACAAACTAAAACTAACGACAAGTATTTGCAGTTTCATTTTTGCAGCTGTTTCTTGTGAAGAAGGTATCAAACTTGGTCAAGGAGAAAGTGTATATACAATGATAAAGTTAAGTTTTCCTGAGTTTGATTTCATTGCTATTTTGGTTGTTTCGTGATCGTGGGGCCAATCCCACCCACTTATTTACTGTAACGTTTCTTTTCTAGAGCCAGAATAGGACAGACTCATATACCATTCTGATCTGGGTGCATTTCTTCAGAAGGTATGCTGTACTCACGGGGAACCGCGGCTGCCTGGGCTTGGGGCTGACAAGGCCAGGAGGAAATCTGTGCATGTATTTTAACAAAAAGATTTCCCAGGGAAGTTAAGGAAATAAAATGATGGGCACCAAAGAATATGAGGCTATTCTGACCTCTCCTTGACATTCATTCCTATCATGTCCCAGCAGAATTCTGTTGAGATTCTGCAGAGATACCTTTGATTTAAGCTGATTGATTTACAGGAGGCCAGTGGGGAAATGAGAGGAAGTGAGACGGGGAGGCCAGAGCGATGGTTTTGGAATTCTTGACTCTGCCTTATTTCACAGTGGAATATTGTGCTGGGGGTCTTAGGAATACTGTGAGGAATCTATAACCGGGCCCCATCCTTGTCCTAAAAATCCTCCCATCTTGCTCTTCTCAGTTACAGCCACGCCCACATGGTCCCTACTTGTTATAGTGAGTGGATGTTTCTTGCTCACTGACACTTCACGGAGCACAGGGAATGCTCTGATCACCACAAGCATCCCTGATGGCAGGACTTCTAAGGCCCTCCAAGCCACCTAGTTATGTTGAATTTTCCCTGGTGCAGCTGGGCTCCAATGGTGGATAGGACAGCAAGGCCCCACTTCCGGATGTCCCTGCCTGCTGCTTCAGGCTAGTTAGGTTGCTTCACCTGCTGATGCCCAGGCATGCTGGCTCTCTCTATGTTTCTGACACCACCCTGGCCAAATGCTGTCTGGATTTGGTTCCACCATATGGTGTTCATCTAACTCATCATGGAGGAATCTCCCCAAATCTACCCCCCGAAAAGGGCGAACTTAAGTAGTTCCTTTACCCCTTTCGGACAAATTGTTGCAGCCTTGAATTGCAAAAGAAGAGATGCCTAAAGGATATATCCTAGGCACTGTATTTGTTTCCTAGGGCTGCCATAACAAAGTGCAACAAGCTGAGTGGCCTAACACTAAAGAAATACCTTGTCTCGCAGTTTCGAAGGCTAGAAGTCCAAAATCAAGGTGTCAGTGGGGTCGTGCTGCCTCTAAAGGTCTAGGGAAGAACGCTTCTTGACCTCTTCCTTGCTTCTGGTGGTTGCCGGAAACCCTTGGTATCCCTTGGCTGACGGCAGCATCATTCCAACCTCTGCTTTTATTGTCATACGGTGCTGTTCCTTTTTGTTGTGTGTCTGTCTCTCTCCAAATCTCTCTCTCCTTAAAAGGACACCAGCCATTGGATTTAGGGCCCACCCTAATCCTCTCTGACCACATCCTAACTTGATTACACCTGCAAAGACCCTATTTCCAGACGAGGTCTCTTTCATAGGTACCAGGAGTAGGATTTCCACATACTGTTTTGGAGACACAGTTCACAGTACGATCGCCACTCCTGGGCACTGTGTCTCCGAGCAAGAAGCAGCTTCTAAGTGTGTATCACAAGCTCAAAACACACCCTTCAGTCCCCAGACTCAGCACTCACCCCCTCCCACATCCTTGCAACTGACCTGCTCTGCGGGGTCCACGCAGGACTGTGGCCTAATGTCTCACTGGCAGGACGGACCCACCTGGTCCAGGCTATTTCTGAGTGAGGTCAGAGCCTGGAGGACTAATCACCCCTCACTATCACTCATGCACTTTGGTCTACTCTGAACTTCAAGCCCGAAACTTACTTTTTCCGAAGTACTATGATCATCCTTGGAATAGATCATTCTTTTTTCACATTCTTTCTGTCACACTTAGATGCCCTTCCAATCCACACACAATATTGAGATTTTCTTCCAAGGGAATGAGTTTTCCTAAAACTTCATGGGTCCCCGTGATTGTTCTGAATTTGGAGAGCTGCAGAATGCCCTGGAGTTACTTATTCCTATGCAGGCAATTTATAAGATCACCAATCTCCACTGAACTTTCCATTTTCTACTCCTATATTACTTTTAAAAGGAAAATTTTGACTTCCTCAACTGTAAATCGGGTTTTAAATGTGCATATTTTTCAAGAAAGCAGGTCAGATATCAGGGCACAGATATCACACTGTGGAATTTATTACTCATGATCTACAGTAACGATCTGTGTGACACTTTTAGTCCTCCATCTGCACACGGATTTGAGAGTACATCCAGAAAGAGACAGCAACAGAGGCGGAATGAGAGAGAGAGAAATTCCACTTTCTAAAAGTCAGTGCTTAGTCATTGCATCAGACTTTGTGTAAAGACAAAGAGAATGGGACTTCCCTGGTGGCGCAGTGGTTAAGAATCTGCCTACCAATGCAGGGGACATGGGTTCGATCCCTGGTCTGGGAAGATCCCACATGCCACGGAGCAACAAAGCCTGCACGCCACAACTACTGAGGCTGTGCTCTAGAGCCTGTAAGCCACAACTACTGAGCCCACGTGCCACAACTACTGAAGCCCGTGAGCCTAGAACCCGTGCTCCACAACAAGAGAAGCCACCACAATGAGAAGCCCACGCACCACAACGAGGAGTAGCCCCCGCTCGCCACAACTAGAGAAAGCCTGTGTGCAGCAACAAAGACCCAACGCAGCCAAACATAAATTAATTAATTAAGAAAAAAAAAAAAAAGACAAAGAGAATCCTGCTGAAAAAGTAAATACCAAGAGGCTTAGTTAGGTATGACAATGCAAGACATTTTATAAATTTTTCATACATAGGTACAAGCGAAAGTGATTTGTGAGACGGTAATTTTGCATTATGCTATGTTCAAAGACAATTGAAATTCCTCATTTGCATTAACCATCTGAGCTGTTTTCCATTTGGAGGAAAGTTCTATTCTGAGTTCCAGCTTCTCCCATATTAGGTGGGCAGCACTGGAGCCTCTGTATTCGAATCTGTCCAGATGTCACTGTGTATCAAAGTAAGTTTTACATATCCTAGGTGAAGGATGGATTTAAATTAACCAATGGGACTTGGTTTTTTAAAACAGCCAGTTAAAGAATATGGATACTTGACCATGAGAAAAAGATACAAAATAGTGAGTGGCATGAGTCATTTGTTCCCTAATAGAAGGGAATGACCTGTTTAGTGGTTTTCATAGGAAAAATATCCAGTAAGCAGATAACATCAATTTAAAAAAAAAATATCAGCATGATATTTTATCAGTAACAATGGAATTTGGGTAGAACACTGATGTGCAGCTAAGTCAGGATAAAGCCCCTTCCAGGTTTCAAGATGGTTGATATTTGCTCACCTGTTCCAGCAGGCAGGCAGGTGCCCGGAAGCCCGGCTCCAAAGGTGGGACAGCATTTAAAGCCTGGACCTCCTCAAGCCTGTGACTTCTGGGGCAGGGTCCTGAGCTGAGCTATTATTCCTGGGTTCTAGCTGCAAACCGCCTACTGCAAGCTGGGCTGCAGCAGTTCACATGAGGAATCTCTGACTGTCCTTTCTTGGGGGAACTTAAAAGGGACTTGCTCAAGGACTGCTCGTCAGAAATGCTGAGTCATCAGTATTCTATTACAATTCATCACATGCATACATTGCCTTTATTTGTGGAGATTCATAAGAGCTAAAGCATGACTTCTTAAAGTTTCTTGGCTGTCCTGACAGTGTCCCCCTGAGTGGAAGAAGGCATGCTTCACAAAAAAGAAAAAGATGACTTTTACAAAAATTCAACCCACCCGAGAGATGATGAAATGAACATTTGGAGATATTTTTCTCCTGCTCTTAAAAAAATCTCATAGTAACCTTTTTAAAAAACAAAATTGGAATTACACTGCATTGATTTGCATCTTCAATTTTACTTATTTTACTTCATTGTTTTGAGAATATTGTTCCCATTCATTAAGTATTCTTTGAAAATGTAAATTAATTAGCTGCACAGGGAGTTTACACTAAATAAGTAAATTACAATACAACCCAATGATAAATACTAAAAATTTTCTATCTCTTAATGCTAAAGGAGCCAGAAATTCTGCATTGAGTGTTGGATTTTGCTCATTCCCTCAAAAAAACTACGTTAAGTTATACCGTACATGAAATGTTATGGGGTTTTTTTTTTCCTACAAAGTAGATCATGATAATTCTAAAACTGGGCAGAACCACCTGGAATATGAGTCATTAGACTAAGTAAGAAGAAAAAGAGAAAGAGTAATAAAGTGTCTTCCCAGGAAACTGAAGATATGCATTATTCCTTGTATTTCACAGGCTGGAAACTAGCGATCTGGGCAAACGTTAGATCGGATGATTCTCTAGAATTAACTGACCCTGTGTATTTGTGATCCACTTGCCTACAGAACTGCGGCCATCATTTGACCTGAGGGTGAGGGGTGTTCTCCCCGAATCAGTTTAACATAAGGACAAGGCACAGAGGAAGCACTAAGCATCTAGCTCTGCTCTTTACTTTTCAGAAACTGGAAGGACAGAGAAAATGCAGAAGGAAATCCTGTCTCTAGCCCCTTAGAGGACAGTCCTCTGAAAGAGCAGAGATTTGCTTGGCTGGCTAGGAGAGAGCTGGGTAGAAAGTCAATGAAACATCTGGAGTCCTTTTGTTTTTCAAGTATACAGACTTTAAAGTGTTAGCAGCTTTATTCTGAGTATACTTGTTTAATACTGGTAGAACTTATACTTTACCACATAAGAAAATAAAGGAGAATAGGAAACAAAGAAGCAGTTTCTATGAATCGGAGATAAGGCCTTGATGTACAAGATAAGCAACTCCCAGTCACAGAATTCTTATCGTATGCTGTACCCTACGCTCAACACTTTACATATATTATCTAATTCTCACACAGTCAGTGGTAAATAGATATCATCATTCTATTCCGCAGCTGAGGAAGGAGAGACTGGAGGGCTGACTTCATCTACTGTCCCACTTAGTCCCTCAGAAAACATGCATTTGGCTCCTAACGTGTGACCAGCATGGTGTGAATGCGGGGGAATGTGGCCGGGAACACAGCCATCCCCTCTGCCTCCTTCCCAAGCGGCCAGGGATTTGCATCTGTCTGCCCATCTCCAAGGCACTGAACCCAACACTAATAGTGCTATTTAATTTATTTATTATTTATTTATTTATTTATGTCTGTATTGGTCTTCGTTTCTGTGCGAGGGCTTTCTCTAGTTGCGGCAAGTGGGGGCCACTCTTCATCGCATTGCGCGGGCCTCTCATTATCGCGGCCTCTCTTGTTGCGGAGCACAGGCTCCAGATGCGCAGGCTCAGCAGTTGTGGCTCACGGGCCCAGTTGCTCTGCGGTATGTGGGATCTTCCCAGACCAGGGCTCGAACCCGTGTCCCCTGCATTGGCAGGCAGATTCTCAACCACTGCGCCACCAGGGAAGCCCAATAGTGCTATTTAATAGAGAGACTTGTGTAGTCTCACAGGAGACCAGTAAGTAGCACTGCATCTTAATATATTTTCTTCCTGATTTGAGAATCACCATGATTAACCTTAGAACTTGGAATGAAAATAACTAGTGCTATTGTGCATCATTCTGTGATGACGAGATGAAGGCAGGATTCATTTGGTTAACCAGATTTAGAAATAAAGCCCTATAGTTTTGCTGCTTCACCGAAAAGTCTTATCAACCACCATGGAAGAGACAAGAATGCTTACACTAAAAGAAATATCACCAGTATTTACCTAGAACACAAGATTCATCCCGATGACCAGAATTAGACAGAATGGCAAAGACAGAACCTTAGCAAAATATTTTCAAGTGATCCCCATCCACAAATACAGTTTTATTTGGCAAGCCAAGGGTCCACAGCAGGTGAAAACATTTGCCTAGGTGGCAGATGATAGAGCCAGGCAATCATCAATTCATGGCCACATTTTTCCATATACCATGCAATGGGCTTTTTTAGGGAACGCAGGCACTGGCACTATGGTAGATCTTCTGGTCCCATAATGGAAGACAGAACCTTATCTGAGTCCTATTCTTGGGAAGGTTGGATAAACCCACAGACCCAAAATACAAACACTTTGTTTTTGGAATAAAAATCATTTTTTGAACTTTCTAAAAATGTCCACAAAAGTTATTCTCCATAGGTTTACTAAAACTCAGATTACTTTTAAGGCATTGACCATGTATATTTCAAGTGTTTTTTTAACATCAGACCCCTTGTCAAGGATTGTACCACCAGGGTGTGTTTAATCTTAAAAGTAAATCATATTTCTGTGAGAGTTAGTCATCAAAGAAAGCATAAAACCTGTCTGGAGCAGATTCAGGGGCAAACATTAATCAGTAATTCAAAACAGTGATTGAGGTGATTTTATTTGGGTTTAATTATTTTTCCTGAACAAGCTATTCCTCTTACTTTATCTTAAAATGTATAGCAAACCTGGTTTTATCAATAAAATATGCCTAATCATGGGACATTAATCGGAAATCAAGTTTTATTGTTGCATAATGGTTTAATAACCTTGATAAATAAGGCTTGTGTCCTAATGAACACATTTGGTTAAAGAAGCTTATTGAAATGAAATGAATCTCTTCAGGCATTTCTTTCTTAATGTAGGTATGATCTCATAAAAGGCTTAATTTGGTAATCTGGTAACAAAAATCATTAATTTTTCACTAACTTTGAAAAATATCAAAAGTATTGAAATAAACAAATAAAATTGACTCATTTAAATGCCAAGAGTATAATAAAAGCCAATTACTGAATTTATTAAAATCCTCCTAACTTCCTCTTGTATGTGAGTATTGTTACTTTGATAGTAAGCCATTAACACAATATGTTGACTCCGACACACCTATTTACCTAGCCGTAATTGTGTAATCGGGAGCACCGAAGTAATAGCACCATTGATGCAAACTGAGGACATTCCTTAATAATCTGTCGACTTTCCAGAGGGGAAGAGAATTTGCTTGGATGAAGCTGTTTATATCCCATCAGTGTTGACTGAAGTGAGTGACTCATTTAGTAACCATGGAAACAACGCCGAGGAGTATGAAGGGGGGAACAAGTGTGCAGGCTTCCAGATGCTGCTGCTTTTGTGGCAGCATCTGTTCAGGGATCCAGATCTGATTAGAAGCACATTTAATGTCTCAAAAAACCAAACTCATTTGGTTTTGCTTTCCCTTCACACTTTTGTTGTTTCTCTAGAATAGCCTCAAGTAAATATAAAACAAGGCAACCCAATACTTCACTCACAGGACCCTACGTTCTTTCCAGAAATGTGTCTCATATTTAAAGATGTGTGTCCAAATGTGCTAAAAACAGACCCTCCTCCCAGACACATTTTTACTACTTCTATTTCTGAAATTCCTGGTCAATCTCCAGGCTCCCATACTATATTTATCTTTATGTTTGTGTCTTTCTATAATATTTGTCTTGCATCTGTTTCTATGATTTTCTAATATATTAATATATATATGCTTATAGGACAAACAGACAAGAAAAGAACATCAAGAAAATAGGCAATCAATCTCCTTATTCACTCAACCTAAGTCAAGTTATATGTGTATATATATCTCTCCATACTTAAGTCTCTAACGTGGTTTCCAAAACTATCATCTGTTTAGCTTAAGTAGCACAGAGTTCCTATCAAGTAAGCTTTGTTAGATTAAGTATCTTAGGGGATAGATCTTTTAAAAATGATCCATGAAAACTTTGGGTTTTTTTCTATTTAAAATAAAATTCTACTAATACGTTCCTTTGATATTCAACCAGTATTAACTGAAAGTCTACTATGTATAAGGCACAATGAAGAACACGAAAGTGAATAAAGCATGGTCCTTGCCCTCAAGAAAACATAAACACAAATAACAGAAAGTAAGACAAGATAAAGTGGTGAAGACAAGGAATTATATTCACTTAAATGAAAGCAGGCAATTTATGTTATATATACAGCAGGCAACTTTGACGTGGACCTCCAAGAATGCGTGTGATTTTAAGAGTGATTAGGAGTAATCCCAATGGAGGAAACATATAAAAGATGTGACTCAAAATCATATCTGCCTCACCACACCAGTCATGCGTTCCTGGGAGACAGGGACTGGTTTTGATGATCTGGGCACCCCTGAGACCCAGAACTATGTCAGAAACATGGTAGGCGCCCAGTTAAAATGTGCCTATTTAACTCGAAGGCTGAAACATAAAATGTGCATAAAAATGAGCAGCCAAAAGTCCAGTTTGGCTAAAGAACAGAATATGAGAAGGGAAATGGAATATAACATCTTGAAAATTATGATGGGAACATATTGTGCTGGGCTTGATTTGGAATGTATAAATAGATAATGTGAAGTCACTGGTCCTTTTCAAAAGATTAACCTTGCAACAGTTGCACCATCAAATCAAGGAAGAGAGAGAGATGGAAAGAGGGATTGAGAGACATGAGAGGGAAGACTAGAGATAGGCAAACCAATCAAAAGATTAATATGATAATTTGTTTGATAAAATGGAATTAAAATGACAGAGATGATGACCCTGAAATTAATAGTAGTAGTTACAAGAACTCTATGAACAATAGCAAAAAAGTGATAAATACAACAATAGGTAATATTTAATGATCAATGCTATACCCAGGCACAGAGTCAGAATTTCTATTAATTTACCTTTTGGGACTCTTACTATAAAGTTGTAATTCACAAGTTTATAGGTGAGGACATTGAGACTTGGAGAGATTAAGTAACTCCCTGAAAGAAGCTCTTCTAGAAACTGTATTAGGATGTCACATTTTGTTTCGTCCTCTGGAATAGAATTCTACGTGGTAGGTGTCAGAAACCCACATTTAGAAACTTTATCAAATGAAGATTCTCTTTTGAACACAAATAATTAGCTAGAATAGTCAGCACCAGTGGTAATAATCCCAAACTAGAATCTCTGCAGCATGGTGCTTTTTGCAGGATAATTCCCACCCTTTTGTAACTACTGGATGAGAGCAGGCTGTGACGGTTGATAGCTATTGACCCACAGAAGGCTGAAGTTCATTGTAAATATTAACAGGAGAAATGCTCGAAAATAGATGTCTAAATCTTTTTATGGAACTAGTCAAAGATTTACTGCAATTGCTTTTAAAAAAAGGCTCTCCATTAAAATATAAACTGGCAACACAATGTTATATGTGATTCACTTTTTAAAAAAATGTACTAAGCACGTAAGGTGTGCAAGGTGCTGAACTAGATGGAATGCGAGATAAACAGTGAAAAAGAAATTAGCCTTAATCTCACATGTATCACAGTGAGAGAAACAGACAGACATGAAATAGATAAGTATTCTAGTATTGCCAAAGGAGAGTGTTTTGAGAACATAGAAAGAATAATGACAGTCAATGCATCAGGCATATGAACAAGCCAGTTTTAGAGTCTCTTTCTGTGTTTGAGGTTATGAGGAATACGCGCATGATTTCAGAGACTATTTTTGCCTGGGGGAAAATAAATTGTATGTTACAGGATTTGAACAGATTAAAAACATTTTAAAAAGCACAGAAAGAAAGAGTAATTAATTAGGGAAAGGGAAGCCTTTAAGAATGGGTGGGAGTTAGGGAAACCAAAGGTTAAGGAAATTCTATACCCAGATTGGGAAAACAGCATGACCATCCATGGTGGGTTTGAGGAAGAGCAGGTAGACGTGGCTGAAATGAGGGGCATGGTGGAAGATGAGATTGGAAAAGAAGGATGGCGTCAGATCAGGGGATGGCCTTACAGTCACACTAAATCGTTAGGAGTTGACCTTGGACAACAGAGAGCCCTGAGAAGTTTTGGAAGGAGCGACATAATTGGGCTAGGTTTTAGGAAGAGCCCTCTGGCAACAGTGTAAATGATGGTGAGGAGAAGTAGGAGAGTTAGGTTAGGTACCTCTACCTGAGATCTCAGAGACAAAGTATGGATCTGATCATTGGATGTTGCATTAGGAAACTGTTAGGTCAGTTCTGCAAATACCACAGCACTCCAGAAAATATTTGCTGTTGAAGGATAACGAGCTCCTTCTGGTAGCTATGAAGACCATTAACTAGCTGCTCATTCCTTTGTCTTCTTTCACTCTCTGTGCATAAAAATACTCCCAAGTAATCAATAAAAACACACCAAAGTGGTCCCAGCACAACTTAAGATCTAAAGTTATGGTGTCTTTTTTTTTTTTCTTAAAACACCCAAGCATCCTGAAAAAAAGCCAAAGATGCTATATGTAAGTCAAGAAGCCCAAGATCTTTTTTTTTTCTCCCAAGATTTTTTTAAAACTAAGCTTCTTGGATTGTTAACTTTACTTGGAAGTTGAAACAATGAAAGGTAATTTATACCCTCGAAACAGCTTCCTGCTGTCCAACTGTAAAGAAATTGGCCTTCAGAATAGAGGAGTGAAATGACCTGGAGTATTCAAGTAATTTGCTAACACAGAAATGCTAAAAACACTGAAAATTGTTATTTCCTGGGTATCTACCCTTTGTGTACATGGCACACCAAGAAAAGTTTAAAGTAAGTAAAGTGATTAAAAATATGAGGCCGCAGTGCACCTCTAGTCTATGGATTAATATACTGCCACTTTCTCCTCGCTCCTTATGAACCCAGGACCTTTACATCACAGAAGCAAGGTTAACGTCCTGCTCTGTGACTATGAACTCTACTGTTTCTTCCTCAGCTCTACAGAGATCACTGAACTAGAAAGATGCATGCTTAAAAAGGAAGCATTACAAAACTCCCCAAAGCTATAAAATTTCCAGTGTGAATAAGACACAGTTCCCACCTCGAGCCTCCAGATTCTGTATGCCTTAACAAACACTGGAAATTATTCTAAGGAAATTAATGAAATAAGACTTGGTAGTTCTTAAGGCAAATCAGCATCTCTGCTGCTTCTGGGTATTCGAACACACTTATACTGGTGCATTGGATCTTTTTTTTCCTCCTGGCTTCCTGTAAAGCTTCATAATTATTTCCTCACCATCCTCATAGAAACAGATTGCTCTGTTAACATCTACTACCTAGATTTAAGATTATTAGAATATACCCTGTTCTATGTGATCTGTAATTCAAACTAAATTGGTCTTATTCTCCAAAAACATAAGATTGTTTTCAAAGTTCTTAAGGGAGATAGAGCAAAAGAATCCTTTTCTTCGTGTTTTCCGTGAAGTTCCTGCTACGCTCCAGCAAGACGGCATCTGTGTTATTTCAGGTGCTTACCTTTATGGCCAAAGTTGTGCCCAAAATACAATATACCTTTAAGTGGCTCTGGGATTGATTAATTTCTCAGATATTTTCCTTCTTCCCTCCATGATGATGTGAAATTCAGCTCTGGCCCACTTCAGCTATTACACAAAATAAAATTATACTGAGTCTTACAAAACTGGCTATTTTTCTGGCACTTTGGGTGCCCATTTTGGGTAGAGTTTTGGGTAACAGTAAAGGAGGGTTAAGAAAAGCTCAGGTGTTTCTGGTGAGTAGACAATATCAAGTATTCTCAATGCTTCAGCCATTAGTTAAAGGGAAAAGGAGATGAAGTTCTTAGGCCCAGCACAGGGATGAAGGGAAAGGACCTCTCTGCTCTCTTTCAAGTCCTACTCTTTCAACAGCTTTCTCAAAATTCTGTCCCAGAATAACTTATGATCCATGCCTGATTATTTTTTATCACCAGTCACATGCCACAAACAGACTAATTGTAGAGCACAATTCTGCCAAGGCTGAAGTGATATTCAGGATTTCCACACCTCTAAAGATATCCAGAAAGGCAACATAGCTGCGTCATGCTAAACTCAATTAGAATAAGTTCCAGAAACACTTTTCCAAATAATACCACTTTCTAATTAAATAACCATGTTAATAATAATAATTTAAAATAAATCTAATTGTTCATAGCTGATTAGGATTGAAGAAGCATTTTGAGATCCAAAGAATTAGGAACTCTCCTATCTCATTATACTTTCATTTAAAAAAAAACAAAACTCAAAAAGTAACACATTCTTCCCTGACAACATGGTCATAGCTGTTTCATCACCCTGTCTAGGGCCAGTGACAAAACATGATCTCCTTTCTATTTATCTTTTGCAGATTATTCTGAAGTACGATTTGTTCTAACAGCTGTTACAGAACTCATGACCTTTTGACAGGTATCAACGGTGCCCATTTATATAATTACGTGGGACTTTAATTATTGTTTTGGCTAAAATCCAAACAACTTCTCGTTTTTCTCCCTTACTACATTCTACTACCATTAAGAAAGCTGTTCTGGAGAAAAATTATAATCTCGCACGATAGTTTTCTTTAAATTATTTGGAAGTTGAGCAACATAGGAATAAAAGTCTATAATTTCTAAGAGGAAGACCTCAGTTCTCTGGAACGGGGCTTTTCCTCAGGTGATTGGTTTAGTCTCCTAAAAAAGTTCTTGTTTTCCTCATTTTTTTCAGTGCATGTCAATACAGAAACCATTTTTCTCTCCAGAAAGATCTGGGTATTTTTTTCTTCTACTTTACGGTAAAATACTTGGTTTATTTGAAACTGTGGCCTCGGGTTCATCTTCTGGTTATACCCCCAAAATTCTTTCTCCATAATTGTTTGGTTCTCAACCCCGTTTGCATTTCACATCTGGATCAAAATTCCAATTAAAAGTGACAAAACAGGAACGAGGGCAAGACTTTCACTGGTTGCTCCAGAAAGTGTGCTTACACAAGCTTCAAAGAGCCGCTACCTGTTGTTATTCTTTGAGAAAGTTAGGGCACCAATTCAATTACCGTGGTGATTTTTGTCTACAGATAGATTATAGATCAAACATTTCTATCGTACTTGAAAGAGTGCAGGGTGGGCTGGAGGAAGAAGAAGGAATTAGTAAGATAGTTTTCATTGTAGCTGATTTTTTGTTCTCAGTGTGTACATTGTCCTAGATTGTCTCACTTTAGCCTCTGACCAACCCCATGAGGGAGATAGACCAGGAACTCTAGAATCATCCCCGTTGCAAAGGTAATGCCTTTCTTGGCTGAGAAATGTTTCTGAAAAAATTTTCCAAATGTCTAGAAACCTTAACTTTGTCCCTGTTCCTGCATTCAAAGACAGAATACACTCTATACACAATGCAGTATACACAAGGTAAAATACAACTTGATTCATTATTTGGTTGTAGCAATCTTCTCACTTGTAAAGAATGTTTACATTATATGTGAATAATCAGAATCTACTGTTATAATATCAACTCAGGAAAAAGGAAGAATTCAGGAAAAAATAAGTAATTTAAGGCATTTTTAAAACTTATTTTCTAAACCTCAGAATAAATCATTTTGTTTCCCTTAAGACATTCCATGGATATTTTGCCTTTTATGGTTCTTGGCCCCCTTAATCTTTAAATAATTTTTACTGGAAATGATCAATAAGGGAATAAATAATGGGCTTGAAGTGCTTTATACTTAAAGGCTTTATGGATTTAAGAATTCCATCTTATTTAATATATCATGCTACCATTTGTTGTGCCTAGGGCTGTTTCTTGAGGTATTGAATCACTCCAAACTCCACTGAACTTCTTCTTTAAATGTGTTATCACTAGTGATTAATAATATCTGTCTGGAAACTTAGAAATTAAATTTTATATTTAATTTAGGCACTTGTTTTCAAATTGTTCATTTCAGGAATTCAATTAACGCATAGTAATGTTAAAAATTAATACAGCTCTGTGCGTGTCTTTGGAGTATTTCTTCAAACAAAGGCTCACTCCGAACTTTTTATGTACAAAACATTGTGTTTAGACATGGGATAGTAAACATTGGAACATGGAATGTAGGTCTTGACCTGAAGGAATCTATAGTCCAATGGATATGATAAGACATTCAAGGAGGAGTGGAAGGAAAAACGGAAGGAAGGTAAGAAGGAAGGAAGGAAATAAGATCTTTGAAACAGATGCAGGGGTTATAGTGCCACCAGGAATATATTTGCTAGCCAACATTTCACTCAATCTGTGACAATTAGAAGGAAAATAAAATTTACTATAAAATTGGAGACGTTCTCCTTATAACTATGCATGAATATAAATTGAATGAGAAATTATGATTTGCTGGATTCCAACCATGGTAGTCCACTCATTGGGATAAAAGCTCAGTGCTGTTAAAGATCCAAAATAACAGAGGCTTAAATAAGGGAGATGTTCGTTGCCCGCTCGCATGAAAGCGCAGATTGGTATTGCCGTAATTACCAGGGGCCCGGTCTCTTCCCTCCACACTCAACATACGGCTTCCCTTTTATGGTCAAGATGGCTGTTCCAGGTCTGCATTCCAGCCAGCAGAGAGGAAACGAAGGGAAAGCAGAAGGCACTCCCTTCCCTGTAAGAACCTGGCCCCTTGGCGGGTGCACACATAATTCTTTTCACACTCACCGGCCAAACTTTAATCACAAAGGAAGGAAAACTGAGAAACGTAGTCTTGGAGAGATTGGGCATGAGAGGGCAGCTAGGTGTCTCTGCCATGGGTGGTAACCATGCTACAGTCTCCTACCGAGCTCCATCATTATGGATGAGAAAAGTGATCTTTTTCTTTTTTTGTCACATATTACGAGAGCTTTCATTTTCAAAAACAGATGAGAAATGCATCCTGGATGATTTCAACAATCAAAGGAGGATTTCTCACTTCGTCAAGTGCTACCCTCTTGCAGCTGAAAGCTAACACCTTATGCTAAGCTAGTCAGAGCCAAATACAATTAATTAGATTAAGCTTGTCACTAAAATATCAAGACAAATGTTCTTGAAACATGGCACTTTCTCCCTTTGCCTTTTTTTCCCCCCTTGTCTGGTTTATTTACAATAAAAGTAGGTTGAGGGATGGAGTTGCAGAAACTGATCCTTATAACTGTTACTCTATACATCACATAACTGATAACCAAATGCTAGAGGGAAAAACGTATCTGAATTGTGTTAGCATAGACTGCCCAGCCTGGATCACATTTAATAATTAATTACGGTGTGTGGTTCATGCTGGTTTGAGAGCCTTTATAAAAATACTGCAGGCAAGTCTGTATACGTCATTTTCTAAGGAGCTTTCTCGATTTAGTACCAGAGCTGTGACTTGCACCTGCTGCTTCTCCAAATCAGAAAAGACTGAATTTTCCTTTTCTTCCTTCCTTCCTCCCTCTCTTCTTTCCTTCCTTCCTTCCTTTCTTCCTTCCTCCCTTTTTTTTTTTTTTGTCACCTCTCTCTAAGAAAATGATTTGCCAGAGTAGTTTTTAAAATGCACCATTTAAGAACTCTATGGCACACCTTTATTTATGCAATAGACAACAGACAAGCTGATTTTTGGAAAACCAGATTCTCTTTTAGAGTCACTGGGCAAACTCGCTATTTAATGGAATTTGATAATACATTTGTAGAGAGTATGACTCATCTGTAGAGCAAAAATAAATCATCTAACGGTTCCTGATTTCAAACTCTGCGTTTCCACATGGGCAGGTTTGCGTAGAACTAACCTGCAAAGGAAATTGTAGCACAGGACTGCTCTTCCAAAGAGGAATCAGAAAATTACGAATTGTGGAGATCAAGGAAACATCGTCTAGAAGTCCAACTCTCTCATTTGCAAATGAGGACACACGGAAGTCCACAAAGGTAGAAAGATCCCACCCAGTTAGCAAATAGAACCTGGATCCCAGGTTCTCCCAAATCCCAGAAAAGTGCACTGTCTGTTGCTTAACACTCGGGACCACGTGACTTTTAAGTGGAATAAACATAGATGTCCTTGTGCACAGAATCTGATTAATATGTAGCTAACCTTAGGTAGCCTGGAGCACGTATATACCAAATTTGTAACCATCTCTGAGAGTAAGGTGATAGTCAACAGCTACCAAGACAGGAGATTTAAGAAAACCTCAGCTTTCTCTTGGCTTCCTTGAGCTTTTCCTACTTTGGCAAGCCTGCTCTTTTTAACTAAACGTGTGGCTTTCCAACCTTTTGAAGTTTCATATACCTGATCCTCTAACTCTTGGGTGGTAATGAGCTATATTCTGCGTGCAATAAAATAATGTTCATAATCATAGTGAAAACGATAGCTTATAGTCCCTTAATCATTTTTAGTGCCAGGGACTTTCCTAAGCATATTATTTTCTAAGTATATTACACATATTATTTCATTCCATCCTCACACTAATCCTGTGAGGTATGAACTCTCATTTCCCCCATTTTATAGTTGTGGAAACTGAGGCACAGAGCATGTAAGTAATTCACCCCAAGTCCCGCAGCTAATAAGTCGTAAGAGTTATTGTTTACACCCAAGTTGTCAGTTTCAATCACTACAACATGTTAGATCTCATAGAGAAAGAATTCTGTAGCTCACAGCATATATAGCTGTACATATACAGTATGTACAGAAGACGGTATGGCGTAATGAAATGAGCCTTAGTCTTGGGGCCAGAAGGGTTACAGTCTTTTCTCTTTTTATTTTACTTCAATCCAGAGGATTGAGCTAATTATCCTCCTCAGTTCGTGGAACCATATCTCTTTTGACCCACGCTAGGCTCCTCCATGTACGTGTAAGCACTTCTTTTAAGCCATAAGCCACCCACTGTATCTATGCATGATACTATCATACTATTTTTGAAGAAATTACTAAAAGTTATGATTCCATTTGATTAAACAAATAATATGTATTAAACACTGGTAACATGCCAACCACATTGGCATGTGGAGAAATACTGGCCCTGCTCAGATAACAATTCTTAAAATTCTACTACATTTATCTTCGTGGCTCCCTTAATCTCCTCCCTTCATGCAAAACAGCCCAGGTTTCAACACTTCACTGCAAGTAACAGGAAAAAATGATTCTTAAGCAATCACTGCCTTTTTTTTTTTTTTTTTTAACTTCTGGCATTCTGACAGTGGGGCGGTTATGCCCTATAATCAAAGGAAAACATAAACCGGTCATCTCCTAGCAACTCACTGAAGATTACTCCCAGGGAATAATTTGTGTGCCTGAGTCTGAGCTCATGTACCTTTGAACTTTGAAGCCAGCAGAGCTCCTGCTCCGGCCATTAACTCTTTTCAGTATCCTGCAGATACAACGAACCCGTTTTTGATGACGTTGCAGGAAGAATGGGCACTAAAATGTCCCAAGCAGGGGCAGTTCTATGTGAAAGGCACTGAAGAGCTTTATAATCTTTTTCGTTGTCTTTAAAAATCTAATTGCAGGGCAGTGTCACTAGTCATCAAGATCATTTTGCTGCTCTGCGGTTCCCCTTTGCTGAAGCCTGTTCCCTGCCTCTCTCATATAAAGGGACATCTGTCGCCTAGGGTTGGACAGCGTCACGGCATCCTTGCCTTCCCTGATGTTTCCTCCCAGTGGGCTTCATTCTCTGCCGGCACAGTCTGGTGTGCCGATGAGACCAGTCAGTCAAAATCGGCTCCTTGTCAATCTGAGGAAGCCGCTGCTCTCGGATCCTTCATGTGCCAGATGAAGGTGCAGTCAAAGCAGATTTTATTCGGCCATCTGTGCACTAAAGAAGCAAATGTGACGCTAGGAGAATTCATGTCATCTCATCGATCCAGGAGTTAATACACTCCTTTAAAATTTTTAGTTTATAAAAAGAGAAAACCCTACTAGAGAATTCATTTGAATGAATGACCATGGCAAGAAAGGGACCCATATCTGAAATGAGTCAGCCACTAGTCATAAGAATCAACACCAAAGAAACATTCACTTTTAACAGTGATACAAGTAACATTTTTGGCATGATGTGCCAGATTGATCCACTTTCAAATGCTTTATGTATATTTATCATTGGATCGTTAACAACGCTAGGAGGTTCGCACCATTGTTATTCCTACTTATAGAGTGGAAAACTCAGGTTCAGAGAGAGGATAAGGAGGTTGCCAGAAGGTATCCACGGGGATATGGTAGAATGGGCTTTTAACCCAGTTGGCTTGGCCCCAAAGTCCTGATCACCGCACTAGCCGCCCCCCAACCCCAGCAGCAGGCATTATCCTGCACCGACCCCAGCTCTCTGTCTGGAAACTGAGGGCAGAAGGTAATGATGCTACAGTTCTTGAAAATGCTCATAATTCAGATCGTAAGCATTAGTTCTGAAATACTTTTCCTATGAAATCCTCTGATACAGAAATTATGTCTCTTTCTCTCAAGAAAAGGAAGAGGACTGCTTTCTTTTAGGTCTCTTACTGTGGTTTGTATATGGAAAAGTATTCTTGTTCTGAGTAGACTAAAAGATCTAATCAACTTTAGGTTTTCTCGGTGGTCCCCCCCCCAGCAGAGTTGCATTATAGGACACTGTGCAGTGAGCATGAATAGCCTTCTTTTAAAAATATTCTGTTAGATATTCCAAAAACATTTACTGAGCAGTTAGTATTATTATTTATCTTTTGAGCATTTAGTATTTTTCATTTATTATTTATGATCTCTGTCTTTAAGCCATTTATACTCAAGAGAGAAACATGAATGGGGCTGTCACTCATGCATACTTGTGAGGATATTAATTCCATCTACATTTTCAGTCTTTATATTTCAAATTATTGAGCCCCAGAAATTTTCTGCTCACTCCATAAAATAGTGTTTCATCTACATTTATCAAAAAAAAAAAACCTTTTGAAATGCGAGGAGTGTCTTAATCCTGCTAAGTTAGGGCTTAGGGGAAAAGTAGAATTAATTTTACCAGTGCTTTTTCTGACTTTAAAATTTCAGTCCCATTTTTATTCAGCCTTGATTATTCTGGGCTGAATTAAAATGTTTCTTCTTTAATCTGAAAAGTTATTTTATTTTGTTTTACATCTGTCCCTTTGATCTTGCTATATGCCTTTTCTTAACTTTGTTATCTCTTTCTTAGCATGCAGGAATATTTCTTGGAGAGAAAGGCTGTAAAGTGTTAGAGACTAAATTAATATTAAAATAGAATGAATTTTGTTAAGACCCTTTTTTGCCTTATTGTCTGGGATAATTTCATTCTACGCCTGTTATGTCAACATAAGTATGAATGACACCCCCTTTTACTCTTAACACTGCTCTCTCTGTTTAGGCAAATTATACAGACATGCTTTCCAAAAGCAGTATAAAGCTAATGATTAGTAAATTTGTTTTTATTTGCAAATGAATTCATGTATATTTACTAGAAAATCTTGATATTTCCTGAAACTTTTCTTGAAAAATGCCACTGTAAAGTAGGTTTGTTTTGTTTTGTTTTTTTGACAATGATTTACAAGCCTTTAACTTGTGGTCCAAAAACACAATTTCTTATCTTGTCATAGAATCATGTGTTCTGCAGTTGACTTAAGTGAAAGTCTAAAATCATTTGAGATACACAGGTAGCAAGATGGTATTACTTTTTTTTTTTTTTTTTTACAAGAGGTAAATAGACTGACATCAAGCATTGTACATGGATGACCACAACAAAAGCAACAATGATTGCAATTACCAAACATAAGATGGTATTACTTATTGCTATTGTAAAACACATCTCTGCGCAAATTTTAGGATACAAGTTCTGTGTGGTAATGAGGCAGAAAAGGACCTAAAGCAAATTTAAGTAAAGATTTAAATAAACATTAAGTTTGTGTAATCTGCCATCATTCTACATGATGCCAGCTTAGTGTATCCATGAAACTCCAGTATAGACCTGGTATGGACCATGTATAGATGGAGTACAGAATCAGAGGGCTAGCTACGGGGACCAGCGGCGCTTTGAGGCTCACTGTAAGACATTGCTCAAAAATATACTACACTCCAGCCTGTTGGCTCCTCCCATTATTCGAGATACTCCTTTGGAAAGAAATTGAAGACAACCTGTTAAAATTTAAATGGGTTATTTTTATAAGCCAAAACTTCACCACTCAGAATCTTAACAAAACTCGATGTTTTGATAATGTAAGATAGGACATCCGCCATATAGCCAATTAAATAATGAAGGTTCTTACCACCAAGAAAGTAATTTTTTCATTATACTTAGGATAGGTGATAGCTATCTATCCCATTTATAGAACTGAAAGTTAAGATCACAAGTAGTGGTAGTGATCCTAAATTTCACTGAATTGCGGCGTCAGCATTGTTTGGAATCAATGTCCGTGATCAGAGTCCAAAGTTGGATGGTGATTGTTTGTCTAGTTTCACATGAGAAGACAACAAAGGCAAATAATGTTCATACTGCTCAGTATGAACAGTATTAATTTGTGCAATGCTGCAGCATAATGACAGCGGAGCAATTATCAAATAATAGTGATTATAGTTTCTATTGATCCAATTATAAAACACTGACTTTGTCCACTCTTTGACTTTCTCTTGCACTCTGGTCCACAACAGCAATATTTGCCACTGCTGCCTAAGTGGTAACGTTGACTACCTCTTTGCATTTACTAAAGGGGGGGAAAAAAGATTGATTTCAAGGATTTGTAATCTTCTCCCTTCCCCTCACTACCCTGTGTGGAGCCACAGGATGCCAGTGTGTAGGCGGAACCTCTCTGGAAGCTCCACCCCATGACTGAATTTCCTGCCTCTGAATCACTTTCCCCTGATGAAAGTCCCTGGTCTTCTGAGCTTACATTCTTAGGGTGGGAAAGAGATAATAAACAAACATGGAAGATGAGAGATGATAAGAAGGGTTCTGAAGGAAAAAACTTGTAAAGGGTAAAGGAAATATGGAGGAGGGATTTTATATGGGGTGGTTAGGAAAGATCTCTCTGATAAGGTGGCATTTGAACTTAGACCTGAAGGGCTAAAGGAGAGAGCCAGGGATAAGGAGCAAGTGTTCCAGGCAGAGGCAAAGACCCTGGGACCATTTGAGCTTGGCATGTTCGAGGAGCAGGGAGGAGGTGGGCAAGCCTGGAGCAGAACAGGCAAGGAGGGAGTGGCAGAATGACGCCTGAGGTCTAGTGAGGGCCCAGGACACGGAGGACCCTGTAGGCTGTGGTAAGAATGGGAGGTGAGAGGCCATGAAGGGTTTCCACCAGGGGACTGAGTGATCGCTCTCAGGTTTTGGAGACATCATTCTGAGCACTTTGGGAACAGTAGAATGCAGGTGATATAAGCAGGTAAAAGGAGACCAATCATAAGCCTACTGAAATAGTTCAGATTTAGACTAAGGTGAAAGGCGGTAGTGGAGAAGGTGATGAGAAGTATTTGGATTCTGGATATATTTTGAAGGCAGAGATAGTAGGATCTGCTCATAAATGAGGATCAGGGATGGAAGGGAAAATATGAGTCAACTGTCATGTCACTGCTGTTGGTCTGAGTAACTGAAATGGTGATGCTGTTTACGGAGAAGTGAAAGGCTGCAGGGGGAGAGGCTGGCTGGTGAGGTGAAATGAAAGGTCAGGTTGATGTGCCTGGTGGACATCCAAGTGGACACGGTCAATAGGCAGGTGATGTTCCAAGCCTGGCATGCTGAAGACGGGTAGGGGCTTGAGAAGTAAACTTAGCAATCTTCAAATGGTTGTAATTTTAGGTGACATAGTCCCTCTTTCAAACACATTCATATCTTACTCTGCCACAGTTTCAAGTATGATTACCTAAACCCCAACATAAGTTGGGGAATTTTGCTTGGGTTCAGTGTAGACCCAATTGTGATGAAACAAAAAAGTAATACAAAAAGATGATGGAGGTAAAAACACGGACCAAGGGTGGAAGGACACCAGAGATGTGCTTCACCTGCTCTGCCATTTTTGCAGGTGCTTTGACCCTTAGAGCTCACTTGGATGAGGCTGTACAGCAAGAGACCGTGTGAACTGAAACACTGGTTACACCTGTAAATTCCTGCAAATTGCTCTAGCTGAACTCAAGAAATGAAACATCTGTAATAAAAAGTTGTCAAGATGTGTTACATAAATCTATTTCTTTGTAGAAGGCATTACATTGGTTTTAAAATAATGCCAAATATCTAATTAGTAGGATCCTTACTATGTTTGGGATATAGTTATTTGCAATTTACGAATAGAGCTATGACTCAGTTTTGCATCTCTGATGGCCCATCAGCGTTTAGCCGAAGAGCTTGGTTCCTCCCAGCCCCATCAGCCACATGGTCTCTCTGCGTCTCCACTGCCAGCGGACTCGCTTGTTTCCACGCAGTGTGGGCGGCAGACTGGTGAGTGCTCACTTTGCCATCAGCATCCCCCGCTAATGTACGACACAAGGTCCAAAACTCATAATACAGGGGCTCCCACAGCACAAAAGCAGCTGTATATCTCACACGGAAAACAAAGACAGAAACAAAAACAACTCAAGTGCTGGAAACTAACGACCATAATACAAATACAGATATCATGCCATTATGCGGGAAGGAACTTAAGTGGTAAATATTGGGCAAAACACATTTAATCCATCTTGACAATTTGGGGGTAAATGTAGATCTAATTGAAAACGAAACAACTCAGACACACTTAATCGGCAGTAGAAAAATTCCCTTTTGCCTGTTTAATAAAAAATGATGTAAGTAATAAATTTAAACACTTCATACTTTTTGTCCACTAACGTGATGTTATTTTATGTCCCAAGACGAGGAACAATAAAGGCATTCACAGCCAGCAGTCCTCAAGACTGAGGCAGTATTTTGTATCTTCTAGTTTAGACTTTAAGATCTCTGGGCTAGGGGAAGTTTTGTGAAAGCAAAGCTAAAATAATAATGATGACTTTCAGTCCTGGGAAGAAGAGGCATAGCATGCTAGAGGTAAGGAAAATCAGAGGTCAAATCCCCCCCCCCCATTTTACATATGAGGAAACTGAGGCCAAAAACTTTAAGTGACTGCATCTCTCCTCTCAAGGAACTTACAACTTGCTGGAAAGGCAATGCATGTAAAAAGCTAAAAAGTTAAATACAACGGCAGTCATATCAGAATGTTGCAAGAGAGTTTATGATTCAGTGTCAGAAGAATGGCACATGTGGTGAGCCTGTAGAAGTATGCAAAGATGTGGGTGATTGGACCAGAGTGGGAGATATGAAGAGCTTGAACCAAACTTTGAAAAGCAAGTGAGCATGCTTTCAGTAAAGGAAGACGGGATTTTGAGATCATCAAAGATATTAAAGGGCGCATGAAGGTTTATGTTAGGGAATAGTAGGTCCATTTTTCTGCCGGGTCACAGGGATATATTCTTTTAAATGTAGGTGTGTGGGTGTGCTATAATTTACTTTTATGCTTATGTTTATTTCATTTTAAAAGTAACAAAAATGCATCACAAACTCTTGGAAAATTGCAGAAGAAAGTCACCAATAATTACCCCTACCCTAATACAAAAGATTAGTCTGTCTTTGAAACCTGCCATTTAGTTTCAGCAAAATGTAAGCTGTATTATTGTAAATTTAGTTTCCTTTTATTAAAAAAAAAAAAAAAAAAAGAACCTGAAGAGCTCTTTGGTTCACAAGAAGGACTGAATTGAAATTTTTGATGAACAAAAGAAGAGGAATTCAAGTTTAAGCATAATCGGCTCGGCCGTTTGTGTTACGTATTGATAAATATTGAAAAACCTGCATGGAGAGAAAGAGAAGAAAGGGAGAGGAGAGCAGGGGAGCTGTACACTCATCCACATGTAGAGATAGGTGCGGATGTAGCTGAAGTTTGGAAATTCAGAAATAGTGTTCTAATTCAGATTTTAAAAGATGAAGATTTTAAAGATTCAGATATATAAAAGCAATGATAAAGATAATATTAAACTGTCTTGAAAGTATTTGTTTCTTTGAAAGATGCTTGCTTTTAAAAGATTACTGACTGTGGGACCTTTTCTCTCTTGTCTTAACCATGTGAAGGTTGTCAAAACCACATTTCCTGCTTTTTTCCTGTTTTATTGGCGTGACCAGGAAAGCACTGGGAAAGGAGAGAGATGGAAGCAGGAGTCACAGAGGGTGGAAAGAATGGGTGAGATAATTCCAGGGAGAACTCAAAATAGCTAATTAGTCTTTTGCCAAACGTATATGAAGTAATTTACTTTTTATAAGGTTTGTTCAGTGGAATAAAGTGATTTCATTTTTGAATGTTCCTGTGATTCTAACTAAAATATGACTCATCCATCTGATGGCTCATTCTTCCTCTTGAGACTAAACCTTCAGAATCAGGATGAACGAGGGCTTAATGGAGCCATACATGGGGGCTCTGATGATGGCTTTCGTGCTGGCAAAGGAGTCAAATGCTGCTTGTGCTTCCTGTCTTTGATATTTTATGTGTATTTATGGCAATCGAGTTTCTTGACCAAATTTATTTATTATGGGTTATTGTGTAGTAACATATGCAAACTTAAGGAGAGACATGCAACCTTTCGTTTGCCAGGATGTCCATACGTTTTTGAAGATGCTGCTTTACTGGTGGGTGAGCGTTTTTACTCCTCACGTAGGAGCATCTTCTCCTCTAGGAAGTAAGAGTCCAAGTCGTCTCTGCTTTAAGCTCATTATCTGATTCCCTGAGAGCCACGCAGGGTCCAGACTGTGCCCTTAGCACAAAGGCACAGAGGAAGCCTGGGCACCTTAAAGTGATGAAGATGGGCGGGGTGACTGCAAAGATGAGCACCCTCTGATTGTGATGAAGAGGGATGAAAAGATGTAGAGAGATGTGACAAGTGCATCCAAGAACTGCCACCGCTGGGTTGGCGGGGCAAGCAATGATACCTTCAGCATCAAAAAGAGGGCTCATCCCATTGAAACAAATTTGCCAAGAGCCTTGTGCCAATGATAAAAGATATGCAAGGAAGTTTACATGAACATGTGTTTTAGAGTAGTTATGATAGGCCTGTGCATTTTCAGTATTGCTCATGACAAGGTATACTATACATTGATCAATCCAAATTATGACAGTCCCACACTCAAGTTTTGGTCAATAGCCAAACTATATATTATAAACTGTTGTAATTTTAAAGCTTCTTAGATCTAAGAAAGACATTACAGCACAGTGTTTAAGAACACAAACTCTGAAGCCAAACTGCCTAGGTTCCCAAGCTTGACTCTGTTACTTAATAGCTATGTGACTTTGGGCAAGTTTCTTAACTTCTCTGAGTTTTTGTTTCTTTAGTCAGTAAAATAACAATAGTATTTACCTCGTTTGGTTACTGTGAGGCTCAAGTGAATTACTATGTATGTAATATTGTTAGAATAGTGCCTAACACATAGAAAGCACTTAAATAGTAGCTATTATTATCATTTAAGTTCTCTGGCAAGGAGTTCATTGATAAGCAAAGCAATAAGAAACATGTATATAAATATTCATGGCAGCTCTATACAAGAATAGCAAAAATCTAGAAGCAACCCAAATGCTCACTTAGAAGAAAGCAAGTATATAAACAGTGGTATATTCACACAATAGACTATTATATGGAAGGCAAAAAGAACGCACTACAGAAACAGGCAGCAGTATGGATAAATCTTAGGAATATGGTTATATCCAGAACAATGACATCATTATAAAGATAAAAACAACAAAAATGAGTGTACTTGCAGAAGATATATATACATATATCTGCAATGAAAGTAGATAATAAGGAAAGCAAGAGAATGACCCACATGGAATTCAGAATGATGGTTATTTCAGGTGTCCCGAGGCAAAGGATGGAATAATGGCCAAGACCATCTGGTTAGATGTAGCTTCCTTTCAAAGGCTATCTTTTGTTTTAGATGGTGGGTATGTAGGCATTTAGTGATAAGTAAGAGAGGGAGGGTGGGGAGGAGATGTACATGGATTATGATTAGACCTTGTCATGAGCCAAGGATTACAATTTATCCAGTTGTGTATACTTGAGACCCACTCACCACCCCCCCCCAACAAAGTAACAGCAATCATCGTGTTGGGATAAGGAGTGGTAAGCTAGATATGAAGAGTTGATATTATCTGCCTTGCTGCCCCTACCTGTATACCACTGGAAGATCATCCATTTAGTGTTCACTGCTGTCATAGGAACATGAAGTAATAATATTAGTCCCTGCATCACTGTTAACCCTCATGCACTCCCATCTCCTGACTCTGGATGTTAAATTATGCCTAACCTGTATCTGGCCCTTGTAAAGTCCAGAGAGCTAAAAATGTATATCCTCTCACACCCAAATCTCTTGGCCAAATGAGCTGTGCGGCTGAGATAGAGGCATAGTATCCTCTCCAGGGCTAAATGTCTCTTGTTTAATACAGAGTTGAGGGAGTTGTCAAGGGTGAACCCCAAGTTCTGCTTATACAGTGCCTGCCTTTCAAATTTTTTGATTTATGAATTAATGCATTAAATAATGAATGAATGGTGCCGTTCTCTGAGTTAGGGCATGCTAGAAAATGGGGTGAGGTTTGGGGAGAGGGGAATACCATGAACCCAGCATGAAATGGGAAATAAATATGAAGTATATTTGAATTGTAACTTAGATGTATCAATTTACAAATGAGGATAATCAGATGAGGGTCTAGGCTGCCATTTACTTTTGATGATATTAAAAGCTAGGTTCTTAAAGAAAATGCTAGCATAAATACCTAAACTACATAAAATAAACCTTTTATGAAACATTTACTACATGTAACTTGATGCCATATGTACTAATCATTCTTATGTGTTTATTAAACTAGGACCCCAAAGAACCCATTTTTGGCATTATTTCCTGGACCTAGAGTTAATCTACGTTTTTAAAGGAAAATAAATTGTTTCTTCACAAACATTCGCTAATTCATACTTCTCCTTAATTTGATTGTCTTTCTCAATCACTTTAACTTAATGACACGTTTATCACATAGTTACCATACAAATAACCTAATACATTAAATCATAATTTATGCTAAGTAAACATTCAAATTCCAAAGATTCTGAAAAGGGGAACAGGCTGATTGAAATTTCTGAGGGTCATAAGACTTTGGCAATTTGTTTGTGAGCCTGATGCCAAACTTCAACATTAACCAAAGCATGTAACAGCAATCATCCACGTGAAAAATAACGTGAAATACCACTGTACTTCCTATGCTATTATAGTTTAGCAAGTGATGACATGACTAATTCAGCCAGTAAGAAAATGTAATGAAAATACTAGTTTGGAACACAATGTGCTGAGATCTTTTAGGCTTTTGTTTCCTCAAAGGTCAACAGACTTTACTCTTTGAAATACGAGATATGCAAAATAATGTAACATTTGGAATTTGAAACCGCATTCTTGACTTATCTGTTTTTTCCACTGCAAATTCTAATAGAAAACCAAAAAAATCAATGATTCTTGTCACTCCCAATATCCCTGACACCATCACACCACCCATAATGAAAAAAGCTTTAAAAAGGTGGTAATAATTTATTGACTGAAGTTTATTTTTAGACAAATAGTTTTGGATGTACATTTATAAAATGGATATTGTTTTAGGTGAGGTGAAATCCTAAAGTTGATCATCTCCATTGAAGGACACGTGAGATAATATGGGAAGACATGTTATATAGAAAGAGGTCTATAGATCTCATTTCTGGATTTAAGTAAACTAGGCAGCTAAGAGGAAAACATCCTTGGATGATGGCTTGGACTTGTACTAATACACATCTGTCTCATACTGATGCTATTAGAAATACAGATCTTTTAAAATCTCTTTCTTCTGAATTTTAATGTGTAAATGAGTCATTAAAATATTGACTTCCAGTAAGATTCTGCTTTATATTATATACAATCATATTAGTAAGCGTATTGGTTTGCACTGTAAAGGTTCAATAAATATAAGTCAGCTAAATATACCCTTCTTGGATTTAAGAAAATTTCACACCATAAAAGGACCTTATATGCTTTTCAATTTTAAAACAAGCTTTTCATTTTATAAATTAAAACACTCAGGCAGAAAGAAGTACAGAGATTTGCCCAAGCACATATACACACATAAGACTAAATACTGATATCCACTTTAATACAGCGAAGAATATAATGGAATGTTACGAGCATGTACCTGAAAGTTCCCTAAAACATGGGTTGTTAAATCCTGACTCTGCCACTTACTAGCTGCTGATGAGGGTATATGTATATTTCTGAAGTTGCCCCTCCCACAAAAAAGAAAGTTGCTAACATTCTGGCCCGCCCATTATCTTTTGCTCCCTCCCAATATGAGCTATATTTTCTTTTTTTTTTTAATTGAGATATAACTGACATACAACATTTTGTAAGCTTAAGGTGTACAAATTGTCGATTTGATACATTTATGAATTGTAATATGATGAGCTCCATTTTCTTACCCTGACACAGGAAGGGCAGACAGGCACCATCCCAACAGTAATGAGTTCACATTAGAAAATAGAAAAGTGATCACTTTCCTCAAATATATTTGCTAGAATCGGTGTGACAGCACATGGGCACAACACTGTTTCTAGGTTTCCAAATGTTGCGAGAGAAATGAGGGAATGCTCTGCTCTGTATTAACAGAGAAGAAATGATATTGAAGTCAGTGAGTGTCAGACTTCTGTCATGGGAATGTTCACGGCAGATAGTCTCTACCTGTGAACCTGAAGTAGAACACAGTAGAGTCAGCGTCAACAAAAAGCCCAGGGTGGGTCCTTAAGGTCATGACCTCATGCCACAGCTTACCCTGCAGGGGAACCCAGCCTGCCCTGAAAGAGTTCCCGTCCTCATGCAGTTGTGATGTCAAGATGAAGTCTTTCTGCTTTTCAAAGAGCAGCGGTAGTCCAAAATAAAAGGAAGGAAGTGGAAAGCTTGTTCCCATAGATAAAAGGGGGAAAAAAGACTAATACAGAGCAGATCAAGTAAGATTTAACTACCTATGTTAAAATATGCCCAACAATCATCTAAAAGACTATTCCAACCATTTCTAGATGCAGCAAATGTGTCAGGTAAAGGTGTTATGAAAGGACAAAATCTTTGTTCAAATAATTTTCACTGTTCTCCAAAGTATAATTTAAGTATAAATTTGTAGGTTGTTTTCTTTGCCTATTTTTGGTGGATTGAGTGAAAGTTTTAGCTTTAAATAGTGGCAGGGTATAAAGGACTATATTAGGTATAAAAAATGAAGAATGCTGGGGACATGTGAATTGGGTAAGACCTAGAAGTGAGGTCATTTGGATTGGCATTTTGCTGAGCAAAAGAGCAATAGATAGCAACCCCAGTTTTGTTGTATAATTCAGAATTATTAAAGCACTTAGTTCTAGGATGGAGTCATTTACATCCTTTCTGATGAGAGTTGTAAACCAGATTGTTAAAAACCCAGCACTGAGAAACAGTCTCATTTGTATATCATGTTTCTTAAATGCAGGTACATCTGAAGGGAATATTGAAACTTCTAGTTACAACTGTTATCTGTCTCCCTGTCAGTGCATAAGTGTGGATGATTTAAGAGCATTAATCCTAAAAGCCACTGGGATGATTTCCCTGAGATGAAACAATAACAACAACAACAAATCAGGGTACGGTCAATCATTTTCCTACTGCTGCTAACACTCACGTGGCAGCTCTTTCCACCAAATCACACAGTGGCCTCACCACCTCCCTTCAGCATTCAGTGCCAGGCCCTAAAACCTGGGGAGACACTCACATCCACACCAAGTTGGTTCATGGACAACAGCAAAAAGACGACATTTTTAAATTGAGGTGACGAGGCGCCAACATGGCCATAAAAGTGGGATCATAATCTTCCTTGATTTCTGCAACCACTGTTCATTTTTATATAATTATATTTTAAAGCACTATGTCACACTGAGCTCACAGCCCACTGAAGCTCCTAGATGTATTTCAGATAAAGTTTTGAGAAATCAATCTTTTCAACCTAATCATGAAATAACTTGGTTTAGCGAAATTGCAAGACTTATTTATCCCTGTCGAAGTTTAATTCAGCCTGTCAAGATAATCCGTCTTTCTACTTATTCCTGTCAAGATAATCCGTCTTTCTACTTATTACCTATCCTCTCTCGCATGTATGCCTTCTGTAGAACTGATAACCATGCCAGTTATTCTTCCCCAAAATAAAAATGTTGAAGATACATAGGCAGGGAAAGGCACTACTGAAAATGATTTTTCATTCACCTCTAATTCCACCTAACACTTTTAAAGTTAGTACCTAGAGATGTCATGAAGAATTTTGCCAGATTTCTTGCTAAAGATCTAGTGAATTACTTTTGCACTCCAAATATTACAGAAATAAATAATTTTAACAATGAAAAGGGAAGATATCTATCTTTATTACCTATTTTCATTGGCTCCGAATGAATAGTGTCATAAGCTGCCCACTTTCTGATATTTCTGCCAACAAAAATATCAAAAGGTTCAAATTTTAATAGATTCAATATTTCTTCAGAGACAGTATATCCCCCCAATGGTCCCTTATTTTCTTCCTTGGATTCTCACAAATTAGTCCAATGACCTTAAGGTATATGTGAAGTGACTTGAGATACATTTTCATTCTAAATAAACTTTGCAAGAGAAATACTCTTTAAATGTTAAATGACCAAATTAGAGCAAATTTCTTATCACCACCACCCCCCCCAAAATTCAAATTCCAGGTAGCAAGCAGAGTTTCACCATTTCTTATCTAAGACACACACAAACACAGGTTTGTACCACTACTGGCGGTATACAGCAGGCTTTTGCCCTTGCTAAGTTATGTAAACGTTATTTCAGGTGTTCAGGAAGCAGGTGTGTTTGTTCAATCAAAAGAAAAAAATATGACTGTTTCTTTAATAGTCAATTAACAATAAGCAGGATTATTTAACGGTTATTTCATAAAATAACATTGCCATGGAAATAATGTTAAAATAAACATTCTCAACTTAAAATCCTGACGTTTTCTGAAAAAAAAAATAGCAATAGCTATTGGTCTAGGCTTAAGTCTAAATAGAGCCTCCTATTTGGGCTTGTGCAGTCGTCGGGCAAAAGAAATCCTTGTCATAAGCAACCATTATTTCCATATTAGTTCTACAAGAATAAATCCTATGGTCCTCTGCTAACAGCCCTTACTTATTCATCAGCCAGGCCTGCCTCGTACCATACCTCCTTCTCTCCTGGAACCCCCAACATATCAGCACTCAATTAGGCAACTATGCCTAATATAATGTATTATAATTAACTGTAATGTGTTGAGGGGAATTATCTTGATTTCAGTTGACATTTCAAGATGCCTTAAAAGGAGTCGCCTTTTTTTCACTAACAGTCAGGAAAGCTAAGTCATTTTTGAGGGTCAGCTTTTTACTGTTTGATCTTGGAGCAGTCATTTCTCTTATCTTCAAAAGCCTAATCTGAAAATCAAGATGATTGATCCAAGGTCCTTTTCAGAAGTTGAGATTTAAGAAATAAAACACACATAAAATGATACTTCTTTATTACTGCCACAGCATTTAATGTTTGCTTCCACTTAAAGTCTAAATATGATACATACAAAACTAAACTAGATTATGTAATTTCTTTTTATATCCGATGATTTGTGATATTAATATATAAAAATTAAAATTAAAGGTTTTTAAATTTATTTATTTATTTATTTATTTTTGGCTGCATTGGGTCTTCGTTGCTGTGTGTGGGCTTTCTCTAGTTGCGGCGAGCCGGGGCTACTCTTCTCATTGCGGTGGCTTCTCTTGTTGCGGAGCACAGGCTCTAGGCACGCGGGCTTCAGTAGTTGTGGCACATGGGCTCAGTAGTTGTGGCTCACGGGCTCTAGAGCGCAGGCTCAGTAATCGTGGCTCACGGGCCCAGTTGCTCCGCGGCATGTGGGATCTTCCCGGACCAGGGCTCGAACCCGTGTCCCCTGCATTGGCAGGTGGATTCTTAACCACTGCGCCACCAGGGAAGCCCAAAATGAAAGGTTTTAAAATTAAAAATAGGAGGAAATTTATAAATAAACAACAAGATCCTACTGTATAGCTCATGGAACTATATTCAATATCCTGGGATAAACCATATGGAAAAGAATATAAAAAAGAATGTATAAATGTATATAACTCAGTCACTTTGCTGTACAGCAGAAATTAACACAGCATTGTAAATCAACTATACTTCAATACAAAGTTTTTTATTTTTTGAAAAAAGGAAGTTTAGCAAAGCTCAAATTTTTAAAAAATGGTTCTTTTATTTTTAATTTTTTTACATTGAACATAACTGTTACTAACATTTTTAAATTTCAACTTTATGGAAGTTATAATTGATGTATACAGTTGTAACATATTTAAAGTGTACATAGCGATGATATATGTGTACACTGTGGAAGGATTCCCCCCATCTAGTTAACACATCCATCACTTCACATATTAATCTTTTTTTTTTTTTTTTTTGGTGAGAACATTTAAGTTCTACTCTCTTAGCAAATTTCAATTATACAATACAGTGTTATCAATCATAGTCAATTTGTTTTACATTAGATCCTCAGACCTTATTTATCTTATAGCTGAAAGTTTGTGCATTTTAACCAAACTCTCCCTATTTCCCCCACCCCCCAGCCCCTGGCAACCACTTTCCTACTCTCTGTTTCTATGAATTTGACTTTTTTTTTTAGATTCCACACATAAGTGATACCACACAGTATTTGTCTTTCTCTGTCTTACTTATTTTGCTTAGCATAATACCCTCAAGGTTCATCCATGTTGTCACAAATGACAAGATTTCCTTCTTTCTCACAGTTGAATAAATATTCCATTGTGTAAATATACTGCATCTTTATCCATTCATCAGTTGGTGGACACATAAGTTGTTTCCATATCTTGACTATTGTGAATAATGCTGCAGTGAACATGGGAGTGCAGATATCTCTTCAATATTCTGTTTTCATTTCCTTTGGATTTATACCTTGAAGTGGGATTGCTGGATCACATGATAGTTCTATTTTTAATTTTCTGAGGAACCTCCATATTTTTTCCCATAGTACCTGTACCAATTTATTCCCACCAACAGCACACAAGGGTTTCCTTTTCCCCACATTTTCACCAGCAATTGTTATCTCCTGTCTTTTTGATAATAGCCATTCTAACAGGTGTGAAGTGAAATCTCACTGTGGTTTTGATTTGCATTCCCCCGATGATTAGTAATGTTACGCACTTTTTCATGTACTGTTGGCCATTGTATGTCCTTCTTTGGAAAAACGTCTGTTCAGTTCCTCCGCCCGTTTTTAAATCAATTCGGTTTTCTGAGTTTTGTTTTATTTTAGTTTGGTTTTTGGCTTTTTGCAGTTGAGTTGTATGAGTTCTTTATATATTTTGGATATTAACCCTTTATCGGATATACGACTTACAGATATTGTCTCCCATTCTGCAGGTTGTCTTTTCCTTTTGTGACGATATCCTTTGCTGTGCAGAAGTTTTTAGTTTGATGTACTCTTACTGGCTTATTTTTGCTTTTGTTGCCTTGCTTTTGTTGTCAAATACAAAAAATCATTGCCAAGACCAAAGTCAAGCTTATGCCTTATGTTGTCTTCTGGGAGTTTTATGGTTTTAGGTCTTACATTCATGTCTTTAGTCCACTTTGAGTTGATTTTTGTTTACGGTATAAGATAGCGGTCCAGTTTCATTCTTTTGCATGTGGCTGTCCAGTTTTCCCAGCACCAGTGAAGAGACTATCCTTTCCCCATCGTATATTCTTGGCTCCTTTGTCATAAATTAATTGACCATATTTGCATGGGTTTATTTCTGGGCTGTCTATTCTGTTCCATTTGTCTATGTGTCTGTTTTTATGCCAATGCTGTATTTTTTTTTATTTCTATAGCTTTGTAATATAGTTTGAAATCAGGAAGTGTGATGCCTCTAGTTTTATTCTTCTTTCTCAAGATTGCTTTGGCTATTCATTTAGTTTTTTGTGATTTCATACAAATTTTAGAACTGTTTTTTCTATTTCTGTGAAAAATGCCATTGGAATTTTGGTAGGGATTGCACTGAATCTGTAGATTGTTTTGGGTAGTATGGACATTTTAACACTATTCTGCCAATCCATGAGCCTGAAATAGCTTTCCATTTATTTATCTCTTCTTCCATTTCTTCTTCCTTTTCTTCCATCAATGTCTTACCGTTTTTAGTGTACGGATCTTTCACCTCCTTGGTTTCATTTATTCCTATGTATTTTGTTCTTTTTGATGCATTTTTAAATGGGATTATTTTCTTAATTTCTTTCTGATATTTTGTTATTAGTGTATAGAAATGCAACTGATTTTTGCATATTGATTTTGTATCCTGCAACTTTACCGAATTCGTTTATTAGTTCTAACAGGTTTTTTTTTGGTGGAATGTTTAGGGTTTTCTATATGTAATATCATGTCATCTGCAAACAGAGACAGTTTTACTTCTTCCAAATCAGAAAGAAAGAAGTAAACTTTTTTTTTTAAAGATCAAAGATTTGCTCCTCAAAGTAGAAATTTATGGTACTCTCTGTAATGGTGGAAAGCAGGGGAGATACTTTCACTTAGTGAACTAAACAGGAATGGCTGTCATCAGGATGCTATCACTCTGCAATCTGCCACACAATTCTTTATGTGACATTTTACAGACATCTCTTTCCTCCAACCATCACCTTGGGTTATAAGCTGTCAAAGGTAATGGAAAGTCTTTTTTTAAAGGCTAATTGTCACAACCTTTAAGTGTCACTTTCCCTTAGGTTCAATAGCAATGACTTAGCTGGCATAGGAGGCAAGTGTTTGACTGAACCATTTCTTTAGGTCTATCTCCTCTTATTCACTGCAGTGGTGGTGGGGCAGGGGGAGAACTTTGCTAAAAGAAGGCTCTGTTTAAGGAGGAAAGAAAAGCTGCCTGGAAAGCAGAATTCCTTTTCAATTCCAAAATGTTGCTAAGTTGGGCATGGAATAATTGAGTAATGGGAAAATACATACAAATAAACCTTATGAACTGTGGTGGCTTAGTTTAATTTAAAGCAATAAAATATAGTCTGTGTGTTTTCAGGAAAGTCTAGATTATACTCTCATGACTCAATCAAAGGTAAAAGTCTGTCTCAAAATATTCAAAATATTGGTGACTGGGCATGATGCCAGTTAGCCAATTCGGGGATGTTTTGCTGCATTGGGGGGAGGGGGTTTGATCTTGCTGCTGTTGCTACTGCCAAAGAGGATAATGCTGTTGCTATAAATCATTTAGATGGCTGCAAATGGGCAAAACTGGATTTGAATCCAGGTCCACTTGACTTCAAGACCTATCCTTCCAACACTATTCAGTTCACCTGTAACATGTATTTCTATAGTCTAATTCTTTCTATGTTTCTTTGATGATGTGCCTGACTCACCAGATCCACATTAAGGTTCTGGTTTATTTTCATTAGGAATACACTTGGCTTTTGATTTATAGAATAGAAACCAATGGAAATTTTCTAGTACTGTACTATCAAGTTGATCAATAACTTTGTCTTAGAAAAAATGCATTTGTAAGTACTTAGATATATCCTATAATCATCCTTAAGTATTGCAGTATAAAAGTAAAAGATACCATGAAAGCAGGATACTAGAGCAATATTAAATCACATGACAATTTAGTGCAAAAAGAAACCAGTATTCTTTTATAATTAAAAAAGAGAGTAAATCACAGACTTTGAGGCTTTGAAATGGCATCAGAAAGAAAATTATCTACCAGGATTGACTTCTAACTAGTATACTTTTTACAGAAAATCTATACGCATTTTGACTAGCTTGCATTGTAAAGTCTCAGAAAGAAAATTGCTAGTATCCTTGAAAAACATATGGTGCTCTTCAGGAAAATTTTCCAGGTATCATGAAATTTGGTATAATTAAAAAGAACACTTTGTATTTTTTATGAAAATAGTCAATGGCCTCGTGTCCTTTTGTTCATCACTATTCACAGTAATGATTTTGCCTTATTCCTAGAAATGACGTTAAGTGTGTTCTGATCCCAGCATTCACGTATAAATGCTGTTGATGATTTGGCTTCTGAAAACTAAGGACCGATCTTCAGGCACCATTAGCTCAGGAATGTTGGGAGGGATTTAAGTTCTTATGTGGAGGCTGCCCTCATTATTGACTGAGATGATTTGTACCACCCACTCAGAGGCAAAGGAGTCCCTGAGTTGACATCATATACCGGCTGTCAACGCAGAGAAACCATTCAGAAAAGGGGGAGACGTGGATTCTCATTTTTCTAAGCTCAGGGACTGTAAAGGACATAATAAACGACTTAGGGTATTTCCTGTGTACATTTCAAAGCAGCACATTAATATATTAGAAAAGATAACTAAAGATAAATGTCAACAACCTAAATTAAGTCATCTGGCTGTAATTGAAAAGTGAAATCATTTGGCATTTATGAATACGGCTAATCCTACCACAAAGAGAGAGAGAAAGGATTTGACCACTCAGGGTAGTTTATGCAGAAAGAGTGGTACATATACCATTTCAAAGTAAATTCAGGCTAAAATCTGGTGCATAAAATTAATATGCACCGTAGTTTTATTCTTGTGTTTAAAATATCTCTAAGAAATCTAACATCCCTCAATGTTTTCCCACCACTTTGACTATCTGTGAGTCCTTTTTTCTGAATTATATATGAACTGTGAATAGAATAATTTTAAAATAACCTAGCAATTTACTGGATTAAAATTATTCCATGGAAAATCTTTTGGGCTCCAATCTTAAACTCCTCGCATTAGCTGAGCTAAAATGTAGTCCTATCGCTGTACAGCTGGCCTTGGTGCTTAAAATCAAGTCTACAAAAACAAAATGACTAACACAGAATTCTTGGCCAAAATTGAGGAGAGAATTTGCCTCTGCTCCTCTTCAGAATGGGATGCCTCATAATCAAAAGATTTCAAGCAGAATTACAAGATTATGGGCACAAAGTCATGTTGGTGCCCATGAATGAACAATCAAACATCTTAGGATCCTCATTCAAAACTTAAATTACCCAACCTGTTGTCATACGCATGTTGGAAATAAAGCCGACTCTGATCCATTAAAAAAAAAAAGAGAGAGAGAGATCTGATCACTGAAATTCAAGCAGAATTAAAAGACCATAGCCACCAAATCATGTCTTATCCATGCATGAACAAGCAGCACAATCTACTGCCAATGCCTATTGGGAAAGAACCCTACTCTGACCTATGAGAAAAACAAATCCATTGCTATACACAAATTGGATACACATAATGTTGCCTTTTATATAAAAACTTCAGCAAGAACTGAATTTAAGTAAATACATCTCCGCTCCACCTGTTGAATATCATTTTGATACTCTCATGTACAGACAGTTTTTGCTCTGTGGATTATCTGCTGAGGTTCAAGGTAGTCTGCATTTTATGGTCAGTTTTCATAGTCTTGGACCTGGTTCAATTCCAATTTAAGAGAATACTTGAAATACTGTCTCTCCTAGTAGCATGCAAACACTCCAGGAATTTGATGCTTTCCAGAATAATCTGTGCTTGTTATGTAAGTACAATCAAAGACACTTTTTCAGAACAGAACAAAAGAGATTAGGTTCGCTTTAGTTCAAACTGTCTAAAGAGAGTTCTCAGTTGTGGACTTGTTAATGGCTTTAGTACAAATAATGGAAATAGAATCATGCATTTTTATTAGTCACCCAAGAAGCCTTCGGTTTCGGGTTCTTCTGCAGAGCTCAATCACTGTGGCTTTTCTTTTAAAACTTGGAAAATGTCTTGCCTGATTAGGAAGTTAGTCATTTCACGTTTTGACATCTAAAACAATGCAAAGTTAAAAAACCTCACGTGTTACATTTATAAGTAACAGGATACATCACTTTAAAGATGAAAAGCTCAAGGATTTGTGGCGCCTTTCTTTGTTCCTGTTAATCCTATTTTACTTTCTTCAGTGTCAGATATTTTGTAAATATCGGCATTTGAATTCAAACAACAAATGCTGATTATTAGTTCCCTAACTTGGTATAAAAACATTATTAGAGTAGCAGGTTTTGTGTTCTGAGAGTTAACTTTCCTTCTGTTTGATGTTTTCTTTATCAATCAGTATTGTTCCAGCTCAAACACTGTCTTTATCATTCAGTTTTAAAACTTAAAACAGTTTTAAACATCAAGTGTTTTGAAAAGGAGTGATAAATAGAATTTGGGAAATGTCTTCACAGTCCTCATTTTTCTGGAGACTTGTTTATTCCTTCTTGTTTTAGCAGTTGCCTCAGCCGTGGTCACAGACATCCCCTGAGGCTTTACTTTTCCATTTATTTTGTCCATTTAAGGTTAACGTATTAGGAGTTTTGCTACTGAGACATTAAAATAAATACATCTGATGGAGTTTTCTCAAGGCTCCTGCGCTGACCACTGCCTTCTTCCCTGACTTAATTGGCATCCCTTCAATCCAGGCGGTATTAAGGCTACCAAGTAGGCGACATTAGGTATTAAGGCTACATACTTAGCTATGTACCACATTTATTTTTGTATTCTGAAGAAGAAAATAGAAATGTGCCTCTTTACTTATACCAGCTGAAAAATAAGAGATAAAATTCATCATCATAAAGTTTCCTTCATTCACTCTTTAAAGTCAGTTGGCCTGTGAAATTTTACTGTAAAATTCAGTGTAACATTGTGGTAATTCTCTCAGTCCTAGATGTGGCAACCATACACATTACTCCTGCCCTGCTTCTCCTACACTGCTGCAGTGTCCTTCCAGGGTGGATGGGCAAGAATGTGACACAACACAATCAGGTGATACCAAAACACTACATGATGAGGATGTCATCTGTGTTGTTTTCAGTTTATAGCTCTAAAATATAAATTGGGATGAACATCAGTACTCTGATTTTATCCATTCTATATGCTCATTGTTTTAGTATTTATTGAGTACTGGGCATTAGTAATTCAATCTAGGTGTAAAAAAGATAAAATCCTTCTCTTCTTGGTTCATATATACAGCTCATATCATTTATGTGTATTTTTTTCCATGCTATTTTATTTCCCCATTTCTCCCCCTACCCTAGGGTAGAAGGTATCATTATAATTAGCTGGTGTTCACATTTAAAAATTTTTGTAGGTTTAAATAACTTTTTTCCAGTTTATTGAGATATAATTGACATACAGCACTTGTATAAGTTTAAGGTAAACAGCATAATGATGTGACTTACATACATTGTGAAATGACGACCACAATAAGTTTAGTGAACATCCAACATCTCATAGAGATACAAAATTAAAGAAATAGAAAATAATATATTTTTCAATGTGATGAGAAATCTTAGGATTTTCTCTCAACGTCTTTCATATATAACATAAAGCAGTGTTAATTATATTTATCATGTTGCACATTACATCCCTAGTACTTATTTATTTTATAGCTGGAAGTTTGTACTTTGTGACTTCCTTCATCCAATTCCCCCTCCCCCTACTCCCTGCCTCTGGCAACCACAAATCTGATCTCTTTTCCTATGAGTCTGTTTGTTCATTTGTTTGTTTCTGAGGTATAGTTGACCTACAACACTATGTCAGTTTCTGTTACACCACATAGTGATTTGATATTTCTATACATTTCAAAATGATCATGACATTAAGTCTAGTTACTATCTGTCAGCATACAAAGATATTACATAATTATTAACTATATTCCCCACACTGTACATTTCATACCTGTGACATCTTTACTTTGCAGCTTGGAAGTCTGTACCTCTGAATCTTCCTCACCTATTTCTCTCTTCCCCCCCCCCCTCCCCTTTGGCAACCACCTGTTTGTTCTCTGTATCTGTGATTGTTTGTTTTGTTATGTTTGTTCATTTGTTTTGGTTTTTTAAATTATTAAAAAAAATTTTTTTTTGGCCATGTTGAGCAGCTTGTGGGATCTTAGTTCCCCGACCAGAGACTGAACCCATGCCCTTGGCAGTGAAAGTGCAGAGTCCTAACCATGGACCGCCAGGGAATTCCGTTTTGTTTTTTAGATTCCACATATAAGTGAAATCATACAGTATTTGTGTCTCTCTGCCTGACTTACTTCACTTATACCCTCTAGTTCCACCCACGTTGTCACAAATGGCAAGATTTCATTCTTTTTTATGCCTGAGTAATATTCCATTGTACATATATACCACATCTTCTTTATCCATTAATGTATGGATGGGTGCTTGGTTGGCTTCCATATCTTGGCTATTCTAAATAATGCTGCAATGAACATAGGAGTGTGTATATCTTTACTAATTAGTGCTTTTGTTTTCTTTGGATAAATACCCAGGAGTGGAATTGCTGGATCTTACAGTAGTTCTATTTTTAATTTTCTGAGGAATCTCCATACTCTTTTCCATAGTGGCTGCAACAATTTACATTCTCACCAATAGTGCAGGAGGGTATACTCTTTTCTCCACATCCTTGCCAACACTTGTTATTTGTTGTCTTTTTGATAATAATTATTCTGACAGGTGTGAGGTGATATCTCATTGTGGTTTTGATTTGCATTTCCCTGATGATTAGTGATGTGGAGTATCTTTTCACATGCCTGTTGGCCATCTGTATGTCTTCTTTGGAAAAATGCCTATTCAAATCCTCTGCCCGTTCTTAATTGGGTTGTTTGATTTTTTTGATATTAAGTTGTATGAATTCTTTGTATATTTTGGATATTAACCCCTTATCAGATAAATTGTTTGCAAATATCTTCTCCCATTTGGTAGGTGGTCTTTATGTTTTGTTGATAGTTTCCTTTGCTGTGCAAAAGCTTTTTTAATTTGATGTAGTCCCGTTTGTTTATTTTTGCTTTTGTTTCCCTTGCCTGAGGAGACATATCCAAAAAAAATATTACTAAGGCCAGTGTCAAAGAGCATACTGCCTCTATTTTCTTCTAGAAGTTTTATGGTTTCAGGTCTTACATTTAAGTCTTTAATCCATTTTGAATTTATGGTTGTGCATGGTGTGAGCAAGTAGTCCAGTTTGATTCTTTTGATGTAGCTGTCCAGTCTTCCCAATTGGATACTGTAATTTTATTATTAGAATTTCACATTAGTAATAAATAGAACCAGGTTTTCTATAAGAGGTGAACTTCGATGGCCATGTTGAAAGAAAATGATGAATGATGACTAAAGCAGAACATACGAGGACCGGAGAAATGGTCAGAAAAGAGGACAGGGCCAGAACCCTGCCAGGCAAACACAAGAAAGCCAGGAAGCTCATTTGGTGCTCTTTTTAGAGAATGAAGAAAAACTTATTTACTGAAGGTCTTTCTTGACAGGTCATGACAGATGATTTCATTTCAACCCTATCCCTACTCATCCATGAGGTATAGATAAAAATTGTTTTAACTATCGGATGTTAGAGTGCTAATGCACATGGAAACTGAATGTGTGGTACAGGGGAAGTTCACGTTCATTAACAACAGGCCCTACTCAGGAGCCAAGGCAAGGTAGCCAGGGTTAAACATCTTTCAGAGAGCTCTTCCTCTTAAAAGAACTGCTTCCTGAAGAGCCTATCCTTTCTCTTTGGTTGTAGGTTATGGATAAATAAGAAACTCTAAAAATGGGCTAAGAGAATACGCCAGGGAAAGAACTAAGTCATCTCACACGTCAAGAAATAATACAAATATTAAAAATTTTTTTTCTACAACAAGCACCATTTTCCCAACCATTTCAAATGAATTAATCTCAATTGTTATACAGCAAACACTTCAATGGGAAAAACCACCATATCTGATACTGAAACAGAAGTGGGTTTTGTAGTAATCATTTATTTCTTGCATCTTTGTAAAAATAGATGAATCTTATCTTCTTTGACTATTTGCTCAACATACATATTAAATACATTAAACATTCCCTGGTAGTAAATTAACTCTATAACAAATTGAAAATAATAATTGAATAATGCAAGGTAATGATTTCAAAGTACCAGAGTGCTTATTAAAATTCTGGAAGAGGATGCTTAACAACCAGTGATCCTTTCTGGCTTAGAGAACAAAAACTGTTATTATAAATGTTTATGAAAGCAATTTAATTTTTAACAATGAAAACCCCACTCCATTTTCATCCATTAATGGTCACCATTAAGCAAAAACATAAGTTTATGTTTAGGATAATAAGACCAATAATAACTGAAGTTTAACTTGAATAGAACTATAAATTCTGGCCACCTTATTAAATTCTAATTTAAATAAGACTAATGATCATGTGATATTAACTCACAGGTACACCAAAACAGAACAAAAACAAAAACACTCTTTCATGATATTTTGTTCCCCATGCTAGTGAACAAATTAATACATCATTTTTTTTCTACAGGAAAACTGAAGACTTTAATAACAAACCCTCCAAGGTCAAAATGAACACAGGTATGCTGTCTCTGTTAGTTTTAAACTCTTCAGCCTTGCTCTCTAAATATCATCTTGGCCCTAAATCACTAGTTTAGCACTCTGCTGATCCTAAATGTGATACTGAGTTTCTTAGATAGTCTAAATTCATTACTTGATTTCTTTGTTTTTGTGTTTTAATCTTATAGCTATCAAAAGTAGACTTTTCCGTTTTGCTGTCTATTCTTACTCCCTTTCTCTGTAATCATATCATGACATTAACTCCTGTAAACCCTAGGAAGAGGTAGCATGCCATTCAATGCATACATCTGAAATCTCTCACTTAAAATAGGTTAAATTCATAGGCAAGTTGCTCTAGTAGAAAATATTTAAAATCCCCCGTTCTGTAAACATTTTATGTTGACAGCGACCGACCGTAGATAGAGTGCCAAAGCTTCACAGGAAATCAGCTTAATTAATCCACAGACACAATACACTTAAAGTCTTAAGCATTATATTTTTTGCTGTGAGAACAGTATCTCCAAATAGCTTAATAACATTGGTGCTCTGAACTCTTGTGCTGTATACAGATTAACTGTAAAAATGTTTGTGATACTTGCTTGATACATATGATTTTTTTCCATAATATAAGCATTTTAGCTTATATTTTCACCTTCCTCTCCTCCTGAAATTTTTATATTCAGTGTTGAATAATTCTGGAAAACAACTGTCTCACTGAAATTTTGTAACTTGTATTTTAAAAATAGCACTTCCTATCCACAAGTGATCACTGGGAAGTTGTTTTAGTGCCGTCACTCCACAGCAAAGGAGAAAGGATAGTGGAAGACGTTTTTCTCATGTCAAGCTGGTTGCCTTTTTGCTGTCTCTTGTTATCAAATTGCCTCAAGGGAGGATTAACAACCATTGGTGAAAACCAATATCTAATCCCTAGATCAAGTGTAGAGACATGCGCTATTGAACATGATTCTGCAGCTGCCCTTTAGCAGAAACCTGCTGTAACCGACCAAAGAGAATTCGAGGTCGGCTGGCCCCTGAAGATGCAGTCAGCCCGTAGGTGTGTAGAGCACCAGGCAAGATGAGGATATTGGAGACAGTCGAAATATACAAGGAAGGCTTAGAAATCAAGAGAAATTATAACCCTGGAAATGAACCAAGAAAAGTCATTTGGACAACTGGAGATGACAGAATTATACATGGGAAATGAAAGGAAAATATTATTAGGCAAAAGAGATTGAAGAAAGCAAATAGAATAGAGGGCCCACAGCTGAGCTATGGTAAGTCATACTGTGAAACTGCAAAATCACTCCAGCAGGACGTGCACAGGAGGAAGTTATATTTACTGATTGTTCTGCAGCATTTTCCTGCAGACCTAAGTTGAACATAACTTCCCAATATCCTTCATTTTGTGGAGTCTGATTTTCCTATTTATTATAACCCTATTATGACAGAGGTATAATATGTGATTATACTAAATATGCCATATTCATTACAATGCATTTAGTAATTAACCTTCCCATTCATAGAATTCAATCCATAATAACAAAGTAGGCAAATAGAAATTTGTAAATTTGTTTAGTTCTCTAGGGTACTTGAGCCAAGTTACTGTTATAGCAGCATGAATATAACTCTCTAAACATCCTCTCATTAAAAGGAATAAGCTGGGCTTTATATGGAATGCTAATTTGCATAGATATTTTAATTATATGAGTGAATTTATACATCTATGTATGCATGTAAAATATGATATTCAAACATATGCATGCATAATTAATTAGAAGTGACTGGAACCCTTTGTTTAAAATGTTAAAATACTATAATGTTGCTATAAAAACATACCACTTTTGAAAATACATATAAATAATACTGTAGGAAGTTGAAAAAAGCATTGCCACTGTATCTCAAAATGAAGTAGAGGGCTTCCCTGGTGGCGCAGTGGTTGAGAATCTGCCTGCCAATGCAGAGGACACGGGTTCGAGCCCTGGTCTGGGAAGATCCCACATGCCGTGGAGCAACTAGGCCCGTGAGCCACAATTGCTGAGCCTGCGCGTCTGGAGCCTGTGCTCCACAACAAGAGAGGCCGCGATAGTGAGAGGCCCGCGCACCGCGATGAAGAGTGGCCCCCACTTGCCGCAACTAGAGAAAGCCCTCGCACAGAAACGAAGACCCAACACAGCCATAAATAAATTAATTAATTAATTAATTAAATTAAAAAAAAAAAAAAAAAAATGAAGTAGAAATTAGTTCCTAAATATCCAATAAATAAAATGGGTCTTCATTATTTAAATACCTATCAATCATTAAAGGGATATATTACTATTTCAGTGTTCAATGTTCAGTCACTAATGTTTAAAAAAAAAGATTCTTTTAAAGCAGCTCTTTGTTTTTTAGTCAAATACATAGTAAACGAGCCAAGGGAATTGTGATACATTTTTCATACTAAAGTATCTAAATAATGTATAAAAATATACAAAACAGCATGTTTTGTATATTTGTTCTCTTGGAATTTTCGATCCACTATTTTCTAAGGAAAATCTTAGCTATGGAGGAAAAAGAGTAAGACATCAAATGATTCACTGTATGTGGTTTACTTCTGTGAGTGTTTTCCAGCAGTAGAAACAGCTACTGAGAGTCTTGCCGCTGCCTGGAAGAGTGTGCAGGTCATTAATGAGTGTGAAGGTAACGGTAGCATTAGGATTCTTTGGGATGACCTAAGTATGTAAGACAGCACCCTCATTTTGTGATCTTAAAGATATCTTCAATAAATAGCAGAAAGTATGGACACAATAAGTAGAAACAACATAATAGATTTCTCTGTTCCAGCAATTTCACAAATGCCTCAACTTTTCAAATTAAGCTCTTTATTAACCTGTTAATAAAGACAAATTCTCCAGTCATTTTATCTAGTTCTTAGAGTTACCTAGATTACAAAAATTATTTAACCCACGGGGCTTCCCTGGTGGTGCAGTGGTTGAGAATCCTCCTGCCAATGCAGGAGACACGGGTTCGTGCCCTGGTCTGGGAAGATCCCACATGCCGCGGAGCAACTGGGCCCGTGAGCCACGATTACTGAGCCTGCGCGTCTGGAGCCTGTGCTCCGCAGCAAGAGAGGCCGCGATAGTGAGAGGCCCGCGCACCGCGATGAAGAGTGGCCCCCGCTTGCCGCAACTAGAGAAAGCCCTCGCACAGAAACGGAGACCCAACACAGCCAAAAATAAATTAATTATTAAAAAAAAAATTATTAACCCAGAGTTCCCACAATTTCTTGGTTTACGGTGCCAAGATAGTTCAGTAATTTTCTACCACACTCTCAAGCCAAAAGAAGTATCTAACAGTTGTATTTATTAAGTAGTTAGGTGCAAACAACTTAGTAAGTACTCATGTTCTATCAACTCAGAAGCAATTTGAAAAAATAATATACTTCAACTGAAAAGTAATCATTTTATCTCATTCTTTATAACCACAGTTACTTGTTATTGGGATGTCTGTGCATATTGGATGCTACAAAACTTCTCAGACTTGGAATTAGATTGTACATCACCACTCCCAGTTACTGGTCCAGGTTACTTTCACAGGGCACTTGCTTTCCATCACAGCAATCACCAAAAACCCAGCTTTACAAAGATGTGACATCATTTACAGGAAGATAACACGACCTCTCATGTTGAAACTGGGAACTACCTCAGGATAGTGGTGTATGCAGTCTGTCTGATAGATATCACTGTGTTTTCCTCAAAAATGTGAACTGTGTCCCCAAACCCTTGTGAATCCACTGAGGTGGGTGCTCAACACAGAGTTTTGGAAACCAAAGGCTTAACCAGTGACCTTGGGTCTCCTCATTCTGAAATTTTCCCTTTGCATCTCTGCTTGTTTTCAGATGTTCAAAATTAAAAGAACAAGAAAATTAAATCTCTTAGAGAGCTTTCCATTTACACTTTCAACACCCTGGACTACTTAACCCTTTTAGACATTGACAGCTGCTATACTACTGCATATTAAATTATATTACCTCCATTTTATCAGAAACACTCATCCCTCATAACTATTTTCAGTTTTGCAGAGATTGCTAAATCCTATCGGTTGCCTCTCCCTAAAGATACATTTTGTTTGTATGTTTCTACCATTTATGTCTTTCTGTATTTGGTCTTTGATTTGTTTGATTTACTTTCGTATGTTGTTTCAAGTCATTTTTCTGTTTTAATTATTATCTGCATTACGAAATTGTTATTTTAAGCATATATCAATATTTAAGAAATTATATTTTGACATGAGAATCATTCTATCAATTTTAAGGTCTGCTGACCTTACTACTTGTGATTTTACCAACAATTAGTCCAAATCATACTTTCAAGCACTCTTAAATTCTCTCACATCCAATAACAAAGTGGATACACTCCTAAGAAAATAAAGAAAATAATATATAAGACTAGCATGCGGCAATATTATAATAATTATGTTTCAATTGGTGTGTTTATAAAAGAATTTATCTTCTTGTTACAACTTTCAAAAAGATATTAAATTTAAGTTCTTTGGTTGCAGGGAGGGAATGAGCAAACCTATTATGCACATTCCAAATAAAAAGGAATGTGGGAATGGAATTGGCATCTGTTCGTAAATAGAACATTAACCTTCCAATTTTAGAAGTCTTGTTATGCTAACTTCTCAAATCATATTAAAATAGCTGATGAAATTTCACTTATTTTGCTGCAGGTGGTGATTTGATAAGTGAAAATATACAGATCATATACATATTTTTCGAAAGTACAAAAACTAATTTTTAAAAACATGGTCATTTCAGTACTGTATATATCAAACATTGTTTTTTATCTCAATTAGGCAAATTATTCCCATAACTAATAATAACCATGGGAAGACACAGTATTGCCATAACACCCATTTGTTTTTTTCTTTATGAATCTTATGTATCAAATATATTATACCTATAACAGCTAACAACTTTTACTTCAAGAGGTTCTTCAAGCTGCTTTCAGGAATCATAATAGCTAGAATACAGTAAAACCTATATGCTGGATACAAAAGTATGTTATACCATAGCTCTTAATCCTGAAGTACAGGTTATTCATAACTCTAAAAGCTAGTTATACTGCTTGTAAATTTAATAGTTGAATTTAAATGGTATAAACAAAGTTGAATTCTATAGCTGTGTGTTATTTAAAGAAAAACCATAAAATGTTAAGTATAAAATCTGATTTTTTATTAAATCATTGGCATCTATTTCTAAGACAGACCCCTGGCTTTTTCTTCTGTTTTGTTTTGCTTTAGTTTGGGGTGGGTGTAAATTCTGCAGATGTATTCCATGGTTACTAGTTCTGACTGTTCATCTTTCTCATGGATGTCTGCCACATTTCACTGAAAATGCATGATACTGCATGTGCTTTATCCTTTGCTGTGGCCTCTGCTATATCATTTTTTTGCTTCCAGATAGCGGTGGGTGTGCTCGCAAACGTGCTGCCATGTCTGTTACATTAACATCTGTGAAGAGAGTTCAAAGTTCTCCAAACCTATTGGCTGCAGGTATAATATCACTAACTCACAGATTGTCATACTTGAATGCCTTTCTCTGACCTTTCTTTCTTTCCAGAATTATCCTGTTTGGATGATGAAAGTGGCTGTAAATACCTTTCTAATGCCCCACAAGTTCTTATTTTCCTTGCCTCAAGAATAGCTCCTATCCCTTATGACTGTTTTGCTCTAAAAATAAAAAAGCCAAAGGAAACTGATATCTTGTAGAAAACATTTTAAAAATCTAATTAAAAACAACAGTCACTTGCCAAAAATGTGTTAAGTAAATGCAAGTGTTAATAGCTATTGAAGTTTTTGTATCGCATGAACTAAAGGAACATAATATTTAATTAAGATAACTCACAGGTGCTTTTGTTGTTTTTTACCTAAAAATTGTTGGGGGGTGGGGACACAGAGGGTTAGGAAGTGGGATTTGCAGGAAACTGAATCTTTATTAATTTGCTTCTATACCAAAGGTTGCAAATATAATGATAGAATATTAGTTTTGAAAGAGACTTTAAACCTTCCTTTAATCCAATCAGCAAAGAACCTTCTATTATATATTTTTAAACATTTTGGTCCAATTAAGATTAACATGCACCCACAAGTATAAATATACTCTAGAAAGTAACTGGGGGTGATACTTCAGCATCCACTAAAGTGAGTCTCCTTATAATAAATAATCTCTCATGACTTCCACCCTGGCCTCTCTAGACCCTGAAATACACCCATATGTTTTGGTGACTGGTTAGTTGGTTGGTTGGTTTGATTGTTGGTTGGCTAGTTGAGGGTTCCTTGGGTTTTTTTTTTTTATAATATTCATGGCTTTTGGAGCAGAAGTGGGAAAGGGATGAAGAGTGTTTAAATAATTCTAATTCTCACGGTGCATATTAGTGTCTTTTACACACATCCATTTAGTCGTTAATTAAATAGTCAGGATGTCCTTGGCTTTAAAGCCACTTGATCCTAAACTACCCAGCTTCGCTGAGGAAAAAACAAGCTTCCATGTGGAGAATCCCACTCCTGCCCACCACCTCCAATCCATAAATAGATTTCAATGTCTAAGTTTAAATACGAAGCCAGGTGGTTCCATAATATATTACATTTTTTAAAACAATGTAAATTGCATTGTAGTGTATGTAGTATGATCTCATTTTGGTTTGAAAAAAATTCTCTTTATATATGTATTTGTACATGTTTGTTCATGTGTATGTGAGCAGGAAAAATGTTAGAAAAACTACAAATGTAGTTTGTAGGGAAATGAGAATGAAGAGAAATAAGAAAGTAAATAAAATAAAGTCCAGGGACATCAGGTAGTTGGAATGTGTATACCATGAATATCATTGGCATTTCAACCAAGTAAAATTCTAGCCCAAGCTACTCAGATGTGGACCATTAAGGCACATGCTAGGGAACATGGCAATGCTTCAAAAATGCCATATTGTTGTTATTTATAAAAGTAGCCACAGAAAGAATACTATTAGGTTGAACTAGAGACTGCCATTTTGGAGAGTCAAAGCTAGAAGATTAGTAATTTCATATCATTCAACTTAATATACTATAATGCTTCAGAATCAAAATATTAGAAAATGTTAAATACTTGGGGAATATAAAATAATCTTCGGTAATAAAAGTTAGTAGTCACTCTGGACCATTTTAAATTTTGTATCACTCCTATTATATCAAATAGGAGTAAGAGTTCTAGAGAATGAGGTCCCCTCAATTTTGGATTTAATTGTTACATTAAAAATAGATCTCTTTTGTATTAATTAGACATGTAAGGTATGAGCCCCTTTTCAAAGAAGTTTTAATTACATTTTGAAGAAAGAAATCAGCCTCTTTGTATGCCCACTCACATTATACGGTAGCCTTCATAATAAGAACTTATTTGACAGTCTTTTTTGTGAATCAAAGGAAGATTAATAAATATTTATTGCTTTAAGTATTGTTAAAATAGAGCAGCCTTTAAGTAGAGACTGTTAGACTACCTCCACAAAAGATTCGAACCTTCCCAATCTCTCCTCCCAGATCAGAGAGTCAATATGAGCTGCTAGTCATCAACTATTTGTCCACTAAATCAGTCTGTCTTTCTCTTTTGCTTTTACAAGAAGTAGAGTCCCAATGGACAATTCATGTATTGGAATCATAAAGTTGGAAAGGACCTCTAAGGACATCAAGTCCAATGCCCGACACCAAGCCAGGAATGCCTTGACAACTTCTCTGACAGGTGTTCCCTACCTTCTGCCAGGACACAGGGAGTGCTCATTGTAAGAGAGAAGAGCAGTTATAGTTCTTAGTTCTCAAAGACTCTATTGATTTTCACATGCAGAACAGCCAGGGAACAATAAATCTGTCCCATTTCCTCATTCTTACATTTTCAAAGAAGCAATGACTACCCACTAAAGAATACTAGAAATTAAGGGCTCTGGTCCCTAGAATTCTAGTTCTGTTTTTTTCACAAGTGAATGGTCATGAATAATGTTCATGATATTGATCAAAACCATTTTCTCCATGCATTTGCCAAGTCATTTATTGGCCCAACCCTTAAAAAAAAAACTTTATTCTCTTTACTTGACATGGATCTAGGATTTTAATCATTAATATAAGCTTCATTAAAATATGGTTTTGTCCTGAAGTTTTGATCCATGGCCATTTTTATCCTTTCTCCTTTCTCATAATTCTACACACTTGTGTCTACAGTGTAAAGCAGGGCTTTTCCGTAGAGCTCCCCATTATTAATATCTCATATTTCCTGTAGCATAGGTACAGTTTCATTTGGAGATACTTGGGCCTGGTAAGAGGGGAAAGGGATAGACCCTAGTTGAGCCTACAGTGACTATCCTCTGATTCTTGCACCTAATGTTTATCCCACTGAAGTTTCCATAACCTCCAATATGGTGACCAGTAAGAAGAAACAAAACTGGCCCTCTACAAACTGTCAATTACAGGAAGTTTATTTCAAGTGTCCTTCAAGTCTGCTCAACATACCCTCCTCTTCCTCACCAAGTCTATACCTCTCACACCTCCAAGCATCTGGCTCCTATCACATCTATCCCCAGCACGTACCCTTGTTTATAAGCTCAGTTTTATCAAACCAAGAGTAAAATTAACTCCCTATTCTCACGCAAATAATTACACTATAAGTAATAATAATTATTATTAATGCTGCTTCTCTTTTCATTGCCACTTCCCCGAGTCCCAGAACTTGTTCCTTTTCCACAAACAGTATGTGGCACCAGGTGGTTATTAAATCGCTCTCCTTGGGTGCCCCAAAGCAGACCTCTGATCGCTCTGTATTGCTACACTGTGTTTGCTTTCTTTATAGAGAGTCCTCATCATCATTTAAGTGCTTGAGAATTTCAATCATTTCAGCTTCCATCAAATCCTAGAAGTAAAGTCTAATAAATATTTCATGTATAACTTTTCAAAGTTATTTTTACTTCATGGTACCCATTTTATTACTCTGATTTTGAGTTCATTGGAGATAAGTCCATTCTAAATCAGCAACTATCATAAAGAATGAAGATTTATTAGTCTCCTCTAACTCACCTAAGCTGGAGTCATTCTAATGTACTCTGTGCCAATTCACACTTATTTTTCTTCTATTGATTTGGAAAGAATCTATTATAAATGTTTTATCTAAAAATCAAAGTCTTGTATTTCTCAACTAATTTTTATCATTCCAAATTTATGTATTTAGATTTCAAAATAACTATTCCTTAAGCATTAGAAAGAAAACAGAGAGTCCTTTTTACATGCAACTTTCATGTTCTATTAGGCATTGAAATAACAGCAATTAATAATGGTTTCAGGGAACATGCAGAAGGAATCCAGGACCTGGACAGAAGTTTAGGCTGAATGACCCCTAAGACCCTTTCCAAAATTAAGGCTTTATGATTCTAGGTGAAGTTGGCCATGTGTTATAATAGAGCCAAGCAACACAAATTGATTACCTAAAATTGTTCATAAGTTATAGGAGATTCTTGAATGTATAATTCCAATAAAACTGAGAGTAAATATGTCATTGAGCCACTTCCCAACTGCATTATCAAAAGTAATTTATTACTACTGAAATGCTTACTGCAAGACAATGGAATATATTGTAACAGCTCTTTCAGAATTGAATATAAAATGACTCAAATGGCAATAAGAAGAAAATTCAAAGTCTAGAGAATAATTTGAAAATATCACATAATATGGTAGGGTATTTACACTTTCTTAAGGTAAAAAACCCCACAAACTACAAAAAATCGATGGCATTGAAAGCTAAGGATCTGGTGGATTGATTCACTGCTGGGAGAGAAGCATCATTGTTTACAAACCATTGATCCTTTAATTTGATATTTAGACATTCATCCAGCCTTAAGCAATAATAAGATAAAATTGAATGGTTGCAATATTACTGAGGGAAAAATCAGTGTTTGATATATGTGTTAATTATATATTATAGATATTTAATGAATTACATTCTAACTGGAGTAAAAATAAATGCACAAACTTCCATTAGTTTATTTGATGTACCCAGAGTTTTAGAACTGAGATAATGTTTGCCAAAAAATACATGTAGCTCTTGGCCAAATGACCTTTACGCGACTGTTCGTTTCTTTCACCGGAGTATTAATTTCAACATTTCTTTTTCTTTTAGGGCGTGATTCTCAGTCACCGGACTCAGGTACAAAAAAAAACTATTCTGAATAACCACTACATTTGTTGTGAGTTTTTTTAAAAACATATTTATAGCCACATTGCTAATCCTACCGTAAACTTAAACTGCATATACATTTATGCATATTAAACTTTTAAGAAGAAAACTTCCATTTTGGAAATAAAAAATAAATTCTATTTAAAAAATGTTAAAAGTGAATGTAGATATTTTTGTATCCGATTTGCTTTCCCTTAATAAAAGCTTGGAGATGTTACAATGATCGAAATCAAGAGACACTGAATGGAGATGCTACATATTCCTCTCTTGCAGCAAAAGGTTTTAGAAGCGTTCGACCAAATCTACAAGAAAAAAAATCACCAGCTCAGGTAATCTTGCACACTGTTGTCGACTGTGTTATTTTAAAGCACGGCTATTAGGCCACTGCTCTAGAGCCTCTTTTCTAGTAACATGCATATTTTGATATGTTTCATTTTTGATATGGTTTTGCTTTTGTATTCGTATTGACTTGTATTTACAACATGGAAGACATGTCTTAAGTTCAAAACAGGTTTCTGAATATTTTTTCTAATTCAGCTGATAAAAGCAGGTCAGTTTCTGACATAATTTTTAGGATATTTTCTAATTCTTAAAAAACTGCCAGCTGATGATTTGGATTTCAAAGTTATGAGGTCAGCAATATATTATTTACTCAATAAATATGAGTTATACAACTGCTCATTATATTAACTAAAGAAACTCTGTGTTGGAGATATTAGTAAAATTGTGTTACAGGCATGAAAAGTGTTAGCAAAACAATGTGAGTAAATACTATATATATATATACCTCAAGGTCTAAAAATATGCCAAGAGAACATATGTTCACTTTTAACCTAATTTCCCAGAATGTAGATGGAGACAAACTTTATAATGTATTCTCTATAAAACTATTTTCCTCCAGAGGGCAACTATTGATAATAAATTAAAACACATTCTAAACAAAAGAAAAATGATCATTCAATCTGGCCATCAAAATGTATAGCATAATAAGAAGGTATCACGTTGCTTTACTTTCTTTAAGGGTAGAGTTAACACTGGTTTAATGATTAACTTTGACTTTCTCTCTGTTCTTCCTTCAACATTATTTCTTTCTCCGGATGTTTTGATAATCCAGGCACCCCTTCCACCACCCAGAAAAGAGAGCTTTTGTAGCTCCTTGATAACCAGTCACACAAAGGGTGACATTTTAGACCAATTAGTAACTAACACACAAATTCCCTCCTGTACAGAGTTCTCTACTAACAAAACACCTCTTCAGGGAACTATGTATTCTAATGATGAGTCCAGCCAGACAATTGTATATTCTCAAGAATCTAACACAACTGTGTCGTATACACAAAAAATCACTAATCCACTACCACCACCTTCCAGCACAGGTCCCCCACCAAAAGCTGACATGAGTACCCCATTTCTACAAGAGGACTACACGCAAGATTCTCAGACTCGGAGAATCTCTACGTTGAAACTAATCCATAACCAGGATCCAGGAAGTAGCATCCCCTTTAATCCTCCACAGTTTTCCAAATCTGTTGAAGTACCCTCATTTCGCAAAAGGCCTTGCTCACCACCCCCTAACCCAGTGCCTGAGATACACACAGCGTCTCTTTCCATTCAGATAGCTCCCCTTTCAGGACACGATCCTGAAAGCCACAAACAGCCACCTGAGCTTTCTCCAGAGACTGCAAAGATACCTCTTCAGCCAGAGAGACAAAAACCTGCAGTTGCTGCGGCCTCTCAGTCCTCAGACTGCCAAGTGGTACCTTACACTTTCCAATCTCTTCTTACAGCATTCTGTAGAGACCCTAACTCCTTTGGTTTGGGCTTCTTATATAATCCAATGCTTTGTTAGTTTGCAATCAGGAAAGGAGAAAGAAACCATCTTCCTATTTAAAACCCTACTAAATTCATCGAGAAGTTTCTAGGTATTTTTTAATTTAAAAAATATCTACATAAAAAAAATATATATATCTACAGATCTTTTATCCAGAAATAATGTTTTAACAGTTTCTTCCTTCTAGGTATTTATTAGAAATCATTGATGATTGGTTATCACTTAAGGCTGCAAAGTACTTTTAAGTTTTAAAGAAATATTTTTCATGCCAGACCTTTGAGTACCTAGATCTTACTTTATTTACATGTGTAAAACCTCTTAAAATAATTGTCCATTATAATTCACTTTGGCAAGAAACATTCATCTTAATTCCACCAGAGTTTATTTTCTTGTAGTTCAATATTCATTTTCATTGAAACTTGATCAATTTCTACCTTTTTAAGTTTACAATTTCAGAAAGTCTATTAATCAATCTTTAGTACTCAGACTATTAAGAAGTAAATCTTTATTTGCTTATACATAAAATTCTCCCATAGTGTCATTCTGCTGATATTTATTAATCTAGTTAGAAGAGAAATGTGTTTGTCTTCTTGGCTTTTCCACAAAATGATGTAATGTTAAGAGCATAAGCTTTAATGATAAAGTGCAGATTTCAATCCAAGCTCCATCACTGGCTATGTGATGAGGCAACCATCCTAACTACTCTGTGAGTCTGAACAAAGAAATGAGAATATTAATTAATCCTTAATTCTTAGGTTGTGATAAGAGTAGGGAGATAGTAGAGGTAAATTACTTAGGACAGAGCAAGCCCTGCGTAAATGGTAGCCATTTATAAAGGTACACTAGCAACTGCAGCAGTAGTAGGAGTCTAGAAAACACTCATACCTGAGTAAATAATTTGTATAATACTATTTCCTGTAGCTGTGCTATTAAAGATCATTCAAGACATATCCTTGAAGAGATATATTTTTAAGCTTTATAGAAAATCTTCAACAGGCATCTGATTGACACCAAAATCCTCTCCCCCCGCCTGCCACACCCATAAAGCAGAAACCTTAAGCTTAGATGATTAAAAAGACAAGTGGGTATTTCTATACCTCTACTAAAACATTTCCTTCATCAGCTAATCATGATATGCAAAATTCATTCATTAGAGTAAATTCTTTGAATAAAGGTAGTATTTTCTAAAAGCCCTTATGAAATAATAATAATAACAATAGCAGCTAACAAACACTAAGAGTTTACTATATGCAGATGCTGTTCCAACTTATTCACATTTATTAATAACTTCCACAATCCCATGAGGTAGGGAGCAAAGTCAAGCTGAGACACCACAGACAGGGCTGGGCTAGTGTCAGACAGCAGACTTACTTGTGTCCCAGGACGTGTCCCTGGAAGCATGTATAGGAGCAATCACAGCAAATGCTACCACGTTCACAGCTCAGTTCACTCACCTGACATAGTTTGGTTCTTCTAAATCATTTTATTATGTTTGGAAACTTAAGTTGATAACTTTCTTCCCTATGGCTTTGTCACCGTCCAGGCTGACCGGAGACAGTTGGTTTCATTATACAATCCTCAGGGAATCAGCATGAGCCACAAGTTAAGATTTGAGATGCTGTCACTTTTATTCATTCAACAAATATTTATTGGGCATGCGTCGTCTGTTCTAGTCACAGAGCTGCATTTGAAACCACTGATGATCAAAGTCTTGTCGGGGGTAGAGGGGACAAATATTAATAAAAACTTAGATAAGTAGATTACTACATACATTAGAAAGAGATTATGTAAATAAACTAAGCAGCACTGAGCAGGGATGTGGGGAGCAGAGTCCATGTTAAATAGGATAGTCAAAGGGTCTTCATGCAGTAGATAGAACAGCTTTGAAGGGGGAAGAACATTCCAGGCAGAGGGAATATCTAGTGTAAGGGCTTTAAGGCTGAAGCACTCCGGGGCTGCTCAAGGACCAGCAAGGGAGTCATAGGGAAGGAGAGGAATTATGTGAGGCGTAGGTAAGAGGAAGTCAAGTCAGAGGTAACAGAGGCCATAGGACAGATGCTCCTAGAAGCCACTGCAAGGATTTCAACTTTTACTCTCAATATAAATGGGAGTCATTGGGGGATTTTAAGGCTATGGCTGTCATCATTTGACTTATATTCTAACAGAATCATTCTGGCAGCTCAGTGGAGAACAAACTATAGTAGGGCAAGAAGGAGAATAGGCAAGCCAGGTAGGTGGCTATGGCAACAACTTCAGTGAAAAATGGCGGTGGCTCCGAGCAGGGTGGAAACAGTGGAGGTGGTGAGAAATCGAATTCTGAATGTATTTTGAAAATAGAGTAAATAGGACTTCCTGACAGATTGCATGTTGGAGGTGAGGGAAAGAGAAGAGTCAAGACTGACTTCAAAGATTTGCATCTTTGCAACGGGGAGAAATGGAATTTGCCACCCTTTGTCCACTGAGACTGGATAACCGTGAGTAGGCAGGTTTGTGGGAAGATCAGAGGTTCCATGTGGGACATGGTAAGTTTGAGGTGTCTATGAGACATCCACATGGAGAGGTCCAGTATGTAGTTGGATATATGAGTCTGGAGTTCAGGTGAAAGGTCCAGGTTGGAGATCTAAGCCATCGGCTTATAGATGGTTTTGCAGCCATGAGACTGAATGAGATGACCAGAGCATGACTACAGAGAAAAGAGGAGGCCCAAGGACTGAGCCCAAGGGCATCCCAACAGTAAGAGGAGGAATCAGCTAAGGAGATTCAAGGGAGGAGGAAATCCAGGAAAGTGAGGAAAGTATACCGAGGAGAGATGGTTAACTGCACAGATGCTGCTGACGGTACATATGTAAGATGAGGTCTGCTAACCGACCACTGACCTAGAAGTTGGGGGGGGAACTTTCTTGCGAGCTTAAGAGAGACTGGGAGGAGAACAACTGGACAATCAGCTCCTTAAGGGGTTATTAATGTAAGACCTTTCATCTAGTTATTCCCCTTCCCTGAGCCTCACTTCCTTCATCTATAAAATGGGGATAATAATAGCATTCATCTCACACTATTGCTGTGGGGTTTGAGTAAGACACTGCCTGCTACATAATAATCCCTCACTATGGAGTAACTGTTGTTATTTTAAAATAATATCCTTTTTCCAAACTATGCATCTGATTGGGAAAAGGAAATATATTATTTTCAACAGTACATTTTTTGAATGGGTAGATAAAAGTTTGTTTCATCCAACCAACAGTTGGTTCCGAGATGACAGTGTATAGTCTTTTATAACACTTTCTCAAAAGGTGGCATAAAACTGTTGCAGTTCTGAGTTTTTTTAATTGTGTCAGAATATTTAACATGAGATCTACCCACTTAGCACATTTTAAAGTGTACAATAGAGTCCCGTTAACTATGGGCGTGATGTTGTACAACAGATCTCTGGAATGTAATCACGTCATCTTCTTGCGTAACTGAAACTCCACCTGTGAACAGCAACTCCCATCTCCCCGTCTCCCCCGCCCCTGGCAACCACCTTTCCACTCTCTGCTTCTATGAGCTTGACTATTTTAGAGCCCTCATATATGTGGAATCATGCAGTATTTCTTCTTCTGTGACTGGCTTATTTCACTTAGGATAATGCCCTCAAAGTTCATCCATGTTGTCTCATATGACAGGACTGCCTTCTTTTTCTAAGGCTGAATAATCTTCCATTGTCTGTATATACCACATTTTCTTTATCCATTTATCCACTGATTGGTATCTAGACATGTTTGCACATCTTGCCTATTGTGATATACTTTACTTTTGTCTCATTTTCCACCTAATGGCCTTTCACGGTGGTGACCTTTTCATTTTAAATACTTACATTCCACATTCTTGCAAGAAGTCTCAGTAAGTGCCAAGAGCTGTCAGCTACACATCATGAATTAGCCAAATATATGCTCTATTATAAAGAATTATCCTCCCAAGAAATTGGCAGTCCCAAGAAACAAAAATGCTCTACACTGAGAGGTGAAAAGGAAACTTTAGTGTTCTGGAAGTTTCATTTACATACTTTTGCTGTTTTCATTAAAGTCTGACCATTAGTGTAAGAAGAAGACTGCAGCCTACCATTAGGAATTTTAATTCTCTCTGTATCTGATAATACAACATATTGTTTTATAAGCTGCATATGTTTTAATTTACCTCCTACAAATTTATATATAGAGAGAACACAAAATGAGGTATGTTACCCTCTGTCACTATACGAACAGACATCCTGTTGCTAAAAATGTCACATTGTTCTCAATGTCAGATAAGTGAATGTCTAAACCAGAAGCTTTGAAAGACAGCAAAATCTACACCCCAGACATTTTCTCTGGCATTTGTTAGTGTTGTGCCCTTTGCTTCAGGAGGATAAACTTGGCCCTTCTATTATGAAATAACGTCATCAAGCATTTGCCAAAGCCTCACTTTCACAGCTCCTCCTGCACATATGCTGGGGACTCAGAGGGGACTTTGTCTCAGGGTCATGTAGACAAAGGAGAAAACTCATCTCTTTTGCTCCGTGGGATCAAGATGTAGAAGTTTTAAGGAAGGCTGAACCATGAATAAATGTCAGCAGTGTGGGATGCTAGAAAAGGTGTAGAATACAGAGTATGCTTTCTGGACCAATCCCATCAACACCAGCTCTCATCGCTCATGTGTTCTGTTAGGATGGCCAACCAATATCTCATGACTTCTTTTTTATGGGGTTGTTATGAGATCAATTGATCAGGTCTATGGCAAATCCTCCCCCTGACGTACGTGTGTGTGTGTGTGTGTGTGTGTGTGTGTTTGAATGACTGAACAGTAGAGAATATTTGGGATTCCAGTATGAATTTAGAAATCACCTAGGAGCCCCTCTATAACACCTCCAAATAGAAGAGCAGCCTGCCTCTTCTTGAATACACGTAGGTATGGAGAGCTCAGTTAGTGTAGGAACAGCTAGTCAGGGCTTGGGCAATTCTCAGATCTAAGTATTAGAAAGTATTTCTCATATTGAGGCACTCTGCCTTCCTTAACTTCTGTACTTCATCAACAGGAAGCAAAAGAGATGAAGTTGTCTCCCTTTTCATATTACTCTTCTCTCTACCCTGCTGTTTGCTTTGGGCAAAGCATTCCTATGCCTTCCAAGCCTTTTAATTTTTTAAAAATGGCTCTCATTTATTGAGAGCTATTACAACACACAAAATGCTGGACTAGCACTTTACATACATTTTCTCACTTAATCTTCACAGGCTTTAGGAGTTGGGTTTTATTAATGTCTGCATTTTTACACATGAGGAAACTGAGGCCAAGGAAAGGTAGACAACTTGCCACGTCTGTCCGACTCTAGACCCACAGCTCAACCAGTAGGTTCAAGTGCCTCTAGTTTCTGATGCAATCTGACACTTGAACCCCATGTTCTGGCAATGTTCTTAAGATGTGACACCTTCTCAGAGTCAAAATCATATTGCTGGTCTGAGTAGCACAGTGGAAATATTCACCCCCTGACCCAGACAACACGCTCCATCAGTGTGCCCAAATCTGTGTGACCATCTTAGATCACTTGTCACCCAGGTTGTGGGTAGGGATGATAAGGCTAAGACCTCTGGTAAAAAGGGTTTTTATTCTGAGGCTACAGGGCAGTTTTGTATCACGAAATGCAGGCAGTAACGCCAGGTCTTAGGGGGCCTGGGGAACGACCAGTTAGCTACTCTCTTTGCCCATCTTAGATGCCACCCAGTTCCTGCCCCGCCTCCCTGCAAATCGGCCACATTCTCTTAGCTTCTGCCCTCTTATGTCTCCAAGGTGCCTGTGGATTTCCATGACATTCCCTGGCTCCGATTATGTGTGAACTTGCATCTGGGACTGTGGGGTACACGATTACCTGACTGGGGCATTCAGTATCATTTAATTCAAATTCCCTGGAAAGAGGCAGTGCCTCGTTGGGCCAGTTTAGCTGAGTTATTCCCCCTCCTGAACAACAAACTGGGCTCGCCTGGTACAAACACGGCAGCCAGGGACTTCCTCCTCATCCCCTCAGGAGGGCTGTGAGAGAGGAGGTGGATTATCACAGAAGGAGATGGGGTGGTATGTAAAAGCGAACTTTTTTTTTCAGAGAAAGTCTTAAATTGTTTCTTTTAAAGTTACCATGGAAATTGTAAATCTTAACAGTGATATGGATAATTATAGAATAAAACCCATTTTAAGTAGCCCATCACAAGGCTTCAGCAATTTTCATTATTTTGTCATTTCTTTTCAACTGTCAACTTCAATTATCCTGGTAGTAGTTTAAAGTCAATATAAGGTACGATATCCTTAGGTCTGTAGAAATTTTAGTACCTCTGTCTAATGGGTGAAGAGAAAAAAATAATGAAAATACCATTATGACACCTAATAAGATACAAATAATTTCTTAATATAAAGATTGATTTTTGTATAACTCTCTCCTAGATATTTTTTTCAAGTAAATTACTATCAGCTCTATCGAAAAGTAGAGAACAAAACCTGTCACATCCTTTCACTTGATATTTAAGACATATGTCATACGTTCCTTGAGAAATGAGGCCTAGAAGTTCAACCACTAAAGACATTCAAGAAGGAAGTGTTAAGATCCCAGACTACAGTGCCATGTCAAGCCAATTAGAGCCTGAGACAGAAAGAAAAATATTTCCCCCATATATGTATGTTTTTATGTATGTATGTCATTTTTTTCTAGGACATTTCAGCAGTTTAAAAAATAGTGAAAAGTTGAAAAGTAAGTGTATCAAAACTGAACATTATTTTAAGTTTAAATATTTTATTTTGACCAAAACAGAATTTATTACAATTTTAACTTCATCTTAAATTAGTTAAAAATTGTTTAAGATCGTCGTTGGCCAAGGGAAATTTGTCAGGCATGGCTATTGTCTCAACTGAAAATGAGATCGGGAAAAAACAGATTTTGAAAATATTATTATTTTATTATAATATTATTGCTTCCATTAAAAATCCAGGATACAAATTTTTCCTTTTTCCTCAGTCTTCAATATGACCTGGCATGGCACTGTTCTTTATTTAAATTTTTGATATTTTGTTCAGTTTGGATTTTTTTTTGTATTGACTTTGATTTTTTTTTCATAAGATTGCATTAAAATAGTGTTTATCTCCATGACTGAGTTTTTGTCACTCCGTTAAATTTTGCACCCAAGATAAGTGCCTTGCTCACCTCGCCCTCAGCCTGGCCCTGCCAGACTCTGCTCCCTTCCTCTGCACCCCAAGCTCCACTCCAAGCCCATATCCAGCTATTCCCCTTCCACCTCCAGGTTCTACATTTACTGAGCCAAAAACATACGGCCTAAGGGTTTATGACTATAGATATCCTTTGGTTGGTTGCCACTGAGTTAATTTTTAATTTGGCTGCCTTGGGGCAACATGCCCTTTCCCTTCTACCAGTTTCTATCAGTCCCTCTTCTTTTTTTTTAACATCTTTATTGGAGTATAATTGCTTTACAATGGTGTGTTAGTTTCTGCTTTATAACAGAGTGAATCAGCTATACATATACATATATCCCCATATCTCCTCCCTCTTGCTTCTCCCTCCCACCCTCCCTATCCCACCCCTCCAGGTGGTCACAAAGCACCGAGCTGATCTCTCTGTGCTATGCAGCTGCTTCCCACTAGCTCTCTATTTTACATTTGGTAGTGTATATATGTCCATGCCACTCTCTCACTTCGTCCCAGCTTACCCTTCCCCCTCCCTGTATCAGGACAGGAATAAAGATGCAGGTGTAGAGAATGGACCATCATTCCCTCTTATCTAACCCCTAGCCTGATTTGCACATTCTGGATACATTCCTGGCCCAGGGTCAGCACCTGAGTTTGCAATGCCCACTTATGAGTATAAAAGTATCACATTTAAAATGTGTGTCTTTAAACAACAACAACAAAAGCTCACTAGATAAGAATAGAATAGAAAAATCTGTCTTTTTATCCAGGGTTGGAGTTTCTTAACCTGTTAGATTAAAGATGTGCTTTCAAGTATCCATGAACCCCTAAAGTTGATCAAATTTTATGCATACATGAGTTTGTGCATTTTTCCTAAGAGAAGGATCAATAGCTCTCAGATTTTTAAGGTATCTGTGGCCAAGAGACCTTTTTATATAATGGATTTTTTTAAACTCTCCAATTAAAATTCTGAGGACAAAAATTAATTATAACTTTTTATGAGATCAACAGTCTGCATGACATCAACTGTTAGGAAGATGATGGCTGGCCAAGAACCACTTAAATCTTTACTAGGCAAGATTTTTAACTTTACACAGTTCTCTTTAATACATTCCCCATACTTGTATTAATATTCTATAATACCCTGGCTATCTATGTTACAACTGGCCCCATACTGAACTCTCAAAAAACCTTTATTTTGGAGGTGGGGGTGAGGAGCAAGAAAAAAAATCTGCTTCAGAGTTTCATTCACTCATGTTGAGTGAATTCACTTATTATCATATTTGCCCTGTGTGGTCAGCTATCATGAAGGTTAAAATGGATAGCTATGACATCTTTAAAGGGACAGCCACTCTCTTCCTTTTACAGACCACCCCTCTGCCATGTTTAGCTTTGGAGGTATTAAACCTTTTCTTTCTCCTTCAGTTTCTTTCTCCTTTACCTAAGATTTTAAGCCAACAGTAGTTCTAACCAGCTAGGGTATACTCTAACATCATCAGTGGCTGTTTTTGGTTTTTTTTTTTCATTTCATTTTCACACAAAGGTACCACTATTTGCACTGCTAGGATATTTTAAAGTTCAATTCCTTTAGTATTTTATAGTGAAATTAAAATAGAGATTCAATGAGTGGAAAGGAAACAAAATTCCCTTTACATTTAGTTATTTTTAATTTGATCAGTCTCTAGATCTGAAAATCAGGAAAACATGGGCAAACTGATTTATATTTGGGGGACATTTTCCAACAAGGAGACAGTAGGGAGAAATCTGCTATAAGATTTTTCTGGTGAAGGGAAAACTAATTCTGCCAACCAATGAATGACTTGATATTAATTTGTTGTCACAAGTACAAAAACCAAAACTTTGGAGAAAAAAAAAATTCCATTATGCCAACACTCTTAAGCCCTCACCCAAAACTAAAGCTGTGTGAAAACTGGTCTTATTTCCAAAAAACATTTACTGGATTCCTTTTCTGCATGTTTTCATGCTTTTCCTCTACTGTGTGGTTGGCACCTAATTCTTCTGAATATATTTCCTTAGAGTGCTTGCAAATAAAACCGATGCTTTGCCTTCTCTGCCACATTGCAAAAAGAGATGTTTTTATTAATTGGATCATTTATATCTCTTCTCATTATTTTTTCCTCAAACTCAGCTCGGAAACCAGAACTTAACTGCCAATGTGCCGGAGGTAAATGCTTCACAAACACACAGACAAACCCCACCAGAAGCCTCTTCTTCATGCCCTCCTTCTGTGGTACCTTTTAACCCGACCACTTTTTCACCAGATGGTGGCTCCAGCCCAGCATCACTTACCCTGCTACCACCTGCTGATTTGGGGCCTTCACACCTCCAAAGACCCCCAACGTTTTTGCATTGCTTTTATAAACCCCTTCTTCCTGCTCCTGCCTGCCTTACCCACAGCAACGCCACAGGCTCTCTCACTACAGCCCTCCCAGGGCGAGTACTCCCCCTGCTCCTCCAGGGAGTACTCCTCAGCCATCCCAGATGAGCTGCAGATAGCTGACTCTGACAAACTGACTGTTCTGAAACACCTTCCCCAACTGTGGGTCAGCAGTCTGCCAGGACAGATGGCATCACTTTAACCACCCCTGCTATCATGCATGTAATCATTCTTCTTTCCTATGCTCCATCGTTTTTTAAACAGATCTCCAAAGACCAAAAGGACCAATTTCTTGTCTGCCATCTGATTTTGCAGCTGAGCATTTTTATTTGCATAGATGTTGAGTCCATCTAAACCGATTCTGTACAATCTGTTATGGAAATACATTACATTCATCCTCAAAAACTTATTTTGGGCTCAAAAGGTCAATTATATTCTCTTCATTCGTTTTAGAGTCACTTATGTTTACACTGTGTTGCTCTAGCTAATGAGTTGTACAGTGATTTGCCTTAATAAGAAGCTTTCTCAGAAATTTAGATAGGTATACATATAATATGATGATGATTAGTAGAGAAAGTCTAAAATTTTAATCCAGTATTAAATCCTGGTAGATAACAGTTTACTTCAGAGATTCATATGAATGTGCCCTGTGTGAACAGTTCACATCTCCTTATTTGTCACATACATGATTACTCACTGTATGATGTTAATTCTTCTTGCTCCCCTTTCATTAACAGCTACATCTTTTGAACCCATCTATCCAGCAGGAGTGAATGATGTAAATAACCTTAATCTACATTGCAGAAACTTAGCCCTATGATTTTGTTGGAATTATTTTCCCAAGACACTCCAGTATAGAAATTTATGAATATTTATTGTTTTATATATCAATAATTTGTCTTCCATTTAGAGCAATATATAAATATTTCCCATACGTATTTATTTCATCTAAATATATCTACTTGACAAGCAGTCCCTAATAAATGATTTATAAATGCCTAAAGTGTTTCAAAATTTTATGGCACAGATTTTCTATTGCATATAAAGTAGAGATAATAGCTTCAATTTGAAAGGCACATAACTTTAGGCAAAATAAAGGGAATTTTTTTCTAAAATTGATTTCATAATGAAGTTCTAAATATGCACTGTCATAGAAAAAATTTTAGCTGTGCTACATAATTTTTATGTTGCATCAAGGTCATAAATCTGTGAATTTCATGCCTGGAGAAATATTATAAACTATATGTTTTTCAAGACATTGCAATTACAGAAGACAAAAGATACTTTTTAGTATCTTTACTAAATACTTAATAATACTTTAGATGGACTTCAGTATTCATTCAACTGCTGGGTATAAAACTTTCCCCTGAAATGTTGCATTCAGAGACTAGCTACAGAAGGAACCTCCTTTTCCACGGCTAATACCTCCCCTGCCACTAGTACCTGGAGCGCAACAGGCATGAGCCTCTCCATGTTCTACTACGCTTTCAACAGTTCTTTACTTTTAAAACTCTAAGGAATGCCTTTACCCAAAAATACAAAGCAGGGATAGGGTATTAATTTATGTACTAGCCTATTTAATTTACTGTTTCTAAGACTCTTCAGGAGCCTGAGAGGCATGCATATAGCTTTGTGGAGCCGACTGTAACTGAACTTAGTTTCAAGTAACAGTTTAAATTGCACATACCTTCTCCATGAGATGGTTTTCCTAATAATTATTTCACTATAACAATAAAGTATTTTCTAAAATTCTAATAGTATTATTTCATTAGTAAAATCCTAATTGATTTAACATGCTGAAAGACTAAATCTATTTGCAGCTTTTATTTTGTTTAACCCATAACCAATGTTATTGAAACCATCAAAATAGGAGGCAGGGCAACTTTCCTAAGTTTAGTTACATAGTAACATGATAGTTTTTAATAAGAAGAATTCTCCTGCCTTTAACATTAATTATAACAATAATATTTAAATTATATTTACAAAGATCAACCAAACTGGATTTGGACAAGGAGGCAAAAATAGTCTCGAATAATTCATCAAAGACATATAAGCACTCTGAAGCATTTGGGTAGATCAGTGCATCACGCTTATCTGAATGGCAGTGCTCTAAGGTAGATGACCCTCAAGATAGGGTTGCTAATAATGATTTCTGTAACAGCTCAGAGCAGTAGTTCATCATTAAGCACAATCATTGTAATGATATGCTTACTGACTTTAGGACAGATGTGGTATGGCTATAAAGTAATGAAACTAGATTAATTCTACATTATTTGAAAACATCTGCTTTAAAGTGAAAAATCATGGAAATGTGCAATTAATTTACCTATGTTTCAGGCCTATACTACAGAAGTTTAATTTGTTTTAAAATAAGCAGATAAAGGTCACAAATTATGGTTCTTTGTGTGCATATATGTGTTTTGTGTTTATGCAGCTGTAAGGTATTTTAACTAACTGCTCTTACTAATGTTTTATCTTATTTGCATGCATTATGCAATCTCCACAATGCTCAGTGCTGTGTTGTGGACAGATCGGCATGCTTAATAGTGAGCTCAACCTCTCTAAGTGAGCTGATTCTATTCAATTAGAATATGTATCTATTGAATATCTACTATCCTATTAGCACCAGGTTGCACGTTATACAGAAAAATATGTTTTAAAAGCATATATACGACCATCTTCAACAAGAATCTTGAAATACCACTGGGGATATGAAAATACTCAAATATAAAGCAATCAAAACAATAAATTATTAAAGAACCAAAAAGAGGCCTATAACGTGCTAAATGAAACATGAGTAGAAGAAGCCGGGGGTTTAACACCACTTTCTGATGCTTCGCCACGTATTTGATCCTTCCAGAATAGATTGCTTCATGACATATATAAATCCAAACAATTGTCCTCCTTATGTTGGTCACCTTGCCCTGGAAACCTTGATTCGCTACAGGATATATATCCCTGATTAAGTCTGAAAACCGATCACTTTCCTCTTTTCAAAGAATGTTCTTTTACAATCCTACACGCAGAGCAGTGTGATTTAAGTCACGACATTAGAGCAGATTCACCCTCCACGTTTATTTTATACTGGCTCCTCTGATATCTTTGGACATCACCGTTGGCAGAGCAATGTGCCCACTGGTCAGCTGCTTCCATTCTCCTAATCACCTCCTGTGCCCTCTGACATTTAAAGAGAGTGATTTTCAGAGTAAAGGAAGATAGAGAAGACACTGAAAACAAAAATGTCCCATGCCCTTCTCGACATCAGTTAGTAAATAAATACTTGACGGCTGATTACTGTCATGTGAATGGAAGCCATTACTGCCATCTAAAGGAGTGACGTTTACAGGGGACCGTGTGCTTTAACAGGATGTCTTTGCACTTTTCTCAGAGCCAGATAACAGTGAATGGAAACTCTGGAGGCACTGTGAGTCCACTGAGTTACTACCAAAGGCCGTTTTCCCCTTCTGCCTACTCGCTACCAGGCTCACTCAATTCAAGCATTATCATGCAGCATGGCCGGTCACTTGGTAAGTCATCTGATAGTCATGATTTTCATGACAATTTCAATATAACAGGTACAAAGCAAATGAGAAAAATATAAATCATCCAAGTAATTTTTGGAAAAGGAAGCAGAAACATTCAATACTCCACTATTTAATGAGCCTCTCCTAGGGGAGGAATTAAAGGCAGAGGATTTAACACTGGAGGAAATAGGGACCCGGCTATTCCAAGACGATGACTGCATCTATATCTGAGTCTGGAGAAGGCTATTAGATATTTGGGGTGATGGGGCAGAAAGAAAAAGATGGCCAGTTGGGGAGAGGAGTGTGCACATATACCAGGAGAACATTCATGTAGTGAATTTCCGTGGGTGGCAAATACCCTCCATGTTCGAGGCAGCCCCTTTCTTTTGTGGAAAAGCTTTCATTGTAGAAAATTCTTTTGATATATATAAAGAAGAACTATTTAACAGTTAAAACAGTTTAACAAGGGGATAGGCTGCCTCCCAAAGTAGTAAACTACTATTCAAACTGAGACCAGAAGACCACCAGTCAGGGATGTGAGTTCCTTTAAATAATGATGCAGAATTTTATAGAAAGGTAGTTCTTAATCCTTTGGGAATTAAGAACTAAATGAAAGACAGAGCTCTCCTCCCCCCCAGAAAGAATGAACATTAGGACATTCATATAAATTTTTAAACATATGATTTCATGGGGCTCATGAACTCTTTAAAGCTTCCTGGAAAAGAAGCTGTGCTATATAATGTTAGAAACATTTTTATGCAGCAAAATATATTAGGACAATTTAGAAAATAATGTAATAAATATTTCTTAGTTTTTAAAAATGTGAAAAAAAAAACCAAACAAACATTGAAAAACAGACCAAATCGAACCATCATCTGAATTCAAGCTGAGAAAGGTTCCATGTTGAGCAACTAGAAGGACTGCAGGGCAGCAAGAAACAGGGAAAACGGCGGAGGACCACGTGACCACAACATACCTCTCAGAAAAGCAGGAGACCGATCCTCTGGCCACCACCAACCAGCAGAGAGAAAGAAACTAGAACACAGGGCTTTAACTCCCATGTCCTCGTTGACAGCAGACAGCGCCTCCTCTTCCCCGACACTGTGTATTGAAAGAAGATGAGGCTGTTAGTTTACCCAGGAACACCCAGCCTATGGATTGTGGAACTCAACTTCTATGGCCAGCAAAACCTCTCTAACTATAAGACTTACATGTAGCCACGAGACTCAAAGAGAAGTCTAAATACACTTGCACCTTCTCTAAGGCTGCTCCTGGGATCATCTGTGAATCTTATAATGATGTCCTTTTACAGTATAAGAGAGTAGAATGTCTTTGTGCCAAAATACTGCCCTTATATAATCACTCCCTGGTGTAGTTTTATAATAGGAGTCCGTTATATCTAGATTCTTTATGGAGCTATGCATGATCACACATCTATAGTAAAACTCTACAAATTATCCTAGCCATAATATTTTTCCAAATAATTATTATCAAAGTTGGATTCTGTCCCCTTTGCCTGTCTTAATGAACACAGTTTTGTCCCTCCCACCCCAACAAACAAAATATGTAAATACTTAAGTATGGACAGGCTTTTATATTAGAACATATCAATGGGTGGGTTTTACATATAAACTATACTACAGAGAAAGAAGTTCTGTAGATAAATACTGAACAAATTCCAATTGGCCAGTGCTGAGATAGGTCCTGAGGAGGATATACAAATCTATTCTGCCCTAGAGGAACTTTATAAAGTTGAGGACAAAGCTGCAAAAATGAGAGTTAGTGGACTATATAAGAGCATAATAAAATAAAAGGCTAACTTGTAAGCTATAAGTTCATAGAATCTTATGACCCACATATGAAGAGAGTTAACACTGTTTGTTTAGGCTAGGACTTTGCAAATACTCAGTGCTCAAAGTGTTTGATAGAAATACTAGCATCATGGTTGCCCACTCAAATCCTTTCTGTAATTAAATGGAAAATCAGAGTCAAATATCACTTTGCGTCTTAATTCAGAGTTGCTTGGAAAAGATACTACTTTTACATACAATGGCACGTAAAGCAGTTTTATTCCTAGCTTTATTCATTCTTCATCAGAAATGGATTGAAAATGCTTTTCTGTTGCAAACTAAAACACAGTCATAGTAACAGCAGTTACAAATATTATAACAGATATTAGTTTACAAAGGTCTTATCTCTACTTATCCTTACAATGATGAGTTAAATTTTTAAAAAATCTTATGAAATTTTGTATAAATTTGCTACAAAAACACAGTCATATCTTTTTAGATGTCTATATCTATATTTATATCTATACCTATACATAATCAATGACTGCCACCCTGACATAAGGACTTTTCCATAAGCACATAAAAAGAGACCTGACTAACAGATCTGACAAACCATGGCCAAGAGTCATTCTTGGCCAGCAAAATTTTGAAATTTATTGTAGAAAAACAGGAGGTCATATTATCAATTGTACTAAATAAATGATAATGTAGATGTTCATAAATACCTGTAAACTCTAAGTGGAATATATAGTACACCTATGTCCTCTCTGTTTCTTATGAAAGTATACCAAAAATTTAACGAAGATGGCATGAAGAGCATGATAAATCTCAGTCACAATGTATGCTTAGGGCAATTTTCACATCCAAGGGGTGAGAAGTCATGGTTTTTGCTACTTTAAAGTAAAAGTGAAGCTACTTTACTTTAGTGGCCATCGTGGAGTCTTAAATAAACGTTAATCCTAATAGCTTACGATCATTTCTCTACCCATAAGCCTTCACATCCAAGTATATGTTTGGATGTGAAGATTTCCTTATGTGATTTTTGTTTTCACTTTATTTTTATAAAATCACTGTCATAGACTCAATAGTCATATTTTTCATTCTAAAAGTACACTTTCGTACTTTAAAATAATGGTAGTCAGCAGTTTCACCAAAATAATAGCAATGTAAATGATGACCTGAAGGAAATTACTAAACTTGTCTCAGCTTCTGTCCCCTCATTTATAAAATGGACTCCTCACCCAAGATTACTAGAAGGATAAAATGAAATAATGCATGTACAATGCTTTCTTAACACAGTGGCTGCCACGTGGCCGCATGGTCTTTCAACAAATATTATTCTTCCCCTTCCCCTCATCACTGAATAATGAGGATCTTGTTGTTAGAGGTCTATTCAATATATACCTACACGTTAACAATGAGTGGCTCAAATCTAAGGTCAATGAGTTAAAAGATATAGTGATGGAAATACACTTTATATTTATTTATAAATATAATATAGTATTATATATTTACATATAACTATGTAATTATACGTAATTACATGTAATTAAATATATTATATTACGGTAGGCATGAGGCTCCATTAATTTGACTCCTCGTGCATCAAGTATATTTCGCCAAATTTTCTCCACAGATTCCTCAGAGACATACCCCCAGCATGCACAGTCTCTGGACGGCAGCATGGGCAGCTCGATACCGCTGTACAGATCCTCAGAGGAGGAGAAGAGAGTGACAGTCATCAAAGCACCGCACTACCCGGGGATCGGGCCGGTGGATGAATCCGGAATCCCCACGGCAATTAGAACGGTAGGAAATGCCAGCGCGCCTTGCTCCAGGGCTGTGCACAAGCTCCACAAAGGATGGATTGTCAATGGCTTTGTGCATTCCTATGCTCTTATATAATGAGGATTGCCCTCCTTGCCATCTGAGTTCTCATGAATATTATGCTGTGTGTGGCAGAGAAAGGGAACTGTCGATTGAAGATAATGACCCGATCTGTTTTTCCATTTCAATTAAAAATCACGAAAAAAAAATCACGAAAATTGTGATTCTGTTAAACGATAAAAGTAGGCTTTGTTTGGTTTTACCTTTTCCACGGAGTGTTGGGGCAATAGAGAGAGAAAAGGGAAGGAAGAAGAAAATGTGAATTCTTTGGCTGCACTGAATTCCCATGTGCATTGAGAATAAACCAGTGATTTGTTTCTTGAGATGGATGTGTGTTACCACCAGGAGACTGGGAGCTGTGAATTGGGTTCTGGGCAGCGAGATGATTGGAGGGAAGGGAGTTCATGTCATGGAAAGGAAAAACTGTCTGCGGAAAATACACACCACGTTTTAGTGTCCCTCATCAGCTGTGCCTGCTGTGAGCTCTCCGGGGCGATAAGTGAAAGTGTTTGGGTTTTTTTTTTTTAAGTCTTTAAACTCTGCCAGAACATTGCTCGGTGTGTCAGGGCAGCCCCTTCTGGCAAAGCTCAGCAGCAGCAGAGGCTGAGCTTGGGCAGGCAGCTGCTTGCTGATCCAGGCCACTTGGAGAGGAGGTCTGTACTGGCCTGCGCGAAGGAATACTGGGGGCGCCAGGATGAGAGCGGCGGCACCTCTGCAGGTGAAACTGGGGGGTGGTCAGAGAATGGAGCGCCGACTGCATACACTCGGTCTCCAACACCCACGTACGTGGCTGGGCTGGTGCTGAGAGCTACTGGCCTGGAAGGCAAACCTGGGGGGCCAAAGACAAGGGTGGAGAGAGGAAAAGAACCGGCAAGAGATCAGAAAAAGAGATCAGGGACGATTGGAATCGCTCAGAAAGAACGAAAGACAAAGACTGGGGGTCTCTTGTCTTCTTGGATTTGCATTCATCATATGGGGATCCTGTGTTCGGAGAGGAGAGTTGAAAATTGATTATTCCAAGCATCTATATTAGAATTGGAAGCCAGAAAGTAAATCTGTAGAGCAGTTGCTGGGGCTTTAGACTCATTAGATTCTGGGGATGCTGAATGCGACTAATTATAAAGTCCTAAAAATCTCTGTTGGAACCAATGATTGTCATATTTAAGTGACAGGAAAAGTTCAGGGATTGTGACTAACATTCTTAATCTTATGGTGACTGCATGTTTCCGGTGGTGGCACTTTGTTGTTTGTTTCTCTTTTAAGATTTCTGACTCAAAATGGTTTAATTTGAATTTTTTTTCCTAATAATGTAGGGATACAATGTCAGACAGGTACAGTGTCTCTGGTTTTGTTTAACTGACCCTTGACAAATTAGGAGATCCCTGATTCTGTGTAGTTATAGATTGTCTGATTTTATCTGAGACCTCTAGGTGTGTTTTTAAGTCAATATATGATAGACACAAATGGACATGCAAAGCTGGAACTGTCTTTATTCGTAAGATATAATTTTCTTAAATAGCAAGACCTTGCTTTTTACGTTTTAAAAGGAAAAAACTGAGATGTTATAGATGGTTAGTGAAAAAGCAAGAAATATTAAAAATTTATATATTTTTAATCTACTGCCAAATCAAAAGCATGTTTAGATATGCATAAACAAATGCAGATACTAGACATTCAATGCAAGTTCCCCCTCTATAAAATAGAAAATAAAAACATAAGCAACTCAGAAGTTCCTTATAAGGAACCAGCATTTTTATGTACAGCTGTGCTCTTATGTAGACTGTTCAAAGTTTACAGAGAAGGTACAGGTGTGAAGAGTCATTCACATTTCTTATCTGTCAGCCCCACAGAGCACATCCCCAAGTATAGCTGTGTTTATAAATGTGGAGTCTCGCCATGTCTGAGCCACAGCAGGCCAAGAATCTCCAAGGCTGTTTTTCTTTCTCATCCGCATAGAAAGTAATAATTATCAGACTTACATTGCTTCACAGGGACTTTCTGCTCAGTGTACACACCAAAGGCAGTACTGTCCCAGTGTATCATCTCAGAGTCTCATTTTAGACAACCAGCATAGACCAAGGAAACAGAATTTCAAAAAGTAACATGGAAACTCTAGAAAGCCAAGAATTAACCAAATGTTATCTGAAGAAAGGGAAGCAGCTCCCCAGACTGCCCTCTCTCATGCGACCTGGGACATCTAATGTTAGCCTTTTACTGCCATCCTTAAAAACAACAACAACAAAACCTGCTAGGGTTCAGATCCCACGAGACTGTGTAATTAAGGCGAGTAGTTAAGTGAAATGTAAGATTCTTTCCTTCAAGTTCAAATATAACAACGTTTGAGTCTTTTCCAATCTGGAAAGGGGCGAAAATAGAATAGAATAATGTATACTGGTGTACATTCTTATTGCTTGGAAGTATTAAACAGTAATGAAAGGAACCAAGATTTGAATCTAGGTTGATCTGACATTAATCTCAGCTTTCCACTGCAGCCTACTGTTTATATTATGTCAAAAGCGGGGTGGATAAGGAGCTTCTGCTTTTAAGGAACTTAGTTTAGCACAGCAAATGTTGCCAACATTTTATTATCACGTTAAAGAAATTTTGAAACAATATCTGTATTTTGTGACTTGCTCTAGGACACTAGATTGTTTACTATAGTCAGTATTTTAGTAACTTAGACTAGTAAATACCAAATTTTTATTTCTCTAATTCTAAGGCAATGATCAGAATACAATTCGAGTCCAAAATATTCCCTAGTTAATTTTTAAAATAATGTCTTGAACACTATACTCACTAACAAGTTATTATGGATAATGATAATTATCACCAAAAATGTAGAAAATATGTGTCTTTTCCCTTTTTGGAAATCTCTGCACGACAAATCAATGTAGAGTTCTGATGTTTTGTAAACTACAGGAGTGTAAAATTTCAGGTATATTCAGCCAAGTTATAGAAAACAACCAAATAGTGATTTACTAGTAGCTACTGTCCATGCAAAATCATTGTGAAGAACAAATACACAAGTAAGCTTCCTGAAATTTGAGTAGACTTCCGTTTACCTAATCTCAATGTTTGCCGTAACAACCTACATGGTGGCATTTATAAAAGGGACTTTAAATGCTTAGAGGACTTCTTTTAGAAAGGGACATAGAGTTTTAGTATTCCCATTTACCAGTCTCACACTCCTCTTTGCCAACCAACTTGGGCATTTCCTGGCATCTCTGTGCTCACCATATAAAGCTAGCAGATGGCACAACAGAGATCCCGCCGGATATGTGCCCTCCAGCAAGTGAAGGAAAAACTCCTGTCTGTCAGGATGCATTGCCACATACAGCGATATAACTCACTTATTCAGCTTCCTCGTTGCCATTGGTTGTGTCCAGGTATGGCTGGGAAACATTTTTACACAAAGTTATGTCTTATTTTTTATTGCTAAAGACTGCAAAGGAATTAAAGCTTAATGAAAAAGAAATCCACCTTTTATGAAAATAAATGTCCCTTAAAGATACATGTTCATCTACTTTGTTTAACCCAGCAAATAACAGCTAGACTCTTGCTTTATCACTGCCTCTCCCACCAGCTCCCACCATTTGAGTATAAAGCCCACCAGTGATCCACTCAATATTTCCATTGTAGAAAGAGCCTAGAATGAGTGAAGAAGTGATTCCCAACAAAGTCAATTAGCCCTTGATGTTACTCTGTATTTGTGGTGATTACCAGAATCATATATTCTTAGAGATCAAAATAAGTCTAGATATAGCACAAAACCCTCAATTTCCAGATGGAAAACACGATGACCACATTGGAAAGAAAAATCAGGATATAAAATCTACACCAAAGCTCAGTCTAACAAATACAAGAATATTTTTGTGGCCTTCCTAACAGAATATTTTCTTTGAAGAGAACTGCCTCGAAAAATCTGTATATTTAGTCACTATATACAGAATGGTCAAGTTTCTTACCAGAATAACCCTGGAAGAGTTAAAATGAAGACACTCCAAGCAAAATCTTGAATTATGATTATAAAGGCATATGTCCACTTTCACAGGTATACGATTAGGCAGACTTCCATCCAATAACCTGGATTCAGTCATTGTTTTATTCTGTAAATATTTGAGGTTCCCTACTGTTATGATTTATTGAGCATTTCTTATATTCTAGGCATTGTTCTAGGTCTTTTTGTATACACTGTCTCTTTCAATTTCCATAACAATTCTACGATGTGGATATAATTATTTCATCTTAGAGAAGAGAAAACTGAGGCCCTAAAAGGTTACCTCACTTGCCCAAATTCTTATTGCTTGGAAGTATTAAACAGTAATGAAAGGAACCAAGATTTGAATCTAGGTTGATCTGACATTAATCTCAGCTTTCCACTGCAGCCTACTGTTTATATTATGTCAAAAGCGGGGTGGATAAGGAGCTTCTGCTTTTAAGGAACTTACAGTTTAGCACAGCAAATGTTGCCAACATTTTATTATCACGTTAAAGAAATTTTGAAACAATATCTATATTTTGTGACTTGCTCTGGGACACTAGATTGTTTACTACAGTCAGTATTTTAGTAACTTAGACTAGTAAATACCAAATTTTTATTTCTCTAATTCTAAGCCGATGATCAGAATACAATTCGAGTCCAAAATATTCCCTAGTTAATTTTTAAAATAATGTCTTGAACAGTATACTAACAAGTTATTATGGATAATGATAATATCCATAATATCCAAAAGGAGCGAAGCAAACAATTACAACAGTATAACTTTTATTCAGTTAATTTTATATAAATAAGCTTGCACAAATATCAACTATCTAGGGCTGGGCACAGCTGTGACCTGGAAGAAATAGAACCATAGCGTATAACATTCCAACTCAGCCTCCACCCAAACAAAGGGTAATATATTTACAAATTGCATGTATCCCTGGATAAATTACTGATATGTCATCATGACATAGTAAAGAGTCAGAACAGAAATCTGCTATTTAAAAAGATAAAATATACAAAGAGGAACAATGTTTATTTGGAACCAGTTTTGTAACTGTTGGACATTTTCCTTTACAGACAGTTGACAGGCCAAAGGACTGGTACAAGACCATGTTTAAGCAAATCCACATGGTGCACAAGCCAGGTATGTAGTTCTGTTTTCTGGTCAGGTCCTTGTGGGCTGAAGGATGCATACTCTTTCGTGTAGTTTCGGTTCACACGAACTGTCAAGACCCCAGCAAACTTCATGGCCCTCCCTTCTTTTCAGCACTCCTCCTTATTCTTAGATCACCCCTCCACTCCCAGACACCTGCACTCCTGCTTCACCCCTGAGCTGCCAGGAAGCCTCTTGGAAGGGGACCCTTGGAGTAGTGCCAGGGGCTCTGGCTTTACGCCTTCATCCTTCCCCACCCACAGTATAAACTGGCCTGGCGTATTATCTGCTTAAACGGACGCATTATTCCTCTGTCCACGTGTATCTGCCCCATATCAAGACAGTGACTGTAGCTGGGTCTCACTGAGTTGACAAGGGATCTTTAAAGCACTTACTAAAGGAAATTCATGATCCAGAACAGGCGGAAAGGAGGAAGAGGGACTGATATCTGTACGCTGTGAAGTGGGCAGCAGAGCAAACCTTTACAGCCCAGAGAAGTCAATTTGCAAAGGCCCAGCAAAAAAAAAAAAAAAAACAGAAAAAAAAACCCCATAATATTTGAAAATTTAAAAATGGTTTTATGAACTAGGCAAAATGTGTTGGTTTTCTAACAAATCTGTTGTTTCTCTGAAGTTCTGCTATCTTGTTAGGATGTGGTGACCAATCTGTATTACCATAATATTTATGTTTCATTTTCTAGATGATGACACAGACATGTATAATACTCCTTATACATATAATGCAGGTAGGATGGGTTTCCTTGCTTGGCATGAATACACTGTGCCCTCCCATGCTTGGAAGAACTTCCCAGTCACCTTTTTTTTACCACTCTGAGTGCACGATTTCAGTTTCTACAATTAGGAAGATGCTTTTTTTCTTTTCTCAGCATGTATAACGAAAGATTTGATCTTTTCTCATGGAAATGAGAACTAATACTATTTTATCTCCTTCATCCCCACTGTTAGTTTATTCTCGGCTTCAGGAATGTTTAACCAAAGTGTGAAGGACAGCAGGAAAGAACATACTGTAACAGGGGGTACAAAATAAGATAAAGATCTTCTTTTATCAGTAGAGAGAATGATTACAATTGCGTAAGATCTTTCAGATACAGTTCACCAAAAACAAGTCAAGCAAAGTATTTTGTGACCCTGTCCATGCTTTTGCTCCAAATGCAATCATTCATTGAAGGATTTTTAAACATCCCACTTTGCTGGACCACTTTTCTGACTCAGAGTTGCCAGCGGTCATAATGGAACAACTTCAATTCCGGGCATTTCCACTTGTACTTGAGTGAGTTGGTATCTTGTGAAGTGGTTACAGGCTGGAATGAGGGACCCCTCAAAAATGTTTCCATCATCTCTTTCTCCTAAATGTCACATCAGGGGACCCCACATGGGGCCGCCTGTCACTTCCCGGCCCCAGGCTCAGGACGATTGCACAGTGCCTGTTATTCCCTTCTGTAGAGCAGTCTCCGAGGCCCACGTCCCGTTCGGCAGCTGCAGCCTCCCATCAAGGTCCCCTTGCCAGCCACGCCCCCAAGCTGGATGAGGTTGTCCCCTCCGTGAGGCCTGAAGGCCAGCACTCAGGCCTTTTCCCTGTTGAGGATTCTGCTACTAGTGTCCGACGACAAGTAGAGGGGAAAAAACAAGCAGAACAAGCTCAGCAAGCTGCAAGAATCTGGTTTTCAGTCCTCGCTCTTGCAGATGATAGCAGGTGGCCTGCTAAGATTCCCTCAACTTTTATTCCTGGTCTCAGGTTCTCCTAACTCCTCTCCTGTGTTTAGCTTGTTAAAATGCAAAATTCAACTGAGAAGATTTTAAAGATCTTCTTGGCTTTATTAAACGATTCATGAATCAGGCAGCATCCAACATAGCAGATAGAAAGGAGCTCTGAGGAGCTGAACAAAATGAAAGACTTTCAATAGGCAGAAGGGAGCAGGAACAAGGAAGTTAGACTAAGAAAAAAAGCGGGTGGGTTACTGCAAGGTCACTTTCCCCGAGGGGAGGGCAGGGGGCTGTTAGGCAGAGTATCTAACTCGTGCTGGCCAGGCCATTCCTGACGGACAGCTTTTAGATTCCATTTCTGGGAGACTCAAAACTGTAACTAAGTTAAGTCTCGGTTTGGTGCTGTGGGGCTTAGCACGAGCAACTCCATTTTGGGTCTGTTGTTTAGTTCTTAACAAGCGCTCAGGTTGAAGTCTGACTGTAGCACTGAGGCAAAACAAAACTGCAGACACTGTCTCATTTGTCATAGCCAATTTGCATGGACCTTCAGGAGAAGCAGATGAATGAAAATAGACTTAGCTCAAAAGATTGAGGTGGCAGGAAATTCAGAATTTTTATAATTATTTTTCACATTGAAGTTTGCATCCATTAGAATTAGTAAATTGAACAGTAGTTACATATAAACTTGCAGAGCCCTTTAGAGTTTTACCATTTAATCAGTAGACAAAGCAACTCTGATTAGTCTCTTCCCCTCCTACTAACCTTACATCGTGCTGTTCTATGCCTTGCACTTTCTGCTGCTTTTTTTCCTCTGCCATCTCCACTGCCCTCTTCCCCGACCCACCCAAACCAATCCTTCAGGGCTCACTCTAGTGTCATCAGTTCTGTGATATCTTCTCCGACCAATCACCATCTTCTAAAATCTTTAATGCCTAAAATATGTTTTCCTCATGTGGCCTTTATCATATGCTACCAATTATTTTCAATCATAATTCTCATCATGTCTCTTTTCCCCAGATGTGCTATAAGCTTATTGAGAGTGGATGTTTCCTTATGCCTTGCACCGCATGTATTTAACTTGCTCAATATTTTGTTTGATTGCAATTAACATGTCAATTATCATATGCAAATCAGAGCTTTTAAAGTAATAGAAGATATTTGGAAACAGTTCTATTAAGTATTCTTAATCTTCTTCTAAAATCTTAACTACGTTATTAGTTTACATTATCCACGAGAAAATTTGCTAAGTATCTGTAAGTTTGTTTCTAGTACCAGTTGGAATTATTACTAATTCCATAATAACTGATGAGGATTCACTGTAACCAATGCTCGTGTATTCAATCCATTAATGAATTAATAATGATTAATAAATTAATAATATTAATAAATCAAGAGCATACCATCCAATGCATGCATTGTGAATATGTTTACCGATAATAATCTTGGTAAAATCATGGGATATTTTTGTGGGGTATAAGTAATGTAATGCACTTTCAACATGTTATTTGTTTCTGTTCTGTGTTTGTTTTGCTGTGCTGTGTTTCCTGATAGGCCTGTACAACTCACCCTACGGTGCTCAGTCACATCCTGCTGCCAAGACCCAGACCTACAGACCCCTCTCCAAAAGCCACTCCGACAACGGCACTGATGCCTTTAAGGATGCTTCCTCGCCTGTCCCTCCCCCGCACGTTCCTCCTCCAGTCCCACCACTTCGACCAAGAGATCGGTCTTCAACAGAAAAGTAAGGCATTTTCCCCTGAAGTGTCCTGTATTTAGCTTAGGATAAAAATAAGCCCACAGGGCGTTCAGCAGAAGAATCAGTGCTTACCTTTCTGAGATAGTATATGTATAGTCTTATAAAGGTGCCATGTTCACCTCCTCTATCAAGAGTGTAGTGAACACTTTCACAATATTGGTTCCTAATATCATGGTCACCTGAGTTCGACTTGAAGTAACTGAGCGTCATCTCCACTCTTTGATCAATAAATGCATATGAGACAAATAAATAGAAATAATTGACACACACTCCCTTTGGCACAGCAGGTCAGAGACTATGCAGTTAATTTTCAGTTTCCTCAGATTTGAAATGTTAGGACTATTAATGATTTAAAATTGCCCCTCTGATCACAAAAGTATCTTTTTGAAAACAGAAAAGGTTATTCGTAAATCATAAGTAAGGCATTAGTTGATGTGTCTAGCTGTGACTCATTTCCACACACTAACTTTAATTTCCCCACTGAAATATTTTTATAGAAACTATTCAAACAAAAATAAAAATTTATAAACACACTTCTATTGGGCCATTTTTATTAGGATAATGACTAATAGTACTACTTATAGGTAACCTTCATTGAGACCTCACTATGAGCCACTAATCTAAGCACTTTTCCTGTATTATATCACTTAATTCTGAGAACAACCCAATGAGATATGTTCTATTTTAAACCCATTTTAGAGAGAGGAAAAAAAAAAAAAAAAAGCTGTGGTTTTGAAAATTAAAGTAAGTTGCTCAGCTCATGCAGCTAGTATGTCCAAGCCAGGATTCACACTCAGCTCTAACTAAAGCCATAGCTCATGCTATACCAGCAATAATAAATAAGAATATAAGAATTATTCAGTATTAATATGGTTATTAAGCATCCATCTATCATACCCATCCCAGAAATATTATATTCAACACCCTACTGTACCATTAAAAGTAACTGATGATCATATAGGGCATAAGATACCACAAAGATAGACATACATTATGTGTGAAGAGTTCTCATTTTAATGCCCGTCTCCTCATGATGATTATATGTTTATAGGTGTTATGTCTTAAATTTGAGAAATAATTGTCTAGACACAAAATGCTATCTCTGCCATAAAAAAAGAACCAAAATGAACTCATTTAAATGTATTTTGTCCTATATGTCGAGTAAAAATAAATCTTTCATTGAGAAACATGATAATCCCTTAAAATTTTCTAGAATGTTTTCATATACATTGTCTTATGTGACGCTCAAAGTACGTCTGCTGAATACTACTCATCAATTTACTAGAAAGCCAGGACCTGCCTGCCCCTAATTCTCCTGTCTTGTAGAAACTTCTATTTCCAACATGCATGGAGTCAGAATTTCATCCCACTCTATGGGTCAGAACTACCCCCACCATGGGACTTTCCTGGTGGTCCAGTGGCTAAGACTCTGAGCTCCCAATGCAGGGGGCCCGGGTTCAATCCCTGGTCGGGGAACTAGATCCCACATGCGTAGCTAAGAAGTTCACATGCCACAACTAAAGATCCTGCATGCTGCAACAAAGATCCCTCACAGGTAACAAAGATCCCGCATGCCACAACTAAGACCCGACGCAGCCAAATAAATAAAAAAATATTTTTTTTAAAAAAAGGAAAAAAACAAAAGAGTTGCCTCCATCTACAGTCAGAAAATCCTTCTTCCTCAAATGTGATCCTCCCAAAGGAAGACTTCTTCAGCCTCAGCTACCTAGAAAAGCTTTACTTTTGAAGTCCCTCTTTGCCTGCCTCTTGAAGGATATTAGTTCAGGAAAAAGAGCTGATTCCAGGGTCTCCTATGCGATGGAATAGACGCCAGCCTCTGGTTTTTCAAGGGTAAAACCATGGAGGGTCTCCACTGCCATACAACTTGCTCTTATGGATGGCAACCCAAGTGATACCTTTGCACTTTTTACAGACAAACTATGATGCCACTTGCAAGATAAACAAGATCAAACATGACGTGTACATTACTCCTTGTCACTTCGGATCAAGGACGCCAGGTCACAGAGTGATGGGATAAACTCACACAACTTAATGGAGCATAACCGCCGCTTCCTCTAAACACAAAAATACACAGCTGCCATTTGTGACCCCAGAGTTCACTAGCAGATAACTGGTTGCATTTCTATCAATACAAACCCCTCGTGTGAGTTATTGAGCCAGCAGGAGGATAGTCCTTGTACGAAAAAAAAGTAGAGGAAAATATAATAGGAAATCAAAGAAATGGCTTTCTTTAAATCATTTATGAAAAACAGAACACAAATGTGGTATTTTTTTGCATATTAACATTTTATCCTGAGATGCTTTAAAAAAAAGTCTATACTAAAATTAGCTTTGAAAACAGATAATCAGTGGTTTTATACAACGGTTTTAAGCATAGAGAATTATTTTAATATGTAATTTGTTGTTGATTTCTAGGCATGACTGGGACCCTCCAGACAGAAAAGTGGACACAAGGAAATTTCGTTCTGAGCCAAGGAGTATTTTTGAATATGAACCTGGGAAGTCATCCATTCTGCAGCATGAAAGACCAGTAAGCACTTGTCATTAAACAGAACGCCAGTTCTCTAGGTTTCCTGGGTTCCCAAATAAACCTGAATTTCATACCGTTTAGCAATTTTTTAACCACAAAGGTGATTTATTTATTTGGCATTATTTAGAAATCATGTTTATTTTGTATCATGATTTGTGTATCTTATCTCAGAATTAAAGATACAGTCTCTAATATATTGTCCCTACTCACCAAATATAGGACTCATTCTCACGTAACTATAAATGTGCCTAATCGTGATCCTGAGTTTAATTTTTTTAAAAAGAAAAAGCACAACTCTCAAATGCAACACTGAATTGCCAGTCTCCATTGCTAATGAGAACAATCCTTCATTCTCTCTGATACAAATGGACCAGGCAGTTCCATCCCTTGGTTTCCATTTTGGTTTCTTAATATTTCTTTGGCTTAAAGGGAAATTTTCCAAATGTCCTTTGTTATAACAAGTTGTTTTAATTGATTCTTATTAAATCTCCCTCAGGTTACCAAGCCTCAAGTTTCCTGACTGATTGTCAATCTAATGGATCAAGATTATATTTAACTTTGCAGTATTTTTTCCAATTATATATTTTAATTACATGCAAAGGAAAAGACATAAAAAGTTGAAAATAACCACTTGCCTCCTCAAAGTACAATTGAACAAATAGGCTCTTCCTTGGCCCTCTTTTGTTTTGATTCCCCCAGTCCTCGCTTTCCCTCCTAGATCAATGCCTTCAGGATCTCTTTGAAATTCTATAATTCCTCTGCATCCCCTCTATCAAAACCTGCTTCTGGTTGCAATTTGCTCGTCTTTGTCTTAAAAGAATTTTAGGTGTCAGTGAACAGGAAAAAGAGAGTTTTCTTTGTTAGTGCCTTTAAGAGTATCCAAGAAACCACAGTATTATATATAACATAAGGCCAGCCCTGAAATTTGATTAGAAACCGTTGCTCACCACACCCAATATGAGTGTCCTTGATTTAGTTTTTGAAACCCTGTATTTATGGTTATGTTCTTGAGAAACATGTTCAAAAACCTTATAATCACATAATTCATACAGGATATTTTTCTAAGCCTTCTTTGCCTTTCTTCAAATAACTCATATCTTTTAGAGTAACAGGACTTTACCAGAAAAACTGAAAGAAAAAAAAGGAACACCACCGAACTGCAGGTTCCACTGCAAACATATAACCCATTCACTAAGTTATATGACTGAATATCATGATCTTTGAAATTTCTAGGATGAGAACTGAGTGAACCATGATATCGCCATTGCATAAAATTTAAAATAGCAAAATAATCATGCAAAATAATGAGTCTCAGATTTAAATGTAAATAACGAAACATTAACGATCATTCTAACAATGTCTGAGACTCTTAGGATGCTGGGGGTTGTAACTGTCCTGGAGTGCTTTTGTAGCTGTGATGTCAGGAAACAGGATTGATTTTGGAAGCAATCCCGTCAGGATATTTCTAGTATTTACTCATGCAGCAAAACCTGTGAAGCCCCACCTATGTGCCAGGCATCGTACTACGTGTGAGGGACACGGCAGTGAGCGAGACACAGTCTTTACCTCAAGGAACTTGGAGTCTATCATTTAATCAATATGCAAAGTAGCGCCACATTTGTGAGAAGTAGACCATCTCCTGTATGGTTAAAACGGAGACACACCAAATGAATTCGCCCCATCAGGAGCTTATTCACAGGCCCTGTCATTGTGACAGAAATTTCCACTTTACCCATGTCTTTGGGTTAAAGCTTTGAAGGCTCCCGGTTTAAAAATAGCAATAATAATAACAGCAGCAATAGCAGTAGTTGTAGCTCCTTATTGAGCACTTACTTATGTGTCAGGCCTTATAATTAGTAATTTATGCCGTATATAATGATCCCAACAACCCTATGAAGTAGATGTATAGAATTCCCATTTTACAGATTGAGAGGCTGAGCACATATTAAGTAACCTTGCTCAGGTTCCCGTGGCTGGTGAGTGCTGGACCTGGAAGTTGAGCCCAGGCAGACTCATGCCTGGTGCACTTAATCACCACCATACTGCTGCACATCCCGGATTAGCTAAATCGGAAACACATTTAGCTGGTAGTCATTATCACCTTAATTAGAGTATTTGATTATTTAATTATTTTGCAGTGTAAGTTAATTTGTTTATTTATAATAAGTTAGTGTACTGGATTTATTTTACCAGCAACCTGGGCCCTGAGTAGTTAGGACACAAGACCTGTATACTTAACTAGCTCTAAGAAGGATGGAAAGATCTGGAATGTGGGTATGGCTGAAGATTTGGGTACGGATGGGTCTCTGCTGCCACAGGAAAGGAGCAGTGGAAGGAACCTAGAAACTTGGAAGGAAATGAAAATGGATGTTTTATGAAGAAATGGAAAGAACCAAAATGTTTATCCCTCCTAAACAATTTTGCTGAGGGCCAGCCTTATGCAAAATGATTTGAGCTAATCATCTGTATCATTTTGGCCAGGTTTTTATTATAGGACTCGACTATTATCTTTTTCTTTTCATCAACCCTGAATCCATTCCAGTTGCCTCTCTAAATCAGAAAAACAAAAACAAAGGGCTCAGGGCATGGTGCTTTTGCAGAGAGTGGCTATATCTTGATAGAGTTTACGTAAGATTCGAGAGTGTCTTGGACACACACAAGAGAGAGGATAGAGAGCAGGTTTGCTAAATACGAGTGATGGGACAGCATGTGGACAACACATAAGGACCGCAAGATTTAGGCACTCTCATGTCTTTTTCCTCCAAGACGGTTTGTGAGCATTCCTTTACTCTTTTCATCTTAAATGTCTGTAAATTGTACACCACAGCTGGGTTATTCTCTGTTGTTCTTTTGAATTCCGAGATGACGCCATTGTCTGCCCAGTTTTCCCAAGTGTCATCTTGGATTCGCCTCTCCCCAACCATCTCAAAGTCCTGCCTCCCAGGAGAAATGCCACGGCCACTCCTCTCTTCTGGTCCACAATTGTCCATTGCCTATGTTAGAATGACAGCCACTAACTCTTTTCCCTAATTCTCCAATCTAGTCTCCACACCACAGCTAGGGCAATCTTAGAAAACCTCCTGCTCAAAACTTTCTCCCAGCTCTCAAGTGTCCTTAGAGCAAAATCCAAGTTCCTTAATGTAATATACAAAAAACCTTGTGGTTTGGCCCCCGCTGACCTCTCCAGCCTCAAGTATCTTCCTGCCCTTCCTGCTTCACTCACCATGTTCCAGCTCTACAGAGAGCTGTCAGTCTTCCCCCCCTGGACCTTTGCACAGGCTGTCTCTCTGCCAGGAATGCTCTCTCCACCACCTCTTTCTTCCTGTGGAAAATCCCATCTCCTCCTCGGCCTGTGTCACTTCCCCCAGGGCACCATCCCGACTACTGGACACTAGGGGCCAAGCTTCTCCTGCTGTGAGCCCCCCTACAGCACACTGCATTACCCCTCACAACCCTGAATTGTAATGGCCTGTTTACTTGTCTGTGTCCCTCACTAGACTTTAAGCTCCTTGAAGGCAGGGACCCCGTCTGGTGCACCAGTCGAATCCCCAGCACCTAGCGCAATGCCTGGCACATGGTAGGTGTTCAGTGAATACACACTGAATTAATAGTAAGGGAATGAGTATAGGTTTTACCCTTGCAGTTAGTGGGTAAAGTTGGTGGGACCTAATCCTTGTTCTGTTGCTAATCTATGAAGTCTGTACATTTCTAGTGACAAAAGGCACCATGGGTCTCCGTCAAAGCACACACGAGGGATTCCACACACTGCTGTTAGTAACTGTGGTTCCCGAATTCCATGATTCCCTAGCGTACAAAGGGGGTAGAGGAAGAGAAGTCCTCCCCCGACCCTGGCCAAAAGGATCCTCCTCTTCCTTAGAAATCAATGGAATATGCATTTATATTCTTTAACAGGAAAGTAAAAATGAATACAATTTTTGAAGTGCCTAGATGCTCATTTGACTATAAATTTAGAAATGATGACTAAATGGGCCAAATGTTTGATCTAGAAAAATACTTTGCCATCACCAGGAATTTATCTTAAACTGATTTCAACTGCAATTTATTCCATGAGACAATCATGCAAACTCTCTGCTTGGATAATATAATCTACAAATAATAAAATTAAATAATAATAAAATTCTACATCCCATCTGGGTTGGATATGTTTATAGGTGAACCACATTAAAATAAAATAATATAAATTCAATTAAGCACTTATTTAGGACAACTTTATGCTTGAAAATAGAAAATAAGGGGGAGATGTTATCTTTCTCTACAATAACTAAACCTGCACATAATGGTAAAAGTGAAAGAAAAAGCATTGAAAACACAGGGCAGAGTTGAAATGCAATTTAAAGCCTCAGTAAACTTAAGCTTCTTTAGCAGTGAAGACTGTCACTTAAAGCTTAAGCTATAAAAATTCTGAGACTTTCATCTGTTGGTTTGAACCATAAAAAATTATCCCAACTAACAATGTGTAGAGCACTTACTGTGGTATCTCAATAAATATAAAACATAGTAGCCAATGTCATTAAGGCTTAAAAATCTAATGAGCATAAGTTATAAAGGACCAAATGATGTTGGCAATTTTTCTGTTCGGAACGGCACATAGAAATCCCATGCCCGCAATAAGAATTCTGAGAACAGTAGTATTTTTGTAACCTGAAAAGCAACAAAATGCTTTTAAACTGTAGAAAACAAAACTTCAAAAATAGGTTACCTTTAAATAAGAATTGTGTGTGATTTATAATTTTAGGTTTTCTTACTTCCTCTTGAGCTCATGACCAGTGTTCGTTGTAAGCCCACGTGTGCTGAGTTTTTCAAAATGAAAAGAGATCAAAAGAGGGTAGAAAGAGGCGCAGCAGTATCTCTGCTCTTTTGTTGTCTTTTATGAGCATGATTATGCTTCCTAAATGAGTTTCTGAATGTTAACATTCATGTTGAACGGCTAAAAAACTTTCAAGTCACTTATGGAAAGTGCTGATTTAGTGAGATCATTAGTATGTCTGTCTGTCGGCTGACCATCTGAATGTATATCACTGACTTTTGTGAGGCCTCTGTGTACCTTAGAGTGACTCAAGATTGCTACATAATACATTTAATTGTTGCCTGACTAAAGGGATTCAAAAGGTCAACTGCAGCATAGAGAAAATTCTAGTTCTGCCACCTACCATTTCTTTACCATCGATCGAGGCTCTGCTCAAGCATGTGCCTTTCATTACATTCCAAAGTTATGGATAATTACCAATTATCCTTGCGGGGGTTTTCTCTTCTAATTTCTATTGGCATGAATTCTAGACAGTTGCCCATTGAGATGATAAATTGAAGTTTTAATCTACAAAATCGTAATTCATGGGAAGTTGCCATTCCAAGGTAGGGTGCAAGATGGTAGATATTCTGCTCCCTTTTCCATAGTCTATCATAGAAATAGATTTCTATAAATCAGGATTTAGTATATTTGTTTGTTGTATCTATTTTTTAAGGCGGAAATCAAAGTTGTAACCAAATATACTTATTTGTCCAGTAAATTTGCTGCCCTCTAGTGTTCAAAATGTTTTTTAAACAAATGTTTCCTCTAAGAGAAGTTTCTATCTCCCCTTAGCAAAATAAAGTACTGTACATGAAAACAGAGATTATAAAATCAAGAATTAATAATATTATTAAGGATATAACATTAGAAACAGTGAGATTTGAAAAATCCAAAGATTAGTTTTCCTGTGGAAGCAGTCCTGGGTCTCTACAGACAGAACAAAATTACTGGAAAATTCTCTCTAGTGTCAACTACCTTAAGTATCAGCTCCAGCCAAACTATTCCACAAAATACCTACATACTGCAGCTATAATCTAAATGATAATTGGAGAAAAACAGTATTTCAGTACTACCAGAATCTCAATTACTATTTTTGCACTATTGAATCAGAGATAAATTGAAACAAACTTTTTAATTAAACAGAAAATGGTAAATTAATTACCAGAATATTTTCTATCAATTTCACTGTTACTTCCGAAATGTAAACCAAATATAATGTTGACTAAGTAAGAGAATATATCTCAAAATTTCTGCAACATTTCTCATAGTAATTATACGATGTTCTCCATAACATTATAACAGTAAAGGAGAATAATACTTTAAAAGAAAGAACAGAACAATCTCAATACTGTGCTTGTCCAGACACAGGCTTTGTGACACCACCATAACTGTTATCATAGTCTGTTTTTAATCTCCAAGCACTCCACGGTAAACATGTCACAGGGTTATTACATGGTCTTTATCATTATGGTCACCACATATTCTGGATACCATAGGCCCTTTCACTCTTGTGTTATGATGTCTCAAACTTTTCTATCACTGCCTGTAACTACTATTATAATCTCATAAAATATTGAAATAAAAAGCACATCTCTAAAAAGGCTTTGGATATAATTGATTATTAAATACAGACTGTGTTATTAACAAAACTATTGGGAATGCAACAGGCCAACAAAACACTCGGACAAGCTAATGTCAAATAATGGCTTTTGTTTGAATATGGCATATCTCAAAGCACCCAATATCACAAGTTTGTAGAGCATTTCTCCTGGAACTGAGATGTAGTTACTCCATGGAGGTCCTTGAGTTCTTTAGAAACTGGAAGGGAATGATACGAATCTGCTTTGAGGCCATGAGCACATCATATATCTCCTGGAATGTGTCCTCTCCTGGCCCAGGTGAATGGCTTTTAGAGAACTGGAGTTTTTTTATTTTTCCCCTGACTTAAAATATTACTATCCAGTTGTTCCATGCTTACTTAGTGTCATGTAATAAATTCTCAAAGAAGTCATAACCCATATGTAGTACTTTAAGCATCCCTTTTTAATGTAAAATCAATGGCCTGAATGAATCTGGTCAGGCATGTATTATTTAAAAGCATTAAGGATATCACTGGATAAAATAAATGCTCTGTCTTTTTTTCTATTATTAAAGCATATATATAATATGTATATATTTTCTCAACCTGCTTACATTAACAGTCCTAGGTTTTGTATCTTAAATATGACATTCAGAAACCAGTGGAGGGGTGTAAGTCAATTACAAAAAAAAAAAAAATTTTTTTTTAATTTTTCTCTAAAGTCTTAACCAAACCAGGGTGGGATTTTCTCCCTCTCTCTTCCCCAACCTTGACCGACCACAGTAATATGAAAAACCTAACCCCACCCAGGTCCATTTCTCTAGCTCACGGGGGACAGGTAGAAGGTGATACTCAGGGTATCTCATAAAACGTGGCCTTTCTTCACTTTGTGAAGGTTCCTTGTCTTCACGCCTTTTCAGTGATCCGGGCCATTCCTAAATTATCTGAGACCCCGGGGACATTTTACTTTTCCTGAACGTTTCCTCCTGCCTCACCTAAGGCAGGACACAAAGTGCTGCTAGCTGGTGTCCTCTTGGTCCCATCGAGAACCTCCATCTAATGAAGCAGTTTTTCCTTCACCCCTTTTTCTTACAGCCCCCTCTCCCAACCACTCCGACACCTGTTCCAAGGGACCCTGGCCGGAAGCCTATTTCTATGTCACCATATGGAGAAGTAACTGGTAGCCCCTCCCCTCCGCCCAGGACCAGCATTCCCACACCAAGCCCGTGCACCCCGGCTCTCTCTCCCATCTGGGTGAGCTCCTTCCTTCTTTAACTTACCTCATGCCGTCGGGAAGTTCAGGTGCAGCCCTGGCTCCCCAGAGGCTAAGAAGATAATCAGAGGCTGGCTACTCACAATCACTCCCACTTTGCTGCCCTTTTCTTTCTCACCGAGACCCCGGGTTCTTCATGCCAAACAACCCGCTAACAGTCTCCCAGCACTTCTCACTCCTCCCCCACCTTGTATCTCTTCCCACGTTACCCCTTGCCTTCCCCAGGCTCTCCAAGTGCCTGCACCTGAGCGAACTGTCTGCTGACTCCAGGCTTACACGCTGGGACCAATGAGGGCGGGGGCGATGGAGTGACTCGCCCAGAAGAGCTACTTGGTGACTGAGTTGAGCCTGTTTTAATATCCTGCTGTGCTATCAATGCTCAATCTCACTGTCACAGAGAGTTTGTCATAGTTTATGCATCAAGCTAAGGAGAAAACTAGAAATGATGGCGGAGAAAATAACTAGGGGCCTAAGTGATGCCATCAAAGCTCATCTTCATATCCTAATTTTGCCCATTTTACTTTACTTCCTTTGTTCTCTCTGGCTGAGATTTGTTGGGTGAGAGTTGATGCATGTTTGTGTGCGAATGTGTGTGTTTTTCATGCCTCACAGCGTTGCCCTCACTTAGCTCAGTGTGACTTTTCCTTCCCTTTTCCTTCACATCTGCTCCAGACTGATCGCATAAATCCAGATGACATAGATTTAGAAAATGAGCCCTGGTATAAATTCTTTTCAGAACTGGAGTTTGGACGCCCGGTAAGTGAGGCTAGACTGTTAATATAAAACGATTAGGAGAATGTTGTTTGATTTATAAAACATACCATTATCAGAAGAGATAGGTGTCATTTAGAGAATGAAAGCTGAATACTATATACACCAAAAATACTCTGAAAAAAGTATATTCTACACACACAAATTTGGTACAGCTTAGCCCGCATTCACTTCTCTACCAAACATTTAAACATGTCAGACACTTCCTATATAGTTTTTCTTTCCCACCAAATCATGCATTAGATTATTTAATATCTGATTGATTACAGATTCAAAATGTTGAGATAGTATCTGTCCTAGAATAGTCAGACAATTATTACAGATTTATAGAAGATTTGTATTTGTTTACAGTCCACTTGGATCTAGCTCAATCAGAAAAGCACTGTGAAACTTAAAATAATAAAAATTACTATTATGATAGCTCCTATTTGCTGAGGAATCACCAAGCACCTGGAGAGGGCTGGGTTCCATACTAATGATCTGAGTCCTCACAATGTCTCTCCAGTAAGAAGCCGGAGGCCAGAGGGGTTAAGTAATTTGCCCAAGAGAGTTAAGTGGCAGAGTCAGAAGTTAAACTCAGACCTATCAAAAAAACAAAAACAAACAAAAACTTCTGGCAAATCCCCACTATAATATACTGCCAGAATATCCCCACTATAAAATGTCTCATTTGCTCTTAGGGATATAAGGAAAAGGAAAAACAAGGAAACCCTGTGGACCTTGATTTCTCCTCCTGCTACTGAAAACCACCACGACTCCTCTAGTCCCCAGACCTCCACCAAAGGTGGATCTTACGAGAACTGCTTAATCTGTTTGGGATAAAGCATCAACCCAAGCTTCGAATAACAATTTCCTTTATTAACTCGAGTTTTACTGGGGAACTGCAGCTGCCGACACAGTGCATTTGATGTCTGTCAGTTACATAGTTTTTATACTCTCACTGGTGTTTCTGAATTTTAAACACTTAACATACCGAATACACCACACAGAAGTTTTATTAAAGATCAGAGAGTACAATCTTTCTTTTATCATGTCATAGACTGAGTTATACAGTCATATACTGACCATATATTATATACTAGGTGGTTATAGTAGTTAGTCCCTTTTGTCCACTAAAATGCAAACGAGACTTGGTTAGATTCATTGTATCTTATTGAACTGGATCAAAAGTGACTGTAAATGAGTATAAACCAAATAATATTTTTAGAATTTCTATAACTGATAGGAAGAATATTTTTCCTAATTTGAATCCAAGTATTCACATAAATGCATTTTACTTTAGACAAAAAAAATTCCCTAGCTTTAATTTATATGTGTTGTTATTGTTGATTGGACAGTTTATAGGGATAGGACCAATTTCTGGTTGAGCCTAAATTATCAGCATTTTTCTACAATCATTTTCAGGCCACACATGGAAACTCACCAGCATGCTATCCACCTGCTCCTTCAGTGTTTTTTTAATGTACCTTGCATTCCTCCGTGGCTAGAGACTAGGAGTGCTAATTTTGATTTGATGAAATGAGTTTATAAATATACTAATCAAATCACTAGTAATTTTGCCCAGTGCTTGAGAATATTTACGAACATCGCACTCTTCCTCCTGGGCTACCCCCATTTTGCTCCATTCATGTCACTCTATATGTGTATCTGATACTGTCAGCGCTCAATTTCTAACTGTTGTCACCTTTTCCACATGTTCATTCCTTGCTGCCATTGATTCTCCTCCATTCCATCTCTACACTTCTGCTTATGTGGTGCATCTACACCCAGCCTCCTAAAAAGGCTCTGGACTATGTTCAAGATCATTCTTCTGGTGTTTCCAATGAGGTAAAAACAAATTATTCTCTTTTTCAGATTTCTCTCTTAGGACCTGTTACTGTGATTCTGAACATCCGTGTTTTACAATTCGCTAAAGTGTCTAAGCTGTTTTTGAAAAATCTGTCTTTGCATCACTGGATTGTATCCAGTATCATTGCTTGGACATTAATTATACCAAAATTGTTGGCTCTTTCTGAAACATAGGTGAAGAATCATTCCGATCATTACTTTCAGGTGAACTATTCAATGCATCCTGGTATCCAGGAGTGTGATAATCAAAAAGCAAAAGTAGTAGTGTTAGTGCATATATTTGATTAGACTGAGTAAAATACTGCTAGAAATCTCTTCAGAGCCATTTTATCATCATGCTTGGAGGTGTAGAATGACAGTTTGTATTCTTAGATAATCAGATTTTTATGCCTCACATATTCCTAAAATTTATTTTAATTCTTTCATTTTCCTAAATACAATTTGTGGACTTTAGCATCAGATAAAATCAAGAATAGGGCTGACAAATAACTGGCACACATGTCACAACTTCCCAGTCAGACACCCTTGGCAGACATTACTAATCCTTCTCAATGCTATAATCCAGGCAGCCACTCTAATAGATTATCACTGGCACATGAGATGAAATGCATTTTCCATCTCTGTATAGGAATGTTCATGACAATCTGATAAGTAAAAAAAAAAAAAAAAAAAATTTATGCCTGGCAATGTACAGTGTTATTTGAGTTAGTCAAAGAGAGTATGAAAAATATATATTTTCATTAAAAAGTCTTAACTCAGTTAAATATGTGCAACTAGAAAACAAAACTAGTAGAATACCTATGCTGCAGGGTATACTACTGACACATGATGGTGACAACTGGAATTGCAGGCACAGTCTCAGGAGGAAATATCCAACTTTCTAGAGCAATTTGCAATTCCAAATTATTTCCCCTGAGGTATGCATCACAGTGTATGTTAAAACAGAGAAGTGTTGAAATATTTATATATTAAATAAAAAGTAAATAGAGTAACCAGAAACATTCTGGGTTATTGAATTCAATCATTTCTAAAGGCTTATTTGCTGTACATAGGTGTGTAATCTGAAGAAAATCAAATACAACAAGCAGTTCTATTCTGTGTGTCATGTTACCTCTAGATCTGAAGAAAGGGTATCATTTCAACATATGAACAGCCAAAGAATTTACTTTGGAATTCAATGTGGTCAGATATTTCTCTCAGATATCTTGGTCAGATATTTCCAAGATATTTTTAAGACAGTTAGTTCATTGAGAACTGAAATGGAGTTAGAGATCGCCATGTCTAACTCACTCATTTTTCAGTCAAGAAAAGTAGAGTCCAACTATTTTAAGAAATATGTCCAAAATCAGATGATAACATGGTGGCAAATTAAAAATAAAAAACAGATCTCTTAACCTTCACTTCAGTGCTATTTCCTTTATACCATACTTCTTAGCAATTCCAAAAGATATATTTAGAGCTCAAATCTTTTAGAAACAAATTATTTACTTAATACTATTTCTTATTAACCATTAATTTCTGTGAAATACATTTCTATAATTAACATTACACAGTAATCCTTGGGATAAAAATAGTAGAAACTTAATTCTATGCATTCTGTAATGTTAACGGTAGTGGCAAAAAAAAATCACATAAAGAAGCACTTTGCTGATGGTTAAACTGATTTTGCATTATCTCTTAGGGATTGAGACGGGGGTGTCGTATGTTCTGATAGCATATTAACTATATTATTAACTTCACATCATGGTTTTTCAGTGTTAAAAAATCCTCTGATAAGGTACTGGATTCTGTCTCTAATAACCTTATGTAAAACATTTCTGGTAAAATTTGTAATTGATTAGACCTTATCTTAGCTACCATTTATCAGTTGCCTAGTATATGCCATGAATAACATACTTTTTAATCCATAAATATAAGTGAGAAGCTGGCATTAATAAGGAACAATTAAGGACTTTTAAGCAAAGTTTAATCACATGATCACATAGCAGAAAGAGCAATTCAGTGTCTGTATTTTATTAAAATGACCTTCATTTAGGTGTATTAAAATAATGGTAATATGTAAATACTCAGTAGATCATAATAGGTGAAATAGCTACCTCCTTTCTGGAGACAATTTCCATTTCAGAATGAGTACTAGTCATATACTTATCATACAAGGTTTTCTCTTAGTCATCTATCTAGACTTTTTATTGTTTCCTTATAATTTAATACTGAACCTTTCCTTTGAACACACATCACAATACTGGTTTCAGTTTATTTTAGGTTGTGGAAACCAGCACAAGGAGGAGTAATTGTACTTTCTTAGCCTAAGTCTAAAACACAATTAATTTATCAGTATAGAGCCTTCACCTCTTACACTATGTTTTATTTCATATTATTGTTTAGGCTCATGATTCAAAATCATTTAGCTGGTGATTCAAAATTTCTGATCACTCTAGGGGTATTCTAAGAGTGTTCCACAATGGATACTTTTTGATGGCCAACTGTGGTTTGTGGTTGGATGTCCCATGAAAGTTGTGAGCCACACAGGTAGCAGTGCTCTGAGGCTCTCTGGTGTTGCTCTTCTGCAAACATGTAGAATTAATATTTCAAAATCAGAATATAATTGTCTGGTTTTATTTATTTACTTGTTTGCCATCCTTCTTATTTAGTATTTATCTTTCCACCTTTCCAGTGTCCAATTCAGAGTAGCAAGTTAAAATAGTCATGTAAACTTATCCAATTAGCAGACCAATTTTTTTCTATCTTTATATTTATTGAGAAATTCAGAATCTAAATGTTTTACAGGAACTAAAAGTATTATAATATGCTTTTCTCTGTCTAGAGAAAAGAGAGGGTAATATTCTCTTGCAGAGAGATGCTTTTGTTTGTTTTTGGGCAATTCCATTCTCATTCAGTAAAAATGAAAATATTAGTTAATAGAAGCAATTTTAGAGTTATGCATAAGGGGGATTATGTGTGTGTGTGTGTGTGTGTGTGTGTGTGTGTGTGTGTGTGTGTGTGTGTGTATATTTGGTAGGCATTTCCCTATACAACCTAGACATCATGCATCATACCACAACTACTTTCATCTCAAATTCATATTTAACATTTTTGTTTAATATCTGTTTCATTGTATTGTTCAGAATGAAGAAGTATGAAAATGGTGTATACAATAAGCATTTGGAATTATTTATCAATTTGTATCATCTATTTTTCTTTGTCCCTAAAACCATGGATAACTGAGAGCTGATTTTCTGACTAAAATGTTAAAAGTGCACTTTCCTAAAAAAAGATTATATTTTGGTTCATTAAATCATTTATTTTAAGCTAACCCTGAACATAACTAATTTCTGATTTAAGGACCAGGTAGTCTAGTTTAATTTCAAACCAAATTCTGTGGTTTTTATTAAAAAGTCATGTCTATGTTGACAGATGAAGGCAGTTCTGCTTACATTTTATGTCTACATAAAAATAACACCTGGCAACATGACAAAAATTTATAAAGAAGGTTAAGTTTTATAAGGATTGCATGATGACTACAAATATTTCTTTAAACATCAAACCATTCCTTTATGTAAGAAATTTCTATTTATAGTCTATTTCTACATGAAGGAGTGGTTATTGATTTTTCTTTTTCCCCCTCAGGCAATGTTTGATTTATGAATATTTTGAGTTACACAGAGAAGAGCGGTGCTGTACAGTCGACCCTCCATATCTGTGGGTTCCACATTCACAGATTCAACCAACTTAGGGACAAAAATATTCCCCCCCCAAAAATTCCAGAAATTTCCAAAAAGCAAAACTTGAATTTTCCATGCCAGCAACTATTTCCATAGCATTTACATTGTATTAGGTATTATAAGTAATCCAGAGATAATTTACGGAAGGATGTGGGTAGGTTATATGCGAATAGTACACCATTGTATATGAGGGACTTGAGCATCCTCAGATTTTGGTATCCTTGGGGAGGTCCTGGAACCAATTCCCATCAGATACCAAGGGATGACTGTATATCAGAAGAGGAAGTAGATAAGAAGAAAGTAGAAATTAGGTTGCATGATTTCTCTTTGGGAAAACATTTTTATGCCCAAAATAAATGGTATTTTTAATCTCAATTTTGACAGTATTCTTTTTAGGATACCTAATATAATGTCCAGGGACAAACAAAATTTTCATGGAACTATCTTTCTATCTTAACAGGCCTCCTTGTATCAATCCTCTATAGACAGGAGCCTGGAAAGACCCACTAGGTAAGAGTCTCATTATTATGCAACCAGGATATTCTATACCAGTGGTTTCTTTTTCAGTGAAATAGAAATGAAAAATTATTTATCCCTCATCTTTATTTTAAGCACCATAATTCATGAAGTTGTTTTAACTTGTTTCTGCATCATTTTATATGACCATATTCAAGAATGTATAAAAATTAAGTAAAATAACTCTAGACTCCATTACAGGCTGAGAAATTCTTGCCTTCCCTGTCTCCTCCATACCCAGTTTTCTTCTCCTTAGATAAGGATAATAAACATCTAATTTTCAATATTGTTAGATGATGTGATGATATATTTGAAAAAACTGTAATAAGTTAGAAAAAATTTTATAAATTATGTTCTACATATGTTTGTTCATTATACTCTGACCACACAAATCAGGAATGCTGTTACAACTGATAAATGAGAACTTACTATATACCTGGCATTCTACATGTACAGAAACATACTCAATCCCTAAGATTTTATCTCTAGTAAACTGAAACTTGGGCTCCGTAACATACGAAGTTTACACAGTTGGCAAAGGACAAAGTAGAATCGAACCAAAATAACTTGTAGGTCCTAACTGCCCTAAGAGTCTACCAAGGCAAGTTCTGTTCGTAGGCTTTAAATATCACTCTTACTTTAAAATATTATAGAAGTTCAGACACAGTAGAATGACAATAATGAATAATGCAAACTCCCAGCCATATCGTATCATCAACAACAAATATTTATATAACAATAATCTGCTCTTCTACAGATTTCTATCAACATAAATGGAAAAGTAAACTGGGTCCTTTGTACATTGGTTTCATGAGTGCCATTAAAGAGCATTAATGTCTCTGAGAAAGGAGCTCCCTGAACCCCTTCTTTTATATCTTTTACAATTATATATGCACCTAAAATGTTTGAACTTTAGTTAGTTCTAATCTGATCTAAGGATTTACACAGAGACACACAGACACTCATGTGACAGGATAATGACAGCAAAAAGAGGTCTAGGCGAACATGGGTGTCCTCTTTAGAAGAATGCAGACAAATTCTGAGGTCTGGCTCCACCTCTATACTTGCAAAGCTTGCAGGTTCCATTTATTCATTTGTAAAACAGTGACAACAGCACATAGCTCAGCGGTTGCTGTGCATGCTGTGTAAGACAATAATGACAGTAAAGCAAATAGCATACTGCTGGTTCATAGGAGCTGGTGTGCTCTTGCTGCTGGTGGTGGTGGAATTCTATCTAATGATTTGACAGACAGCATGCTATGTGAGGTATATATTCGTTCACTAATGTTTGTCTTAAATGATATTATACTCAGATCCAGAACCATGATAAAAAGTCCCTGCCCTTACAGACTGTCGACACCTTTTAATACAACCGGGTAAAAGGACTCTAATAGTTTATTTGATGACCAGATTATTGGTCATTCATTATTTAAACAGAAAAATGTTGGAATTGCAGTGTAAGTTTTTTAAAGCTAAGATTATTAGGAAAAGCCATAGAGAAAGCTCGAGGTAAGAAAAATTGGTCTTACCAGATTTCCTCCTTTTTTCCAATCCTTTCCTCCATTTTGGCATCCCTCCTCCAGATATATTCATGTTGTTGCAACTGTTCTGTATAGAGAAAAGATGTATGGTACAAATCCTAACACGGAATTGTCAGTAACAAAATATTACACTAATAGAGAATTTTTACTTTTAAAGGTGATTATGTTCATACAAAAACCTGTATATGAATGTTTATAGTAGCTTTATTCATAATTGCCAAAACTTGGAAGCAAACCAAGGTGTCCTTCAATAGGTGAATGGATAAACAAACTGTGGTACATCCATATAATGGAATATTATTCAACAATAAAAATAAATGCGCTATCCACCGACAAAAGGACATGGAGGAAACTTAAGAGCATGTTGCTAATGAAAGAAGCCAATCTAAAAAGGGTACATACTGTTGGTTCCAAATATATGACATTCTGGGAAAGGTAAAACTAGAGAGAGTAAAAAGATCAGTGGTCACCAGGTGTTCACAGGGAGGGAGGGATGAAGAGGTAGATCGCAGGGGACTTTTATGGCAATGACACTACTCTATATGATACAGTAATGAGGGACACATGTCACCATACATTTTTCAAACCCATAGGATGTTCAACAGAAAACATGAACCCTAATATGAACAATGGACTTTAATTACATTTAATGATAATATATCGATGTGATTCATCAACTGTAAGAAATGTACCACACTAATAGAAGATGTCAGTAACAGGAGAAAATGTGTGCAAGGGAAAGGGAGTATATGGGAACTCGCTGTACTTTCCAATCAATTTTTCTGTAAACATAAAATTGCTTTAAAAGAATTTAAGATAAAAAAAAACCTGCTCTAAAAAAATAATGTCTAGGAAGTCCTAGCCACAGCAATCAAACAAGAAAAAGAAATAAAAGAAATACAAATTGAAAAGGAAGATGTGAAACTGTCACTGTTTGCAGATGAGTCTATTAATTTTCAAAGAGGTGATTATAAAGAAATAGTTTTTAATATCAAGGAATGAATTCCTAAGAATGCAGTTTGGGGGATGGGGGATAAGAGGCATACCATGGCCACCAGCACCTTCCACTAGTCTTTCTGATTCAAAGTTGAACCCCCTGCAACACCAACCAAACTGAAGCTGATTCCTTTTTTCAGTTCTGCAAGCATGGCCAGTGACTTTAGGAAAAGGAGGAAGAGCGAGCCTGCGGTGGGGCAGCCGAGGGGCTTGGGGGATCCAACTGCAAGCAGAACTAGCCCAGGTCGAGCAGACCTCCCAGGATCAAGCACCACCCTGACAAAGTCCTTCATTAGTTCTTCTCCTTCTTCCCCATCAAGAGCAAAAGGTGAGCAGCAATAAATGACATATAAACAATTTACTAGTTTAAGTTTTAACTTTGGGAGAGCTGGTCCAATGATAACTACCCAGAAATAGTTAGCATGTAAATAGTGTCTTAAATAAAATATAGTTTCAGAACAATAGCTTTCTTTATACACAGACTAAATCAGGATGGTGAACCATTTGAGTGGCTTAAAGGACTCTTATCATCTGTTAATGCTTTCTTTTCTCCAAATATATTGTGTGTGTTTTCTGGAACAAATTTAAAGTATCAAATATTGTATTGTCAGGCTATTAAAAGATTACATTTCCTAACATTTGCATATTGTCAACATTTTCTAATGTTACTACAACTAGAAAAATTAATCAGATTTATAGAATAGAAACTAGAAGTAGCAACAGAGAACGTTGCTGCCTAAAACATAAATTGGTTTTGGATTTTTAAAATTATTTAATTCTAGACAAAAGTTTGTCTAACCTATGAAAGTTGTTTCTTTAATCACTTGCTTTATATTTTGGTCAATATTCATACATACAGTAGAATATCCATGTTCTGCATGTAACATAGTGTTCAATTCAAACAGTCCACTAGTAAGAACTAACTGGTTTCAGGCCATAACTGTAAAGTTTAGATATCACCAAGCCAATTTTCTGTATGGCCTGTCTCCTCTCTGGAAATTTAGTGAATTGTGTTGAAAGGAAGATGTCACTCCTTCAAGTCTCTGTTTAGTTACACATTACTGCAGCTGTAACAGGAATATCCCCAAGATAGAGACCTAGGATTGAACCAGTATCCATAGGTACCTAGGATTTGGGGACTCAGGGTCTCCTCCAATCCTCTGGGGTTGAAACATAAGAGAGAAGAAATTTGAAGTGTGTGAAGAAAGTGAGCTGTAACTGAAGTTTCCATAAAGTAGCAGAGATTCAGCTACACATATTGAATGTAGGCACTGAAAGTGTTGCCACATGAAATTAAAGCTAAGAGTTAGCTGGTCTGTGTGCAAAAGATTTTTGGTTTTGATGATTGGGCTCTGGATAGGCAGGAGGTGCTAGCTCTTGTCCGTGGCCTAGTAAAGCTGTGACTACTTACTGGGAGATTCACAGGGAGGGATCCCCTTTCACTGTACCATTCCTCAAATTAACAGATGTACCCGTATCAGATTCTACTCATTTACATAAACAAATATCCCAAGGAAACCAATAAGTCATGAAATGCCATTGACTCATTATGCTTGGATACCACCCAAAAGTTAAAAGGGTTCTGATTAATTTAGATATTTGTTTTTATCCTAGGGGGTGTTAAGTCAACTTCCTTTCTCAAATACTACATAGCTACTTAATGTGCTTATCTACTTTTGAAGAATTTGGAGAAGGCAGGAGCTGTCAATAGAGCTATTTTCCTCCACTAGGCTTATTTCTAAGAAGAAAATGTCCCATTAGATGTAATTTGGCCTCTCATTTATTAATTAACTCAGCAACACAAAAGAAAAGACTATTTCCATAGATATTCGAAATTGATGTCAGGGTTAGCGCTACATTATTATATTGCAAATGATTTTTTAAAAAGACCCTTCCTGGAAAAAAGCAAGTGCATTTACCTCTGATGAAAGTTTTACATTATATCCAGTTATCCTTATGGGAAACTGCCTAATAAGAGGTTGAAGGCAGAGAAATTAAAGAGGTAAATTCATTTGTTTAAAGAGGTGTTAGTTGGGTTTATTTCTTAGAAAAATATTAGCAGCAATAGTTCACAGCAACTGAACTTGATTTTGCAATTTGGGAAAATATTTTGTCTTATAGCTTTTTCTATCTAATGCCCATGAAAAATTATTTGATACGGTTATGGGAGTATTAATTAAATGTAAATTTATAAGTTACTCTTTACCTCTTTATTATTATAAATCAAATAAGATTCAAATCCTGACCCTATTAAGATGTTTAAATCTATAGCATTTTTGGTATTAATTACAAAACCTTTAAATCACTACCAGGTCATGCTATTAGCTTACAAGGCACTACTGGATTTTTGAATACCATATTTGCAGAAAGATGGATGAAATATGCAATAGAAATAGGCGTATTAGCGACACCAGTTACTTTTTATACATGGTTTTGTTAACTATCATCTGCAAAGCTACATTTATTGCCAAAGTATTGCCTTGCTTTAGAATTAGGCTTTTTTCTCTAAAGTTGAAGCTACACGTGTAACAATCAGTGTCTAGATGAAACTCCACTAAATGCTTTCTCTTTGCTGTGCTATCTGACGCTAACTGACATGCTCTCCTCTTTATGAGCCTTTTAACTTCTCCAACGTCTCTCTTCCACCACGCTGCCCTGGACTAAAAGGTGGGGACGATAGCAAAATATGTCCATCCCTTTGCAGTTACTCAGGGCTCAACGGCAACCCCTCCCATGAGTTAGATTACTGTAACACTTACAGACAGCATTTGGACATCCCACATGACTCACAGAGGGCCATTACTTTCAAAAACGGCTGGCAAATGGCCCGGCAAAACGCAGAGGTCTGGAGCAGCACTGAAGAAACGGTTTCCCCCAAAATCAAATCCCGTAGTTGCGATGACCTTTTAAACGATGACTGCGATAGTTTTCCTGACCCGAAAGCCAAGTCAGAAAGTATGGGTTCTCTGTTATGTGAAGAGGACTCCAAGGAGAGCTGCCCCGTAACATGGGCTTCCCCCTACATCCAGGAGGGCCGCAGTAATAGCAGATCAAGGCTCCGACACAGGTCAGCCCACGACGCCCCAGGGTTCCTGAAATTGTACAAGAAAATGCACCGCATCAACCGCAAGGATTTGATGAATTCAGAGGTGATTTGCTCTGTAAAGTCAAGAATAATGCAGTATGAAAAGGAGCAGCAACACAAGGGCCTGCTCCATGGATGCAGCCAGTCCTCCACTGAGGAGGTGCCCAGGGACATGGTACCCACCCGCATTTCTGAATTTGAAAAGTTGATTCAGAAGTCAAAATCCATGCCAAATTTAGGAGATGAAATGTTATCTCCTGTAACCCTAGAACCACAACAAAATGGTTTATGTCCCCAAAGGCGATTTTCCATTGAGTCTTTGCTGGAGGAAGAAAATCAAAGTAGACGCCCTTCTCAGGTACAACGAAGCTACAAGTCTAAAACCCTGGTGCCGATCCACATTGAAGTCACCAGTGACGAGCAGCCGAGAACTCATATGGAGTTTTCTGATAGTGACCAGGATGGAGTTGTGTCTGACCACAGTGATTACATTCATGTAGAAGGATCGTCCTTTTGCAGTGAGAGTGATTTTGATCACTTTTCTTTCACATCCTCTGAAAGTTTTTATGGATCCAGCCACCATCACCACCACCATCACCACCACCATCACCGGCACCTCATCAGCTCCTGCAAAGGCAGATGCCCTGCCTCCTATACTCGATTTACAACAATGTTAAAACATGAAAGAGCTAAACACGAAAATACTGAAGAGCCCAGAAGACAAGAAACGGACCCTGGCCTTTCTAAACTGGCATTTCTAGTCAGTCCCGTGCCTTTCCGGAGGAAAAAAAATTCAACTCCCAAAAAACAGGTGGAAAAGGCAAAATGTAAAACGTCTGTATTTGAGGCTCTGGACTCTGCCCTTAAAGACATCTGTGACCAAATTAAGGCTGAAAAGAGAAGGGGAAGTTTGCCAGACAACAGTATACTGCACCGTCTTATCAGTGAACTGCTGCCAGATATTCCTGAAAGGAATTCATCACTCAAAGCTCTAAAAAGGAGCCCCATGCACCAGCCTTTCCACCCACCATCTCAAGAAGGTGCTACTCATTGTCCATTGTACCAGAATGATTGTGGGAGAATGCCTCACAGTGCCTCCTTCCAAGACGACACCAACAACAACTACCACCACCAAGACCACGACAGTGCACTGAGCCTCCAAGGTGGATCAACTTTTCTATCTTTTCCCTTGTGGTTCAGATGCCCACCCTCCAGCTCTTTCATTTTCCATTCCTACATTCATCATTCTTGAGCTGTGAGACCACTTGGATTCATTATGTATTGTGAAGCAAATGCTTGTTGTGCAAACATGCCTCACTGAATAGTTCTCATTTGCTCATGGGATATTTGGACTTGATGTGTGGCTTAAAGTGATCATCAATTCACAAAAATTTACTCATTCAAAATCGAAAGGGAAAACCATTTTGTAGCTTGATGTTAGGGTTGAACCAACTGTTACATAGAAACAACCAATTAAACTTATTTTACCAATTTAAAAGAATTTCAAGGCAAAAATCATAATTGAATATCAGTATCCTTAAGAAACTGACAACTTTGCATTAGCTCTTTTTTTGTTGTAAAACGAATCAAAACCAATAGTTTAACAGTCTTTTCCTTGATTCTTATATTAACTTTATAGTCATTCATTCAATAAATAATTTGCTGACATTCTATATAGAAGATACTAAATCAAAACACTCAGGAAGCAAAACCAAAATATGTAATATAGTAATTGATTGGCGATTAAAAGAGAATAGGACTTGTTTAATAACTTTCTCCATTTAAAAGATACAATTGGGATAAAATTTTTGTGAATATATCTTTAAGCTCTCTATATATGTCTCATTTCCATCATTCATTGTATTCATTTTCTCTTCCTTTCCATTATTTAATTAATTTATTTTCTATTTCTGCTAAAACAACCCTATACTGACATTTGAGTTAGACTATTTAGGATAAAAGTGACTCTCAACTTCATTTTCATAGATGGATTATTCCTGAAAGTGGAACACAAGGCCAAATAGCAATTCAAATACAGAGGACATTTTTTCAGGTTTACGGTACTGAAAAGCAGGATGTTTTGATATTTATATCCAATTCTTTTCATTAATGCTTAAAGTGCATCTGTTTACTGTGTAAATTTTAGGAAGCTGGAATGAATATTCCAGGCTGAAACTTGTATTGTCAAGAGAGTTTTCTATGCACCAGACACTGCAAAGTGCTTTACATACATTATCTACTTAACACGGCATAAACCTAGGTGATAGATATTATTGTAAATACTGTTTTACAGTTGAGGAAATCAATACCCAAAGAGGACAAGAAATCTGACCAAAGTCACACAGACAGTAGGTAGCAGAAACAAGATTCAAACTCATGTAATTCAGAATTTGTAGCATAGAATATAATCTCTATAGGCAAAAAAGAGACATAATTCAGATTTCATATTAATGTAATATGTATAGCCCAATTGTTAGTTACCATTGCACAAATTTGTTTATCTTATTAGTATTTATCTTTGCTTTCATTTATACTATACGACATACTTCAAAAACAGAAAATTCAAATTTTCTAAATCAATGCCAACAATTTGAAATTTTCACTGATTGAGACATGTCATAACCTAATGTTTTAGTAAATTAGCTACTTTTCCAGTTATTCAATATCAGTTACATTTCCACGTATAATGCATGAGATATAAGATACCATTAATAGATACTTGCAATCATTATTTTATAATGTAATTAATCATGTATATTTTGTTTTAAGGTGAACAAAAACAATGCAATAGTTCATAAGTAATTTGGCAACCAATGCAACACATTGTTTAGAAAATTTTTATCCCTTTGTTTATTGGAATAGATATTCACTTTCTAATAAGATAGTTGAACACAAAGGAAGGCAACAGGTAATGGCCTTTTAAGCCTTCAGCTTTAAGATGCCATCTTCAGACTCAATAAGTAATTAAAAACAGAGAGAAAGAGGGAAGAGAATGGCCATGACATAGTTCTGTCATCATCATACTTTATTTTTCTCTCTTTTTCATTACTATGTTCTTAAATTGTTCCACAGCATGTTTCAGTTTTTATAAGTCGTTGCTACCTTCTCCATCTTCTCCAGGCCCTATCATAGTAATTATAAACTGGTGGCAAAAAGGAATAGAAAGTATTAAATCTTTGAAGTAAACAATCCCTGTAACTGCAAATTGTCTATACCAGGTGCTACAGTATAATTATATCAGCAATGTTACAATTATATTTATATTTATGATTATAATACTTCTGTAATCTTGTATTGCAGAAAAAGGAAAAAGGAAAAAATGGAAAAATATCCATTTTTCCTCTTAAAATGCTCTGTTTTTGTCTTATATCATAACTTTATAATTACCCATGAGTTTTAGACCCATGTTTTCCATTGCGGTGTCTCTCCAAATGTGAAGGGTAAATAGTTGCCACCAGGGAAAATGGCTAAACCAGTCTGCTTTTGATTAAGTGGATACTCACTCTGGCCCTGTCCTTTCCAATAGACCGTGAGTCCCCTAGAAGTTACTCATCCACACTGACTGATTTGGGGAGAAGTGCACCAAGGGAAAGAAGAGGAACTCCAGAAAAAGAGGTAGTCTGTTTAGTATCATTTGAGTCTTTTTCACCAATGTACTTGATAAAGCACTTGCCAGCCGAAGTTACGTCCAAAACCAGTAAAGAACCCAGATTAAAAACACAAAAGTGATGGCAGAGAAACTAGAAACAGTTTTCCCTGGAGCCCGAGCAAAGCACTTGAAGCCAGCTGCATTCTGACCCTAGCGGCAGGTCTCCCCCAGTTGTAATCCAGTTTTGACAGTGACTCTCTGAGTCTTGACCTGACACCCATAAATTCAAGAGTCTTGAGCTGGGCCGCCCCTTGCAGGAAGAAGGTTTCCCCTGTACAAATTTCTGGCCCAGTGATACAGGGGACAGCCCTAGGTCAGCCATGCTGCCAATCAATACAAATTCCATAGAAACAGTTTTTGCTGGCCTGCTTTTGTTAGAGAGGATCCCTGAAAACAAAACACTGCCCCTGAGAACCACCTACCTACTGGCTCTTGTCCATGGTCCTGAGCCAGAGCTGGAGGTCTGGCTTGTACTATCTTGGAGCCATGAAAGTTTGATAGAAACTGAAGGCTGGTCTTGGACTGGCAGCCACTCCAGAAAGTTCTCTACAGGTGTCTGACATAGTCCAGGGCCTGTGGACCCCCAAAGAAGTCAGAAATGATCCAGGTTGCCCAAAGTTCACCAGAGTCACAGGGAAAGAGAGTGAGGTGAGGGGATTATTGGAATCAGAGAGGAAGTAGCTACAGGTGGCCCAGGCAGATCTGCGGGCCCCGAAGCTTGAGTGTGGGCACGAGTCACATCATATCACAACTCAAAGATAAGCAGCTGGTTTACTGTGTGCTGAAGAATTCCTGAACTCTCCAGGGAATATAAAATGACCAAGCCTACACTTTTGGCCACTAACGAGCCTCTCAGTGATAAGTGGGCTAATATTTCTTTGCTACTATGTCAATAAGTGTTTAGTAAAAGGGGTAATGACTTCCCTCATGACTTTTTCCAGTCCTTTTATTATGATTCAGAAGTTGTGTCAATACTTAGGACATAGAGCAATTGACTTTCCACAATTATCCCAGGAAAAGCCAAAATTATACCTAGGACTGAATCCTCTGCAGGCATTTTATTCCCCTTTTATGGCATTCATTTACCTTAGTTCCTAAGATGAAATATGATAGTCAATAGTTATGGTGAATAAGTCATCTGTTACATTCCTGTTACAGTTTAAATATCTAAATAAAGAACTAATTGATTTATTTATAAATTGCATAAATGATTTAAATTGTATATGTTTAATCATTCCTTGAGGTTTCTTTTCTCTTTAGTTCACGTGAAACTGCTTTTTTATAGGAAATCCATAATTTTAAGTTAGCGCTAACCATTTCCTTCATTTTCAGAAATTGCCTGCAAAAGCTGTTTACGATTTTAAGGCTCAGACATCCAAGTAAGTAAGATAAGTGTTCATCATATGATTTAAGTTGACTTTAAATACATTAATAATACTTTAAAAGACAAATATTGCACTGGGATGTGTTACAAATAAGACCTAATTCCCAATTCAGCAATCTACTCTAAATGGTTCCTTCTGAATTGATTGGGATGTGGGTAATTTTATTTTCATTTTGAGTTTAGTTGAGAAACATTGAGTTTTAAATTACACCAAACATGTTAGAGCACAATGAGTTCAAAAGGATAGGAAAAACAAAACGAAATTAAGGATCTTTGTTTCTACAATTTTCATGTGGAGAATGAAGTAAAAATAAATTGTTGGGGAGTAACACTTAACTGGAGAATTTTGTATCATTTATTTATCCAACTATATTAAGGATAGTTTGTGGTTAAAGACTAGAATTGTGTATGAAGACTCCTGCAGTAAAATCTCCATTTCTCAATACTCAGAGCTTAGAGACTCTGAGCACAGTTCTATCCTGTGGTCTTTTGATGTTGGTGTTTTCATACTCCTGTGTCATAATTTTGTACCTTTTTTTTTTAAGGAATTTGTTCATCAGGTGAGCATGGGGTTGGGGAAGGCTAGTACTAAGCACATGAGGAGGCTTAAATAGGAGTGAGTTTTCCAGCTCTGTTATGGCCCATGTCACAGACCTTACTTAAGAAACTTTGGTCTCCATTAGAATTCAAGATATTGGCATTAAATTATACCGTGCTGTTTAGCTGAATATATATACAATAACCAAAGCATTTATTCATAAAAATGCATATTATATGAATTAATAGTTAAAGAATCTATCTCTGGCAGAAGACATAAAAAATAAAATCACTCAGAATTTGGGAATTAAATTAACTAAATAAGAAAATTCTCTTTAGAAGTGAAGATTTCAAACATGGCTTAAATCTGGGGTTAAAAAAAATCCTGAAGGAAAGCTTACAACTTTTTTTGATGAGATAAGTAACATCTGCTCTGTTTCTACTACACTATGGTCCTAGCTACTGTTCTTTGGATATGGTGTGATAATTTGTACAAGGCGTGTCACTTTTATAAAGTAATGACATAAAACATGTAAATTTCATTTCTTCTTTGTGACAATCGATCAAAAGTGTCCTTAGATGTATGAAGTCCTGAGGAATAACAGAGCATATAAAATATGCCCAGGGCTCACAAGCTTTTTGAGAAACCTTAATTAGAAACAGGCACTGAAAGAAAGATGAGGTACAGTGCAGAGGAAAGGTGTTTGTGGTGTTGACTCTGTCACTGGATTGCTTTTGCTCCAAGTGTCAAGCCCCTCACCCTCCTCCAAGACCACATCCTCATTGTCAATGTCTGACGTTGGCAAAGGTTCAGGGAAACCCACTCTCCCACACGCTGCCCATGGGAGTGTAAATGACACAGCTGTTCCGAAGGGCTGTTTGCACCATCCCACTTTCACAAAGGTCTTCCTCAACCAACGAAATCTAATTGTATTATAAGCCTCCAGAGAAGTGGACTGAACAATCACCCATGGAAACCATCCCATAATTTTAGTAAGAAAAAAACTGTTTCCCCCATACCATCAATAAATTTATCTGATTGCAGCTTAATCACATTCCTCCTGTTCTGTTCTCAGGAGATGTAAAGAGCGGTTGTCTGTCACCCCCAACGTAGTTATGTACCTGACACAAAAATCAAGGTTATGGATGACTCATGCAGCTTTAAAAAAAGGTTCACACACCCAGAGAGCACTGAAAGTTTCAGGAGGACTATAGCCACATTTTTAAGTCATTTCAATCATTAGCTAGATGTGAGGGTTAGCAGACATTTGGTCCTATCCAAAATGTCCATGAGCATATTTGGCTCATGCCAAATTGTTTTGGACAGGACCAGATATCAAGCACCTTTTCATGTGGACCAAATGTCTCACGGACATTTTGGGCAGGACAAAATGTCCTGCAAGAGATGTGAGTGCTTTTTGTGCCTAACATCTTACAAACAAGAGATAGATATCTCTGTTTCAAATAATTATCTGTTTTAAAAGCTGTTTTTCTTTACTTAACACAAGAAAGTTTAATTTTCAAAAAGACACCCAAGTAACTCACCAAATGTAATGTCTCAACTGTTAAGGAGGAAAATGAGAGAAAATGCTATTCTCAAAGGTTGTCAGTGGCCACTGGTCAAAGGTGGTAGGCGCTGGTTGGAGCACACTGGTCAAAATGGGACTCTTAGAAATTCTAGTTCTGAGATGAGATGAACATAATTTTGAAAACTGGAGGGTGAGACCACTGTCCTTTTTTCTAGATGAGTTCAAAAATTTAAATACAAGTCTTTACACATAGAAAAGATATCTTTTCACACTTAAAAGAAAAATAATTAGTTGTCTCTTATTTACTTTTTTTTTTAAGCTAAGCTTCCTACTCTCATTTCCAGAAATAAAACATACCTGGTGTAAATAAAACAGTTGGATTGTAAACATTAAACACTTTGGGTTTTATTTTCTACATTAGGCACTTGCATAAAAGAGGGAAGTACTGTATTTGAATGTAAGGCCCTGTGAATCTTGTTTGCTTTCAGGGTTACTGAAAATTTAACACAGATTCAATGTGAAAGTTCTAGCACTTCTAAATGTGTAATAATTCTTTTTACTATGCAACTTTTTTTCAATTAATTCTTTTAATCAACATGAAATATTCTACATCTGATATAAACCTCTCTCCATTATATATTCTGCACACATAAATGATCCAATTCAAGATTCTGAACAAAGCAACGCAGAAGATTTGGGAGTGGGAAGGCAGATGTGTGTGAAAATGGGGCTCTTGGCAAAAGATCTGAAATAAGTACCCTCCAATGAGACGTAATTGTGGAGGCAAAATAACACAGAGACACAATTACCTGGGGGATGAAGCCATGAAAACCTGAAGCAGTGAGGGTGAGAATTTAGGCGTGAATTATTTATGATGACTAATGTCTTTATAACTTAAAATTAAATACTCCAATTTACCTACTGTCTCCTTAGAAACAGCCCAAATGGAAAAGCATAGTTTGTTTCTTGAAAATATTTTTATATTTAAAAAACAGAAGATATAAAGGCAGTTACAAGCAATCTGTGCATGTCTTTGCTCTTGAAACATGTTTATCTTTGTGACTATAGTTAATAATACTGTACTGCATCTAAGAGAGTAAATCTGAAAGGTTGTCATCACAAGAAAAAAAACATTGTAACATATGTGGTGACCAGCGTTAACTCAACTTATGGTGGTGGTCATTTTGCAATATATACAAATACTGAATCATTATGTTGTACACCTGAAACTAATATAATGTTACAGGTCAATTATACTCCACTTTTTAAAAATGTTTATCTTTGTGCCTCACTGAAAAATCAAAGTATAAAATCTCTGTTTCACAAAATAAATTCATTATCAAGATATTCTACTTAAATGCCTGTCAACCAGCTTCAAGGATCCACAAATAAAATTTTTTCTCATGTTGGCACTTCTGTGCTAAGGCTAAATGATACTGGTTTCCTTATTGTAAGCTTTAACATATCAAAAGGAGACAGAAAGAGAGAGAGAGAGAAGTAAGTAGCTAACTAGCTTCAGGACAAGTAAAAATCGGTGCGGAATAAATCCAGCCTTATGGCAAGCTTCAGGACTCCTCTACTATAAACCAATGACTAGACAGCAAGTCTGTCCCCGCCTTTAAATTTCATATTAATCTGCCTGTGATTTAAATCAGATGTGATGTTTACATTTGTTCTTTTTGAAATCATTTCTAAAGTTACAACGTTTCAAAGGAATTCTAAAAATTTTCAAGGAAAATCCTCATCTAACTGGACTCAACAGATTTTTTTCAATATTGGAAGTATATTTCCCAGCCACATACAGATCTAGTGAGAATCTTGATCTTAAGAATAATCGCCATACATCAGGAAAAAAAAAACCATGCAAATGTATCTCTTCTAGGGAGCTGTCATTTAAGAAAGGAGATACTGTCTACATCCTCAGGAGAATTGATCAAAACTGGTATGAGGGAGAGCACCACGGGAGAGTGGGCATTTTCCCAATCTCATACGTAGAGGTAAGTCCCTTCCCCTTCCTCCTTACGTGGTTGCTGTTTCCAGGGTTACCACAGGTCAAGCATAAATAACTGTTCTCCTTCATAGAAACTCACACCTCCTGAAAAAGCACAGCCTGCGAGACCGCCTCCCCCAGCCCAGCCCGGAGAAATCGGAGAAGCTGTAGCCAAATACAATTTCAGCGCTGACACAAATGTGGAGCTATCGCTGAGAAAGGTAACCTGCTTTCTTCACTGGTGCGTTTGAAAGGCTGTATATTTTCAAAACTAAGATAGGTCATCTTTCTCCTTAGACATTTTTGTGTCCCCCTCATATTCCGCAAAGGACTCCATCAGGCTGCCCTGAGTCACTGTTACCTGCCACTCCTGTGTCCTTCCAGATGAGGTCCCTGTGGGATGCAAAGCTTCTCAGAGAGACTTTCCCTCTGTGGTTTAGCCTGGGAGGCTCCAAACTGTCTCCAAGGGGTGCCTCGGGCTAAATATCAGGAGCTGTACATGTGGAAACATCAAAAGAAAATAGCACTTTAATACAGTTCAAAATAGTGTTCTTCTGCTGCCTTATTATTCAAAAATTATATCAAATTCAAAATTTAAACTGGGTTTTGTGGCATTGGCTTGATCCTGCAGCCAGCAGGAATAGTGACTGTAGAAAGTTCTATCGTTGCAAAAGCCAGGGGTTTTATAAAAAATATTATTGACCGCTATGGCATGGCCACCCACCAATCAGAATGGATGCTGGTGCTACACCATCTTGATGCAGACCGGGTGGATGTCAGCCCTGGCCACAGCTATGCATTATCTAGGATGCTAGCTTTGCCCCATCCTGTTAGCCTCACTCTTTGTTACAACTCAGAATATGTAGATAAAGAAGAAAAACATTGTGCTATCCAACTTCATCCCTTCCAGGGGTTGACTTCTATAACCCATTTCAGATACACCATCACAGCAAGCTATGCACTTTCTGAAGCTCTTCCTACATAAGTTCATTCCCTTGAATCTGTCAGTGATCAGATGATGGTACTGTCATCGACACATTGCAGGTTAAACTACTGTGCTTTTTGAAATAACTTACACATGTCATTTCCCACAGTACCAATATGAACATGTATAAGGCCAAATATCCTTAGGAAAGATTCTAATGTTGTGAATGGATGATTAAACCGCATGTATGTTGATAAGCCATAATTTGGGAGTAAGCTCTGAGGCTTTAGTTGCATTCTCATAACGAAAACAAAACACTGGAAGTACAAGGTTTTCCCAGGTGGAAAACTATTGTTTATTAGAAAACACTGACAATTATAATTTTTATGTTATCACATCTCTATTTCTAATGCATTTTCCTGATATTCATTACAGGGAGATAGAATTATTCTTCTTAAAAGAGTTGATCAAAACTGGTATGAAGGTAAAATTCCAGGAAGCAACAGACAAGGCATCTTCCCTGTTTCCTATGTAGAAGTCATCAAGAAGAATACAACCAAAGGTGCTGAGGATTACCCTGACCCTCCAATACCCCACAGCTATTCTAGTGATAGAATCCACAGCTTAAGTTCAAATAAGGTAAGAAAACATTCTAGCATATTAGTATAATATTTGGGAGCTCAGAGTAACATAATCGGTACATGATTTTAGGACATTAGATTACAACATCATAGCTATGGCAAAGCAAAAGATTTACATGTTATGTTTCTAAGTGCCAGGTCAAATCAATATAATTTAATTTTTCCTATGGGTGCTGGCATAAAGGTTTAAGCTACATAAAGGGAAACTTCATAAAGAACCTACTATCTTAAGAGAAGCATTTTCTTTTAAAGGGCTAAGGCTAGGCATTTTATTTATTCTACTTTTCTTTGAAGACTGGGTTGCTGAGCAACTACTCTCAATCCTTTATCATTGGATAATGGAACAGTTTGGTACTTTCCAATTTTGTTTGATTGGTTATAAAATTTTCCAGAATCTTCTTTAGTACATTTACTTCACTAGCAGAGCTCAGCATTTAGAGAGCAACATCCTTCCTTTAGTAGTTTCTACTGCTAGAAAGAAAAGAATCTTCATCCATATCTTTGTCTTATCCACCATTCAGTCATCTTAAAAGAACTATCAGATAAATTTCAAAGTGACTGTACTTTCAAATAAATGTTTCTAAGAAAGAATAAGTACGTATCTACAAAGGCTTATTTAAAATTTAAGAAATTCTTACATGATGTCATAATATTGGCAATGTAATATTTTAGATCACAGTGTTTTAGTCTTTGCTGAGAATATGATTTAAATGTGTTTTCAGTTTCCTAAGTTTTCTCTTAGAATACCAGATTTTACATTTTATAAATCGAGAAATGTACAAATTTCACTAAAAACTAATTAGTGTTTTATTCTCACTGCTGGGGAAAAATACGTTGAAAAGCTTACGTTCATAAATTTTGAAAAATATTTAATGGTTTTACCAACTGGTAATGTATACTATTGATGTCATTGGCTAAATGAAGGGAACTTCTCAGTAGTTTTGAACTGAATCATTTTCAGAAAAAGAACTGTAATGTACTTTTAAACCATGATACCCAAAACATACTAAACGTTAAATATACTATTTTCTGACTGATATTTATAAATAGAGGAGGGAATTCATTGTGATTTATGAATCACTCTTGGACATACTCAAATCACATTTCTTGACATACTATATTTTAGGAGGGACTCAAATGTAAGTTGATATTATTTCTGATATTTCTGCCTTTAATATAGTAGAATCCAATTCTAATGCTTTTGGAAGACAAGATAATTATATGATGTTTGTATTATAGGTATATTTTTGTGATATAGGTATCTCAGGATACTTAATTTAACTTTCAGTAGAAGCAAGTCCACGGTAAGGCTAAGCACTTTGAACCCATTAACATGGATATTCGTGACTGTGGCGGTCATGGAGCTGGAGTAGTAGTAGCAGCAGGTAGTCATGGCGTAGCAGTAGCCATGACGATAATGGAATTTAAAGACCTTTCCTCCTCAGCCACATAATGTTCCCAGCACTAAAGGTGCTATGTAGCCTTTAGTCTTGAATCTTCTGTAAGGGTGCTCACAAGTGTTCTTTGACATTTAATCTCATTTATCCCACCCCATGGTGACATGACATCACATTTCCGTTTTTAAAAACTCTAAATAAATTCTATTAAAGCCCCACTCCTATTATAGGACAGAAGTGAAAAGTTAAGTGGAGAGTGCACTGTGCACTGATCCATACTAAGGCCCAAGGACCAAGAGTGCTGAGTGCACCAGTGACGTGTCAGTCTAAACAATCAACCAGCAAGTGCAATCTTTCTTGAAGATTTTTTCTTTCCAAACCCAAATCATCGACCTGGAAAGAACCAAAGCAAAATGTCTTCCACCAGCCCCTTTCAAGGCCTTCATATGTGTAGCATATAGCATTCTTCCTAGTCCAAAAACAATACATAAATGTATTAGAATGTTTCTAGGCAACACTTCTAGAACAACTTTTAATGAATTTACATAAAAAATTCTGTTTTGTTCAATGTATCCAAAATATAGCGATAATATTAAGACATACAGAAGTATTTTTTTACTTCAGGAGATTAAGCTTCATAAATTAGACCTCCACTAGATTATATAAAATGTCCAGCTTTTGAAAAAGAGAATGGAAGTCCTAGCAGAAGTTTACTCCTGTTCGCATCATATGCTCCCTTTCTATGTCAACATTTACTTTGGATTTTTTAAAACTTTGAAATAGCAGTTATGTAAGTTCAGTCTCGTTTTGATCGTGGGTTTCTGTTCTTAAAAAATATCTCTCAGAACTTATTCATTTAGAAATGCGTTAACATATAATGATGCAAAAATGTTTTATGCCATATGTTATAATCACCTCGCAAACCCAAGTTAGAAAATGATGAAGGTTCAAAAGATTTGACACAGGAAGAAAGAACACTAAACAGATTCTGGGAATAAAAAAGGTTTAATTATTGGTTTTCATTCTACATTATTTCAGAGTCATTTATATTAAATCAATATCTGGAAACCTGCTTTGAAAGAAGTAGTCTATTAAACTAAATCTCTAAAGATTTTGCTGTCTGTTCTTATAATCTCTATGACAGCTTTATCTTGTCATTTGACATTTAATAGACCTTTTCCAAATACTAGTATAAAGTATTCAGATAAATCTTTAATTAACATACTAATTATTTTATGTATTTAAATTCAAAAAATATAAGCAAATCTAGACCATAGCATAAAATATTTTTTATATTCACCATCATAACTTTCTGCATTTCTCTGTCTCTGTGTTTTAATGCATTATTATTATTTTCATGTTTTTTTAACTTCATATATCCTGCTCATTTCTAAGTTGGCTTCCAGGGAACCAGTCCCCCCTCCCTTGCACAAAGCTTCGTGTGGCCCAGATAAAGGAGCTCTCCAGGGAATCACCCCGGGGTGGCTGTCCCTGACAGCCAAGTGTCCACTGGTAAAGCCTTTGGCCCCAACACTACCTCCTTTTCTGGACAACATATTGGACGAATTAGAGAAGCTTGGTGCTTTAGTTTTACCTGCTGACCAAGCCAAACCAAATACCCCAGAGGAGATCACCCTTGAAATTAAGGAGGACCCCTCTGTTGTCCTCCCATTGCCGCCAGCATCTGCACCTGCCAAGCCACCCTCCTCTCTGCTACCTCTCCCCCACTTGGGAGCTGCAACCCAGCCCCCTGAGGCAGCGCCGCTTCAGGATTCCAGAAAGACACCTCAAAACCAGCTTGCAGATCTGACAACAATGAGAAAGGGTTCTGCAGGCCCTGAAAAAGTACCTGAGGTCCTAGGTGATAAGTTCGTGACCTCTGCACACGCTAGTGTGGGTCCCTTGCCCCAAACCCTCCCCATCATTGGAGAAGAAGATGAGGAAATCTATGAGGGGGTCATGGCAGGTATCCGAAGAGGGCCAGAGTCTCAAGAACCAGATGCCTTGTGGTGTGGCCATGATGGCACAGAGGTGACACCACTCCTGCACATAGAAGAGGAGGAAGAGGAGAGGGAAGCTGACCGCTTAAAATTTCCAATAGCAATCCCCACAGACCCTAGGAGCCCTAAGGAAGACAGCGATGCAGCAAAAACCAGTGAAGAGGTACTCTAATTTTGCCTAATTCCTGAAGAACTAACCAGTCTTACTACGGTTAGCTAGTACAGTTAACCATATTAATAAACATCAATTTTGACACTGTCTTAGAAGGTTTCCATGCAAGAAACACAGCACTATATGAGGTAGGGGTGGAGGGATGGGTAGAAACACACCAAATTTTAACAAGATGATGTAAATATGTGATATTATTCCATTATTTATTTATTACTATAAATCCATATTTAAACATTTTTGTAATTTAAAGTCTTTCTAATTTTAATATTCATAATAATAGCTGATAGTTGAGCTCTTACTGAGTGTCAGACAGCTTTCTAAGAACACTACATCTTTACTTTTCAAAGCTCAGTAGGGTGGGTTATATTATTATTCCCACTTTCGGGATGAGGAAATCGCTACGCAGAGAGATTAGTTCACCTCCAGGGTGAGAAAACTATACACCATATCTTTGATATAGTAGCAGTTTGAAAAAGAAGGGAAGAAAGAAAGAGAAAGAAAAGAAAACAAAAAAGAAAAATATACTGCAGTTCCCTTTCAACTCTTTCTGAAGAGGTAATGGCTTTAAGTTGGTGACGACCTAAGAGTGGAGTCCTACATATTCACCTTACAAACAAAGAACCTTGGGCAATAATTTTAATCAGTTAAGAGGGAAATGCTCTAAATCTTTAGCTTGTAAGCTTCTCTCTTTCAAAAAAGAGAAAAACAAAACTTGATGTCTCAAATATTTAATCTGCGAATTAGAAAGCAAATATGATTACTGGCAAATATTGAAATTATGGAACAAAATTAATGATTCATATTATGCCACTAAGCAAGTCACTTTCCCCCATGGCTCCTCTACTTAGAAATCTTTAACAATGAAAATCAGTTTTAAAACCCCATAATTTCCAATTAAGATCTTACCGATAACAAATGTAGAGGCATTTGGTCTCTATGGGGTATTCTTGGCATTAAGTAATGGTGAGTGCCCATTAGGCCGCCGGACACCCACAAAACCCTGAGTCTTGGCTGTCCCCTAACCAGGTGAGAAAATGTCATCTGGACAAAGAACGTAGCCATGTCTGCATTTGCATAAAATAAACACACTGCTTAGTAATAGAGATCATTCATTCATTGCAGTAAGTCAAGCAGATTTCTAAGTCAATTACTTAAATAACTAATTTCCCCTTCAATTTAATCAAGTTTAAGATGTGATTAGACATGTGGCTTGGTTCGCAGGAACCGCTACTGCCGGCTGCAGGCAGCACCCCCAGCGTGGTGCTCAGGGGGTGGGTTTCACAGCCAGTGTCCGCCATGCACGCACACACACAGGCAGAGGTCGTAACTCCCCTAGCTTTGCAGCCAACTGACTATAAATTGTGATCTACTTCACAAGCAAGTTACAAAGAGTCATTGCAGGGTTTTACACTTTCTTCCTCAATGTTTAGAAGGACCCATCCCACAAATTACATTATACAATTGTAGATTATGGGGGTTCTTATCTCCAGCCACTCATATCAGAAAAAAAGTAAAACTGATCATACCCATTGGGAATTTTGAATCAAATGCAGAAGAAAAAGTTAGTGCTTTCAAAGCAAGAATTTGTCATAAATGTCACATACCCCAGGGTATTTAGTAACTTTAAAATTATTTAGGTGCGGGGGGTATTCTCTAAAAAGCATGTAACCTCATTCTGGACACAAGCATAATTGCATCTTGTCTTTCCTCAATATCTAAGCCATCTTCATTTTCTTCGGGAGATCGAACATCTACATCCTTTCCCAGCTGTCTGCTTTCCTCCCTTCCCTTTCATTCCTCCTTGGCCACTGTCTCTGACCTGGTCCCCACACTTTCTCAGCCTACCCAGCCCTACTCATCTCCGCTCCTCCCTAAATACTCTTATCAACAGGAGATAAGCTCACCAAAATTAAAGGTAACTGCATCTTGAGTGTGGTTTATTGCATGTCTTTCAATGAACTTAATTAATTAGATGTACGTCTTTAGATTCGTGCCATCTTACAAGATCTAAAAAGTCATTCAATATTGGTTGCTAACTTTTAACATCATTAGCATGGCCTCTGTCCAAAAATTTAAAAGATATATTTGCATAGCAGCTATACTTAGATTGAGGAGAAAAACTAAACTTCATATAAGAATAAAAAGTGATTATTAGATTTTTTTTTTAAGTTGAGGATCAGCAGGAGAACCATCCCATTCAAAGGTGTCAGCTTTGTGCCTGTCATCCTCTGTCACTTCTTAGTGGGCTCATTGCCTCCCAAGTTTCCCAACTAATCAGCAGGTTCAGCAGAGCCTAAGGGCTGGATGATCTTTGGCACTGTCTTGAGCCTTGTTCTTCCACAAAACTGAAGTAAATTAATGAGGATGTGGAAAGGAGGCTTCTTTTGTAGCAGTTAACAAGGCATCCATCTCTGAGACTTGCTGGCTGGCTGGCAGCTCTGCTGGTATTTAACTCCCTCTTAGGATACCATGATGAAAGATTTTTAACAAAGTTAATGACTGGCCTTGGAAAGAGATTCAGTGACAACCACAGCATGAAATCAATCCATCTCAGAAAAGTTTTACTTCTCTATGTCCAGAATGATCCTGAAACCTTTTCCTTTGGACAAAAGGACTTCAAATAATGACTCAACCTTACACTCAATCTTCTCAACTTGAAATGAGAGCCTCTGCAGATAAGTACAAAAACAAAACAAAACGAAGGCTCTGGTAGAGTCATGTTTTTGAACTAGGAAGCACCAACACCTGAGAAATGCCATTTATGCAATCTTCCAAACCCCCATCACCAAATCTATCCACCAAAATAGTCCATCTACGTGAATTTTATCTTATGTAGAAAAGGAATCTTTGAAAAAATGTAGTATATTTTAAAGACATACTGCTCTTTGCCCTTTGAGGTTTTTATCTTAGCTGGCAGGAAATAATTAGGAAATTTTTTAAATAATAATAATTCTTTAGATAATGTCTGAGACTAAGAATTTGCCTTTTTTCCTCTCTCTGTGGTTCTCTTTTTAAGGCCAAAATATTTATTCCTTGCCTTTCCCTACTTGTTCTTCAGCCTTTATGCTCAGTCAGTAAGTGGGCAAGTAACTTGAGCATCAGCCTTCTCTAATGTAGAGAGATGGAACAGTCACCACTGTAGTGTCAAGGACAAAACCAGAATTTAAACAGGTTTATTCTCTTGCAAGAACCAAGCTCATCTCATGCATTCTGTATGTTTCAGTTGTTCACAGAATGGTATGAGAGAATGGAGATATTCACAGTAACCATGTTTTAAAAGAATACTTTAATAACTACATCAAATAACTAACTCCAGAAAAATGAAGTTTTTTCTCTTTTTTATCTCATATTTGAGAGCAAATGTTAATTTTAATCCCCCACTTTTTCTGAAAACCTTATAAATCTATTTTTTACTCATAGAAAGAATATAAGTTGACTGAAGTTATGCTTATAAGTATACATACAAATTGAATCAACTACAAATTTTAGGCGATTATTATAGTTTAATCTACAACTGACACAGTAAAAAAATTGATGTGAATCCTTTAAGAAGGCTTCCTATTTCTCTCATTTCAAGAATGTTAGAAATTTTGCTCATTACAAAGAAGGAAAGTAACCTAGCACTAAAAGCAAAGAGAAAATAAAATTTTAATAATGTTTTAATAGGCATAGTATGGTATGCATGAAATCATTACAACAATGTTATCAACCCCTATCAGCCATTGTTTTACTTAACTCATGTTAATTTAATGCAATTTTGTTCTTTTAAAGTATTTTCTGAGATAATATAAGTCTGTCATATGCAATCCAAAATCTTCCATGGAAGTAAAATTTACCACGACTTTATAGATGATGGAAGACTGAAATGTACATATAAATTATGAGTTTGATATATAAATCAGAATCCAATATTTTCTCTAGTCTTTGAGCATCTTTTAAATATTGGGTTTTCATAATATAAATTATTATAATCCTCAGCTTTGCTGTAAGCTGAGCTTCCAATTCCATCTAAGAATATTCTGTAAAAGAGTTGCAGCAATGTGGACTCAAGCTGCAGTGGAAGCGCTTTGTGAACAGAGAGAAAGACTCTTTCTTGGGTTTCTTCCAAGAAACTCAGTTATTACGGTCCCAAAAGGAAGTCTCCTCACCCTAAAGCCATCCCACTGGAAGGTAATCCCCTTGAGCACAGTTTCCAACATGAAATTAAGCCCTGATTCTTCCTAATATGTTCAAATGATCTTTCCAGTTGTTTATCCACATCATTCCAACAGCTACTTTTTTTCTCTATGAGTCTTGATGTTTATAGAACCCTTGTATTAGTCAAGATTGGGATAGCTGCAGTGCCAGAAGGCTCAAAATAATTAGAGCTTAAACAAGGTAGAAATATATATTTCTTATGCATAAATGTAGGGCATCCAGGGTTGGTAGGTGGCTATACAGTCATCAAGGATCCCAGGAGATTCCATTTTATTTTGGCACACCACCATGCTCAATGAAAAGCTTCCGCTGCATGGTCCAAAGTGGCTGCAGCAGCTCCAGCAGTCCCTTTCTCATTCCAGCCAGCAGGAAGGAAAAAAGCGGAGGGAAGCTTATGTCTTCTTCCTTGAAGGGCATTTTCCAGAAACCGCACATATCCCATCTATCAGAACTTACCACATGAACATATCTAGATACAAGGAAGTTTGGAAAATAGACCTTATTCAGAATGGCCGTGTGCCTACCTAACATTTGGGATTCTGTTACTGGGATGACAAAGAAGAGAATGGATATTGGAGAACATGAAGCATTCTCTGCCACAAGCCTTAAAGAAAAATGCCTGATGCATTTCATCCCCAGAGACTGAAGATATGAGGTCAATCATTACTAATTATTATGAACTTTTTCCTAAATGAGAGTTGAGAAAACCACATGCTTTTATTTAAAAGTCCTTTAGTCCTGCTAAAGTTCCCATAAGCCAAATCAAATACCAGACAGTACATTGCTAGGTCTTGTCCATGAATGGACAGAAAATAAAACATACACACAAGAAAGGTTAGTTTACTCACTGTCATATTAAAAATCTTACTTTGAAAGAACACCAAAATAGTCACAAGGTGCTTGGAGTTAGAACAATATTCTGTATTTAATTATACAGTATTTCACAATTTCCCCCAGAAAAGCCTTTTTTTTTTTTGGCCATGCTGCGAGGCTTGTGGGATCTTAGTTCCCCAACCAGGGTCTGAACCTGGGCCCTCAGCAGTGAAAGCGCAGAGTCCTAACCACTGGACCGCCGGGGAATTCCCCATATTTTCTTTGTATGTGTTTTATTAGAAAATTTACCTGTGACAAATGATTGACACTGTCTATGAAATTTGATGGATATAAAGCAGAATTTCCCTGGCTCTTACCTTGCATCTATTCAAATAAACACAAAGAAAACAGGTCAGATCTGAGAGTATCTTGAAACCAATTGTTAAGCATTCTATTAAAGACATAAAATTTCTTGTAAGTGTTCTTATCTACACTACATTCAAACATCTTCCCTATGCCAACTTCCCTCTATAAATCTCTCTCTGCTCTGCCTGTGAGTTCCCTAGTAAAGCAGCGACTGATACCTGTGCTGTGAAAACTCTGGGCCGCCAGAAGAGTTGTCTTCAGACTGTTAACCCTTCCTGCTCTGCTCTTATTTGGGAGTTTGGCATGCTGTGTGTGCATGGAAAAAAAACAAAACAGGAAAGCTCCTCTGAAGGCTGGGTGATGAAGATGAGAACTAATTAACTTCTTACGGCTTTTCCAGGCTGATTTAAAAAGCGATCTACTTGTCTTGGGTAAGCCCCCGCGTAGCCCAGTGATGTCCTGGAGGTCCTGCAGCTCACCTGTCAGAGGGCTCAGCGGTTCCCACAGGGTAGGATCAGACGCCCCACCTTGAGCCAGGCACCCTGGCCACCCCTCCACCGTCAGTGGGCTGGCTCTTCCTTAGTTGTCATTGCTGTGCTTTGCCAATGAAGTAGGGCTGGAGGTACCCTTGAAAGGAAATGACCTTTCTGATGATGATGAGCAGCTATGAAGTCAGATCAACACGAAAATCCTATCCTGAGTCTTTGGTCAATAAGCTTCCCCTTTATGTGTGCGCGTAAGCTTTCCAAAAGCGACAAAGACATGCCCCAATTCTCCTCTGTGCAAATAAGGGTGTGGTATATGTTGTCTTCCACATCCATCTTGTGTAAATCACTGCTTTCCCATCACTATTTCTAGTGCAAAGAATAAAGCTGCTGCCAATCATATACTGAACTCACACCCTTCCAGGGATGCTTGCTTCTGTGTCGTTCAGTTTATTTGGATTTCTTTTAATCCATGGCCCTTGTTGTAAAATATCTTGTTGCTCTGCTGACATGTGCCGTATTCACTCCATGACCCTTTCAAGCCAACTCTGCTTCTCTGGACTCCAGGGGCTCCCAGTCTCTTGACAGCTCTGATGGAACTTAAAGGTCAGATTATTTTCCCTTTGACTACTTAGTTCTATGGCATCGACAGCCCTTGAAAATGAATGGGTTCTAACTGGTACCATCAATTCTGAGGACGGCAGCCGAGGAGTTTGAGAATTTTCATCTCTGCCTGAATCGGTCCTTTCCCATTTCTATTTTGATGGACCTGGTTTAATCTTACATGCTCCATTACATGATTATGGTTCTGCAAGCTTTTAAGGGCTTGATGACAGATTTCCTTTTCCGTTTTTAAGAAATGTAGATACTTCTCTGTATTTAGGCCATTTTTGTGCTTTTTGCTTTGCCTAATAAGACCTGATTTTGTTTCTGAGGCAGAGATTTGTGTTGCCATAGAGAATGAGGAATGTTGATTGGGAGAGATTCTCACAGAAGGGCTTTCCAGAGCCAAAAAAAAAGAAAAAAAGAAAGCTTTTTCCAAAATTAATATGGCCCATCCATAAATTCCCATGGGTCAATGAGATGGTATGCTTTGGGTCACCATAAGTTTTTTTCTTTGTCAGATTTTTACATTATGTACTTATATGTTCTATTATATGTGTTTGTGTGGAACACAAATATTCTATATTCTTTAGACTTAGGCAAAGTTGTGTTTTCACAATTTAAAAAATAATTTAAATATTTAAAATAATTGTGTAATGTAAGAAAGAAAAATACACCTAGAAACATAAACATGGTACGGTTTGTTATTAAGAGAATTTCATCTAATTCTGGTTGGCAAGTACCACACCTAACATTTTCTGGGAAAAAAAATAAGAACTCTAGAACTGCTTAGAGCCCTTTCAAAGATTTTCCCACATTAGTATTTAAAGTAATGGTCAATCCTTACCTAAGAATTACCTAATACTAGATATAGCTAATCCTCCAGATGCCTCTGCAGAAGCACAGATAAGAAGACAGGTTTAGGACAGACTGTGCCTTACTATCTGAGCTAGAAAAGTATATATTTTACTGATACCTAAGGTTCTAGGATATTTCAAACCAACTTTCTTATGAGCAGTGGCTTGTGATTGGTTCTGGCTTTGAAAATTAGCATGTGTTTAAAACCTGTCTCATTTGTATCTGCTTTTGACAACACTAAAAAATAGCTACACTAAAAGAGAAAAAAAAGATTGTTACATTGCCAAGGAAAAAGCTAAATATTTAGGATTCTATAAAAGCAGCATGTTTCATTGGGTTTTCTAATTTTCATTGGGCTCTTAAGACTCATTAAGGAAATGTAAATATGACATAATTCTCGCTTAAAATTTCCAGCACAGTGACTGTCATCTGTTAACTTCAAAACCATCTTTTTAAACTCACAGCTCATATGAGCTTCTTGAATGTCACTAATGTATCTTCTATATTTATCACAAAACCGCTAAGAAGCTATGAGTAATAGAAATGCCTGAGCAGATAGTGAAAATACAAATGAACACAGACCAAAAATACTGGTGGCTAAAGACTGATCCTTTCTCAAGAATTTAAAACGTGGAATAAGAAGAACATGGTCAGAAAAACAGATGACTATCTATATTCCACATCGCTCTGTGGTCTTTAAAATATCCTTTCAAAATGAATCCAGGCTGAAGGAACTTGGTGAGAGCTGTCCAAAGGCAAAACAGCTTTTAACATGTTGCTGCCAATACTCACCAGTAGGTGGCAAAAGAGTGCAGATACCTCACAGGTCTTTGCCCCAAGGTTTGTGCCCAGTTATAAGGAGGGGGAAAGGCAAAAAACAACCTTCTACGACAATTTGTTTGGGTATCCATACAGAACAGAAACACTTGCCTAAAGGAAAAAAATTAAGGTGTTGATTTTAATAAGCCTGCACTATCTATTCCATCATAGCAAGCTTTTATGCAATAAAGAGTGAGAGTCAGAATTATAATTCTGTTCCTTCTTCTTGCCTATTTGTGATATTAAGAAATTATCTTTGGGTTTTGGTTTACCGATCTGAAAAATGAAGTTTAATTATTGTTTTAAAATTAATTGTTTTTACATGACTGAGACACTTGGGAATTAACCAATGCCAATTGTCATAGCTCTCTGACAACTGAAGGAGTATCAGAGGAAATATATCTGTGGAAACGTGGATTCCTTTATGGATTCCCTGAGGGGGAAAAGATCTAAACCATCAACTTGTCCACCTCCTTGATTTTAGAGATAAGGAAGCTGAGGTGCATATCCAAGGTGATATACTTAGTCATCGCCAACACTGGAAATACACAAACATGCCCTCATAAGAATCTGTGCTGCTTATTCCTCTATTGACCAAAGACTTTTTTTTAATATAAATTTATTTATTTTTGGCTGCGTTGGGTCTTCGTTGCTGCGTGCGGGCTTTCTCTAGTTGCGGCGAGCGGGGGCTACTCTTCCTTGCAGTGCGTGGGCTTCTCATTGCGGTGGCTTCTCTTGTTACAGAGCACAGGCTCTAGGCGCGTGGGCTTCAGTAGTTGTGGAACGTGGGCTCAGTAGTTGTGGCACGTGGGCTCAGTAGTTGTGGCTCATGGGCTCTAGAGCACAGGCTCAGTAGTTGTGGCACACAGGCTTAGTTGCTCCACGGCACGTGGGATCTTCCCGGACCAGGGATTGAACCCGTGTCCCCTGCATTGGCAGGTGGATTCTTAACCACTGCGCCACCATGGAATTCCCAAAAGACTTTTAAAATAAATTATTTCAGTTCCTGTAACTGGTCATCTTTCCTCAAAACTGGCTCCTAGTTATCCATATTCACATAGAGATGATTCCTTTCAAAAGTAACCTCAGAAAAGTTCTAAAAGTCACCATTATAATAGATACACAACTTCTCTGCTAATAAAAGCCATGATAAATCCTGGCCTCAGTATGTGAACAGTATAGAAAACCAGTGATTCAGAAAAAAAAATTTAAAAATGGGGGTGGATCCTTTTAAAGGATATGAAGGAAGCATTGAGAAAGATTAGTAAAAACAAGGATGTTACTGGCTGACACACCCAGGAACACAAGTTCTTAAGACATAGAGGCCTGTAGAATTAAGGGAGCCACATACTTTTGGCAATAGCCCAATTTTCATAATTGCCACAGAGATAGTTCATTTAAATGATTTATGAGATGAGTTGAATTAAAGGAATTAAACCAGTGGAATTGTAATCACAATAACGGAAAGGTGCTATACAGGTTTTATAAGTAGATTGTTTTATGTTAATGAACAGTCTAATCCTTAAAGTTGCATTCACATTTTAACATAAGGGAGCAATGAAATTAGACCAGCCAGTTTTACCAAGCACTCGATGCCATGATATCAAAGTGAAACTTCTACTCAACTCAAAAATATTAGAATGGCTTAAATATGTGGAAATAGGCATGCCATTTTTAGAGCACAATGAAATATATTTTACAAAACATTTTCTCTTACGACAAGAACAAATAATATTTCCTTATTTATAATTTTGTTATGCACTGTAAACTGCGCTATGATTGTTTTTGTGAGAAAACAGTTGCTATCTTGGTGTGTGATTCAAAACATGGCATTTTAGATTTTTTTAAATTGCATTTTTAAATATAGTGTTTTTGAGCAACAACTAGCACCAGCATTTTCAATATCGTGTGGCTTCAACGCATAATCTTTGGCCCGAAATTTTACTCCTGGAAATGTGTCCTAAGAGATAGTTCAAAACAAGAAAATAGCTCTTTGTATAAAAATGTATATAGTATTGTTATTTATGATAGTGAAAAAGGCGAGATCAATCTGAATTTCAAAAACAAAAAAGAGAGAGAAATGGTTAAGACAACCAAAAAAGATACAGACATATATATGAGGGAATAATATTCTGCAGTGATTTAAAATGAAAAAGAAGACTGAGAAAAGGAGACTGGAAATAATTACAAAATATTAATAGCAATTAATTAACGGAGTCCCCCTCCGTTCTTGGACCAATGGGGTTTCTATGGACAGTCTGCAGGGGGAATTCCCAGCCTCTCAGTAATCCATTCCTAACTCCGGGATCCAGGAATTAGCCCTGAGGTCTAAAGACATGGATCTAAAAACTAATGCAGTCATCAATAAAGAATCACTTACAATTGCCATGCAATTTGCCATGCAAACTCTGGTTTATCTCATTTTACCATGCAGCCATCATTTAGAAGAGAATGCTTTTGAAGTGTGTTATGAATGAACTGAAATTCTTTTTTCCCCCTTAAAAGGTAACGTTTAGGTAGTCGGTATAAACTACATTGAGTTTACATATTCAAGAAACGTGTGAACTTTCATTCATTGCAAATATTATGTGGATATATGGGATGCAAAGGCTTGTCATTTCCAATATTATAAGTATCTATTACAGATACTGGTCTTGATGCTTAGTTTAAAAAGAAAGGAAACTCTTTTGAGAGTTCAGTGCACTGGGAATTTCTACCAATATTTCTCTTCTAAGGTAAAATGTTACATGTTACCTGGATATTGTTTGTTACATGCTATTTCAAACTCTGTTTTCTCTTTTTAAAAATGCATGTGTTTCCACCACATTGAGAACAGAGAGTGTAACTTCAAATGTAGCATGGCATGTCTGCCTCTTGACATGTTTATCTGTACTGTATGTGAAAATGTTGTCTGTGAAGGAAAAGTATATTAGAATGAATGTGGATACTTTGCTGTTAGACTAAATGTGGTTTATTCTTTGCTTGTTTGAGAAAACGCTGAAGAATAAGGTTGTATGAAGGTGTCCATACTTCCCAGTCTAGTGATTTGGTGTCTATGTTCTTGCCATGTTCCTGGCCTTTGAAAAATCAATGGGACTAAACCCTGACTCTTCCATAAAGTTTGAGCAGACAAGATTGCAGATATGTTCAAAACATTTGAACCTTGGTTATTTCGATTTAATTTAAAGCACCTTTCAAAATATTTTAATTATTAATCCAGCAGAAACCCTTTATTTGGTTTTTTTTCCTTCCTCTTGGTTTTTTACAACAGGAAATATTAAATGTCAAGAAAAGTGCCATGCCATTATCCAAATTATCTTTTAATTAGTACCAGTTTAAGCATTGATTACATTGAAAATCATTTCATTTCAGCCACAGCGTCCTGTGTTTACTCATGAAAACATTCAAGGTGGGGGGGAACCGTAAGTATTCTTCTTATCTTCTAAATTCGAGACTAACCTTGACCCACAAAATGGACCATTGATGTACCATAAGCGAGGATGGTACAACTTTGCAAGTGAAAGAGATCAGAGTAACTAACATGAGATGACATCTCCCAGATTAAGAGAAATTGCAATAGTCTCCATCTTTCACAACAGAGAACAGAAGCTAATTTTTTTTTTAAAAATCCCTGATTTTGCGGAGAAGACTTTGATATATGCACTAAGAAAAAAACCTTCCAATGCTGCAGTGATTCCTAAGATTCATGAATCTGTCTCCCGCTCTGTTCTACTCACCATGTAGATTCTAGTAACTACAGCCTTAAAGATACACTGAAAATGTTCTAACATTGTTTTTACACGTATTTGAAGAGCAGGAGAACATCAGGGTAGACCTACAGTGATAAGTTAGTAGCATAATTCCAAAGTTCCATTTTTTTGGAAATGGCAGTATTAAAACATGCACTGTCATTCAGTTATGGGATGTTGACTACCCAGAGGACCAGGAAAATGCCTTTCCACACTTTCTTTCAAATTCCCTCTCCTTTCTAAGTCAAGTCAATCTGAAGGTGTCACACATTGTCTTTTAGATTCTCTTTCTGCTCCATTTTGCCCATGAGAGATATTCAGAGGTTATCCACTTCCTATTGGCTGTTGCCTATTCTGAGTGAGGAGCTAGACCCTGGGAAGGAGCATTTACAGGACTAAACCACGTCAGGCTGACCTGAGCACACACAGGGTGCCTCCTGCCCACTGCCCAAGCTCCGCTCCCCGGGAGCAGAGCAAACCAGGGGGGCCTGGTGTGTGGCCTGTGACCTCCTCACTCCTCACAGACCTGGTGCTTAGCTAAAAGCATGCTCCTCGGAAACCATCTCTAACCTGAAACTGGCTCTCACCGAGTACAGCCAGAAAGGTTTTATTTGTTAAGGAAAAGACTATGAAAAAATAGGTTGGAGGTACAAATAATTTAAAATTTCATTTAATTGGAAAAATGTTAAATATAACTTGTAATTCTAAAGGTTTGTTTTGTTTCCTTATTTACACAAATGATGAAGGGATCACATCACAAAAAATAAATCCCAAGGCTGCTTAGGTTTACTGCATTATCAACCCATTATACAGCAGCTTTTAATGAATTTATGAATTAAGATGTAGGTGATGTCACACTGTTTCATGTCATGAAGTTGATGCTTCGAGTTTATGAGCTCACAGGTAGAAGAAGGCACATTTTCAGTGTTCTGCTTTGGACATTATAAAACATTCTTTATTAAATTTCTATTTGATCACAATGCCAATTATATGGGTATCACTTAATCTCTTTCATTTAAGTAATAGGTTTTGAGTGAAAATAGGAACATAATGTTATAATGTCACTGCAATTCAGAAGTATGGTAAAATATGTTATAGAAGAAGTTGCAAGTTATAGAGAGAGCTTCAAGTTTGGTTGAGCATTTCCTATTTAAAAGACAAATTTCTTTTTGAGGCATCCTGACCCCACCACCATCATTCATCTCACCAACACATCTTTCAAAACAGCATTTTTTATTGTAATTCGACTGCATTTCCTGTCGTGCAACACTGATTCTGAAAGCCAACAGAGGCAGGAGGATTTCCGGAAGGTTTGTTTATGTTTCCATGAAACTTCCAAATTTTTTTTTTTTTTTGGTGGTCTAATTAAACCAGAATGGTAAGTAAACTCTGATAAGCACAGTGGCTTTCATCATATCAAAGTGAAGTAGGAGTTCGTGCCAATTTTGTTTTTTTTTTTATCTCTTGGGACCTTGAGATTCTTCAAGCAGCTGGGGTTTGTGGCCTTAAATAGGCCTGTCTCTGTAAGTGGCTGGAGATGTGCCTGGGTGAAGGCTGAAGCCTGAAAAGCTCGGAGAATCAGTGTTTCCCAAAGTGAGAGATGCGATGTATATCCATGGAATTAACAGCCCAGCAATGCCTATCTCCCTCAAATGTGAGATTGTAAAAGGAACTATGGTGAAATTAACTTTCCCCAGGGATAGACAAGAGATACCATTCCTTCACCTGAGCATCCTCAAATCAAACAGCAGAATAATTTGCTCCAACCAGGGTTGGCCCATGCAAACATCCAAGTTAAGGAATGTCCGTATTCAAGACCTTCCTGTCTGTTGCGCCACGGCTCTGGGATTCAGGCTACCTTTCTTTGTCCTTCCCCACAATCAGAATCCTTTTTCCATAGAAGACCTCAAAAGCTCAAGTGGTTAAAAAGGTTTACTAGGAGGACAAAATATTAACAGGGGAAGAAATCTCTAATGTTGGAATTTCAGGCTTTGCTCTCAGGCCAGGGAAGATAATGTTTTCTAGGAGAGGCTGTTAGGCACCACATCTTATCAGCTCTTTCTCCAATACACCCTCCCCCAATCCAACTTTATCCAGACCCCCCAATGTGAAAAAGTTCAAGGACAGGGAGAGAAGCCAATGCAGCCGAGGCCCCAGTTTATCACATGATGTTTGAGTTCAGATGACATGATAGAATAGTTTTGTTCTACCAAAGTATGATTTTCTGACTGAATGAAGTAATCAAAATAAATCATTCTTGTTCCTGAGCAGTATCCAATATTATCAACATTTTAAAGTTGGCTTGAAAAAATTCAAAGTGCCCTGAAATGTGGTTCTTATTTTCTTACATTGGCAGAATTACATTAACTGTTATGAAGAACGGCAGAAACAAATTCACTAACTTTTTAAAAAAATCCCCCTCACATACTGGTAATATTTTAGTGGTAATATGAAGTTTTCATGTTAACTGCATATCAAATGCTTCCTGACCCCGAGCTGCTAGAATTTGTGTCTTTCCAAAATGCCAGTCCATATGAATATGCATGCTATTTTATTACCAAAAATTCAATGTCTGAGTTTGCTACTGATCAATGTCAGCAAAATATGTGTTCTCAAAGAACTCAGACAGAGAAAGTGGCAGCATTCTATCAGTAATTCTTTTTTATATGATTATTTTGAGAGTTTCTACATTAAACACAATTTCTCTGAGACCGATTTAAAAAGGAACATATGTCCCTAACCTACTGTTTGAGATCACCACTTACACTGATTCAAACTATGAAACTAAACTGCTTTAAAGAATTCCTCCTGATAAAAAAAACAAAAAAAACAAAAAAAAAACACACACTTCTCTGTTATAGTAATTCCCACACAGTGATTTAGAAGTTGTATCTGAGACATTTTGTGCATCTCAGTTTAGAATCTTTTGAAAATTCCACTTGCAAGCTGCAATTACTTGCTTCTGATTATGGCTAATTAAAACCGTAATTCCTTCTTGTTTTTATATAGCTGAATAATGCACATATCACTTCTTTTATATTCTGTACTATCATTTAATGTCCGAATGATAGCTATCTATGACTGGACAATTGAAATGCAGGTCCAATTTATAAATGTTTTAATCCAACTATGGATAGTAGAATCTTCCATAAATTTTCCTCATTATGAGTTTTGAAATGCTCTTAGAGTGGTCTAATTCCCCTGAAAGCCTAACTACTTCTACTTACTTTACATGCTTACCAAAGACTTATACTACCTAATTAATATGTTAATAAGAATAGAAATGTTAAAAGTAAAATAAGTATTATACTCTCTTCTATAGTTTCACAGAGGCATAAAGATTTTGTTTAACACATCCATTTGTCCTGTTTAAGGTTTCAGGCTCTGTATAACTATACTCCTAGGAATGAAGATGAGCTGGAGCTCAGAGAAAGTGATGTCATTGATGTGATGGAAAAATGTGATGATGGATGGTTTGTGGGTATGTGTACATTTCCTTTCAGACACATTTGGCCATTTTGTAATTTGCTTATGTTTGCTCCCTTGCACTGTTGGATGTGATAGTCAAGCTTTCTTTGATTTCATAATGCCTTTGATCTTTCACACATCCATATGCACTATGTAATCCCAAGGCAACTGCATTTTTAATATAGTTTAGTATTTACTGCTTCAGGTATACGTGATTTTCTGCTGGTTTTACTTCCAGTTCAACTAAGAGAAGAAAATTTCTTTAAATAGCACCAACCAGGAAAGACTGAGATCTAAGAACAAAAACAACGAAACTGCTCCCTAGATGCAAAATACAAATACTCTGTTGAGTGGTAAATGTTAGTCGTCAGCGGTGAGGATCTAATCTGAGAAAACAAGATGAAATGAACAACTCACCCATGACTAGGTCTGCTGTAGGTGCCCTAAAACACCAGTGATTCACCTTAGCTTTAATGTGTGGTCCAAGTAGAAGTTCCATTCTTACCACTTAAAAAACAATCCCATTCTTACCGTCTTAAAAGAAAACTAGAGGTTTTCTGAGAAAAATTTTGTAGACAAGAGTATCATATACTAAGTCACAGAGGAAAGAGGTAAAGAGGAAACAGAGGCATAGGAGGATGGAGGAGACAAAAGATGAGGGAATAAGGGCTTTCTGTAGACAGGCCAACAGTGGGGAAATATAAGAGCAAAGGCCACATTAGCGGCCACAAGCCTCTGCCTCTGTTTATATTAATCCCCCATTCAGAAGACGGTAAAATGGCTTACCTACACAGGGATAAAGAAAATCAGTCATCAAACCAGGACAGTAAGTTCCAGAGGGTAAATGCAAAAGGGAAGTGTAGAGACCCTGTTCACTCTACGTGAGCTGGAAATCATAAGGAAGAATTTAGTCTAAGCACTAGCTTTTCCAAACAGTTTCAAAGAAATCATGTTATTCGAATCCAAAGGCGATCATAATGATGGCCGTTTATGCATTTGGTTTTACTCCTCATATTAGAAACATGCCCAGTGATAGAACCCCCGCCCACTAGTAGTGGTCTATCTGTTTTTTCTTTAGTGACTTGGTAAATAGTTCAAATTTTCTATATCGTATTAAGGACCCTGGCAGCGCTATTTGTAAATGAATGCTGTGGCGTTCAGCATGATCTTCCATGAGATAATAAAACTGGATGGTGATGGCATCCCCAATAAAGCCTTCACGTTACACCGTGCTGAGGAGCTGTGACAGACCTCCTGCTCACAGAACCAAGCCTTGCTGTGGTGCTTTTCCAGCCTGCCTTATCCCATGGCCAGCCGTATCCTAATTGAGAAGATTGTATTTGAAAATGTCACTTCCCAGATGCGTTTCCTATTCCGCTGCTCACTCCTGTCTGACAGCCCAGTGATGGAGCCTCATCAGACTTGAGTGTCATTGTACTTAAAAGCCCACCTCCTCAGCAAGGCTGTCTCTCCCCTCAGACTGAGAGGCTGAGCTTTTCTGTTCAGCCCGGTGTGATGGAAGCACAGCATTTAAGCTCAAGGGGCAACAGAGGCATCAGGCAATACAGATAAAACTGCTTACTTTGTCTTCCTATCTCTTCAAGTGAGTTTTCTCTCTTTTCCAAACCCTGAGGGCTTGCTCTCTTAGTGAGTTTTCAAGCCCACATATATGAACTGACATTTCATGGCTGTTACCCCTCTTTCATTTATCACTTCTATTTTCAGGGACCTCAAGAAGAACCAAATTCTTTGGTACTTTTCCCGGGAACTATGTCAAGAGGCTGTGAATCACTCTCCCCATTATTTATGCTGCATTTCAGCACCACATCTGCATAACCTTGCCTGAAAGATCTCCACAGGCCTCCTGCTGTTATGCCTTCTGGTTTCCAATAGAAGTCACCCACCATCACCATCTCCATCTGCCACCAAACCACCAGCAATGGAACTGCCGCTGCAGTGGGGAGATTGGAGGATTTGCTTCCGTGTGAAAGTGCATATTCCTGCCGTCCGCTCTAAACTTTGAAAAGTCAATATGCGGCATCAGAAAGAAAATCATTTTACTTAATAAGGGTTGAGTAGTTGAGGCAAAAAAGTAAGTGTCTCAAGGAGGCTCTCTTGTCCACTTTGAAAGATGTTCTCCCCTCAGGCAACCAGAAGATTGTTTATTACTACTTGCTGGGGTTTGCATTTTCACCTTCTTAGCTTGGCAGTATATTTTCCTTTCACGAGTTTGCCTAGTGTCCTGGTTTACACGATATGACAACTGTACTTCAGCTATTGTTTGCCTGCACTTATATGTTGTAATATGCACAGTGATTACAAAATCTAAAGCGAGAGTAGGAAAGTTAATTCGAATGAGTGTGATTTTGTTGAATTGAACGTGAGTTTCAAATAGGAGTCTTCTCCTGCAGGATTTTTTTTTTTTTTTTGTACTTTTTAGAAGTGCAAACAATAAGTGAATAAGAGTCTTTGGTAATAATCAGGAGAATACAAGAGGTTTAGCTAGATTACAGAAAACTATTGTGTTGTAAAGTTGCATTGCTATTTTATATTAAAATGTAATAATCAGCATCATGAACAATGAGCTCTTAGTGTTTTATTTATCTGATAAAAGTTAAATAAAAGCAGTGTTAGTGAGAGGTGCAAAGAATCATTCTAACATAGACACTTGAAAGCATCTGTAAGCAATATTCATAGGTAAGATTTCACTGCGTGTACACATACACATTTGAGATTGTATGAGAACAATCCATAAGATATGTACATTTTATGGAAATGTAAAAGAATCTCACATATTATTTTATAGAAATAGAGTACTTCAGAAGCATCACAAGTATTAAGGCTGGTTTTAGCAAGGATTATGATCAGTACAATTATTTTTACTATGATAATTATTTTTCTTCTCTGGAACTCAGAATCCTGGCTACATTTGAGGACAGGAATATGTTGAGCCTGATTTTCCTAGTGTGTGTAAAATATTTCCTCAGAATACATGAGGCACTTTTTAGAGGCAATGTTAAATCATTCAGGTTAAATTTTCTGCCCTGAAGTAGAAACCTTGAAGATGATATTGGGACCTGAAAGATTTAACGTGGTTAACAGTGCCTGAATTACACATACCCCGAGAACTAGCTTTGTATTTCTTATGACTTTGCATAAGAACTATTCATATTTGGATCTTGAGCATCTTATAGACAAAACTTTTTATGGCATTTCTTCTGTGAACAGTGGTTGATCTTTTCACAATGCATGTAGACTCTAGAATTTTGTACATATGTTTGCTCATTTTTTGTATGGACTATTTAGTTGTTGAGAAAACAGGGGAATTTCCTAATTTGGTCTTTATCCTTCCTTTAAACTAAGCTAAAACACTTTCAACAGATTACCCTTTACATCTCCCACAAATCATCATTATGCCTTGACAGTGCAATTCTGTAAGACAGCACTTCTGCAAAAGTTTATGAACATAAAACATCTTAGCAGCCAAACTGAAATGTATATAAATACCGATTAGAGAGGAATTCCATTAGAAAGAAGGTAAAGAAACATCTTTGAGTAGCCTTGATTACTACCTTGATTACTGTCAAGTTCACAGCCAGCTTTGTATTTTAAAGGCTTTGGGTTTGAAATTAGGTCAACTGCATGCAGCTTTGCTGATAAATGAATAATTACCTTTGATGCCAATTATGAGAAAAAATTCAATATCTGTTGCCTGTCATATTTAAGAAAAATTAATGTTTCTATTCTCTGTATCTGATTTTAAAAGGAAAAACATTCATACCTAGCTTTTAGGTAATTGACTTTGAATTCTTACAAGCAAAGGTCATTGTGTTTTTCTTGAATAGACATCTAATAAATTTTGCTTGGAAGTATACTTCAGTTTTTCTTCTTGACATTTATCCTTACATGAATTGTGTATTTTATCCCAATCTGTTAGATAAACCTCAGAGGAAATGCATTTGCTCTGTGTTCTCTTGACACACAAATGGAGAAAAGATGCATTTGCATCAGCTCAGAGAAGAAATATGTTTTAAAACCATCACCAAAGCTCATTTGCTAAATACTCCTTGGCTAAACATTGCTCTTCAGCTAAAACAACACATTTTAAAATATTTCTGCCTCAAAAATAGCTATTTTTCTAAGAAGAAGTTAATTACAAGAAGTTGTAAGCACTTTCCAAATTCACCTTTCTTCAGTTGCCCTAAAAAGCTTTATCACCATTGGCATGGCAGATTCTGTTAATACTCACAAGCTCTCAATGAATCTCAAACTATGTATTGCCATTGGGTGTCATTCCTTTATCTCACATAGATAGTAAGTAACTAGCTCTTCTAGTTGGATCCTTTCTAATAAAGCGTAGTCCTTTCTGCTCTATGTGCTTCAGCCCTCTTCCATATCTATCACTCACGTATTCAGAAACACGTACGTTCCTCTGTTGGCAATTCAGTTATCAACAATGTCTTATCATGTTGCTTCATCCTAATACCCACCCTGATCCCCTCTGTTCCACTGGATAGTTTCCACTATGTATTAGCTTTCCACAAAAACATGTTCCCTTTGTAGGAAGAACATGACCCATATAATTATTTTGGCCCTGTTTTCATGAGAACATTTATGGGAAATTTAACTAGGTGAATCTGAATCTGATCAAATGAAGGATGCTGTTGGTGTACTCAGAGGTTGCTTGTCATTACCCTCTTCAAGAGAATCTCTTGCCAAGTGTTCGGCACGTTAAAAATATAAATCTGGGATTTTAAAACCACATGCATCAAAATCTAGATTCCCTTGTCCCACCTGAGAATTTATCATCTGCTTCTCTGTAGAGTCTGCTGAGATGCAACAGAAACTTTGTCAAAGCCCCGAGCTCCAGAATCCCTAAACAGCTTTTCATTTTGCCTAGACTTCTGTCACAGCCAGCCAGGCACTGCTGTAGGGTCCAGAACAGCTACAGCCACAGTTCGACCCTCCTGCTGTGCTTCCTCACTGTGAATGCCAGGATTCTGGGTAGAATGGATTTATTTCTGCTGCAAAAATTGATGCTTAGTGACCTGTTTTACTTGATTTTATGTCAATGCACGATCATCAATACACACCAAAAATTCCTTAGTGCATCTCATTTATGCCACTGATGGCCACCTTGGTAGGTGGAGTAGGATCCATCGTTGTGAATCCAATACAACGAGCCCCGTAAAGCACCGTCTCTACTCACCAGCCTCAATCTGCTGTGGACTCACATCTGTCCACTAACTGGCCAGCCAGGTCAGCGGAAGGGCAGCAGGAAGGGACCCTCATTATTTTATGTGCCAAATTTTAATCCCCCCTTTAGAGGGATTACTACAAACGGGCACGTCCATTTCTTATTTGACAGGAAGCAGAAAGAACCTGTTTGAGTAACTATTTCCATGATGGTCCACTGCTTGATCTCTGTGCGTAGGTGGTCACTTTGTGTGGCCTGATCATTTCTTCCCACTGTTTTCCAGATTGCAGCCACAAATTAATCAAATAGAATAAGCACTTGGTCAGCGTCTAAAAGCCTGTGTATTTAAAGGCTGAATTATTTCATCTTCCTTTCCAGATTGTAGCCCTCCAATAGTTGTTTGTGTAGCAATTATGATTTCAAATTATTTACTCATCGTGGATGATTGGTTTAGAGCACAAGCAGAGACTGGCATTAGCGGTAAACAGACTACACCAAGAACTGGCAAACTACAGCCTGTGGACCAAATTCAGCCTGCTGCCTGCTTTTACTTGGTCTGCAAGTTAAGAATGGTTTGTACAGATGAACATGGGCAATAAATTTGATGATAACTTTGAGCCCCAATTAAGTGAAATGCTGTCTCCCCAGAAAAAGAATCCCTTTCTTTTCACTGGTCGGTCTATATTAGAAAAACTTTATCCTATTATTATTATATTTTGAATTTCATCAATTAAAAATGGGTGGAAAGTAGTTTTCTCTCTGTAATGTAAGTATGTACATAATATCCTCAATCTTGCCTCCTGGCCCACAAAACCTAAAACACTTGCTATATGTCCCTTTATAGAAAAAAAAACCTGTGAACCCCTGATCTGCTCCAATTGTCAGCAACAAACCTAGAAAGTGACTAGAGGGAAAGGAACACTGAATGTCTGCTATATCTGTCTGCTATATGTGTTATTTACGAGTATTCCATGTCTTTACCCTCACAACAAATCTAAGAGGAAATCTGCTCTGTGCCCATTTTATAGATGAGGAAGCTGAGGCTCTAAGACGTTAATACTAACTATGTGATGGAAATTGGATTCAAAACCTGGTATCTATCTACCAAGCTTGTACTCTTCCTTCTAAGCCAGCCAAGCCCGGTGCTAAACACTTTTGATCAGATTGTGCACTCCGAGTCAAACAACTACATCCATCCACCTCCCTCCCTCTCCACCACTTCCCTCTCGCAAATTCTGCCATCATGAATGGCCAGGCACTTGCAACAGTATCGAGCTGTGCACAAGATGATGAGAAACAGGTGTATGCCTTGCCCAGCACAACAGTGTTTCCCTGAGGAAAGCTAATTTGGGTTTCTAAAAGTACACAGTAACCAGTGAGGATATAATTTCAATTATTGACATGTCTCAGCTGAGCAGGAGCCTGCCCATGAGCTGTGATTCATGAAGATCCTAGAGGCTGTTGCCTATGAGTCACATTGGCAGCTGGTGGTGCTTTGGGAAATGCTTGCTATTGTGGAGCCATTTGGAGACAGGCAAGGCCAACATGATCTAAGAACATGGTGTGCTTACTGGACCTCTTTTCAGTATACAAATCCCCAGGACACACTAGCCATTCTCTGCTGGATGATGCGCTAAGTGACTGAGAGCTTTAGCTCACTGCTAAATTCAGCCCCTCCGTAGCTCAGGAAAGTTCCATCTGAGCTCATGCACATACATATATCTTGACCCAAAAAACTTTCAGTACAAGACAGAAATCTGCCTAGTGAATCTTCACCTGTTCCTTTGGGGTTTCTTGTTTCACCCTTTTCCCTAAAATATAACGGGTGACTCAGTTGTCCTGGTGTCTTCCAAAAATAAGTGCCATTCCAAACAAAACTCTTGTTACCATTAACAACACACGTGGATGAGTGTCAAATCTTGCACTGATCATACAGAAAGCTTGAGAATGACTTTGTAAAGCATTTTTGTCTTTTTAATTATACCAGCAACAGACGTATATTGTAAGAAAAGTTAGAAAATATAAATGAGCAAAAAGAAAAAACATGTAATCACTAAGAGTCTCATTTAGGGTAAAGATTACCATTTGGAACATATACCTCCAGAGTGTTTTCTGCACATGTGTATTAGTGTGTGGGGTGTGTGTGTGTGTGTGTGTGTGTTTAGTACGTGAACAAAAGTAGAATCATACTGAACATATTATTTTACAACCTACATTTAACATTGAACAGGACTCTGAGATAAAGTGAATAAATCATGTTTCAAGTCATTTCAACATTACCAAGGTTTATAAAAATAGTGAGAAAAAGCCAAAGCCAATCTCCAGGATTCATGAAAATGCAATTAATACAAAGCCAAGAGGCAAGAACTACAGAATTACCACTAGGCTAGAAAATCTGTTGCAATCTGAGGAATTGGTAGAGGAAGAGAAGAAAAGATAAAGAGAGAAGAAAATAGTATTTATTATCTCCTTGCCATAAGCCATCACATGCATTAGGCATTTTTATAGCTAAGGGGTAGCTAAAGGAAGAGAGATATTAAAATGAGAAATGTATAAACTGCAGAGCAGTTGGATACAGCGTCCAAACCATCCTGGGAGTTAGCTAAGTGTACAAGTGTTGAATCAAAACTGAGAGAACAGATAATAATTTATTTTGAAAGTAGATACATTCCAGAAAAGTTAGATCTAAAATATTTTCATAATGTATAACACAGTGCTTCTCACCCAGGGTGATTTTGTCCCTCTCTTAGGGGACATAAGGCAATGTAGGGAGACATTTTTGGTTGTCACAAATGTAGGTGCTCTTGGCATCTAGTGCATAAAGGCCAGGGATGCCAGGAGTAAGACTGTCGGTGAGGTTGGACAAGGTACCAACTAAACAAGTGCTTACAGATAAACATTAAACTGTGGAAAATCTCCTTGAGCAAAATGGGGCCTCTGTGAAAGCATCTAAGCCTGATACTGAAGCCCATCCAGGGCAGAGAGGCTGATCTCTCCTATGGTGGAGTCAAGGGCTGGGCATGGGAGGGTAGATTAAGTTCAGAAATCGGTCACCTGATCAGAGGTCCCATGGATGGTAAGGAGAGACTTCACCTCCTTCCCAAAGACACACAGACGGTAGGGAACTTATGACAAGACTAGCCTGAGCTCTGAGTGAGAAGTGACAGTGCCACCTCCTTAGGCTTCCCTTGAGGCATCCAACTGTGCCCCTCTAATTATTCACACCATCTACAATATGAGAGTCACACCTATGTTCCTGGTGAATAAAAGGGTGGGAATATTCTCATCTCTAGTCAACATTTTTAGTAATAGTGACTGTGTTTAAATACAGAACGAGGAGCTTAGTCCTTGTTATGGGCTGAATTGTATCTCCCCAAATTCATGTGGAAGTCCTAACCCCCAGTACCTTAGAATGTGACTATGTTTGGAGATGGGGCTTTAAAGAGGTAATTAAGTTAAAATAAGATCATTGGATGGGCTCTAATCCAATATGACTGGTGTCCTCACATGAAGAGGAGATTAGGACACAGATAAGCACAGAGAGAAGACCATGTAAAGACTCAGGGAGAAGATGGCCATCTACAAGCCACGGAGAGAGGCCTTCAGAAGAAACCAACCCTGCTGACACCTTGATCTAGGACTTCTGGCCTCCAGACACTGTGAGAAAACAAATTTCTTTAAGTCACTCATTCTGTGGTATGTTGTTATGGCAGCCCTAGGAAAACAGTACAGTCCTTCTCTTCTCCCCAGTTGTTGATGGGTGATAAATACAGAAAAAATATCTTGCCCCAGAGGGTGACAACACGGAAATTCCCCATCCTCCCACCCCCATCCTCAATTTGAAATTTGCATATAAAAACAAGATATAACAGAGGATAACTGTTAAATAGTTCAGCTTATGCCTTCAAAGAGAAGAGAACCCTCTCCCCTACACATACCACACACACACACACACACGCACACACGCACACACTCATGCACATAAAGAGACACCCCAATAAAAAATAACCAGTGGTATATTCAGTAATGCAGAAAAAAATTCTAGTTCCCGACGGGTAAAATTTTACCAAGATCTTCTTACTCGCTGTTAATTACACACAAACTTGCACAGACTAGGAAACTCACCATCAGGCCATCCTACAGCAGAGGCTCTGAGTCTACAGGAGTATCCTTCATAGGGAGATGAGTCCTTATCTCTGATCTTAACTGTCTCCATTGCCTTTTACATGACTGCACATTAATCAGAGCCCAGTCAGTACCTCCAGTGAGTTCAGTAATAAAATACTTTACGGAGTCATTAAACAACATTTTGCTGAACCTTTAGAAGATAAGACTAGGTATTGACGCACCATCTCCTTCTGACAAATTGGCTGAACTCATCTGAGTGGCTGAAGCTCTCTGTATGGGGTCTATTGAGAAGATATTCAAAGACTTTTAGGTCTCCATAGGCTCCAGGGATTTCTGGATTATTCTCTTGTTAACCTTTCAAAACCCTGGGTTCCCAAGTTTTGCAAAGGCTGCTTCCATGATGGCTACACCCTCAATGAGAAGCACAGAACATTTCTAAATTATAATTGTACAACGTGGAAAGGGTGAGCTGAGGAGACAAAAAAGAGAAAGGACACAGATACCGATGTCTCTTCAGATGATGCCTCGGGCTCTCAGGCTCCTTTGAGATTTCTAGTTGGCACCTAATTCCACAAGACCAGACTATTTGATCTACTTTGTTTCACCGTATGTTCTCAATGATCTTCTTCAAGAAGTAATCTCAAATACACACTCAAGAGACCCTTCAAAGGAAGTGTCAGCAGGCTGCTAGTTTTCTTCCCACAAGGGACAGAAGATAGTACTGAAACACTCAATCAACTCTGTTTGCCAGTGAGTAAATATCTATTTATCTATCTATCTATAGATATTTAGATATATATAGAGAGAGAGAGAGAAAGAGAGAGATATGCACTATGATACATACGGACAGTTAAAATACAAAAAGGTAGAAAATGAAAGCTAATGGTATCAGAAGTTGTTGACTGGATACTCATGAAATATCAATGTTTTTCCTAAGGGTGTAAGTATTGATAAGGTCATGATGAGGTATAGGCTCAAGAATTTATAGATAATACTTATCCTGGAAAAATTCCCTTGGACAAAAAATGGCAAGGAATCAGCATACCTTTTCTAAAAACTCACTCACTATTCTTTAACTATATCAACTAAAATTGGTCTCAGAATTAGATTGGCATAAACATTGATTTTATTGGGTCTCTAATGCAATGCCAACCCGTAGCACTTTTTTACTTTTGTTGCTCAAAAAACTCTAGCCTGTATTTGAGCCAGTACCCCTGGGCTTTTCTGCAGATGAGTTTTGATACAAGGAATAGGATATCAAGACCACACATTCAAGGCATCCTGGCTTGAAGATTCCTGACTGAATGCTGCCGACTTCTCAACTAAGCACCCCTGGGGCCTGAGACACAGAGCTCTGACACAGCAAGACATTTTTTGATCATTCCACTGAGCTCATTTTGGTGACTCAATATCGATAGAAGATGTTTAATTCAAAGATGGTGAGCATCTTTGCATGTGTCTGTTGGCCATCTGTAGGCTTACTTTTTTAGTAAGAATACCCCCTTCAAAGGCTGCTCCTGTACAAAGCAGTTGTTAGATAGCTTATCAGAGTTACTGATAGTGTAGGTTTCTGCCTAGAATTACTGGCATTTTCTCCCCAACTCTTCACTAAGAAAGATAGTTATTGGCAGACAGAAATGAGTTAGAATTAGCAAGCTGATCTTTGACCTACTCCCTAGGAAAAACACTGTACTACTTGTTCAAAGTATTTGTAATGAGGCCCCTAACATATAATCTTCTCTCCCTCTCCCTCATTCTCTTTCTCTCCTTCTCTCTTCTAATGAAAGAATCTCAAAATGCTTATGAACTCTGAGCTAGTGCTATCTACTCTTCCCATCCACCCAACATCCCTCAACACACACCGCTATGCCTTTGGTCAGTTGTCAGATGATATGACAACATGCTTAGCAGACATCTGCCCCGGGATTAACGGGCTTGGTATTTCTTTCACTATTAAAGATAAATTGCTAGACAGCTGTACTGAAAACCACAGCATACTTCTCAACACTGATGATGCATAGATGAAATGACCTATTTTCTAAATGGGGTCGTGAATAATATTCCTACCTCAGGAGCTATTTTTCCCGGCAAGAAAAGATTTAAAGAAACAACAAAGACCACAGTGTAAACTTCAAATCCAAATGTAGCTAAGCCTCCTTTTTGACTGTGTGTGGGTGTTGATAATGACATATTATTTGAGGATCGCTCTGGAATTCAGAATTTACCAAAAGAAAAAGTATAATAGAACGAATGCCTTGCTTTGCCAACACAAATCAGTAAAACAGTATGAAAAGCATATTGTTCAAATTCAGACTCAGGTTTCTAAGGAAGTGGCCCTGAACTGGTGACAACTTCAGTTAGCTTGCAAATGGATACAATTTAAAAAATCACATAATGTTTGAGGAGTAAAGGAGATAAAAATATAAAAGCAGAATTGAACACATAGTTGGCACTAAATAAAAGCTAGTTCCCTGCCCTTCTTTTCCTTTTGAAGTTACCATTTTCACTGATTTAATTAGCCTTAAACATTTGGATTTACTTGTAAATGCTCCTCTTGGCTGCACTACCAAGTTTTAGAGTCTAGATGTTTGAAGAGGACAGTCAGAATAGAGCGTTAAAAACTGTTTTTAATTAATAAGATTTTTAAAGCATATATTGTACCATATAAAACAGGAGGTATTGTAATTTTTCATATAAGCTAATTGTTCTTAAGAAGGAAGTGACATAAAAACAGAGTTAGAAGCTAGAAATAGAAAAAGAACAGAGCAGGAAATGTGGATAAAGTGCTACCAGCCATGAGCTTATTTTGACGGTTCCACACAGAGATCTAGTCTATCTGTCGAAACCATAGTGGGACTGGGGGTGATGGATATATTTACAACCAGACTAGAAGCCTAGAGCGCCAATTATAGGGCCCTGAATTTCCTCATGTGATCTGTGACATTGGAAAGTTACTGAAATGGCCAAAAGGTCAATATCCTCATTGGTAAAATGAAGAAAATCAATTGAATCATCAAGTTCCTTCCATTTCTAAACTGTCCATGAAATCTTTAGGGGAAATGTTTTCCTGAAATACCAGCAGACTGAGTGGCAACTGGATATGGATCTCAAAGAAACGGAAATTCAAAACCATTGGTTCTGGGGCAGAGAAATTCTGCCCTTGGGGAGGGAACAGGAATTAGTGACTTGAGGCCAGACAATGAGCTCAGTCTCCTTTGTGGGCAGATTCATACAGCACAAAACAAAGGGCAGGAGGAGACAGGTTTTTTTAAAAGATAAAGACAAAATAAACATGGAACTATTAAGCATATAAATAATTATTCAATCTCAGGAATCAAAAATAAAATGTTATTATTTTTTATCTAGCAAATTGGCAACCATGCAAAAGTTCATTTCCTTATCATGTTTGTGGGAATAAATTTACATTTTATCAATTTAGATAAAATTTTTCAATGACAATTTGACAATTCATAACAAAAACTTGTAAGTACCATATATTCATTGCTAATAACGCCATTTCACTGTATTTATTCTACATATATATATTTAATAATATATTTAATAATATATAATAATAAATATAAATACATATATTTCTAATATATCTTTATTATTTCTATAGATTTATTCTATATATATTTAGTCACCACAAATTATGAATGAGTTCAAATTTTTAGCTACAAATATGATTGTGATGTTATTTCTGACATCAAATAATTATAAAAAACCTAAATATCTAACAATAGGGGAATTGTTAAATTGTGGCACTTTTTACTATAGAATACCATGTAATCATTTTAAAAAGCCTCATGGAACAATATTTAATGATGTATAAACATGTTCACAATTAATTGTTAAGTGAAAAAAATGCTACAAAACAATGTGATCCCATTTGTGTAAGAATGTATATTTTTACATATGCCTAGATAATAGAGGGTGTGTGTGTACCTAAAACAAATGTATTAGGTTTGTTCCTATGAAATCACAATTTTATAAGACAAAAACAGTCAAAATACCAGTCATTTCATAGGGTTCAATCTAACACATGACTGTATAGACACCTGAAATAAGACTAGAAAATATTCACAAAAATGTTGACTATGGCCATATCTTCAGTGATTACTTTTATTTTTTTAACTTTTTATAATTAAGATGTATTTCTTTTGATATAAGGAAAAAGTTGTAATGAAGTCAAAGATTTAATTTACACCCAAGTTAAAAAAGCCTAAAATATGTAATTTCTTAACTACTGTGGCTTTCAAATCGCCACCTTCTGGTTAATAGAAATATATATATATATATATATATATACATACACATAATCTGTGTATATATATTTATAACATAATATATATTTATGTATTATGTAAATACATATGTAAAATTAATCAAATGTCTAACCCTGTTTGAGTGCAATCTGTTGCAAAGATTTAGGCACTCATATTAGGAAAGAATCACTCATCAGGATGAAAATGCTTAGCCCTTCTGAACAGCCTCCCCTCCTATGCTTCATTCCCAAGACAGCTCCCAGATGAATGCGAAGAAGGAGGGTTTAATGTCCTCATGTTAGTGGGAAAGACCTGGGGTCTTGGGCAGGATGTCCTCTACCTCTTCTGGTCTCCAGGGCTGTGTCCCTTGTCCCCTGGGGGTCTCCTGGCCTTCAGGGCTGAAATCTGAGGATGGTGTAACTGGCGACCTGATCGCCCTTGGTTTGCTCAGGATGGTCACTTCCTGGCTGACTCAGCCTCATGTTAGCTTCTGCAGGCTGCAGACTCCTGAACATCTGTCGTGCCCTTCCTCCAGCCTCTGCTGTGGGGTCACCTCACCTTACCATCATGTGCGCTACTGTAGATTCCTCACTTCTCAATTCTGCATCCCCATCGGACAAAGAATGACAGTAGCTTGGCAAAACTAAACCCCAGGGCCCCCTCTCTGCCTGATCACACTGCTTTGCCCAGCTTACTTTGATGTGCCTGAGGTCCAGACTCTCTTGAAGTTAATTCACCTGAAATCATAGGCCTCTGGGGGGGAAATCAAGAGACACCTGACTCTCTTCATTCTTCCTCTCCTTCTCCATCTTTCCTCCATTTCCCAGGACAGAATATGGCCCAGCTTTGCTTTTACTTCCACTATACCCAGCCCCTCCCCACACCTACTCCGCTAAATATGCCGCGCTCTCTCTCTGCACTATTAAAAAAACTCTCTGAACAGAGGCATCTATGCTCAGTTATTAATCTGATAATGGGAAGTAGGAAGCCTTTCTCAAGAGATAGCTTGCAAAAACAATAGTTTATATCCTTCTGTTTTTCAATCATATAATATTAATAATATTATATGATTTTATGGTCTTTCTCTTGGCATTTCTCCTATAAAAATTATATGTAAATGAATACTGAGGGCAGAAGTGGCAAAGGTTTTTGACTCAAGAAAGGAAAAAATTAAATATTTTTAAGCTGTATCTCCATTATAAAGTTATTTAAGAAAAAGAGTCGGCCTAAGTATGTACCTAGATAAAACAGACACCAGGAAAAGGTGAACTGAGACTTGGAGGACGCTAAAAGTTAATGAAGGTAATTAGAAACCAGTGCAAAATATAGACAAAATTTGAGAGATAAGAACTAAAATGTCCTGTGTACTTATAATATGATATTTCTCTACATACTCGAGTTTCTTCAGAGAGAAATAATTATGCTACACACACACACAGTCTTCCTGCTACGGGCATAAAATTTCCTGGAAACCAAGATAAATAATCAAGACACCAATGTCTGTAGTTTATTTCTCTACCGTCTTGCTCCAGAAAGGGTTCCAAGCAGCTGACAGGGGTAACTCTCACCCTACAGGAAAAATGAATGGTATATGATTAAGGAGCTTCAAAAAAGAAAAGACTGTTTCTTCATTTTAGAAGCATTTAAAGGTGTAAACTCTCTAGTTCACACAGAAGAAGAATTAAGAAAGGAAAGAAATGTTGAAAATAATATAGCTTTGTAAAGAAGATAAACCGAGGTATGGAAGAAAGTGATGATTTAATCAAGGAAAGCGTGGTGTAAGAGCGTATGGGACAGACAGAGATCAGACTTGTGGTTGCCAAGGGATGGGGGGAGGGAGAGGGATAGAATGGAAATTTGGGGATGGTACATGCAAACTACTACATTTAGGATGGATAAACAACAAGGTCCTACTGTACAGCACAGGGAACTATATCCAATCACCTGGGATAAACCATAATGGAAAAGAATATTAAAAAAAGAATATATGTGTGTGTAAAACTGAGTCACTTTCCTGTACAGCAGAGGTTGGCACACATTGTAAATCAACTCTACTTCAATAAAAAATTAAATAAAATAAAACAATTCAAAAAAGAGTGTGTAGGAAGTGAGCTGGGTGGCACAAAGCTTCAAGAAGACGACCCTGGAGGCTTTAGAGGGAGCAAGATGGAAGCCAAGAAGCCAGCAGCCATGCTGGTCCAGGTGGGGGAAAAGATAGTCTAAATTTTTTTTTTTTTTTTTGGCTGTGTTGGGTCTTCGTTGTTGCATGCGGGCTTTCTCTAGTTGTGGCGAGCGGGGGCTACTCTTCGTTGTGGTGCACAGGTTTCTCATTGCAGTGGCTTCTCTTGTTGCGGAGCACAGGCTCTATGCGCGCGGGCTTCAGTAGTTGTGGGCGTGTGGGCTGAGTAGTCGTGGCTCGCGGGCTCTAGAGCGCAGGCTCAGTAGTTGTGGCGCACGGGCTTAGTTGCTCCGTGGCATGTGGGATCTTCCCGGACCAGGGATCGATCCCGTGTCCCCTGCATTGGCAGGAGCATTCTTAACCACTGCGCCACGAGGGAAGTCCCCAAGATAGTCTAAATTAAGGCAGCAGCAGTGGAATACACGTGAGAGGGGTTACAAAAATAAAATAAGCAAGACTTGGCCAATGATTGGATTAAGGATGGAAGGAAATGGTGGGGTCCATGACAACTATGAGGCTCCAAGCCAAGCCAACTGCAGGAATGATAAAAACAATATGAGAAATGGCCCACTTCCAGTCTTGCTCTTAAAGCAGAATGATGGTAATTTATTTTCCACATACAAGTTTTCTGTGATAGCAATATCAATAGACGCAAAAGTAAAGAAGGAAAATTTTAAAAATTCAAAAATTTGTTCTGAATCAGTACATTGAATAGCAGTAAGAAGGACTCTAATTTAGAACATGTTTGTCATTTCTTATCTTCAAAGGATAAAAGAAATCAGAAAGATAAAACACTGACTTAACCAAAAGTTTTTGAATTTACAAGTGTCATTTCACATTGAGTTTATACACCTTGTGGATTGCTTTATTCTTGCATAGTTATCTAAGTACTTTTTGCTCCAAGTGGTAGTTGAGTTGAATTCTGATTAGTAGTTGAGTTTTTTGGGTTTTCTTGAAGTTTATTCTTTTGGTAGAAATAATGTAAAAGCTATATGTAGACTGTTATCCAACATGGTACCAGACTAGGATGTTTGGAAAATCAATGTTTGATTAACAATTATCATCTGGAGGGGACTTTACTCATATAACTACTCAGATGTATAAAGAAAGTCGTAGCTTCCTTATGTTCTTTTTTTTTTTTTTTAAAGAAATTCACGTTCTTTTATTTATTTATTTATTTATTTATTTATTTATGACTGTGTTGAGTCTTCGTTTCTGTGCGAGGGCTTTCTCTAGTTGTGGCAAGTGGGGACCACTCTTCATCGCGGTGCACGGGCCTCTCACCATCGCAGCCTCTCTTGTTGCGGAGCACAGGCTCCAGACGCACAGGCTCAGTAATTGTGGCTCACGGGCCCAGTTGCTCCGTGGCATGTGGGATCTTCCCAGACCAGGGCTCGAACCCGTGTCCCCTGCATTGGCAGGCAGATTCTCAACCACTGCGCCACCAGGGAAGCCCTATGTTCTTTAACTGATCTAATCTTTTGCATGTATTTTTTTATTGAGACGTAATTCACATACCGTGTCCCTTTTAAGTGTCCAATTGAGTGGTTTTTAGTATATTCACAAAGTTGGGCAGCCATCACCACTGTCTGATTCCAGAACATTTTTGTCACTCCAAAACGAAACCTTTATTCCCGTCTTGCTCCTAGGTTCTTCATGACCTTTTTTTTTTCTTCTTAGATTCCATATATATGTGTTAGCATACGGTATTTGTTTTTCTCTTTCTGACTTACTTCACTCTGTATGACAGACTCTAGGTCCATCCACCTCACTACAAAGAACTCAATTTCGTTTCTTTTATGGCTGAGTAATATTCCATTGTATATATGTGCCACATCTTCTTTATCCATTCATCTATTGATGGACACTTAGGTTGCTTCCATGTCCTGGCTATTGTAAATAGAGCTGCAATGAACATTTTGGTACATGACTCTTTTTGAATTATGGTTTTCTCTAGAGAATGGACTTGAGGATATGGGGAGAGGGAAGGGTAAGCTGTGACCAAGTGAGAGAGTGGCATGGACATATATACACTACCAAACATAAAATAGATAGCTAGTGGGAAGCTGCCGCATAGCACAGGGAGTCAGCTCGGTGTTTTGTGACCACCTAGAGGGGTGGGATAGGGAGGGTGGGAGGGAGACGCAAAGTTGCTGCTTTTGTTATAAAGCAGCAAATAACACACCATTGTAAAGCAATTATACTCCAATAAAGATGTTAAAAAATAAAAAAAATAAAAATAAAAAAACAATGAAACCTTCACCCATTAGCAGTCACTCCCCACTCTCCCCTCCCCCGAGTCCCTAGTAACCTCTAATCTACTTTCTGTTTCTATGCATTTCGTACCAGTTGGATCATATACTGTGTAACCAACCAAACTTCCCCTATGAACTCTTACCCCATTGGGTGGCAGGAAAAATTTACTTTAGCTCAAATTTAGCAATTAATATCTCAGATGTTTCCAGTTTAAGAGAACTTAATTTTGGTAAAGACTCATTAAGCTTAAAGTACACTCAGTAACGGATTGCTTCCCCCCTTCCTTCTTCCTTCCCACGTTGATCTGGGTACAGCAGAAACCTGAGGAGTCCTGCTAGCACTGGTGGGAGGGGGAGCTGTCCTCCTCTGCTGGCCTCAGCACAGTAGTGGCCTGACAACGCTGGCCTCTGGATCTGTGCCGCTCGGCACAACTGGTCCCAACTGGACTCTTGGCAGACGACGGCTTCCCTTGCCGCTGACATCTGAGCCCGACACTGCCTTCAGCCACCCAGATCACTGCCCACGGCAGCCTCCTCTTGCCAACTCCTGGCCTCTGCCAGCTCACGATCCTCTGTGTCCACAGTGGCAGTGGGCCTGGGCCTTTTTTCCCCCACTGTCCACCCTGCGCCTGTCATAGAGTCTAGCATATAGTAGGCACTCAACAATATTTTTTGAATGGGTGAATAAATCCTTCAAAGTTCAGCTAAAATATTATCTCCTCTGTAAACCTTTCTTTAATGCTCCCACCCCTCCTCACCCTCCACTGCTTGTTCTGTGCTCCCATGACAAGTGAGTCTTGCTGCCAATGGAGCATTTTCAGGCTGTATTATAAGCCACTGTATGTGTATCATCTCTCATACGTTATAAATCTCACCTGTCCCTCACTGCCCGGGGAGAAGCTTCCCAAGGCCTCCCTCATATCCTTGCCACATAAAAGGTATGCTCAATAAACATTAAAAGTAATTGAAGCCTTGTCATTTTTAATTAGCTAGATTTCTTTTCAAAAATAACATGCAAATTTTACAAAATAGTCACATGAGTATAAAATAAAAAGAAGTCTCCGTTCAGCCCCAAACAGTTTCAAGTAGGCTCCTGTCTATGGGAATTTATGTTGTTCCCAGTATTTTGCTCTTCAGGTTTATTTTTAAATAAGTATTTAAAGTATTGTATAATCATCTGAGCTAGTAAAGGAGAAAATTGACACTAGAGGTTCCGAAGTGAAGAAGGACAAGAAGGGATTAAAGGCAGAGAGAATCACATTTGCAGAATCATCGACAAGAGGATGAAAAGGCAAGTAGGGACCTTGATGACTAGAAATTTGAATTTCATCCTGAGGCCAAGGACAAACCCTGCTTAATCAGTTTTCTATTGACATATATGTATCTCAGCTCTCCAGTGGGATTGAAGTCTCTCCAGTGGGATTGAAGTCTCTCCAATAGGAACTCGAATTTTTCTCCACTGATGACCTGATACCATGTGCCTATGGATGGTTTCTGACATAATTTAGACCCCAGAAAACACAAATCCAGGCACTCCTGGGTTCAAGAAAATCTGGAGACAGTGGTACTGAACTGAGAAGCTCACATTGTGTACTCTGTACAGAGTTGGGGAAAAAATTAACATTAAATCTTTTACCATTCTTAGCACATCAAAGTTTCATGTGTTTCCTCCACAGTCATTTCAGGATTTTACACACACAGTGTCCCCTTAGAGGATGTTTAGGGAAAAAAAGAGAGGCAAGCAAGGCATTCTCCCCACTAAATCGGTGGAAAGGTTTTTTCAGGGCAGTCTCCCCCGAACCAGAAGTGCTGTTGGTCAAACTAAAAGATGGAGAACATGAGTTGAGGTTTTGAGAACCGAGGCCTCCCAATAGAAGCAACAGAGTGCCATGGTTCTGAGCACTGGTTCTGAACCAAGCTGCCTGGATTCAGACCACAGCTCCACCATTTACTGCATATCCTGGACAAGTTACATATGCCCTCTGTTCCCTTGTAAACTGCAGTCATTACAGGGCCTACCCGTTAGGGCTGTGGCGGGCACTGAATGAGTGGATACGCGTGTGAAGGGCATTAGAAGAGGTCCTCACTGTCACCACCCCCGCCGTCACCCATCGCTCTCTGTTTTCCTTGACAGAAGACTAGATGCTCATCCCCCTTCCACTTGGCCTCCTTTTCAATAAGCATCGTTTCAGGGCCTTCTGTTTTATCCCAGGTAACCATTTCTTTTATACTGTAATTAGGAAATGAAGAATCCAAATACCCACAGAGATATCAGTAGTAGACAGAAAGACAACTTCATTTTCTCTTTTCTTTGCATAATGCTTTTCCAAACTCCAGCCCAATCGACACCATCCTGCTCTAGGGCAACACTAGCAGAATGGACTAAAGGCCCCCAAACAAAGGGTGAACATGAATGAAACTACTCCTGGCTTCCCTTTATTGGTTGATGACACTCCAGCCTCTGACCCGAAGGTCCTAGAACCCTGTTCTAAAAATAGATATAGACCATATGGAGATTTGGCTCCTGTTCATAAGCAAAGGCTTCTTTGAAAAAGAAAAGATTATGTCATTTTACAATCCTATCAAGTTATACAACCCTGGCTGATTTCTGGAAATACATTTGCCGTTGAAGGCATGAGGCAAGCCCCTTTTTAAATTATTGCAAGCAATCTGTGGAAGCATGATGCCAGCACCCCCTCTCAGAAGCCTCACTGAGAGCGTTGGTGCTCAGAGGCTGCTAATTGCTGGCCGCCTTCCATCCTCCTCCTGCAAACACCACACCATATTTGTCTCTCAGCTGTCACTATTTGTTAGGGACCTATAAAAAGAGAAGATGCTTTCATAGCAACCACTGTGAAAAAGTAGAATGCTACCTTCCCCTCCCCCCCCAAAACAAGCCTGATATGAGGAAAGGAAGGAAAAGGAACCTTACAAAGTTACATGTGAAAGTCAAAATGATAATCCAGTATGGAAAATTTCAAAACTGCTGGCTGCCTTTGGCTTGGGGAAATAAAAGAAAAAACTCTCAAGAAGCTTTCAGAAGCCAGCTGCCAACAGATTAAAAGGCGACTAGAAATGATCTCACCGCCATTTGCAGACGTCTGGTCACACGGATATCTGCAAGATAACCAAGAATAATCCAGTTACGTTATTCGACCTTATTTCCTTGGAGAATGCTTTGGGCTTCAGCTTGCTATTTTTAGTCTTCAGTGTCAGACACCATGGGAAGTCATCGCCAAGGCAGTTCAAGGATTACATGTTCATCCAGAACAGGTAAAAGTTCTGGAAACCAAAATCACTGAAAAAGCAGCTGGAGATCAAAGCATTCAAGAGGTTCTGGAAAGGAGGAGGAGTGGGAAGACAGGGTTTTTTGTTGACAACTGCAGAACAGCCTGGATGGATGCTACATTATAGACAGAAAAACGTCATATCTGTAAAGAGAGCAGAAACTTTGACTTTGAAAAAGAAAAGAATAGGGACCTAATGAAATTTAAAAGCTTTTGCACAGCAAAGGAAAACATAAACAAGACGAAAAGACAACCCTCAGAATGGGAGAAAATATTTGCAAATGAAGCAATTGACAAAGGATTCATCTCCAAAATTTACAAGCAGCTCATGCAGCTCAATATCAAAAAAACAAACAACCCAGTCCAAAAATGGGCAGAAGACCTAAATAGACATTTCTCCAAAGAAGATATACAGATTGCCAACAAACACATGAAAGGATGCTCAACATCACTAATCATTAGAGAAATGCAAGTCAAAACTACAATGGGGTATCACCTCACACCAGTCAGAATGGCCATCATCAAAAAATCTACAAACAATAAATACTAGAGAGGGTGTGGAGAAAAGGGAACCCTCTTGCACTGTTGGTGGGAATGTAAATCGATACAGCCACTATGGAGAACAGTATAGAGGTTCCTTAAAAAGCTAAAAATAGAACTACCATACGACCCAGCAATCCCACTACTGGGCATACACCCTGAGAAAACCATAATTCAAAAAGAGTCATGTACCACAATGTCCATTGCAGCACTATTTACAATCGCCAGGACATGGAAGCAACCTAAGTGTCCATCGACAGATGAATGGCTAAAGAAGATGTGGCACATATATACAATGGAATATTACTCAGCCATAAAAAGAAACGAAATTGAGTTATTTGTAGTGAGGTAATGGACCTAGAGTCTGTCATACAGAGTGAAGTAAGTCAAAAAGAGAAAAACAAACACCATATGCTAACACATAATATGGAATCTATAAAAAAAAAAAAAGGATCTGAAGAACCTAGGGGCAGGACAGGAATAAAGACGAGGGCATAGAGAATGGACTTGAGGACACAGGGAGGGGGAAGGGTAAGCTGGGACAAAGTGAGAGAGTGACATTGACATATATACACTACCAAATGTAAAACAGATAGTGAGTGGGAAGCAGCCGCATAGCACAGGGAGATCAGCTCGGTGCTTTGTGACCACCTAGAGGGGTGGGATAGGGAGGGTGGAAGGGAGACGCAAGAGGGAGGAGATATGGGGGCATATATGTATATGTATAGCTGATTCACTTTGTTATAAAGCAGAAACTAACGCACATTGTAAAGCAATTATACTCCAATAAAGATGTTTTTTAAAAAAAAAGAATACTGTAGAGGATCTGTGGGAGCACCCCTGGCTACTGAAGTTTTCAGGAAGTTTAAAATGTTTCTGGAGTTAAATCAGTTCACTCTTGCCAGCCTGAGAACAGCCAGTTTGGAAAACAGGACTTGTAGGCATGGAAACAGCAGGCATCTTGGTAACAAAACTCATTACAGGGTTTAATGGAGAAAAACTGGAGAGAATCCTCAAGAGGGAAGGACAGTTTGGTGCAATTCTGCAAGGCCAGATAGTATGAAATCTAAAATGAGGGTAACTAAAATATGCTAAGCTTCAGTAATCGAGTGGAAAGAATTAAACCTTTGTGAGCCATGATCCTTCAAGTGCTGCCTGTCTGCAAGTATCAGGGTTACTAATAATCAAAGCAATTAAAGTAAAAGACACCCAGAAGAAATTATTTTAATCCTATCTTCTCACTATGTCCTCGAAGACATATGACAATTAAGAGATTATTCAAAACTGAACCCTCATGAATAATGTTTCAAAACTGGAAAATGCAAAAATATGGTAAACAGAAAGCCTTTATATCGAGTGCCAACTTTCATGCTGTCTCATTTGGATCTTCACAATAGCCCTTTGATAAGGATATTATCTCCACTGCATTACAGAGGAGGAAACTGAGGCCCAGAGGAATTGAGGTCGGTAAGCAGCAGAGCCAGGCTTCCAATCTAAGTCAGGACTGCTTCTCCTCTTCATCCAGCCTCCATCCTGCACGTGCTGTGATTTAGGTAAGGCTGCATTGACACATGTGGGTATAACAGGTGCCTCCTATGGTGCTGGTCCCCCCCCACCACCACCAAAAAAATGCCATTGCACGAGCAGGCAGACATCATAGTGAGTATTTTTACTGTAAAAATGGGAAACTTTGTTGTATATTGTTTGTATTTTTTAAGAGCTCTTTTCTTTGGTCACAAAATTTTTCCTTCTATTTTCTCTTCCTCCACCTCTTCCTCTTTTCTCCTTTTTCTCTCCACTTTTACACACGCATCTTACATTGGCGCCCCATGCGCTCTTCTACACCCTCACCATATACAGGGGAGCTCGCGTGAACTCAAGACTTCCCAGGGTACTCGCTGTGGCTGGTAGTGATCACCCCACCCACATCCTCCGACTCACCCAGCCCGACTCCAGCTGCTTTGTTTGCTGATAACTTAATAGTAAAGGCAGCAATGGGCAGCATCAAGGCCTACAGAGAAAACTGGAGAATCAGTTACAGCTACTGCCAACTTCTCATGACCTCTGATCTCCTAGGAGGCCCTCTTAACATGGCCAGAGAGTGATGGTGGAAAATGGAAAACTGAGTGGAAAGCATACTCGAGGTTAATAGATATGGTCTGGCACAATTTGGCTGCCCAGCCTTTGAAATCTAAAGGTGGAGCTCTGGTCTGAGGACAGCAATGTGACCATATATGATTAGAACTATTGTGGAAATCACCATATTCCAACCTAGTCCCTCTCCTCCACATACAATTTTTTAATCACTTTTTTTTTCTTCTCCATTCTTCCCCAATTGTAATTTAGAGATCTGAGAAATAAATTTTTTTAAACTGTTAGGATACTAACAGTTGTGCCTTTTGTTAACCTCAGCTATAGTGGGTTAAATTGTCCACTAGTGACTAGAATATGAATTTTCTTTCCTAAGTGTCCAATTTAATACAACATAAGAGAAGAAAAGAAGGGGGAGATCTAAAAACTACTACAGTTACTAAAACACAATAATTCTTCAGGATTACCTGTAATATACATAATTGTTTATATTTGCAACCATTTATTTACATGAATTTACACTTTAAGGAAATTTGATATATACTGACCATACCAAATGTTGTCAAGGATGTGGAGAAACTGGAATTCCCATACACTGCTGGTAGGCAAAATGGTACAACCACATAGAAAAACTATTTGTCAGTCTCTTAAAATGTTAAATATACACCTTCCATAGGATCCAGTCAGTCCACTCCTAGGAATTCACCCAAAAGGAATGAAACCATAAGTCCACACAAAGAGTTATATATAAATGTTCAAAGCAGCATTATTCATAATAACCCAAAATTGGAAACAGCTCAATTCTTCATCAACAGGTAAAGATAAACAAACTGTGGAATATCCATCCTACAGAATACTACTTAGGAAAAAAAAAAAGCCAGGGGAGGAGGCGGGTTGGACAACTGATACAACAACATAGGTGAATCTTATAATCATTACGCTGAATGAAAGAAGCCAGACACTAAAGAGTCCATACTGCATGATACCATTTATATAAAATTCTAGAAAATGTGAACTAAGTCCATAGTGACAAACAAGCAGATGAGTGGTTGCCCAAGGCCAGGGAAGGATGCTGCTAAACATCTTACATAGCGTGAAAGCCCCCCCATAATAAAAATTATTGGGCCCAAATATCAATAGTGCTGACGTTGAGAAACCTGAGCTAGTCTGACCAACCAAAAAGAGAGATGACTCAAATTACTAAAATCAGGAGTAACAGATGAGAGAGACATCACTACCAATCCTACAGAAAGTAAAAGGATTATAAGGGCATGCTATGAATAACGTTATGCTAACAAATTAGGCAATTTAAATGAAATAGGAAGATTCATAGAAAGGTGCACATTAACGAAATTGACTGAATGAAAATGATAAAACATGAATAGACCCATAACAAATAGAGAATTTGAATTAGTAATTGAAAATCTTTCTTCAAAGAAAGACTAGGCCCAGAGGTCTTCAAAGGTGTGTGCCATAAAATATTTAAAGGACAAGTAACACCACTCCTTCAAAACTCTTCCACAAAACATAAGAGAGAATACTTCCCAACTAATCTCATGAGGCTGGTATTCCTCTAATACTAAAACCAGACAAAGACATCACAAGAAAAGAAAACTACAGACCAATATTCTTCAGGAGTCTAGATGCAAAAATTCTCAACAAAACGTTAGCAAAACGAATCCAACAACATATAAAAAGGATGATACACTATGACCAAGTAGAATTTCCCCTAGGAATACAAGTTGACTTAATATCTAAAAATCAATGTAAAATCATTTTAATATAATAATATGAATAAAGGATGAAAACCACATGATCATGTCAATACATGCCAAAAAAAAAAAAAAGCATTTGACAATATCAAACACTCATTCATGATAAAAAGTTTCAAAAACTAGAGATGGAAAGAATTTCCTCCACTTAATAAAGGGATTCTATGAAAAACCTGCAGCTAGCATCATACTTATTGGTGAGAGACTGAATGCTTTTTCCTCTAAAACTGGGGAAGAGACCACATATCGTATGATTGCATTTGTGTAAAATGTCCAGAAAAAGTAAATCTATAGAGACAGAAAAACAAAAGAGGGAGAGAGGGATACTGACAGGCTAACACAATTTTATCCTTGATAAATGTACTTTTCCTTCCTCAAGCTATCTGGCAGCTTCTGACTTAGCTCCTCTCTGGCCCCAGGATGGTTATATTTTTCCAGAAGCTCACCTCTGGTCCCAAGGAGCAGGCACTGGCAAACACCCTCTGGCATGCAGAGAGATGTGTGGTTCCCTCAGAACCAGAAGGGGTTTGCTTCAGGAATACAGGAAAGAAACATTGAAGAAAATACTGTTAAGGCCCCCAAACCTGAATTTTATCACTCAGAGGAACAGGTCCACGCCTAAGGAGACAGTTAGTAAATGTTCCAGGAAGAAATGTCACTTCAACATGAAGGTATTGCTCTGAAATCAAGAGAGTGACAGAACCCTGCCTATAATGGCAATGCTTTGGAGAAAAATCCCTCTGTCATCACACCACTTGATAAACAAGTCACACAAAGCCTCTTGGCAACTGCAGAACTTTTCAACACATAAAGAGAAATAAATGGAATCTAGTCAGAGAGGACTATTGAGAGCAGAGACACTGTTACCTGCAAGTAAGTGGTGCTATACCCAGAATGTTGTGAGCACTCAGTCATCACCGTACGGATCCAACTCAAATCCCTTCCTTATCCTCACATCCTGTACAGCGTGGCAAGATCTTGAGTCCTGGACACCACTGGCTGAGGAGACAGATGTCAGCTCCCATCAACATATCTATCTGCATTTCAGCTGTTAAAGTTACTGGGTGCTGCCTTTCCCTGTGTACCATTTTGCAACCATGAGCTTACTAAGGGGCAGAGGACCTAAAAGAAAACTGATTAGTGTCCTGATCTTTTCTGTTGAAAAGCCAAAGATTTCAAAATATGCCTGATGAACTAGCATAACCTTATGTGAATCCCAAGAACAGCAAAGGACCGTAAAGACATTTATCATAACGACGGGAGAAGGGTGCCCGGAGGACGGATCCAGACACAACAGCGGGACCTAGGTAGAAAAATTGTGGATCCTGGGCCAAGTGTGCAGCTGATGTTCCAGCCATGCTGTCACAGTGTATGTGCTAAAAGGCAAATGGCTACCCACGGTAATGGAAAGAGATGTGTCACCAAGAGCTGTAAGGCTTGGGACTCAAGGAGTTTTGGTGTGGGATATTCTTGGCTGAACATAAGCTTGAGGTACCACCAGAAGTAAAAAGTCCATTCAGTCCCCTTGGGAAGCAGAGATGCTGGTGACCAGGGAGACCTGAGGGTGCGGGGGCCAGCCTTACAGGGCCAGAAGTGCTGGCATCCAGCTCAGAGGCTCCATCTTCCCGGGAACCCCATGGGTCTACCCGTGATACAGATACCATCACTTAAGTGCCAGTACGACTCGGAGCAAAACAGAAGCAAGTGTTTGCTCACCACCTGTATCTGGGCTGCCTTCATATTGAAAGGAAGAGAACAAGAAAGAGCAAATTGGGCAGATTGATCCTATCGTGTTGAGGGTTAGTATCTGAGGAAAAGAGACCCAGATCCACTGCAAAAACAATAACATTAGAAAACTTGGAGCATGTCTGCCCCACGTTCTCCCAGCGACAGAGGTGGCATCACCATCCACTGATTCCTGCAGCCCACTAATGCCAGGAGGAAAGGAAGGGCCCCAAGGAGACCCGAACCAGGGGTGAGAGGCACAGTCATCTCTGTGCTGTGCATCAGTACTGACTTCCCATGGAATCTCATCTACGTGGAAATTCACATAAATTAATTAATTTTCAACATCGCACTCCTGAAGGTTATGACTTTATTCTTGACTTATTCACAAGTACAGTCTGTGCTTATCTGGCCAAGTAACCAAAGGAAAAAAAAAAAGAAGGAATGTATGTACTTTCCAGTTTGGAAAGGAATGTGTACTTTGTGCACGTTAGTCTTATCATGTTTGCTCGCTTTCAGGCTTTTGCTCAGGAACCATAAAATGGGTTTAAATAAAGTAAAAAGGAAATTGAATTCCATCAATCAATACACTAAAACACAGCCAAAATTAGATGTCATGAGGTTATACCATTTCATCACTTATAATTAATATTGTCTGTGCAGGCCTCTTCTGAGAAAATATTTATGTTATGTTTCACTTTCTACAAAGAAATTCATCTTCTGGCTTCCCCATAAATTGAAAAATTACATAGTGAGTTAGGAAAAAAGAGAAAACTATTGTAGTCCCATTGGCTAATTTTAAAGTGAAATTTATCATAGAAAAATATTCTTCCATCTAAATAGTCAGAAAATGGATTGATTTTGAAGCATTCTATTTTTCTTGACGAAAAAGTCTGACTTTAGAGGAACTATAGTTTTAGGTCATGTAATCACTATTTTGCTGAAATCAAAATTCATATTAAACTAATATTTAAATCAGGAGTAATTAAAATGTCTGATGTGTACCCTTTTTCACTAGAAATGCTCATTTCTCAGATCACAAGAGAGAAAGTTTTTCTTATGCTTCCTTCTTACATGTGTTAAATAGGGTCTTTTGATTCACTCAAGGAATTATAATATTTAGCAATGAGAGGCACAGGAATTGTGTGGGAAGCCAGGAAGCTGGAATACAGATCAAGAACTGAAAGATTCTAGGGACACCCTGGGACTAGACTAGGTGTGGTAGGCAGAATTCTACGATGGCCGCAAAGATTCCCACTCCCTGGTGTACACACCCTGTAAAACCCCCTCCTCTTGAATGTGGAGAGAACTGTGAGTATGGTAAGATAGTCACTCCTTGATTACATTGCTACATAAGACACCTAAGTAAAAGACTGGAGTGAGAGCCCCATGTTGGCCTTGAAGAAGAAAACTACCATGTGTGGAGAGGGCCATGCAGCAGGGAATGACAGGCAGCCTCTGGGAGCTGAGAGCCTCAGTCCTACAACCACAGGAACTGAATTCTGCCAACAAGCAATGAGCTTGGAAGAAGACCCTGAGCCTCATCTGACCACAGCCCTGACTGACACCTTGATTTCAGCCTGTGAGAGCCTGAGCACAGGACCCAGCTAAGTTGTGCCTGAACTCCTGATCCACAGAAATTGTGGTATAATAAATTTATATGTCTTAAGCTTCTGAGTTTGTGGTCACCTGTTATTCAGCAATAGAAAATTAATGCACTGGGTTACCTTCTTGCCCCTCAGGGATATAAATGTGACAATGCTACCAATCTGTGTGTGACAAACAGCCCACATCCTTGCTTCTCTGCCTTTTGGCTCCTCATACTCATGGCTCCCTCATGGTTTCTTCAGGACTCTCCTGCTTCATGTCTATGTGTCTTCTCTATTTATGCTCCCACTCATAAGTGAATGTCTCTCTCTGTCTCGTAGAAGCTGGGCAGACAAAACAATAGATGTCCTCAAAACGCCTTGCCTTACTGAAGCACCTTTGTAATGTCAACTAATCCTCACAACAACCCTTTGAGGTGAGTACCTTTTTTTTTTTTTTTAATTTTTGGCCAGGCCGAGTGTCTTTCAGAATCTTAGTTCCCTGACCAGGGATTGAACCCGGGCCCTCAGCAGTGAAAGCAAGGAGTCTTAACCACTGGAAGGCCAGGGAAGTCCGAGTACCATCATTATTCTCATTTTTGTAAGAAATCGAGGCATTAGGTGACTTAAGTGGGGAACCAGCCTCAAACCCAAGACGTCCTGCACTATGTCTTTTGCTCCTCTTCTGCGCTGCTACTAACTTAAAATAACAGGAGAGTCTCATGAAGGCCACACAGATAGTGAAACTCTACCCAGGAGAGTACTGATAACATATACTGCATTCTTTCCTCTTGAGACAAACCAAGGACCAGCCACTATGGAGCCATCATTCAGCTTCTCTAATTTTGCTGCTCTTGCTTCCCCAATAGTGCCTGAGTCAGGAAGACATAGGTATAAACATTTGTTGGCTCTACGACCATGGGCGAATTAGTTACCTCTGTGAGCTTCAGCTTTCTCAGCTGCAAAATGAAGCTATAGCAAGACTTACTCTGTAGTGTTTCCGTATAGAAGCCCAGGAAATGGTAGTTGTTGCTGTTGGTGGTGGTTATTCATCAAGGGCAACTGCCACGTCTAACTCCTCTATGGCTTAACAACAATTAAGCAACCTCTAAGTACGGCTCATGTGAATAAGTTCCGTGGATGTCCATACTAGCTGGAGTTCCCATGAAAGAAAGAATTGGCTCTTTTTTATTTGGGAAATAATTTCTCAAGAATTTAAGAGCAGTCAGAAGTCCCTGTAGAAGTATACTAGGAATAGATTTGTTCAAGGCACAGGCCAATCCTACTTTTGGAACTCTCTGTGTGGGCCAGATCATCACCATCAGAAAATTTCCAGAAGGTTCAACATCATATGTAAACTATGTAGAATCAACCTGTAGAATTAAGGTTAAGATAAGAGCATGGGCTTCAGAGTGGCATCTACCTGGATTCAAATCTTGCCTCTGCCACTTATTCTCTGGGCTTGCCTCAGTAAGTAGTTAACTTCTCTGTGTCTTGGATTCCTCATAAGTAAAAGGAGGATATTAAATGTTTTCTTCATGGTGTTACGGAGAGTATTAAATGAGTTAGTATATATCTGTAGGGTTTAGAACAGTGCCTGGATGTGGTAAACTATCAGTCAACTTTAATGTTTGTAAATTCAACCAAAATTTATTGAATTTCTACTATATACCAGGCACTGTGCCGAGCACTGTGAATACAAATGACAAGAAAGGAAGAAGAAAAAAATTAATGTTTATTGAGTTTTCATGAATAAATCACTCTGATAGGTGTTTCACATACATTATCCTAATTAGTTTTTAATTAGTAACCTTATTAGGTAGATATTATTTGCCCTGTTTTTTAAGTGAGGAACACAGGTAAGGAGAGATTAACCATGTTTCTTAAGGTCACAGAGTTCGTAAGTGGTAAAACAGGGATTCGAAGCCAAGACTAGGTTCAATCCTGCTTTTGCTATAGATAAGACATATCCCTGTCCTTGAAGAATATATATATACAAAGTAGAGATATTTACCTAGAGGAATGAGGAATTCCTTGGGGTGTCAGAGAAATGACATTTGAAAGATGAGCAAGATTTCTCCAGAAGAAGGGCATTTGGGGGGTGGAAGGGGAAAGGAGTAAAATATCCACAGATTGAGAGGCACAAAAAAATGTCTGAAGTATTGGAGGACCAGCAAAGAAAATGACCAAGAATGCTGTCTCCGTGAATGGGAACTTGGGTGACAGTCCAACAGTCATCCCACACAGCGTGTTGCTACTTGCAGTGATGCCAGGAATTCAACTCTGCTTACAACATCAGCGGTTTCTAACTGTAAGTGCTAAACTGCTTTGCGTCACTGCCTCTTCCCAGCAGCCCAAACATAGGCCTACCTAAGCTGCGCACATCTTTAAGGTATTTCTGCTGTCCTCCTTGGCTGCTGGCCCCCACCTCAATTTATGTTACAGCATTTACTCCTCTCATTGTGTCTCGATCATTCTGCAACAGCTTCTAGAGCTGCTTCATCAGTTCCATCTGCTTGAGAACATATATTTTCCCAAGATTTTTCAGCCCTGACTCCATTCCAGGCAAAATGAATCTTCTGCATTGTTACTAGGCTATTTCCTACAGACCTCTCTTAGAACCATTATTATGTTGTAATGACTGTCTATGTGCCTCTTTTCCCTCAAGTGAATTCCTTAGAGCAAGCAACGGGTCTGTTCATCTCCATTGTCTAGTCCAGGGCCTAACACATAAACATTTGATAAATAAATGAACAAATGCATAAATGAATGATAACACAAAGGCCCTTGCCAGACACTTAAGAACCTGCATCTGATGGATCCACCCATCCTATCCAATATTCCCTTCCAATAACCTTAACAAGACAAATTTTAGGCTGGTCGTCTTGTTACTCAGTCTTTCCCCTACCACTCTAACCATTATCCAAGCTCCCCACTGCCTCTTCCTTTACCTTCAATCATACAAGATGCTTTTTTCCACCTACACAGTTTTGCTAATCTTTACCAGCCTGCAAAGCCAAATCCTCTCTTCTCTGCCAACTAAGATCAAACATTTTCCTCACGATGTGCAAAACATTCAGGTATCCTTCCCTATTTCCCATCCCTAAGATTGTTTTTCAGAATTTTCTTTAACTTTTGAACCCTCTAACACTCCTTCGACCCGTTTATCACCCTGAAGTTATTTTATACAAGCGTATTTGTCTTCTCAAAGCCAGGGAGTGTCATTTCTTGTCACATTTTTTTCTGTCATTACCCAATGCTAGACATATAGAAGTTTTTTAAATAAATGAATAAGCGAGAAGCTGGTAGATTCAGAATGGCTACTTAATGGCTAATCTAACACAGTACTATCCAAAAATATTTCTAGTAGGAATAATAAATCATTATTTCTATTATCATTAAGTATGATACATGGACAGGGAATTTTATGAGGAACCAGGCTAATTCTCCTCTGCTACGAGAACTGAAATATAACTGACCTTTGCCACGTGTAAGGATTTTCAGGGGATATGATGCAACATACCTAGATTCAAGACTACGCAACTGTTCCATGGTCGGATCTTGCTGGTTGGAGGACTCGACGTCTGCTCCTTTAGCAAACAGGCTCCAGAGCCTGTAGATTTGATCCGCACTCCTGGGTCCAGCTCACAACGTACGTGTACTTCAGCCCTCACTCTGACCCCTGAAGCTCTGGCAGACAGCCACACCGTTTCCATCCAAATCTCATCTGGAATGAGCAGCCCCATCTTCTTTGCCAGAATAGGCTTTAGCCCTAAACCAAGTTAGGGCAGCTGTTCGCCAAACTCAGAGATGACGCTTGATTCTAACGATCAATATGGAGCCGAGCCACTGAGGAGAAAATGACAGAATGGAAAATAATGATGCTCAATTTCCAGAGCAACTGCCATAATATATTTTTAAAGGATCTATCTAGTTGACTCTGGCCTGTAGGGCTTCAGTAAAACTTATCTTCGTTTATATTCTTTTTAAAAAGAATGTAAACGGAATATTTACAAAAGCTTCTTTTAACAAAATTAAGTTGAAAATCTTGGAATTAAGGAAATTTTAAACAGTTTTAACACAAATAGAAGGAAGATGGAAAGAAAACAGAAAGGAAAGGAATGCTTTACAATTCTCCTTTCTCAATTATTCATTGGTTCCCTCTAAATGTCTAAAACTTCAAAACATCAAAATGTAAACTGATTATCTGGCCCAAACTGGTCAAATCTCGCTCTCAGGTTGCTTTAACCCGAGATAAAAAGAAGGTCACAATCAATGGCAGAAGACTACAACCTGGCTCTTGTCCCCACAATTGTGTAGTAATGCCAATTTCCCTGTTCTTCCCAGGAGTAGTAGCTCACATATACTCCACGATGCCATCTTTCATAGTCTAGTTCCTAGAACTATTTACACCAAAAATGACAGCTTCTGCTCCTGTAACATGACGAAGTCAAAATCGCCAGTGCCCAGAAAAGCTGCCATCACTCCTGCCTATGCCCACTGAAGTCACTGATCCCCATAACAGTTCCAAGGAAAGTGGGCAATAAGGCTGCACCAAGTCTGCAATATGCTCCCTCCCAGAGGCAATGATATTGCTGCTAACGTCTACTTATGTTCTTGGGCCACCAATCCCCAGCAGCTGGCCATGCCCAGTGCTGAGGGTGCTACTGGCTAAGGAAGTTGACCTCTGAAGCTACCAGTTTGGTGGCACTAGTGTAACTGGCAGTATGTGTGCTTAAATCACATCGATATTTTCATGAAACCGCTCTTTCTCGTTCTTATAACTTCTTGCCTTAGGGCTTTGAAACAGTGATGTGGCTGATCTGGAATGATAACTACTGGGTACAACACCCCTGCCCTTTTTTTTTTTTTTTTTTTATTTATTTTTGGTTGTGTTGGGTCTTCGTTTCTGTGCGAGGGCTTTCTCTAGTTGCGGCGAGCGGGGGCCACTCTTCATCGCGGTGCGCGGGCCTCTCACCATCGCGGCCTCTCCTGTTGCAGAGCACAGGCTCCAGACACGCAGGCTCAGTAGTTGTGGCTCACGGGCCCAGTTGCTCCGCGGCATGTGGGATCTTCCCAGACCAGGGCTTGAACCCGTGTCCCCTGCATTGGCAGGCGGATTCTCAACCACTGCACCACCAGGGAAGCCCCCCCTGCCCTTTTAAACCAGTCTATGGACTTGCACCAACCTCTGAGTATTTATCAACCTCTTATTCTCTCTTCCCTGGGATCAGATTCTTCAGAAGGGGTTACTCATGCAACTACTCTTCATTTAAAAATCCACTTAGTACCCGGTCAGCTCACAAGTCCTTAACATATGCCCAGATAATCTTGAATTCCAGGACCTGCCTGCTGCAAATATGTATTTTCTTTTATTGAGAGTATTTACGTCAAAGACAATAAGAAATGGTTTTACCTTTGTTTATACCAAGTGGTGGACAAACCTAGAAGTTCAAAACTTAAGTTGCTATCAGCTCAATTTTGAGTACTTGGTAGTTTTGTTTTTCTTTGTTTTCTTTTGTTGTGTCTCTAGAAGTAACCTCATGACCTTCTTTAAATAAGTGAAAATCTGTGTCCTAATTCTAAGAGAAGCCCTCAAAACGTTAACAGGAGATGGTAAAATACTTAATATCAAGAAAAGAAGTTCCGAGTTCCTAACAATTCATTTAAAACTGCAGTAATCAACTGAATTTGCATTTCATAACTGGTATCACAATGTAAGGATCTTAAGACTCCCTTTGACAATTCTGTGATAAAGAGAGCTTTTCTAACTTGAGGACCCCAGTGAAAGACCCAGAAGAAAACCTACTTCTGAGGGTTCTGAATGCCCTGGCTGCTACTGCTCTGGCCTCCCCATCACAGCTGGATGACCAGGAAATATGAAAGCTCTCAGACAGACTAATTCTGTGTCATCTATTTTAAACTGCTTTGTAAAATGAAATCAGACGTGCCTGCAATTCTAGGAATGCCTGCTAAGCCTCCTACCAACTTCTCAAGTCAATCACCATCCCATCCACCTTCAAAAAATATTTAGCTAAAAGGATATATTGCTTCCAATGAGGTCCTGTGTTATTTAAAAGTACATTGTAAAACTGGGGCTGGGGGTGTGCTACATTTAACCCATGAAAGAGTGAGAGAGAAAACAGGGCATTTTCCTAGGACAAAGGAGCATGTCTCCACTAAATAGATGAACACGTAGCATATGAATGGCAGGCAGTCTTTCAGTAGTTTCTCTGTGATACCCACAGATGCAACTTTTTCATTTTCATGTTGGCTTCTTTTAAATGCCATGATGCCAGGTAAATGTACAATTCATTATTTATGTTTCACTTGCAGACTAGCATAATGTTCAAAGTATTTCACTGATATTTTTAGGCAGCACACTATCTTAAGAAATACATAATCAACTAACATTTTTCAATTTTTGACACATCTCAAAATAGCTTTTAAATCATTTCATGGTTTCATTTTCAGGAAGTTTGTAATCCATGGTAGGTCAATCTGCTAGTTGGAGAATGGAACTTAAGGATATACAAATCAAAGGATTCAGCTGTCATATTAGCAAGCTGGCTTCAACCCATGTCACGCCCTCAGACCACAGCCATGAGCCCAGCCAACGACCTAAAGTATGCAGGACCCTAGTTATAGGGAAATTAGATGAGAACGTACATACAGAACAGCAAAAACTCGTAACTGTTGGTAGAAAACTCCCCAAAGCCCATGACTTCTTGAAAGGAATTCATTTTTGCACCTAAAGAAATGCATAATTTGTATCTACACCTTTCAATTTTCTGAGAATATAGATGGCCCCAAGAATATTGCTACCTTTCACTGTCCTGAGAACAGAAAACATAAACCAGTTTCATGTGCTGATTAACTTTCAGGCAATCAGCTCCAAGAAGATAACAGCACTCCTTAACTGTAGGAATTCAGAAAACCTTCAAAGAAGACTACCAACTCCAGCTGAGTATCACAGTGGAGATTTATCAAAAGCATGAAAGAACTCCAGTTGCCTCGCTGACCATCTTTTGTTAGCTGACTAATTTACATGTGAATTATGGATCCAGTCTCTTCGAAGATTCAAGTTAACTTTTTTGTGTGGTAAGAACACTTAATATGAGATCTACCCTCTTAGCAAATTTTTAAGTGTACAGTACAGTATTGCTAGCTACAGGCACAGTGTTGTACAGCAGATCTAGAACTTATTCACCTTGCATAACTGAAATTTTATACCCACTGAACAGCAGTTCCTCATTTCCTCCTCCCCCCAGGCCCCTGTTTCTGTTTCTGAGTTTCTATGAGTTTGACTATTTTAGATACCTCATCTAAGTGACATTATGAAGTATTTGTCCTTTCGTGACTGGCTCATTTCACTTAACATAATGTCCTCCAAGTTCATCCAGGTTGTCACATATGGCAGGATTTCCTTATTTTTCAAGGCTGAATAATATTCTACTGTATGTATATACCACATTTTCTTTATCCATTCACCTGTCAATGAACATTTAGGTTGTTTCCATATCTCGGCTATTGTGAATAATGCTGCAGTAATCATGGAAGTGCATATATCTCTGTAAGACCCTGATTTCAATTATTTGGGCTACATACCCAGAAGTCAGATTGCTGGATCACATGGTAATTCTATTTTAAAATTTTTGAGGAACCACCATACTATTTTCCATAGTGGCTGCAGCATTTTCCATTCCCACCAACAGTGTTCAAGGGTTCCAATTTCTCCACATTCTCTCCAACGTTTGTTATCTTTTGGTTTTTTGATAACAGTCAACTATTTGATAGTAAGTTAACTTTTGATAGTAAGTTATAAAGATTTAAAGGCTTTCTTATGTTCTCTCTGTTATTTAAAAAAGGTGAAGTAGGAACACTAACTGTGCTATTGGAGCTGTGTATTCAACAAACATTTATTGAGCACTTATGTTCTGTCAGACATTATATCAGGTACAGGAAATGGAAAGTGAGTAAGACTGACCTCACCCTTAAGAAGCTTAATGTCTTTAGACCCCTGCATTGCAATAGTATGAAGTATGATGTGTATGTGGAAAGCAGTGGCTGTATCTCTCCCAGAGAGGACACTAATAAGTGACTGCAGTATGGTTTGTTATGTGCTAAGCTAGGGGAATGCACATGGGCCTATGCACAGAAACCATACCGGAGACTGGGGCTGGAGGGTGGCCAGGGAATACTGCTCAGAGAAAGTAACACTGGAGCTGCGATTTGAAGGCTCTGTGGAGCAGGCTAAATGGGCCGTGAAGATGGAAACCAAGATATCACCTGCGTTATGATGAAGCTGATTAGAGTCAGAGATTGGGTTTGTAGTCAAGTGAGGCTGCTGATACTGTCTGCCCCCCACCCCATCCCATCCCGTTCTGGGCACTGCCAGTGCTCCAGGGGGAATTTGGGGTCTGCAGAACAGGACTACTACCTCACACTGGAAAGCAGAGGGAAGAAAAGGCACAGAATCCCCCATCCTTAGAGTAACTCCACCCAATTAAGAAATGTGGACCAACGGCTTTCAAATACCAGTTAGGAAACAGGAAGAGGAAGGGGTGGGGTGAGAAGCCAAGTAGAGAATCTCTCCAAGTGAAAATAAGAAGGGTAGAAACTAAATGCTCCTCTCCACCACCGCCATCATCTCTCACTTAGATTCGTGTATTAGTTTCTTAACTAGTCTCCCTCCTTTCACTATAATCCATGCTCCACACAGTAGTTCAAATAATATTTTTTATTGTGGTAAAATACACATAATGCTATGTGTCACATAATGAATTGTGTCCCCCCAGAATTTACACGTTGAAACTGTAACCCCTAATGTGACTGTATGTGGAGTGAGGGGGTAATTAAGGTTAAATGAGGTCATAAGGGTGGGAACCTAATCTGATAGGATTAGCGTCCTTATAAGAGGAAACACCAGAGAGCAGCCTGCTCACCCTCTCTCCAAGCGCAGGGCATAAAGGCCATGCGAGCTCACAGTAGCAAGGCAGCCATCTGCAACTCAAGGGGACAGCACCAGACATCAACCCTGTTGGAACCTTGATTTTAAATTTCCCAGCCTCCAGAATCATGAGAAAATTAATTTCTGTTGCTTAAACCACCCAGTCTGTGGTATTCTGATATGGCGGCCCAAGCTAACACACACAGCATAAAACTTACCACTTTAACCATTTTAAAGTATGCAATTCAGTGGCATTAAGCTCATTCTCAATGTTGTACAACCATCACCACTGTCTACTTCCAGAATCTTTTCATCACCCCCAAAAGGAAATCCTGCACCCATGAAATAGTTGCTCCCCATTTCCCACACTCTCCAGCCCCAGCAATAACTAATCTGCTTTCTGTCTCTATGAACTTGCCTATTCTGAATATTCATAACCATGGAATCAAACAACATGTGGGGAGCGCTCATTATTCAGGGTGGCTGAGGGGAGGAGGGGAAGACAACACTCAGGTCTGAGCCTTGAATAACAATCCCGGGGGAGCTCTTCACCAGAACAGAGGGGAGAGGAAGGGAAAGAAGCAAAAGATTCGAATTTTGGTAAAGTCGAGCCTGAGTTTCTCTGAGGGAAAAAGTTAAGAGACATTTCAATATTTCAATATATGGATCTTGCATCCAGTAAAAAAAAAAAAAAAAAGGAATAATGGGATATATATTTGACTGGGGATGACAGGCTTTAATTTTTAAGTAAAAAAGCCATGGGTTTTCATGAAACCACCCAGTGAAATTCCAGAACACGGGATGAGCCTGGGAATCATTGACATTTAAGAGGCAATTATCGAAGAGGCCTTTGAAGGAACTAAGGGGCTTCCAGTGATGTATGTCAGAGAATATCCAGAAGATTCTGGTATGACAGGGTCCGGACACCTCGGCCCAGAGTCTTTGTTGAGTTTGGTTTTCATTTGTACCTCGAGCATCCAATTCTATGTCTAAAACTTAGTGAATTCATTATTCTAGGGGAGCAGCAAACGTATGTTCTTTGCAGATGCCTTTTCAGTAGAGAGAAGGCTTTCCTCCAACCGCTACCACTTGCCAGGACTTGGAACCTAAAATGCTCATTTCCTTCCCAGTGTCACCAGAAAACTGGGAAAAACAGAGCAGAAGTACTAATTTTCCTCCACTCCTGAATGTGTCTCCCACACAAGAGGAGGCTGAGCCCAGTATTCTAGAATAGGAATAACATTTTCCAGATAATATAAACATGGACTATATAAAGTAATTACTCATTAGTTATTATCCCCATTTTTCATCTTAAGTTTTAAAGAATTTAAAAAAAGAAAACGAGAGCCCACTAAGATGACTATATATGGGACCCAGTGCTCTCTTGACTAAACTGATATACTAAGTACAGAACACACACATTTTATTTATTAGGATACCAGCCATGGAGCCCAGCAGTGAAGCAGGTGGAAACGCTCAGGGACATGGCCAAGGCGTCTGTGATAGATTAAATTTTAGCATTAGTGCTTCGCTTTAAACCTTCTGAGTGACTAAACCCAGGCCAGGCATCCAGCCATCCAAATCTAGAGCTCCCTGTACGTTTCCCCAGGGATTCCACACACTCCGTTCTCATCTGAAATGTTTTTATAGTGATGATAAACCAACTCCAAACAGAAAAGCCCTAAAACACATGGTCTCTGTTACCGAAGAATGGGTTCCGATGTGTTTCTATTATCACTATGCATCCTGGCTCTTCTGATCGCTTGCAAATGTTGTGGAAAATGTGAAGGTACATCTAGATAGAACCTGAGGGCAATTAACCCTACCAAGTAAAATACCATTCGACTGAAGATTAGGTCTTTGATTTTCCAAGACACGTTTAGGCAGGAATTTCTAGGATCCTGATAACAGCAATAACAGGCTGCAGTGAGTGAGGGCAACTCCAACTTTCTGAGGAGTCCTTTTCCACTGGGATTTGTGACGCCACTTTGGTCCCCAGGGAAAATGACCTGCTGGCTCTTCGAAGACCTCAAACTATGGCACCAAACAGTCTGTAGAGGTTGTTAGAAGTGCTCTGGGGTCAATAAACCTTAGCAAATGTGCACTGAGGCAACATGAAATAGCAGAAGAATCAGGAAGTGGCAGAAAGGGGCAGATCTAGGTTTGAATCCAGCTCTGCCACTTACCAGGTGTAAGATCTTGGGCAGATTCCTTATCTTCTCACAGGCCCTGTATCCTAGGATAGTAATATCTATTCTGCAGGGTTGTCTTAAGAATTAGAAATAACTAGCATGTTAAATGCTTAGCACAATGCCTGACACCCCATAGTAGTTCTCCTGATCAAGATCACTTTAGCAGAATCAGAAACAGGTAAGTAGTCCACAGAGAAAGAAGCATCTTTCTCAACCTGCCAGTGGCAGGAAGCAACCTGCCTTCACTCAGCTTGAAGTCCACCCAGAAGACAATCTAGTAAGGATAGAAATGCCCCAGATGAGCTGCTTCAATGGGAAAACATGTTAAAATCTCCCCTACTCTGACCAACTCTCTCTCTCTCTCTCTCTCTCTCTCTCTCTGACCCTGCAATTTGCAAAGGCACTAGCACTAAAATGGCAGCCATCAGCAGTAACAGAAGAGACACCCCTATTTGCTGCTCATTCTCCAAGGCCTCAGTTTATGTTTCCAGCATACTGATGAGTCCCTTGATTGTTATTAGTTAATTCAGTAAAAACGGTGGGAAAAAGTGACATTTCAGAGGGGAATACAAATGAACTTGAGCTGAACCATCGCATTGTCCCAAGGAGTGTGACGACGTGGGAATGAAACAATATAGGCTCCTGACAGCACTGAGGGCAGACACAAAGCATGGAATTCAGTGTGGCTAATTCCCCAGAAGGCATTTCACAAGGGCCCAAATCCTCCAAAGCATGAAAATCACACAGGCTCTTACCAAAGAGGAAGTCGGGCACAATGCATGGAAGGGCTTGGGAGCTCTGGCTGGCTGCCCGGGGCCCTGGAAAAGTTGGTTTGTGAAGCCAAACCAGCAAGGACATGCAAATACAGCAACAGCAAGGTAGAGTTGGGGAAGCTGCAACCGTAAACAACCGGCGTAACAGCGACTGTCAATGAAGGTGCTTCTTGGCAGGACAATTGTAGAAGGAAGAATTGAGAAGGAGGAATGAGCTTCCCCCACCCAACCAACTCCAATCAAGACCAAAACCTGTTTCAACCTATCAGTAATTACTGACCACCTCCTCAGGGCCCAGCACTGGATGGTAGTTATGGTAAATTCCAAAGAAATAAGACCCCTTACCTGGAGGAGCCTATTGTCTGGTTGGAAACGCAAAAACAGCTCTCATGAAAAAGTCATCCTTGTAAGATTATGTGCCTCTCAAAATCCAGATCCATGCCTTGTCACTGTTTAGCCCCAGCACCCATCCCATTGCCAGGTGCTTGATTATACTGGAGAACAGCTAAATTCAAACTTGAGATATATTGACAAGAAATAAGAGTTAAGTAGAGAAAAAGTGTGATGTAGATACTGGTGGCCAATCGAGTCTTCCCAGAAAATGTGGAAAGAGAGTGGGATGCGATACACAAAAGAGAACGTTCCAGAAAGGATGAACCACACATATAAAGACACAGTATAAGAAATTATAATCCTATGTGTTGATTTGAATTACATTTTCTTAATGTGTGGTCCACAGACCACCCACAACGGATTTTGGCCCCAGCAACTGAATTCATATCTCTGGAGAGTGGAGCCCAGCAATTTGCATCTCTAATAAGCACCTAGGCTAATGCGCATCAAAATTCGGAACCACTGGCTAAGGGATCTCAGACTTAAACAAACACACACTCCTCCTGTAAAGACAGAAAGGAAGGGAAGTAGGGGAGGAAGAAGAGATGAAGGTAGGAAGGGAGGGAGGGAGAAAAACATTTTTGACTATAGAAAACAGCTTGGGAAGGGGAGTCAGCCCACCAGGCAGGCGCCACAGTGACTGTGTGTGATCAGGAGACCGAGTCTGAACAGCATCCACAGCATGCGTCAAATGATAAAAGGCCTTCGTTAACAGAGTTTGGCTCTGTCCTAGGGGCAGGGAAGTGCTATTGTAGGTTCCTATCCAAGAGAAAGACAGGATTTCAATCTGGCAGTAGACCATGAGGTAGAAAGAGTAGGAGAGATTTTTTTTGTCAAGGAGGCAGTCTCAGAACTCTTGCCACTGTCAAAAGGTGAAGCCACTGAGTGCCTGAAACAGGCAGGGAGAATTTTAGATGAAGAGAACTAGGTAGTCTGTTTTACTGCTAACACACCTCAATTTAGGGGAAGTCCATCCACCCTCAGAAGAAAAGGGTCTGTCCTCTTCAAGACCTCTACTTCCACCTCTCGTGTCAAAGCTGCTTCTTCCGCATTCCACATGGTTCTTCAGCATCTACTTTTCTCTGACTTCAGCAAATATTGCTAAGCTTCCCATCTTTTTAAAAAAAAGTTCTTTCTCTTGACCTGCACCACCGCCCAGCTGACCATCATCAGTCTCCCCTTTCCTTTCATTATCAAATTCCTTAAAAAATAGTCCATCTTCACCTGTCCTCCCATTGTTCTTCAAACCACAGCAGTCTGCTTCTGTCCTCACCATTTTTTAAATTTTTATTTCTAGTTTTCATTTTATATTGGAGTATAATTGATTAAGAGTGTTGTGTTATAGCTTCAGGTGTACAGCAAATGATTCACTGTTCTCAGACCTAGAACGTCTCAATTAGCAAATCTAATAGGCACTCTGACAACTTTCATTTCACCTCCCAATAATATTTGCCTTCTCTCCTTGAACTCTTCTCATTTGTCTTCCATGCCACCACTTTCACAGTTTCCTTTAAACACTTTGTAAGAGGAAGAGCATCTTCTTCTCCTATGATCCTCCTATTCTCCTGCCCATTAAATGCCCCTGTTTCTGCTGTTCCTCAGAGCGTAATCATTAATCATCTTCTTTTGTTGCCTTGATCACCTAATCTCCTTGGGTGATTTCATCCTGTTACTATTGCTATGTCACAAATTATTTTAAAATTTAGAAGCTTAAAGCAACCATTTTATTACGTTCACAGACTGTGCTGGCCAACAGCTTGGAAAGGGTCCAGTGCGGAGGACTCTCCTCAGCTGCCGATGTCTGAAGCCTGAGCTGAGGGGACTTGGAAGCTTGAGTGACTTAAGGGCTAGGGACTGGAAGGAGGAATCTTTACTCACATGTCTGGGGTCTGGTTTGGGGCTACGGATAGTAGTACTGACATGTGACCTCTCCATGCGCTTGGGCTTCCTTACAGCATGGAACCTCAGACCTCTTACATGGGAGCTGAGGGCTTCAGGCACAAGTATTACAGTCAACAAGGCAGCAGTTAGATCACCCTTTCTGACCTAGCCTCAGAAGTCACACAATGTCACTTCAACCACATTTTACTGGTAACATGAGTCACATACAACTACCCAAGTTCAAGAGGAGGGAACATCAACTCCATCTCTCAAAATGAGGAATGTCAAAGAAACTGCAACCAATTTTTTTTAAAAAACCTCTAGCATTCATAGGTACAGATTCTACTATAGTTCCAAAATATTCAAGTTCAGATCTCTAGATTAATATATCTAATTGCTCTAAATTTATATATCCAGTTGCTTACTACACTACTAGCACTAATAATGGCAAAGGATTATACACACATAGCATGTGCCAGACACAGTTCTGAGAATTTTGTACTTATTAACTCATATAAATCTCACAAGAACTCTAGGAGGCAAGTACTATTATTATCATCATTTTAACAAAAATGTTAATCTTGCCTAAGCTCACGTAACAAGTACAATGGAACTAAGATACCACTCAGGCAGTCTGGCTCCAAACTGTAGTCTTATAACCAGTACACTAAACAGCACACATATTCTACAGGTATTTCAAACCCAGCATGACAAAAACTGTGCTTCAATCCACCACTCCCTCATTAAAACAAAAATGCCTTTCTGTCCTTCTTGTATATTTTCTCCTTGTTAATAATTCCACCATTCATGTAACACGCAACGAAGTCTGGGAGCCATTGCCTAGCCTCTCCCTAATCCCCCATGTGAGAACTGTCCCCAGACTGTGTCAATGAACCTACTTAAGGGCCTCATAGCTGCCACTCTTCTTCATCCCCACTACCCAAATCGACATCTTCCCCTGGATTATTGCCGTTAAGTTTTAACTGGATTCCTTGCTTCCTATCTCCTGCAATTGTGATTCATCCCTCCCACCTCCCAGAATGATGATAATAAAATGAAAATTTGATTATTATACATGTTGCTTAAAACTCTTCCAAAGCTCCCAATAGAATAAAGTCAAAATGCTAGTGTAACACACAAAATTCCCTCTGATCTGGCTTCTGACTGCTATGACCCTGGCCTCCTGTTCCTACCTAATGGGCTAAACTCTGTCCATACCAGTCACTTGCTATTTCCTAATTTGCCACCTGTTTCTTGCTTCCCTGCCACCACACATCCTCTACAGCTCCTTCTGCCTTGAACATCTTCCTTCCTGTTCCCTTTCCAATCCCCAATCACCTGGAAAACTCTTACCCATCAAGATCCAGCATCCCTTCATGGATACTTTCCTCAAGGAGAGTTGATTACTTACTCTTGTTCCATCACTGTACAAAATCCTGTCCCAGCACTCAACACATAATGTGATCACGTTTTACATCTCCATCTCCCTTATTTTATTACTGGCTCCTAGAGGACAGAAAGTTCATCTTATCTTTGCATTCCCAGTGCCTGGTATGTCACAGATGTTCAATAAATGTTTGTTGAATGAATGAATAAAAGAAGTCACAATACATAGTGATATTTGATATATACAAAATAAAGAAGAGGGAAAATTTACAACATCTATCCTAGAAACCTGGAAGAGTAGTAGAAAAATGAACAGAAATGAGAAAATTAAAAGGCATGGAGGCCAGGAATTCAGTTTGAGGTGATTAAAGAAAAGGATGGATTTGGTTTTTCACAGGTTGAACTGTATTTGTACCAGGAGGTGGTTAGAAAAACAGGATCAGAAAATAAATGAAAGTTCAAGGTTAAGATTATAGATTTGAGGACTAAAATAGATGAGATGATTATTATAACGAACAGAAAAGTTTTCCAATTATACAAGAGTAGAATGAACAATTTTATTAAACTTACTCTAAAAGGAAAACCTTAAAGGGCTTCCTAAACATGGTTTCAAATAATAATCACAAAAGTAATATTTAATGGAATCATAGTTTATCATAATCCTTTCAAAAGGCAAATTATAAAAAAGAAAATAAATGAAAGGCTCATCCAGAAAGAACTCCTTCTTAGGACAGTACCCAAACCAAAAGCAGGAACCTCTAGGACTAGTTAGGACTGGGTCACTGTTTCTTCCTTAGAACACTGCCTCACGGCTATTCTCACCTCCACCTTGACAGTCACCTCTGAACACCTTTCTGGTGACGTCAGTGAACAGTAGGATATAGGAAAACTGTCTATTTCAGGTCCCTGATTTCCATGTTCTCTGCAAAGCCTTACGAACTCATCAGGTATTATATTAATATTGTACAGATGTTGCTTACATCTACATGATGCCAAAACGACCGGTAAAAAGGCAGAAAAATAAAACAAAACTGACAAAAAATAAAAACATACAATCAACTTGTTATATAAGCCAGCTCATGAGATAAGGTATAAACAACTGATTGTTACAATTACACAATACTAAATAACTTATCTGATTTTTTTTCCTGAATTGACCTCTGTGTGTGTGTGTGTGTGTGTGTGTGTGTGTGCGTGTGTCTACCATGCAGACACAGCCAGTGACTGACAGAGGAAATGTGCTTTGTGACAATATAGCCAGCCCAAACAGGCAAAAATCAACAAGAATACATGATTACTTCCTTGATAACCCAACATAGGTGGGGCACTGGAAAATGTTTGGGACTAGAAAACACCTATCCCCCTGGGACTTTTATATAATCTACCACAGTGGACAAAGTAGTTCCAATCCAGGTTTTGTGATTTACACTATCACCAGGCTAGTCCACTTTGCTTACAGCTTCCTAAATCTCCCTTCTCTATCAGTCTTAAAACCACATCCAAACAGACTATGCTGTTAATAAAGTGTGTTGCAGCTCTGCTCCCCTGGACTGATACAGCCCTATCATATTGGGCATGAAGTCCAAGACTCTCATTCTTGGGCTTTTAAAGCACTTCACACTTCTCATCCCTCATCCCTCCCCCTCTCCTTGGGAATCAGACCATCCTGGAGTATAACACCAGAAATACCTGATTCCACACTGAGCCTACGACAGGACCCTCCCCAGACTCTCCTGGTCTTCAGACCTATACCAGGCACACATTAGAGTCAGGCAGACCTGGGATTGTGATCTAAATTGTATCACTTATTAGCTGTGTGATTCTATGCAAGTAACTCAACTTCTAAGAAATTACTTCTTTACCAAAAAAAAAAAAAAGGGAATAATAATAGCAATCTGATGGTCTTGACATGAGGATGAAGACGACACGGGTAAAGCAATCACCACAGCCCTGGACCATGAAGATGCTCAGTGAATACCCACCCTCCCTCCTTTTCCTCCATGCAGTTCCATCCTGTTTGGGGCTCCTCTTGCACTGTCCACACAGGACAGTCTCAGCTCCTAGGTTTCTGTTAATACTTGCCACCCATGTGTCAAAAACATAGGTTTAGAGACTGAATTTGAGGGAGGTGACAATTACTCCAATCAAAATTAAACTATACTTTGAGTATACTGACGAATTGTCTTCTCATATATACTTTTAGATGGCTCATTGGATAGGGTACCTTTGCATGACATTTTCACTTGTAGATTTCTTCATTTTTAAAAAATAAAATCTTAATATGTTTGTATTCACATATATTACATATACCCACAAATATATATAACTATATGTACTTAATTGCAGAAATGCTTACTATTTACTGAGCCCTCGTGCTGTGCCAGGCACTGTGCAGAGATAGCTCATTTAATTCTCAGAGTGACCCTACCAGAGAAGTACCATTATTACCCCTATTTTACAGATGAGGAAACTGAGGCTTAAGAATGTTAAGTAATTTAACCACACAGCTAGTAAGTAAACATTAGCACACTCAAAATTGCTAAGTAACCAATTGCATTCCTGATACTTGTGTTTTAATTGAAAGTACAGAGGCCATGGTTTAACTGCTTTTTTTTTTTTCTGGTAGAGATAGACATTTTTTAAACAATTTTTATTGGAGTATGGTTGCCTTACAATGTTGTGTTAGCCTCCAATGCACAACAAAATGAATCAGTCATGCACATACAGATATCCCCTCCCTTTTGGACTTCCCTCCCATTTAGGTTACCACAGTGCATTAGGTAGAGTTCCCTGTGCTAACTTCGAATGAAGCTCACTGCTGAGCTCCAAGCAGAAGATAAACAGGAGGATAGGCATTACTTTAAGAGAGTGATGGGTCAAAAAGGATCTTTTTGACCCACCTCCTAGAGAAATGGAAATAAAAACAAAAATAAACAAATGGTACCTAATGAAACTTAAAAGCTTTTGAGCAGCAAAGGAAAACATAAACAAGACGAAAAGACAACCCTCAGAATGGGAGAAAATATTTGCAAATGAAGCAATTGACAAAGGATTCATCTCCAAAATTTACAAGCAGTTCATGCAGCTATATATCAAAAAAACAAACAACCCAATCCAAAAATGGGCAGAAGACCTAAATAGACATTTCTCCAAAGAAGATGTACAGATTGCCAACAAAAACATGAAAGGATGCTCAACATCACTAATCATTAGAGAAATGCAAGTCCAAACTACAATGAGGTATCACCTCACACCCGTCAGAATGGCCATCATCAAAAAATCTACAAACAATAAATGCTGGAGAGGGTGTGGAGAAAAGGGAACCCTCTTGCACTGTTGGTGGGAACGTAAATTGATACAGCCACTATGGAGAACAGTATGGAGGTTCCTTAAAAAACTAAAAATAGAACTACCATACGACCCAGCAATCCCACTACTGGGCATATACCCTGAGAAAACCATCATTCAAAAAGAGTCATGTACCACAATGTCCATTGCAGCTCTATTTACAATCGCCAGGACATGGAAGCAACCTAAGTGTCCATCGACAGATGAATGGATAAAGAAGATGTGGCACATATATATAATGGAATATTACTCAGCCATAAAAAGAAACAAAACTGAGTTATTTGTAGTGACGTGGATGGACCTAGAGACTGTCATACAGAGTGAAGTAAGTCAGAAATAGAGAAACAAATACCATATGCTAACACATAATATGGAATCTATAAAAAAAAAATGGTTCTGAAGAACCTAGGGGCAGGACAGGAATAAAGACGCAGACGTAGAGAATGGACTTGAGGACACGGGGAGGGGGAAGGGTAAGCTGGGACGAAGTGAGAGAATGGCATGGACATATAGACACTACCAAATGTAAAATAGCTAGTAGGAAGCAGCCGCGTAGCACAGGGAGATCAGCTGGGTGCTTTGTGACCACCTAGAGGGGTGGGATCGGGAGGGTGGAAGGGAGGGAGATGCAAGAGGGAGGAGATATGGGGATATATGCATGTGTATAGCTGACTCACTTTGTTATACAGCAGAAACTAACACACCCTTGTAAAGCAATTATACTCCAATAAAGATGTTAAAAAGAGAGAGAGTGATGGGAGTTGTAACCCGAAGCCTCCTTCAGCTTCTGCCCCAGAGATCTGGGAGGCTGCGCCGGCCCGGTGCGCGTCTGTAAACTCCCGCGGGTCTGGCGCGTCTCTTTCTTCCAAAGTTGGAGCTCTCCTTGGTGGGAGGAGGCGGGGAGGAGGGGAGGCCAGTGACGTCACTCGGGAGCGGGGATAAAGCTCCAAGGCCGCGGTCCGGCAAGGACACTGCCCCAGGAGCAGAGTGGGCTGTTCCGCTCGGGGACACTCGCTGCGCCCCCGCCCCAGGAAGGCCGTGCCAGGAGGCACCATGCCCCAAAACGTGGTCCTGCCGGGCCCTGCGCCCTGGGGCTTCAGACTCTCGGGGGGCATAGACTTCAACCAGCCTTTGATCATCACCAGGGTAGGTGTTTTCCGTTCTTCTGCTGCAAGTCGGGGACTCTGGCGTGCCGCGGGCCCCCCTGCAGAGAAGAGTGGCCAGCGAGGTACTGGGGTGCGCTGGGTGGGGCCTCGGCTTCTGGTTCACGGTTCGAGGGAGGGCAGCACCTTGGCAAACTAGGTCTGGAGGATGCAGAGCAGCTTAGAGAATTAATCAAGTCAGTTCCAGTGGTCTCTGTCTGCAGCCTGTTGGCCTCCAGCAACTTTCCGAGGAGAGACGAACGGACGGCGTGGTTTCCCTGCGCTCAGAGAAGCCGAGGCTGCGGGGTGGGCTGCCTTCTCGCCCTCCACTCCGGGTCTCCTTTCAGTAACAGATGAGATGGGGTCCAGAGAAGGAGAGACAGTGGTGGTTGTTAGTTGGAGACAGACAGGCAACTGAGCACTTTCCCTGTCTGGAGGAAAACTTCAGCAGGGCGCTGTTCTCAGGGCAAGACCAAGTTGGAGGCGCTCATATCAGCCCACACAGGGACAATATCACTAATCTGGATTCCTAGGTTTCCAGGCATTTTGAATAAATATTTTCCAAAGCTGGAGCTTGGCTTAGAAATCATCATCTACAACTCAAACTACAAAGAAAATGTGTCAGATAGTTTCGTTTACCTGATGGAGAACCATCCTCAGCCTAATAACTCTGAATACTTGACCATCAAAGTCAAGCTTTCCTTACTTAATATTCTCTAAAGTATTGTCTAATTAAGAAGAAAGAAAATGGATACTTCAGGATCTGTCGTCAGTAAATTTCTAGTTGGTCTAGTTGATTTTTTTCCCCAACATGTGTTTGTCTTGACAGAAAATTATTATTATTTCAATTTTCACATATAAAGCCCATTAAACCTAATTTTAAAACATAAACTTTCAGAATATTTATACCTTTACTATGCTTTATTTTGTTCCTTACTGCTTATACTACATTTTATAAATGTATACTTTATAATCTGATATCCTCACATAGGCTTTGAACAAGGTAATACTTTTTAAATTCTGTTCTACTTACGAGTTCTAAGAACGAATGGCTTTTTAAAATATCTCAAAACATGTATCCATGGAACAGATGCATACCATGGAACATTTCAAGCTTTGTTTTCCATTTTTTGAAAACATATAAACATATCTGACATGTGTTTTCATATGAGACATGAAAACTTAACATACCCCAAAAATGTTCCTAAGTAAATTAGGCAGAAAATGGTTCAGTGACCTGAGCCAAGCAATGCCTTTTATGGATTTACCAAAGGAAACAGTCTCCATTTTCTCTACGAAGAAATATTTTTAAAGTTTCTGAAGTATAGTGTTCATTTGTTTATATTAAATGAAATAAGCTTTTGAATTCTTACAAAGGATAAACCATATTTATATTAAACCTTAAAGGAATAATTTTGTCAAAAAAATCCTGTCAGTGATTTATAAAAGAAATATCTCGCTATTACTGTGGAACATGTCAATATGATTAATCTTATGTTTGATATGTTGAGTTGTTTGATATGTTGTGTGTTTATTTCAAAGCAGAACTTAACATTTTGCAGTTGACTGCAGGAGCTATCGGTAAATATATTTGATCTGATGACAGTTATTGTTTGGGAAGCCAATTCCGTTTGAATTTTTAACTCATAACTAATTTGTATCACTCATATTGACACTTGGTTCAATGACAGTGCACGAACACATATGATTATTTCATTTGACTACGGCTTTTCTCTTTAATTAATTTAACTCAAGGAGAGCAGGTGAACTAAACTGTTTTGTATTCCAAGTGTACCCAAAGCCATTCACATAAATAGATTCTTGTTGAATAAATGAAAACATATTCACGTGAACTTTTTTGCCTTAGTGAACACCTAATTGAGAGTATTTCCACTGAAATTATAAGAATATTAAAAATCATTTGAAAAAAGACTAAAAAATATTATACAAACATAATTATCAGTGCTGTAATTAGGTAGTAGAATCCTATTAATATTTTTATACTGTGTTAAAAGGTAGTGAATGAGACTGTGTGTGTGTTAGTATACTCTTTTGCCTGCTATGCACTCTTCTAAGCCCTATATATGCACTCACTTAAATCTCACAATAATCCTATCGGAGTAGTAGTAGTAATATCCCTTTCTGCAGATGAGGAGAGTGAGGCTTCAAGAGATTCATTAACCTGTCGATGACCACAAGTGGCAGGACAGAATTTGATGCAGGTCGACCTGCCTCCAAAGCCTGCATCCTGAAGCCCACACACGTGAAAGATTCTGCTTATTGTACAGATATTTCCAAACAGGTGTTTTGTGCCATGCAACTCATCACCTGGTCCTACTGATGCTACATCTTTAAGATCTACCACTTTCCTTTTTTTCTACCACTGTCCCCAGGCAAGATTTCCTAATTTCACACCTAGCTGTTGTCTCCCCTCTCCAATTCACCCTGCATATTCTTACCAGCCATCTTTGAGATGGTTGCTGGTTGCTCCTATCTTCCCCATTCTTAAAAATCCTTCAGTGGCATCCACAGTTTATAGAGAATAAAATGTGTGGTCTTCAGCACAAAATTCATGGCTTTCACCCTCTCTCCCAGCTCAAGTTTTCAAGTTCATTTCCTCCCTCTCTTCCTCCTCTCTCCTTTCCTCCTCTCACTCCATAAATAGGTAGTGGTGCCCATACTCCGGAGCACTTATGATTTCTGTAACATGGCTTTGCTCCTGCTATCATTTTTCTCCAGAATTCTCTTCCCCACCCACTCCACTGTCCTCTGTGCCTGTGGAAACCCATTCAAATACCACTCCTCCAGCCTTCTTCCAGTAGTCATCATTTCATCCATTTAATTACTGTAGCTCTTGACCTACAACCTCTCCTTATAACATGCCTTGTACCACAGATGGTTGAGTACATCTGTATCCCACAGATTGAATGCTCCCCCCTCAGGGCAACAACTGGCAAATTTGGCAGCTGTTCAGTGCCAAGCACAGTGTCTAGTACCTCATACAGGTCACAGAATACAAATAGACACAATATGAGTGAATACATTGTTCACTTTTGACATAAATTTCTTTTCATAATAGGTGCAAACTGTGTCCTCAGAAGTATTCCACAATAAAGAAAAAGGAGAACTGTTTTATTGTTAATTGATTTGTCTGTTTTACATAAGTTCTTAAGCATACAAAGAAGGAAAATGCCAATGCCTGCACTTAACACCACAAAAAGTCCCATGAATGAGATATAGTCCTCAAGTCAATTAAATCACTTTTTGTCCTACAAGCAGTGCCCTCCCCTCCCTTCCTCACACTCTACAAAAGCAGATTATAGAAATGCTTCTTCGACAGTGGTCCTCTGCTCCACCCTCTGCTGGGGGCAGGGTTTACAAAGTAATTCTCTCCATCAGCTGAAATTACAATTCACAAAATTAGGACAAAGGATCCCCACCCTACAATTGTTTACCATCCAATTAATCAGCTGGGTGAAACTTTGTATCATAAAAAACATTAGAAGTAAGGTAAATCAAACACCAGACAATCTCAAAAAATTTTTTGAGCCATTGGTTGTGATACGATTTGTAGGAAAGCAGTTTCTAGGCAAGGGTGTGCTCTACTTCGTGCAATATGAATTTAAGTTTCGGATGTTCAGCATGCGGCAGGGAGTTGCTATTGCAAACACCATATATAACTGGCCTAGACATTTCACAGAATAAAGTTTAAGGTTCACATCTCTAAGCGAGCAGCTGTTTTTTTTTTTTCTGGCAAGAAGGTTCTAAGGAGTCTCTTTCTTTCTTAAATGTTTGGACCACCCAGAAGGTGGATCTACTATCACAGCGAAGTTACAGATAGTTTGTTTTCATAAATGGTCCACTTTGGAATAAAGCACAAGCTTCTTTTGTATACACAATGTAAAACTACTGTACACATCTCATGCCACTATGTCCCTTCCCACTCAGTTCCTCTTTCCTCCTTTCTATACAGACCACACCCCGGATCAAGATCTCTGTAACCGAGAATGCTATATATGGACTTGGGTACCAACATAGAAAATGTTAGTGTATTCTTAAGTTTTGTAGGCTTTAACACTGAATAGTACTTTAATATAAACTATGTTTGAAATTTGAACTTTTAGAAAGAAATGTTTACCGTTGAATACAGTCTTTTTCCAGGTAGCCCTCGGTATCCTTGAGGGATTGGTTCCAGGACGCCCACTCCTCTATGCCCCCAACCCCCCCCCCCAATGATACCAAAACCCCAGGATGCTCAAGTCTCTTATATAAAATGGTATTTGCATATAACCTAGGTACATCCTCCCCTATACTTTAAATCATCTCTAGATTATTTCTAATACCTAACACAATGTAAATGCTATGTAAATATAGTTGCCAGCATGTGGCAAATTCAAGTTTTGCTTTTTGGAACTTCCTGGAATTTTTTTTCAAATATTTTCAACCCTCGGTTGGTTGAATCCTGGATGCGGAACCCACGGATTCAGAGGGGTGACTGTACTTAATTGTGTTTTGACAAAGACGTGTCTGCATGGAAGCACTGGTTCATCTGTTCCCAACATTCATACATCCCACAAGTACCTACTAAGCGCAGAAGGTATTGTATGTGGAAGGCACTGTGCGGGATACAGTCATCACTTAATGGGCTTCTACTCCCCTGAGAAGTTCATGTATCAGCAGAAGAGACATGAACACAACCATGATACAACTTGTCCAGGATTCCATGAAAAAAGTATGGCCAAAGAGATGGGCAGAGCCAGGGGAGAGAGAGTACCTGCAGGGGTGGCATTTGGGGATAGTGGAGGAGCTTGAGCTAAAGAGTTAGACAGACCCACGAGGAATTTCAAATTTTCACTGGATGTGTGACCCTAAGCAAGTTTCTTCTACTTTCTGAGCAACAGTTTTCTCATCTTAAAAGATACCAATACCAACAGTATAACAACACCATAATAGTTCTCACCTGCGGCTTCACATTAGCCTCACCCAGATAAGTGGAAAATACCCATGCCCAGGTGCTACTTGCAGAGATTCTGATTGAACTAGAAATGTAGACTGCAGCCAGGTGCTGGAGGGCTTTTGATGCCAGGTGAGGTACTGAAGTTTATTTGTAGGCAATGGAGAACAACTGAACAATGGGATTTCTCATTATTTAAATCCACGCCCCACAGGACAGCCCTTCCGTATACACTTGTCTTGCTCCATAACTATTTCAACCATTTTTATTCTTAATACAGAAATCCCACCAGGGCAATATTCTGGACTTCCCTCATGTTTCCCACAGTTAATAGGACATTGATAGATGCTTGACCTGTGATTTAAGTTAGTTTTTTCCAAATAAACCCAAGTAATAGGTTGATGTGAAAAACAGAAATCATCTAAGGGACTTGTTAAAAACACAAATTCCCTAGTTCCTCTGCTACAGCTTCTGTTTCGTGATTCCAGGCATCTGGATTGGACTGGAATATTTGTGTTAAGCAAAGACGCTCGATGATCCTTCTAATCAGACAAGTTAGAAAACATGTGCTAAGTGATTGCCAGCAGTACTATTTCCAAGGATCTCTCGAATGCTTTTGACATTTGAGACCCTAATGAAACTGAAAAATAAAGAATCCACTGAAAAACTCTTTGCCTCATTTTAGCTCTCTCTTCTCATCATTTGGGAAAATGTTAAAAATAAACTGTGAGCAATAATACAAAGTAATATAAATAAACTGCAAAGAAATAATATAAAGTCATGCTGGAAAATAATACATTCTTATGATTAAACAGATAGTTTAACTTACTAAAACCAGGCCAGTTTAGTGGCCATTTGCTGATCACTAGCGTCGCTGGACTTGAGAACTAAGAAGTGAAGGATCGTGTTTTCTCCTTGCCTCTCATCCATTTCTCTACAGATTCTTTTCTTTCTTATCAACTCCTAACGTGGAGGTCCCAGGACATCAATCGCCAGGTTGAACGCAAAGTCAGAAGTTGGTTCTGGCATCACTATCGACCACTTTTCCTATTTAACTAATGAAACCGCTGGTGACATAGCTGTACAACTGCTCCCACCTTAGTGAGAAGCCACAGGTTCTCTGAAAAAGAGAAGCAGCCTTCTTTGTCCAGCCTATCTTAGAGTTGTAATGGTAAGAGTTATTAGAAAGAGCTTTGCAAATGTAATATTTTGCATAAATATAAAATAGTTATTCACTTCCATATTAACGTTGTTAATAACATTTAGTAATATTCAGTATCTAAGTTCAGCACCCCAGATATCTCCGTTTAAAATTTATATAGACAGATACACACAACCCTACCTTCCACTCATCTGAACCAGAGCTAAGAAATAATGTTAGGCTCTTCTAAACCTAGATCGAGTATTATATATAAACCAAATTAAAGTATATTAGAAAAGCTAGGTGAGGTTTTAAAAGCAAACACACTGAGCCATGCTTTCTCATGTTTTAACTCAAAGAAAAGCATTTTGGTCTTAGAAGTTTAAAAATAGATGGTACTGATTTTGATGAACTATAGCTGGAGAAAATTAAAAGTTTGAGGTTATTTTTAGTCCTACAAGTCACATTGGGGATGGAAACTTTTATTCTTCTAACAGTTCTGAGTGTGGTAGAATTTCTAAATGGAAAAACATCTATGAAATGCCTCCAAACAGCTGAGATGTAATAATCTCCAGTTGTCCTCACCCAGCCCCCATCATCTGTCCCTTCTGGAAATTATCATGATTGCTACAGTGAGGTGATCACAGACATGAAATGAGTACAATAAACATTTTAGTGATGAGACTGAAGATCTAGGACCCATGAGAATTTGTCATTTTAGCAATTTTATTCATTTATATGAATCTTGGATCTCTCTTAGAGCCACAAAGTTAAATCGAATCGATGACTAGATGAAGCAAAGAGACAAAAAATGAATTAATGACTGATCCTCAAGTTAAACATTAGGAATGATCTAGTTTATTCCTGGAGCAGTTTGAGCTTTAAGTCAAGTTCTACATATTATTCTGATCTAAACAGTGGGAACTTGCAAAAGGAACAATGATAGGTTGACATTAATAGCCATAATCTTTGGGTATATAAGGACTAGTTATTTTTGTTTCACAAGTTCTGATTTAAATGTCCATTTCATTCATGTTTCAAGTAATTATTCATCAATTCCAAACACTGAGTATACACTGTGAAGCATTAGGAATATACATAATATTATAGACATCCTCAAGAACTTCCAGTTGGGAGAACAGACACTACACAAGTAAATAACAAACATGAAAGTACAAACTGTCTTCATAAAGGAAAACAACAGGGTGTAACAGTGGAGAATGATGGGGAGGGGGCTGGAGAAACTACGTCAGATGTCTGGGGAGGTCTCTCTGAGAACATGACATTTAAGCCTAAACCAAAAGGAGGAGAAGAAGCAACCGGGTGAAGAGTCGGGGGAAGCATTTCAGGAGCAAGTTAACAGTGTGCACAAAGCCCAGAAGAGGGTGCAAGCTTGGCCTATTTGAGGAATTAAAAGGAAATGGGACTAGCTGTAGAGCAGTGGATTGGGAGGGGCGGGGGAGTGAGAATGGTGTGAGATGATGTTAGAGAAGTAGGCAGGGTGAGACCGGGTGAGGACTATTAGGCAGTTGTAAATAGTTGGGATTTACCCAGAAAAACTGGGAGTAGGTATAGCCATCAAAACAATCATCGCCTTTAACTGTATACTCAACATGTTTTTGTTGAAATAATTTGAAATATCTGAAATAATTTCAGATTTGCCACTTCCTAAACATTTAACAACCATATTTTTCTCATATCATTTCCCCCCATATCATTCCCTGCCTCCCCTCCAAAAAAGAAACCCATGTGGATTTCTCATAGACAGCATAAGGTTAGATCTTGCTTTTTTTTTTTTTTTTTTTAACTTAGTTTGACAAACTCTGTTAAAAAACAGAACGTGATGTGTTTTTAGGCCATTTATATATAATGTAATTACTGGTATGGTTTAATTAAAAGCTACCATCTTGTTAGTTGTTTCCTATTTGTTCCATCTATTCTTCATTCATGGAGAAGAGACTGTGAGTAGATACAAACTTCTCTTGTGTCTGTGGTTCCGACGGGTTCCAGACTCTCAATGCTTAACTCATACTTGGCCTTTAGCAATTTGTTCATAATTTTAGCTAAACTCTTCTTAACAACTAGTACATTTGGCCCCATCTTCCTCCATGCTCTGGTACAGGTGAGCCCATGCTTGTCTTTCCTTGGAGACTCCCGTCTTTCCTTAGATTCCAAGCTAGTTGGTTGCCCTGCAACTTCAGCTCTCTGAAGAGTCCACAAAAAGTCATAATTTTGCATATTATCTGGCTTCTTCTTGTTCATACAAGAGTGATTCTCTTTCCAGCTTTCTATATCCCAGGTGCATTATAGGGATGCTAAAGTAGTTTCAGTTCAAATATTAAGGCTCCCCAGATGTAGTAACGTTCTATTCCCAAATAGAGAGTTCTGGGTGACAAAAAAATCCTAAGAAACAAATTATTTTCTTTAAAGCAAAGAAAATATGATCCAAACAGGGAGTTATGGAAGATGTTTTAAAAGAGAATCAGAGATGTCATGATGGAGGAAATGTGGTTAGTAAGAAACAAAATTATTTCACATAATGGGAAAATAGAGATAGCACAACTGATCAGTTAAGAGTTATTTTAAGTGAGATTTAATATGTCCTGCCCAGTGAAGCATTTAAAATGTTACCAAGGTGCAATGTAAACGTCGGGCACAAAACTCAAGATGCTGCAGGGTGTTGATTTTAAATGTGCGATGATTTCTTCCAGATTACTCCAGGAAGCAAGGCGGCAGCTGCCAACCTGTGTCCCGGAGATGTCATCCTGGCTATTGATGGCTTCGGTACTGAGTCCATGACTCATGCTGATGCACAGGACAGGATTAAAGCAGCAGCACACCAGCTGTGTCTCAAAATTGACAGGTGCTCTTTAATTAATGGTGTTAAAATTTGATCTGTTTTGCAGAAGAACCTGAACCAGAACTATAAATGATTTCATCTTCCCAGTGAGAAGGAGTATATCAGGACACAGAATTTTGACTGGCTTTTTTTTAATGTATCAGCCACTTTGGTCTGTTCTTCACTGAAGTCAGTCAATCTAGTAGCTGTTAACAAAGGATTTCTAAAAAGAATCCTCTGGAATGTGAGAATAATGAAAGAGGCTAAAAGAACTTTTTTCCTGTACTAACACAGTTAGTTGACCATGAAAATAGAACCATTTAAGGTATTGGCCACATAAACACTGAACAGCATGTCTAGTTATACTGCTGTTCTAAACATAGTAGAGAACATGGAGTGGAATTTAGAGATGCTCCTAAAAGAATCTCGTGCTTGCCAAGATGTGATCATGTTAAAATTTGGTTGCTAATATCCTGTATGCTATTGGCTGTTTTGTACTGAATTCAGCCCAGAAGAATCCCACAAGGTATGAGAGGGTACGTGTACATGAAGGTTTTAGACAATGAGACATTTCTGACCAAAAACAACATTAGGAAATTGATCTATTGCCATCAGACTCGTGATCTGAAACTGAATTGTGAAAATAATGATTTGTTATAGTGGCTGTTAGCATGTGTGTTTATCCTCTTGCTGTTGTATTCACAATTTTCCCTGCTGTGGTCCAAAAGGCAAAATCAGTCGCCAATCTGCCATTTCACAAGGTGAAATCGACTCTTTCCCTATCTATGCATAACCTGTGTTCCTGCCAAGCACATAGTCCCATAGGAGCCACATGATCCCAAGTAGATACATGAGAAGCGTTGGACAAAGCACATTTCCTTGATGCCAACAGCAAATCCACCTGACAAATCATTCACGGCCTCCTGTGGTGCCCCAGGTAGGACAGGAAGGAAGTTGAGGAGATCTAGGGATCTAGTCTGTCCTGTGGTCATCTGCAGGGTATGCCTCCAGAATCTCCCTGTCCTGTACTGCTTCCCACATGCACTGGAGACCCACTTTCTCCAGACCCTGTACAATGTCCTCGCCTTAGTTCAGGTTGCTACATGCAAATCCCATAGGCTGGGTGGCTTAAGCAACAAACATTTCCTTCTCACAGTTATGGAGGCTGGAAGTCCAAGGTCAGGGAGCCAGCATGGTCGGGTTCTCGGTGAGAGCCCGCTTCCTGGTCATGTCCTCACATGGCCTTCTTTGGTGCATTCACACAGAGAGGGAAGAGATCTCATGCCTCTTCTTTTCATAAGGTCATTAATCCCACCATGAGAGCCCTACTCTAATGATTTAATCCAACCCTAATACCTCCCAAAGACCCCACCTCCAAAGGCCATCACACTGGGGATTAGGATTTCAACATTTGAACCTGGGGTGTGGGGCGAGGACACAAACATTCAGTCCGTAGCAGTCCTCCAAGCAATTTTGATCCATTCAAGTCTTCCCAGAAGTACACTAAAAACATAAGACTAATTCAATAAGACAATACAGGATAATGAGCAAGGAATACTGCTTTTGCTCAAAGTACCAAGGGTTGTTAGTATTTTCAGAAACATAGGAAATTAAAGTATACTAAAACTAGAAGTACCATTAGAATTTGGGGTTTACAAACGTTGTTTTATTTACAGGGCGGAAACTCGCTTATGGTCTCCACAGGTAACTGAAGATGGAAAGGCTCATCCTTTCAAAATCAACTTAGAATCAGAACCACAGGTATGAATTTTGGAGTAAATAATGTTCACATTATGTTTCCTTTTAAATGATGTGGATACGTTCCAAGAGGGAAAAGTGGCAAATATTGAAAAAACTGGAATAAGCCACCTGATGAAGTGGTTGTCTTTACTCTCTGAGATTAATTTATATTAACTGTGTCTTCTTACATCAAGAAAAAAAGAGAAGTATGCCTAGGCAAACACCTTGTTAAAAGACAAATATGTTCTCATCAGGAAAAAGTCAGCTATATCTATGTATAGTCCACTTATTTTTTCATTTTTTATGATGGACATCTGCCAAATGACCATGAGGTAATCCAAGAAATTTAAGATGTTAACACAAAGCAAAACAAAAATAGGGTCAACCATTTGAAACAGGTGTCTCTAATCTAATAGTTACTGTGAACTTCAATTCCTCAAGGTCTTCACCCAGCTCTTATGTTACATCCTTCTTTAATTATCAGTTCTGGCATTCTATAATTAAGTTTACTCTAGGAGAAGAGTTTTGCATTATGTAATCATGATGATATGCTGCCTGGGCTGCTGAATTACAAAAGATAAAGGATTTTCCCTTCAGGCAACTCTATATAATGAGCTAAATTAATCTAATAATCTGATGCTTATCTGACTATGTCTACTTTCAAAACCCCCAAAAAACTGCAATTAAACCAACCCTCAATTGTGCTATATGGGAAATGTCATCAAGAAAAGGATTTTAGAACCTCTGCTTGGTCAGAAGCTCCCCAAGTTTAATGAGACAGAGACATATAAATCGAATATCCCTTTTTAAACAAGTATCCCTACTAAACTGATTAGATATTCCCAAAGTGTAGTTTTTCTATATATCTAATGAAAACGAACTGAAAGTATATTTATAATCTATGCTTCAGCAAGATATCCCCTTTCAGGACCATCAACTCCTGAATTTGTCCTTCAAGTTTTCCATTTACCCCCAAAAGCCCCCATTCATTTTACTCTTGGTAAAAACATGGAGAGTCCATATGTACATGTGTCTCATAGAGCTTCTAAAGATTTAAATAAAATAATATAGAAAAAGAACTTGGCACAGTGAAGTGCTCTCAGAGATGTTCAGTTAAGTGTATGCTCTCATTATCGTTGGGCATGGCACCCCTCCCACCAGCCTGTGATCAGAAGGCCTCCTGGCCTTTCTTGACAGTGAGATAGAAGGTGGCACAGAGCTTCCTGGAGACCAGGAATGTCTTCCTCATCACTATCCAAGGGTCATTACAAATTACTTTGGATTAAAACCTTATTTTCAGTTAAAATAAAACCCCCAGCCCAACCCCAGGAGAAAAAAACATACTAAGTAGTTTAACTTTTAGAGGGAATGAGTTTATTAGATCCTTGTCCTAGACTTTTGATTGGAGGGAAGGTAGAGCCTGAGCCTAAAAATCACTAAAAGCAAAAGGAGGAGAAAACAGGCCCCAAAGGGAGTGAGCAGGATATGGAATATTCATGAAGGCGGAACCGGTGTGTCTGTTCTCCTTACTCTGAGTCCCCCAGGCATGGCACACAGCAGGCGCTCACTAAATAGCTGACAAGTGAATGAAAGGAACTGGAGGCCCTAAAGATAAACTTCATTCGAACACCGCAGTCCTGGGAACCAACTCTCAGACTGGTGTTCTACTGCCACCCCCAGGGGCTGCACGCGAGGCAAAGAAATCATGAAAGCTGAGGGGGATGTTTAGGTCAGGTAAGAGTGCCGCTCTTCAGGGTAGGTGAGTAAAAGGTAAAATGGACGAGACAGGTGATCCATGTGGTGAGAAGCGCTCTGCATGCTGATGGTGGCTTACCCCAGCATCCAAGGTGGGGGGGCGAATAATGTCTCTAACCGACATCTTCCTGATAGAAGAAAGGCTGCAAGAAGGAATAAGAACAAAGTTCTCCAGGCAGAGCTGCCCCTGCCGACAGCCCTTGGCAGGAATGCCCGAGCCTACCTGCCTCCTGAAGCCCTCATCAACTCAGCACTTAGAGGCAACACGCGAGAAAGAGATCACGTGGTGCTTTAAACAACAGAAGAGGGAAATTTAAGGCTCACGTACACGCACATATTGACCTCCCCAATCTCTCATCATCACTAGGACAAACCGCACAGAATTCTGAGTTTCCTTTTTCCATAGAGAGCAGCGGTCCCCAACCTTTTTGGCACCAGGGACCAGTTTCGTGGAAGACAATTTTTCCACGGACGGCAGGGGCGGGGGAGGTTGAGGGGGTAATGCGAGCGATGGGGAGCGGCAGATGGAGCTTTGCTCGCACGTCCGCCGCTCGCATCCTGCTGTGCCGCAGACAGGTACTGGTCGGCGGCCTGGGGACTGGGGACCCCTGATGTAGAGTGCACATCCAAAATTGTACTGCACCCTTTTGCACATTTCCATTCACAATTTCTCCTAATTTTTGAAACCCGCTTTCATCAATACGAGATGCTAAGATGTGGGACCAACTACACATGTTTGACCAAAGTACCAAATCTCCAGTGATCCCTGATCATGTTGCAGCGCCCACTGTAGCATGTGGGTGACTCAGCAAGTATGTATTTTATTAAGCACGGGGTGAGCTTAGAGCACACGATTGGAGCCTGTGCTTTGCTAACATCTCTCCAGAATTGGAGTTTTCAAGGCAATTGTCTGAGCTTTACTCTAGAAGAGGCCCCTTTTGCAGATCTAGGAGTATTAATTTATGGCTATGGTTATTCTAAGAATTAATTTTAAAAGATAATCCAAATTTTAAATACTCTGGCCTCTTGTCAATCATTTATTAGCCCATGTGTCCTGAATTTTGGGGTCAGACAGTATGGATATTTATGATACTGCAAAGGGGGAAAAGATAAAGAATGAGATAGGTTTAAAAAACAAAAAGGTGAAGATTGGGTTAAGGGCTACAGAAGTCAGTCAGATGGAGCTTTTGAACATTCCATTAGTTTGAGTCATGACTAATTTCTTACTTGCACCCTCTCCAAGAGGTGGGTGTTTGAAGGGCTCAGAGATAAGGACCATTTCAGTTCTTCCCCTAAAGGACCAAAATATTCCTACTCCTCACGAACCTCAGGCCAGATTTATGCATGACCAGTTCACATAACTTGGCACTTTAGGACCTTCCCCACAAAATATAGCTAAATTTCAGCATAACCTCTCCTATCTGAAAATCCTATAGCACAAACTAGAACAAAATGCACTGATAAATATCAAAAAGTGGATTTAACTTGTAGACTGAGACTGGAGAAAGGCTAAACTGTGGTTATGTTTGTATTCTTTTTTTTTTTTTTTAAATTAATACAAAGCTATGCAAAGAGATGTCTTTTCTTTCTACAAATAAAGCAACCCCTTCTGGACAACAAAGATGTGTCAGTCTGAAAAACAAATACCATTAAATCTTTAAAATGCCATCATATATGAGGGGATTCCCTGGCACTCCAGTGGTTAGGACTCCGCGCTTTCACAGCCGAGGGCCCGCGTTCAATCCCTGGTCGGGAAACTAGGACGCCACAAGCCATGTGGTGCAGCCAAAAAAATAAATAAATAAAATAAAGTAAAATAAAATAAAATGTCATCTTATATGAATAGTAAAATGCTGTTGAGCGATACAATATTTGAGCTCTTGTTTCTCAACCCAAGTCAAACTTCTATTGTAAGTTATCCGACCTTTGCTACTGGATTTAAATACTATTTTTCATTTTAAAAGCAATATATAGTCATTGGGAAAAAAAACCCATTACATCCTACCATCCGAGTACAGCCACAAATAATAAAATGTTAGTGTATTTTTTCCAGTTTTTTTCCCCCTAGGAATAGGTTTAGGCTTTGGGGACTTTTTCTGACACAGTTATAGTAATAAGGACACAAAATTTTAATATCTGGATTTTTTCATGTTTCCGTGCTATTATTAAATAGCTAAATTTTGGTTTTATGAATTCAGACTCGAATCTTAGGCTTAAAAGAAACTTTAGAGGTTGTTTAGATCGACCCCCGGCCATTGGATAAACTCCTTCCAGACAGTCCTGAACATGGCCTATGAGCAGGTGCATTTTTCTATACAACGCATTTCTCTAGAGAAAAGGTATGTGCTAGAGTTCTCTGTCCTTCTTCAAAGCTTATATTCTCCAATAAAACATTGCCCTCATCTTTGTTTAATATTCGCTGAACAATTCAAACTTATAATGCAGTTACCACAAGGCAGGAAAGATGCTTTTCAGAAATAAAAATGCTGTTTTCTAAATGAGAAAGGATTGCATCCTTTCCATAAAAGATTTGATAATAAAGACATACTATATGCACAATCAAGTGGGGTATGGGTTGAAATTGTCATATTTTCATGAAATAACTTTATTCTACAATGTTTTCATAACTGGATGGCAGCCTACACAAATTTTCATAAAATCCCCATTTCCCCAAACTCTTCCCCAATGAGATAGGGGGAACACTTGAAACAGTTCACTGAAGAGAAAATAATTATAAGGGTGGCTTTATTTTTCAGTTAAGGAGTGAGCATGAGGAGGGGGGCAAGGGTTGTTCATAAATTCCAAACATGATAAAATATCATTTACTCAGTGTGGCTTGACCAAATATATGATCACTTGACATAGCTTCCCTCATTTCACAGGCATTTTTTTCTTATAAATAAATAGATCTGTATATCATCACACATGTATCAAACATGTTGTATCTGTTGGAGCTGGTTATTGTCTCAGTTCTCAGACCGAATGTTTATCCAAGTAAGAAACTGAAAGGTGAACTGTCTTTGAATGACATCATTGCTGAGGTCATTTCAAGGACGTGGGAGATTGCTGTCAAGAGGTGCATATTCTCCCAATGGCAGCGGATCTCTGTCAAGTTACTTAGCTTTGATTCTGGCAGCTCTAGCATTCCATTAATTCAGAATATTACTCCTTAATATGAGCTCCTAACACTTAAAAATAATATTTAAAAATCTAATTAACTGCAATGATTACTTGTTGAATTCTTAAGACATAAGAATCATTTAGATGCTTTTGTCTGAGTAGAATAAACACAAGAGCTGGACTCTATTAACTGCTACATAATTTTTTTTACTAGTATTTTCCATTACTAATGATTTTCCAGGAAAATATAAAAAGGAATTAAAGTGGAATAGCAAACTTCCCATTGGTTTTGTCTTTTGATTCTGTGTGACCATCAACAATGATGTAAGACTTGGATAGAATGTTGCTTCTCTGTGCTGTATTTAAATGTTTTGTTTACCTTTAGTGTATACACTTCATTGTGCTTTTTTTGGAATGACTCCAGCAGCCCATAAACTAATGCTCTGCAAAACCTAAATACAAATGTTTGAAGCCTGTATTAGAAACACTTCCTTTTATGATCTGAGTAGAAAATAGAGTTTTACTGTTTTATTTTTACAAATTACACTTTTGTGACTTTTGCGATATGTAACTAAAACTGAAAATGGCAAAGAAAAAGCTTGGAGCTAATTAACTTATGTGCTGCTTTTTGGAAGTACTACTAGAGACTATTATTGCACAAATATTTTCAGAGAAGATGCCTCATTTATAGGACAGTTGCCAACCATGTTTATTTATAATTTTAAGACAGAAGAAATAAGGGCAGAGATTTTTTTCCCCCATAAAGCCATCACATTATTTTACCTAATTTTTGTAAATTCAATTCTATATAACAAGATCTTTAAGGCATATCACTCTCAGTTTAAAAAAAAACAAACGCTAAATTCCACAAAGCTTGATTCCTTCAGTACTTCCTGATTCACTCTTTTAATTAACCTGAGAGATTTATAGTCCATCGAAGCTAAATTAGGCAATTAGCCTTCTGTCTTCTTTCATATCTAAAAGAGGAGCAAAGGCTTGAATCATGGCCATTGTCATTACTTATGATTATTTGCCATTCACTTTTTTCATGCCATAATAACAGCTAATCATAATGGTTAATCATAAAACACAGCCACTCCAAATTCATTATTAAATCAGCCAAAGCAATCAGATTGTACCAGTATATAAATGTTCACACACATTTTCACATGTTCTGGGATTCAGCATTTTTCTAAAGCCATATTTGGTTGTTTCAGTCATTCTGCTATCTAATATCAGCAGCTACATTGTCACCAAACCAACTTCTAGGCAGTGAGTCATTATTCTGGAGATAAAAAAACTGAATCAATAAGATATTAGTCAATTCAATCATACTATAGAATCACAGGCTTTGTATTCAACTCAGACCTTCTTTTCAAGTTCAGGAGGCTGTTAAATTTTGCTGCCCAATGTTGATGAGAGAAAAGCTCCTCTTTACCACATCACAGATTTTCAGGTACCATGAGATTTGGGGCAGCTGGAGTCAAAGACTCTGCAGGGCTAGTATTTGAAGCTGCACCCCATTTGCCTTGTCATAACTATTTTTTAAGTGGGCTTTGCCAACAGGCCTAGATGGGGGAATAGGGAGTGTGTGTGTGACAACTGCCTGCTCAGGAGAACCAAAAGGAAGTGGTGTGCTGCTTGGGTCTCTAAAGGAAGTCATTGGTGTTTTCTGGAATCACCACGCAAAACTGTGGTTCCACCCCTAAGAAAGGAATACAATCTCTTTTCTTAAAAGCACCATCCCACACCTTACTCACCTACAATGACAAGAAAAAAAAAATGACATGAATGTTACAAGACCTTTTTATTCTTTTAATCAAAACAGTCTCCATTAACCATTTCAAATAATCATAAATGTTTGTACTGTTTGAGATCTGTGTGAAACACTGGTGGCACAGTCAGAAGTAAAGGAAGTTGATGTGAATGTGTGAGCAAAAATATTGTAAAGACTGATCTTACTACTTCTGCCAAATGAAAAGATTTGGAAGGAGAATCAGCTTGTGTGTATTTCAGCATTCCCTTTTGGTTTTCTTCTGTTGCTTAGAAGAAAAAAAAAGTTTAATGAACTTTACAAAATTATAAATCTCTATAAAAATTGGAAAACGTGATTCCTACATTAGAAGACAGTAATACAGAGTTTCAGATCATTCAGGCATGTTTCACACCCAGAGTTTAGGACTGAAGTTTGGTCCTTTTCCCAAAGCAATGAAGTGAAAATCCTTTTGTGAATCATATAAATTAGCTATCTCTAAATTGCTGACTTAAGTCTTTCTGGGACTAGAGTAAACATGAACCCACAACATGAAATCATCACAATAGAAAGGGAGGGTTTTCTATAAATGTTATTCCTGCTTTCATAAGCAAAGTCTTTTAATTCCTATTATTTTTTCTAAATTTAAGGTTATATCTTAATGCAAATTAAGAATTTTGTTTGTTGTAGGAATTAAGAAAAAAACAGGAAAAAAAAGTTGGATTAGTTATGATTCAGTACAGTTATTCATAAATGCTCACTCCCTTTCTGATTGTTTTATTCTCCCATTTTCTAAAATGGGGGAGATTTTAAGATATTACTAGAAGAGAAAGCATATGTAAGTTCTACTTAAGAAAATGTTAAGTAGAATAATTTTTCTAAGCCAAAAATCTCACTTCCGACACATAATTTCTGGATTCAAATGAGTCTTATGAGAATGTCTTAAAAGTTCTAGATGTGGGGCCTTCCCTGGTGGCGCAGTGGTTGAGAGTCTGCCTGCCAATGCAGGGGACACGGGTTCGAGCCCTGGTCTGGGAGGGTCCCACGTGCCGTGGAGCAGCTGGGCCCGTGAGCCACAGCTACTGAGCCTGCGCGTCTGGAGCCCGTGCTCCGCAACAAGAGAGGCCGCGATAGTGAGAGGCCCGCGCACCGCGATGAAGAGTGGTCCCCGCTCGCCACAACTAGAGAAAGCCCTCGCACAGAAACGAAGACCCAACACAGCCATAAATAAATAAATAAACAAATACTTAAAAAAAAAAAAAAAAAAGGCTAAGACAGGCACCTAACGTGGAATAATGTATTCTTTAAAAAAAAAAAAAAGCTCTAGACGTAGAAGTCAGTAGGGAGCAGACAAGAGGTATAATATTCGAATTATTTTATAATATTTCAAATAAGGTCAGCTCCTTTGCACCTGAACATTTGGTGGGTGATTACAGCACATGTAAAGTTCACGGCGAATGCAGTCCTCCTTTAACCTGGCCATTAATCTCGCAGTGGTAAAGAAACCTTGATTAACAAGAGCGATGCTGTTGATTTGCGCGTTAACGGCTTTGTTGTGCATTCTGTGGCTCTGTGTATTTTGTCTGCCATTGTACAGGAGTTCAAACCCATTGGTGCCGGGTACAACAGAAGGGCCCAGCCTTTTGTTGCAGCAGCAAACATTGATGACAAAAGACAGGTAGTGAGCGCTTCCTATAACTCACCCATTGGGCTCTATTCAACCAGCAATATACAAGATGCGCTTCACGGGCAGCTGCGGGGGCTCATTCCTAGCTCACCTCAAAAGTAAGTACTCCACTTGGTTTCTGCCCACCATGTTCTTAATGGTGATAGTACGGCTTCTCTTCCTTTCAAAAGTCCAGCTCTTGCTGTTTTATTTTTACTTTCCTGAAGGCACGATCAGATTTTTATCTTAAAGACAAGCATCTAGAACATGGTTCTAATGTTCTGGAGTCCAATCTGCCAGTTCCCGAACATTTAGTGAATAGACGGTTAAAAGGAAGAAATCGCTCTGGTTCCATCATCACCCTTCTTAGTCATGTCAATATTTGGTGGTAAATAATCCTTTCTGTACGATTATTGTTCATTTAATTTTATCTAAATATATATATATATATATATATTAGTCTTCCACTGAGGGACTTTTTTAATCCTTTGTTTTTACAGGATGTGAACTACTTTGAACACAAGCACAATATTCGGCCCAAACCTTTCATAATCCCAGGCCGAAGCAGGTCATAAAGCTTTAAGATTGTGAAGTTTGGAGTGCATGCATCTTTAATAAATCCTACTAATCACCAAGACACATAACTCTTAGGTGTTTGGAGTGACTTTTCTCATTTTGAAGCTTATTTCAAAAGCAAAAGAAACAAATTCACTTAGCAGAGAAGAGAGTAAATATTGACCAGACTACAGAGCTGTGAAATATTATGCAATCGCTGTGTGTATTTATAACTGATACCCCTGCTGTTCTGAGAATCCCGTCCAGAACACAGTGACCTTTTGAGGCAGGCAGACATACCCTATCCCAGGGCAGGAAGGCCCAGTCAGCAGGAACAAAAATGAAAACCAGCCCCCGGTCAGGAGTAAGGAAGCAGGTGAGGCAAATGTGGAAAGGCTGGTGTAGCTTTCCATGTTTGACAGTCTCTGATCATCCCATCTCAGCACCTAATTCTCATTGCACCATCAGAGCCCAGTGGGTAATCGCACTCATTCTAGCTCTTACATAAAAATAAATTTGCGTTCTTATGGATACTTGCAAAGGAAGAGAAGCCACTAGAAAAGGAACTTTTCCACTTGGGGAAAATAAGTATAAAGAAAGAAAGAGCTGGAGGCAGAGAGATTTACTTGGTTACCCTCATGGGTAACTGTGCACACACTGGAATAAAAATGAGCAAGATCTCTTCTTGTCTGTCAGTTAGAGAAACAGATCATCTTCAGATGATCCTTCTCAAATCTTCTCTAGAAACTGAATTCCAACCTACGAGGAAAGAAATTAATGCCCTGTCTTGCCACATCAGGAAATAGTGACTTCGGGAAACCTCAAACCCACTCCTCTGACCTCAGCTACATCAATCAGCCCAGAGGAAGGAAGTTGGGGGTTAGGCTGGATCAATCCTAACAGGTTAGGATCATTGAATAATGATCTACATCAGGTGTCACTAATAGGGGTCCACGGGTGGAGTCAATTCACAATGTTTTATTTAACCCTCCCATTTTTAAAAATACTGAATTTAAGTTTAAGATGGAACATCTACTCTCTATCTTGCCAAAATGCCCATCACGGCTAAGCGTATGATACCTGGCCCAGTTTCATATATGTGTGACCCTCCTGGCCCCTGGAGACATCTGAGTTTATGATGCCTGCTGTGGATGGTCAGTCATCACTTGATATATGATTTCCGTGTGCAGACCTTTCTATAAGCTACAGTCAGGGCCAGAGGATTACCTCAAAATAAGTCAGACAACTTTGTGGTATCAGACTCAGAAAGAAGGAGTGGAGCAAAAGAGCAGGAGAAAGATGCTAAAAAGGCAATGACTACCAAATACATCTGCCCCCACTACATATTATATCCCCAGCACCTGGAAAAGGGGCTGGGACAGAGTACATGCTCAACAAGTGTTCATTAGATAAAGGAACAAAAGCCTAAGAGTACCTAATCAGACTTCCTGAGTAGCAAGAAGAATCAGGAGCTGTTGCCCTTCCCTCATACTGGCAACTCTGAACAATCCTTTTTTTGCTTCTCTTAGTTTTTCCCTCCTTCATATTCCATTTTCCTCTGTATCTTTTCTCTATTTCTCCACATTCAACAGCTTCCCAACCCCACTCTAAATAACATTAAAAAAACTGGATTAAAAGTTAAAATGCTCTTTTACTATTGAATAAATATATACATAATATATACATCTTCCCAGAGAAGCAGAGTAAAATGGATATACTTGCATTCTTTTGAGCTTAGCATAATGGTAAGCTCACTAACTTGAGCTATAGGACTCCACGAGGCTCAAATAAAATGATACATTAGAGTAACACAGATCTTGCTTTTGCTGAAGACCAATAACATATAATTTTATAAAAATTCAGGGAAAGTCAAGGAGATTCAGGTTTGTGATGCCCTTCTTTTACATTTTCATTTAATTCAAACATGGTGATAATAATAAGCCACTCATAATTTTGTCATTGTAAGCTGGTGCCTTTCAATCTAGCTAAATTTGGAAGAGGGGAGTGGCAAAACAGAGATGAGAGGATCTGCTTAAAAAACAGGTACCAGTACACAAACCTTAAAAAAATTATAAAAATGCTTCTATTATCCTTCCTTTCTTCCTGTGCCCCCTCACTATTTGCTCTAGCTTCTCAATTTCTTGTTCTTACCAAATGATTCTTCATCAAGGTGGAATTTTGAGTGGCTACTTACCAAGCAATAACTACACCATTAATAAACAACTTTTGAATCAGAAGTAAGTTGGAGATGCTAATATATTCATTTCCCTGGGTCTTACTATTAGTTAGCGTTCTTTCAATGATTTCATCATAACTGAAGCATATTAAAAGACCAGTATTTTCATATGAAAATATGTAAATGTTTAAAGCCACAGCTATCATTAAAAATACATACAAGGCTAGATCCAAATGATAAAATACAATCTGGTGAGTGGTTTTTGGACAAGTCACTTCCGGAAGCATGTCCCCAAAAGTCTATATACACACCAGGGAAATTAGTTCTCTGTCTAATGATCTACCCAGGTGTATGATAGTAATTGAGTGTATCATCAGCCTTACAGGTTGCCAAGCCAGTAAGTCAATGTCAAGAAATCTCAATAGCATCTACCTTTCCAGGTCACAGGAATAGGTCATGGTGACCCATGATGATCTCCACAGTGACTAGAGTCCATGAAAACTATTTTATTTAAAGCATCAGTTCAAGAGTTCTTTTAAAATTGTCCCAGAAATTTATAAAAAGATAATTGTTTTTTGCTTAGGGTTTATTTCCTATCTATTCAATAGACATAGGCCCTTAAATAGAATGATAAAGAAACTAGGAAATAGAAGACACAATCTCTGCTTAAATAAAGATATATACACAAGCATGCATGTATATAAGAACACTAATAACAGAAAAAAATGTAATACTAATTACAACTGTAAAATAAGGTATATCTGTAAGTTCTGAGTTGACCACAGTTTACCTCTCCACAATCTAGCAACATGCCTGGCACACAGTAAGGTCGAGTAGTTATAAATGCTTGTTGAAAAGGTTCACTATTTTGAGCCCAAGTCTCCCAATATTGAAACTCAGTGTTTCAAATCCCTAAATTACAATTTAATAAACTTCATTATACTGAGGTCAAATCAATACGATCCTGACTAAACTGCACTGTAACTGAAATGTTATTTCTACTCTTTTACCAACTGAAGTCAATTTCAGCATAGTGTTGAGCCTATGAAAATGGTGAATAAACCATTTGACATTTTTGTATGTGATCAACCAATTTACTGATTGAGTTTCAAACAAGTTCTCAGTAGTTGGGAAGTGAAGGAGCAAGTTCATATATACCTGCCCCATTCAGTCTTTGCAGGTGGTTGACCTGGATAACACAACACACAAAAAAATTTTAATTCATCTAGTGACATGGGTTGCCCAGACTAACAAGGCTGCAGCATTGATGAAGCCAATAAAATCAATGCCCAATATATGCTTTTGGTTTTTGCTCTCTGAATGGGGCTGAGGTTGGCATTAGTAGCCCTAGAGAGTAAATGCAGGTATGCGGCCATACTTGAGCCCTCAGAGAACACTGATTTTCAGGTAAACACACCATATAAATTGTTCTCTGCCTTCAGTTTACAGCAACACTAACCTGCAGGCATGACTGAAGTTCACATTAATATTACTATTTCTTTTAGCTTTGTCTTAAATGACTGTGCTTAAAAAAAAACAATATATTCCATTTTCTCAAAAAATGCATTTCTCATGCTGCACTTAAAATGCATGTAGAAAAATGGCTTTTTAGTCATTGGCATCAGTTATGACTAACCTCCTATCCATAGAAAATTCTACTCATAGAGAATAAGAAATTTCTGTAGTTGTCCTTAAAATTGCATGACTGGCCTTTCTGATGTTTTAATAATGAGTTGCCTTAATTTGTCTTTAAAAGGAAATGAGAACTATGCATGGAAATATATGTGTGCTTCCAAAATTTTAAAAGAAATAGCTATGTATGAAAGAAATATATATATCTTAGCTCTAAGTAGCATTCACAGAGTTTGAGATCACCTTATTTCCCCTCTAATCATTCATTTCAAGGTGACAGGCATTTATTGGCTGTTTCCAGAGCCTATATCAAATCACCGAACAATTTTTTAAAGTGTAGTCTTCACAAAATGAAAGAATGAAAGTAGAAAAAGTTAAAATAGTAACAGTAAAATATTTACAAAATAGTCTTAAAACATAATCTCTATCACATAACCTACAAGTTGCCAATTACTATTCAATTAAGGCCCAACTGCATTTCTGAAAATACTTCTTATTTTGAAATGTTTAACCTAAATATCTGATTGGATCTTCATGCTGCATATTCATATTACTATTTGTGAAGGATCATTCATTAATATTTTAGTTTTAAAAACTGCAGCTCAGAAATGTAAAAGGATGTCCTGCTAATGTAATTTCCCTGAGCCACTTCCTTTATGCACAGCTCTTTTTACATGAAACCTTCGCCTCGTAGAACATATTGTCTAGTAGAACAGAGCCAAACAATGCAATATCACCTGTACCTTTTAATTTTGTTAAACGTTTTTCAATCATGAATTTTTAAATGTCTTCCCCTTTGAAAATAACTTCTAGCCAGAAATAAATATTTCTTTTTCATTTGATTTAATTCACTTCTTACTTTTAACCTCTCTGTACTTGTTCTCTGTGTTCTCCTGTCTGGATTTTCTGGTTCCTGTGTCATCTCTGTGTAACGTGGTCATTAACACAGTGGATGCAGTACTCCGTCCGGTATTGACGGTGGCAGTGGACGTAGCACCCCTTCTTCTGTCAGTACTCTTAGTACTATTTGCCCAGGTGACTTGAAAGTTGCTGCTAAGATGGCCCCTAACATTCCTTTGGAAATGGAACTTCCTGGTGTGAAGATTATACATGCTCAGTTTAATACACCTATGCAGTTGTACTCAGATGACAATATTATGGAAACACTTCAGGGTCAGGTTTCAACAGCTCTAGGTGAAACACCCTCAATGAGGTAATATGAGTCTTTTTGAACCATCGGCATACTAACTAAACACATGGGCAATGTCAGCTTTACTGGTGTCTTGTAACACTGTCTTATCATTGAAAGAAAGCTTTATGAAAAGCTTTCAAGAAAAAAAATACGGATTTTTTTCCGTATAAATAAATAAATCTAAGGATTTATTGCAGATATCTAGGCCTAATGATAAGGGCGATTTGAAAAATTAACCAAGTAGAGTTTTATGTGACAGATCACAATAAACTGAAATCATGGAAGGACCAAACGTATATGTCTTTTGAAAAACTACAGTGTAGTTTACGAATGTCTGGTACAATACTTCTCAAAAGTGATTTATAATCTGGGATAATCTATGTTTCTCCTTGGGGGGTCAAAAACTGGGAAAGGGATGGGAGGTTCAGAGAAGTTTTAAAAGAGATGATACCTCTTTTCTCTTCTAATGGCATCTTGTGGAGAGTTAATTATTTCTCATTAAAAATTTTTGCCATGAATAAGGGTTTATAAGTGAATATCCCAAGCTACTGCTATAGATATTTAATTTCCATTGATCTCTATTTTGACTAATTTCTTCTTTATTATGCATATTTGTTCAAAGTACTTTTGCTATCAAGCATTTTCAATTAAAAATATTTATTATAAGATAAAATCTTATTACTTCTTTCAATATTATAGAGCCATTATAAAGTATGATAATGCTTATGAGTGCTATGTAACAATATCCCAAAGATAACTCTTGGGATGAATACAATGTGATAATAATACCATAATGTATTTCAAAGCCATTTGCAAGGAGTTTCAGATATATAAGATGAGTATTTCCAAATATGATACTGGTAATAAAAATATGTGCAAATAGCAACTACCTTTTCTAGATAATGCAATTAAATGACATAAAATAATAAAGCATCTCAGTGCCTGACATGTATTTTTATTGTTCATCATGAATATATCTGTAGAAAGTTTATTAAAATAAAGCTTCTATCATTTTTGTAAATGAATTATAATGTGGCTATTTAGTAGCCAACAAAGCTGACTTCTCTGTGAAAGTTGCTACATTATGCACTTTCAAACACTGACAAGTTGAATTTCTTCAATTTACAAGAAAAACGATACCTTTGCTGTCTACAGGAGTTAACAAAACTAAACCATACACTGTTGGTTTAATATCAGAAACGAATCTGAATTTTACTGACATCTTTATGACTGAGAATAATCAAACCGGGCTCACTCGTGCACTTTCTATCACGTGTATGTTGTCTTTTTTTTTTCTGAGAAAGGTTAATTTTGTTCACATTATAATTATATATCCATCAGACACAAGCATTATTTTTTAAATTACTATTTCCTAACAATCACATTTTAGTTGCCCTCCAAAGGATTTTGCCACATGGAGAAATGCTGATGTGACCCCCAGGTTAATTACTGATATTTTTAAGGCAACCCGTGTGAATTCACATTATATTTTTAGCTATTGATATAATAGAGATTAACTTGAAAATACTGAATCTCTGTTCAGGAGTTGCTGTAAATATAGTGATCACTGCTTGTTGATATCTTGTGGCTTCTTGCACATACACACACTCCTGAAGCTGCTTCGCCCACCACGTTGTGTTTCAGTGAACCCGCGGCCTCCCCAGTGCCCCCCCAGTCGGATGTGTACCGGATGCTGCACGACAATCGGAATGAACCTGCTCAGCCTCGCCAGTCAGGCTCCTTCAGGGTGCTCCAGGAACTAGTGAACGATGGTGAGCAGTCGTGCACATCTGCTGAAATGCTATTGATGGAGGCTATTGGAAGGACCAGGATGGGGGAGGGCAGCAAGCATAATGGGAACGAGAGTCTAAAAACCGATTTTAATCAGTCATCAAATGATTCTTTGCTGAAAAGGACTTGGGTGGTGCTTGGTTAAGGGAAGGAGCTTCCAGACATATCCAGGTAGCCACCAACTTGGTGATTAAAGGGTGCTGAAGATAAATCCCATCCACAGTAGTCAAGGGCTAGCTCAGCTTATAGATCATAAAATGTTGCAAAATTTCTCAGCCTCCCCCATAGTCCAGGGTATCATGATCATCAAAATCTTTAAATAACACTGGAATGAACCCTTACTGTGTTCCAAATCCTGTGCTGAGTGCTTTGCACACATGGTCATTTAATGCTCACAATAATTCAGTGAGGTAGGAGCTATTATTTTCCCTATTTAACAAAAGAGAAAATGAGGCATAGAGAGGGTGGATTTGTACATAGTCACACAGCAAGTAAGAAACAGAGTTGGGTCTCCAGCCCACTCCTGCTGTCTTCAGAGTTCATACCCGTACCAATGTTTTTCCACTTCCAAAGGATATACTGTCCTTCAGAAGTTGCACAAAAATGCAAAAGGCCCCATTAATATAGCCACTATCAAAAAAAAAATGGAAAATGAGTGTTGGTGAGGGTATGGAGAAATGGGGACCCTTGTGCATTGCTGATGGGGAATGTAACATGGTGCAGCCACTGTGAGAAACAGTAAGGTGGTTCCTCAAAAAGTTAAACATAGAATTGCCATAGGATCCACAATCCCACTGCTACGTGTATACTCAGGAGAACTGAAAGCAGGGACTCAAACCCATACTCGTACAGCAGCGTTCACAGAAGCATTATGCACAACAGCCAGAAGGTGGAAAGAACCTAAACGTCTATCCACACGCGAATGGATAAACATAATGTGCTATATCCATAAAGTAGAGTATTATTCAGCCTTAAAAAGGAATGAAAATTCTGATACATGCTGCAACATGGATGAACCTTGAAAACATTCTGCTAAGTCAAATAAGCCAGAGACATAAGGACAAATATTGTACGATTCCATTTATATGAGGACCCTAGAATAGGCAAGTCATAGACACAGAAAGCAGAATAGAGGTCACCAGGGTCTGGAGGGAGGGGGGAATATGGAATTAATGTTTCCTGGGTACAGAGTTTCTGTTTTGGATGATGAAAAAGTTCTCGAAATAGATATTGGTGACGGTTGCACAACATTGGGAATATACTTAATGCTACTGAATTACACACTTAAAAATCGATAAGATGGTTGATTTTATGTATATTTTACCACAATTAAAAAAAGAAGAATGCAAAATGCTCTCTGCCCCTCTGGGCATTTTGTAACAGCGCCCTACGACAACAACTACAACAATTTTTAACTAATTTTGTTTTGTAAGGTCCCATTTCAGAACAAATTATTCCTGAACCAGTCCTGCTTCTTCCTAAATGATATCGTGGGTGCAACTAAGAATTCCTCAGGTTAAAGTGCACACCTTAAAATAGAAGTAAAGTATAAACTGTTGCCAGCTGTTCCCTTGCCATAAATGGAAACACTTTGTTTTTCAGATGACCGTCCTGCTGGAACTCGGAGTGTGAGAGCTCCAGTTACAAAAGTGCATGGCGGTGCTGGCAGCACACAGAAGATGCCACTCTGTGACAAATGTGGGAGTGGCATTGTGTAAGTTTCATTGTCAACCCCAAAATTCATCATAAATCTTGCTGTCAGTTCTCTATTTCTTGTACTTTAAGACTCCGTATATAGAAAAGCCTTTAAGTTTTATGAAAAACAAATTTCTATTCATCAACTTGAAATATAATGTCCACACATTTGGCACATTTTGACCAGAATTCCTTCGATGTACCCCAAAATTAGCATAGAATGTGAGTCGGATATCTTGACGTATAATTTCAGATACATTCTGGTGAAAAGAAACCACCCCAGAAGTATATTTAAAAAGTCATTTCCAAGAATAACTTCACTTCAAAAAGCCCTCCCTTTGTTAATGTATGTAGTCTTTGAACACTTCCTTTTCTGTATAAACCCAGGAAAACAAATATGGGGGTCACCCAGTTATTAATTAAAACACATTATCTTTACGTGGTTTCTTAAGTTGCACAAATATTGAAATATGATTTTTAGACATAGAGTCAGCTTCCATTTCAAGGGACTTCATGTGTGAATAGCCACACTTGCTAGTTCAAATCTTCAAGTGAACCAGAGCATTTCAGTCTCTCCACCTCATGCCCCATGTGGCCACCTTTTCCATCCCTTTTTTCTGTTCCTCTGTCATTAGCTCACACACTGAGGCACCATCTGTCCACCTACCCAGGACTCATCCCAGGAGGGCAGTGGGAGATAAGCCTGGTTACAGCACAGAAGGGGCTGTGAGACAGAGAAACAAGCAGGACAGGGAGCTGGGAGCAGACAGGACCTCATAACACACAACAGGTTGTGATGTTACCCAAAGCAATTATTGCTCCCAAGTCGGAGTAAACTGTTTTGATGGTAGAGGTCAAGTCCACCCACCAGTGGAAATTCCATCTCTGCCCTTTGACCTGTTCTCTCTGTGTTCCATAGAATAGAGGCTGGACCACCAAGCTAGACAGTAATCAGAGGGACTTTTAGTTGTGTAGACAACAACCTTAGCCAAAATCAGAATCCTTCGCAGAGGTGTCTGTTTTATCTGTATCATCTCTCCCTCTTTCAAAGAAACAACGGAGAATGATCATGAAGTAAGGATCCTATCATTTTTCTAAAAAAAAAAAATCTGTTTGAAAAAAATCTGAAAAATATTCACACGTCAACAACAGAGAGACACATGCGAAGCTTTACTATGGTTGTCTTGGCTCTCCCTGACAACTACATCAGTTCCACAGCTGTGCCCAGGTTTGCAGCTATTGTTTCCTGACCGTGAAACAGATAACACCTGCCTTATCTGTAGTGCTGTCTGCCTTTGTATCATGTTTCTGGCTTTGTGGGGTTTTTTTTCACGAGGCCTCCTCTTCCCCCAACAGTGGTGCGGTTGTGAAGGCGAGGGACAAGCATCGGCATCCAGAGTGCTTCGTGTGTGCTGACTGTAACCTCAACCTCAAACAGAAGGGCTACTTCTTCGTGGAGGGGGAGCTGTACTGCGAAATCCACGCGCGGGCCCGCATGAGGCCCCCAGAGGGCTACGACACCGTCACTCTTTATCCCAAAGCTTAAGTCTCCGGCAGACGGAACATGCACTCACCCAGGCGCACCCTCACAGGCAGACGTTAACGGCTTGGGGCAGAAGTAGAGCAAAGGGCTGACTCCAAATCTAGAACCAAGCTTTTAGACACTTAATGTATCCTCAGGAGAAGGAATGGGAGGCAGATGCCTGCTATAACAGAAACGTACATTCAACTGTATTTCTCTTTGGGGCTAGCAATAACTTAATGAAATTTAGAGCAATCATTTTTATGTCACACTCTATATCTTACATTTATAATATGACCATCAAACATGTAAACATCAAGATTTTAGGGGGAGTCTAATTGCCCTTCCTTAACCAGTTGATTTTGCAATTGCAGTACTTACGACAAATGACAATCCTGTATTCTAAGACAGCCTGCAGGTGTCTGTTATCTGTTTTAACTATAATAGTGCATGTCAGGGAGAAATTCCCTAGATCTCTCTAGTTTCATATTCAAACAGTTATACTACTGGATGCAACATACATGATAAATACATAAAACATTTTTAAAATACCTAACGAAGTGGCACTCAATGAATTCAGATAAAATCAACATTCCAATGAGAGGGCCCAGTCATATCTCGTCGTGTACACTAACAACTCAGGTATTTTAAGAAGAATGTGGCTTCTTTAGTTTTCATAACTCATTCACTCTTCTGAGCCCACAATTTCTGCTGATAGGAGGGGAAATTTTAAATTTGCTAGTTAAAGGTGATGCAGTCTCTTTCAGATTAAAACAGTTTCTGCTGCTTTGAAATAGTCTCTTTCATTTTAAATGTCTCTTTCAGATAAATATTCAAAGTCAAGGTTCAGGCTCTATCAAGGCTAGTTCTTTATTCAAGGCTGACCACCACCACCTTCTCCTTCCCAAGATGGCACCTCCAAGAGGAGACATTTAGGGGACCCCCTGAGGAAGGGAGGGGCTGCTGGTCTCCTGGGGTCCTGCTTGTATTCTCTGCTGAAATCCATGATTCCACTTGTGCTCTGTTTTCTCAACATAGTTGGGACCAGGCAACAAGCCCACCTCTACCACCACCTCCAAAAGTCTCAGCTCAGCCTTCCCTGGATTCATGGATCCTTTGCATCTCAGACATGAACCCCATCTGGCCCCTGGCTCTGCTTTGTCACCTTGCCTCTCACTATGGTGGCTCCACAGCAATGCCCCGTTACTTGCATGTCTTACCTACTTCCCATGCTCCTCACTGGGGACACAGGGGAGCTTATGAAACTGTCCTCTCCAAGTACAAACATGGGAACCAGCAGGCTGGGGCGGTGGGGACTGTCTCAAGTCCTCAGTCTCACCACTGTGTCACAAAGTCATCTCTACCCTACTGCAGCTGCTGCCTCTGGGCCTGGAGCAAGGATTCTCCTATTGTCCCAGATGGAAAATAGGGCCTGGGTTGTATTGCTCTGGAATTCTCCCAAACTTAACTAATTATTTCTGACCCTGACCTGCCTGAGGTTTTGAACCAGTGAGAGGAGCCAGAACACCTGCCTGGCCCCTATGGGCATTTGAGATCAAAACTGGAACCCCTGAACCAAAACACAAATTCATTCACAGAGCTATTCAAATAAACTAGAAAATTCTGCAATCAAAGAAATGAATATATTCAAATACATTACTTTTTTTGTTCAGATGTTATTTTAAAATATTTTTTCTGGTAAGGATATAATCTTAAAAGTTTGGAAGCTAGAGGGCAAATGCATGGTAACTGACTTAGGAAACCTGAGAAAGTTAAAATCCAAAGCAGCAACAGAGAAAACTGAAAACCAACCCAATTTACTCTCCAGCATCTTGAAACAGCATGGGAATTGACAGCACCAGGCATTTCTGGACTAGGGGATAAAGGTGGAGTTACAATAAGGAGGATCACATACAAGCTGTTTGAAAAGCACTTAATCCCCACTGTGTCCCCTCTCTGCCCCTCCCCCCTCACACACCCAAGGCACTTGTCAGCGGAAGTGTGCCTGGTGTTATCTGGAGAAGGTAAAACAGCATCTCTGGAGTCAGGAAGTGCTGTTGAAGGTATGTGTACCACATTAAAAAGAAGTTAAATAAGAATGAAAGACTGATGAGAAGGAAAGTGTAGATTAGACATTATATTGTACATTAATGTACATTTTATGTTGGATATCAGACAATATTTTCCTTAAAATTATATTTTACATATTTTATATGTAGTAGAGTACATAATGAACTTCTTAAGTTCAGATGTTCAATAATGAGAAAAAAAAGTAGTACAGTTTGAAAAAAAGTAGTAGTATAGTTCTAATCTGAAATTCAGGAAAGATAGGGCTTAAAGCTGATAATTCAGTCTCTGTGACTAAGGCTTGTGAAGCATACTCTAAAATTGCATGTTCATTATTTTTATTCTTTTGACGATTAAATCTAGAAATTTAAACATATAGAGGAATTTATGACAGAACTAATCAATAGAAATGAATGCAATATAAAAATCGTTTTAAAATACATAACGTACAGGGTGAAAATAGCAATGTTAAAATGGAAAGGAATTAAAACTTTGTTTAAAAAGCAAACAAATAACAGTATTTCCCCCATACTAGCATTTTGTCCTTCAATAATGAATTCACACCAGGTCTTATATAGGAATTCATGCCATGAACAAAGGATGCCAACTAGTTTTTATTTAGCTCTCAGAATACCATGTCTTCTTAGAAAGCAGAGTAGTCACTGTTTTTATATTTATAAGCTTATTAAAGCTAGCAATGAGCAATGAAATGATCCATGACAGAACTGGGAATCTATAAACTTTGGACTTATGATTAACTAAATTGCTGTTTTTTCAGAGTAAATGCAGAATAGAGTTGCTACACTCTCTACCAATAGGACGACTGTTTGAGTGAAAAACAGTTCTAGTTATCACATACACTTGCACCTGTGTAAGCAAAGGTAAAGCTAATGGCTAATGTGACATGCAAACAGTTTAGATTATCTCTACATAAGCTAATCTAAAGTTTGTCCATCACAGGAATATCCCAAGATAGGCAGAATGGAGCTTTGGGGTTCTTCTACTAACAACTTGAGTTGCAAAAGTTTGTCAAGTTGTCCTTTGAACAGATTTATTTCAGTACTTGGAAACTACTACTTACAACCATTATTCTATATTATCCTGTCATCATGGCCTAATGTTTTTTTTAAAATGCTGTGCCATCTGAATCTTAAGCATAAAAAAAAGAAAATTGGAGACAGATTGAGGGTATTCAGATAATTGAAGTAAATAAACCATTTACCTGATCTACATGACTATTTCAAGATAATCGTCTTAAGCTTCTATTCATGTTGTAGAGTACTCAATAAATATTTAGTTGAGCACCTACCAAGTAAGAGATGTTGAATACTAGGCACAACAACAAAATGGATTTTTGAATGTGTTGGCTATATTTACAAATTGACATTTTCAAGCTAATTAGAATGCTTCATGCAATTAAGTTTAAAACAAAGCACCTAGAAGAAGTGGTTGCTTTATCATAATTTCTTTCTTTCAAATTCTGTAATACTATTATTCATCACTGCTCACATCAGAAGAACATAAAATGAGATATTAACATTATCTTCTGAATTAGCTCAAAAGTTTGTCCAAGTATGCAGAGAATGTCTAACAACATGTTTTCCTTCCTCTAAGAATAAGGCATGTCAGCACACCTCAACTTATGAAAAACCCAAAGCACAATTCCATTATCCAAAGAATAATACAATAGCTGCTCTTAAAACCTAATTGCTACCCCTATCATAAATATTAAGCATATAGATTTTAAATTAAGATATAAAATGCCAAATATTTGTTTGGGTTGAAAATTACTCCATTCATTTATTTATTCAACTATTCATCTGGCGAAGGAGTACATACAAGTCATTATTTCTGTACCAAGAGCAAAATTATGTTGTGAGTTTCAGAACTACCTCTCATGAGACCAAATTCCCATTCCATCTCCTTTTCTGAAGTAGAGGGGGTTGAAAAACACAGGTGTGTGAATTACTCATCACGTGTATAAATGCCAAAGTGCACATATATCTGTGGTTCACTAAAACACCAGGGTTATGCTACCAACGTCACATGCAAGAGCCTGCGTTGTGTACCATTATGCCACACACAGCTGCACATGCTGCCCTGCCTGCCCCTTCACACATCTGGGCTCCAGATGCTGCTGTCCAAGTTCCCAAAGCTCCCAACCATGACCCTTCCAGAACACTGCTTCATGCTGCAAGCCTTCTCATTCCTCCTCATCAAGACTGTCCTTGATCCCAATCCTCAGATTAACGCTTGCTCTGCCAGCCAATGCAAAAGGCTAGTTCCTGCTAACAAGTACTAATAATTTTCTACTGCCCCTTTTATGTCTAATACTTGTGTTTTGTTCTGGAGACAGCCCTTTCATCTAAAGGAATGCCTTCAAGGGTAGGAATTCTAGATATAGAAAAAAAAAAGTTAGAAAGAGAACTTGAGGAATAGAGTGATGGGCATGATCTGGACCAAGAAGAAGACAGAGGGACTAACAGTCTCTTGGACCTTGGGAAGGTTTGGCCGATCTGTAGAGGTGATATAAAGCTTTCCTCCCTCTGACCAAGGCCAAAGCAATGGGGAACGCAGTTTCTCTGAAACAAGGCACTTAGGTCAGATAAGTGCTGCGTTTGTGAATCTCACTGAGGGTGCGTAGGTGTTTACTGGTTTGAGTAAATTTAGCACTGGGGGTCTCGTAGCCTCTTCTAGACTGAAGAGTCTTCAACTCAGTTTGCATGATTCTGTGAATATGCTACATATCATAGAATCACACTTCAAATGAGTGAATTATGTGGTATGTGAATTATATCTCAACAATGCTGTTATTTTTTAAAAGAACACTATTAATATAAATATGTATTTGTCACTAATCTGTTAGATAGAGTCCTAAGATTAGAAATGCACAGGAGCAAAAGAAACAACATGGGTAGGAATGTTCGTTCTTATTTAGATGCTTCATTTTCCTTTACCGGAAAATGCTTGATCATTGCTGATACAATAGCAATAAGCCAGCACTTACATCGCTCTCACTATGTACCAAGCAGTGTCCTAAGTGCTTTAACGATACTAATTCATCCAATCTTCACAGCAGCCCTGTGAGGTGGGTCCTCTTTTTCTTCCCATTTTACAGTTGAGGAAACTGAAACACAAAGAGGTTATCCAAGGTTTCTCCTGTAGTAAAAGGCGGAGCCAGAATTTGACCGCAGGTGGCCTGGCTTCCAAATCCATGCTCTAGACCACCTCACATTATCTCTGCACAAGAGATTTAGTAGCTTTTAGTTTAAGATTATTATAAGGCTTTCATGGGACAACAAAGCCCTCAGTACGCTTTGTAAAAATTATCACCTAGATTCCATTTCAGTATAACTTACTCCAGGTATTAGAGCTTGGTGGTTACAAAAATGAGCTTTGGACACGGGCAGAGCTGAGTTGAAACCAAGCTCTACAATCTCCTAGCTGTAAGGTATAGGGGAAATCATGAAATCTCTCCAGACCTCAGTTTCATCAACCATAAAATTAGGACAATATCCCTACTCTACAGGTTTGTTATAAGGATTAAATCAAGATAATTCGTATCAAAAGATCTAACAAATTTCCTAGCAAGTAATACGTAAGTAAGCACCTAACTATTATTATGTATACTTTTCACGGTTTAATCGTAGATTCAGAATGGTGGCTTTATTCCTTCTAATTGTTCTTTGGTGTTGGAAATCCGGGTCCAATTACAATGAGCACAACTGTGTCAAACTGGAAGAGTCACAGAACTAGACTCCTATCCTTGGTGATCCCAGGAGAAGTGACATTTCACACTAAGACAGATCAGGTTCAGGAAGTCCACTGGAACTTTTCTTCATTTGAGGAGGACAATTTTAAAAGCCTGAGTTCACAAGCAACCTGTCCCCACCAAAGACTCACTGGCAATATTCTACGTTATAATCTTATAGCTAGAAAGAAAACTAAGGTCCCTCAATTGCCTACATCTATTTTATTTAGTATATATATATATTTTTTTTTTTTTTTAGAGATTTTTTTTTAAGATTTTTTAATATTTATTTTATTTATTATTATTTATTTTCGGCTGCACTGGGTCTTCGTGGCCAGGCGTGGGCTTTCTCTAGCTGCAGTGAGCGGGGGCTACTCTTCGTTGCGGTGCACAGGCTTCTCATTGCAGCGGCTTCTCTTATTGCAGAGCACAGGCTCTAAGCGCATGGGCTTCACTACTTGTGGCACATGGGCTCAGTAGTTGTGGCTCGCGGGCTTAGTTGCTCCGCGGCATGTGGGATCTTCCAAGACCAGGGCTCGAACCCATGTGCCCTGCATTGGCAGGCAGATTCTTAACCACTGCACCACCAGGGAAGCCCAGTATATATATTTTTAATTGAATGCTTACAAAATTCTTGACATAATATTGGTCACATTCAAATGTAATTTTTTCCTTACAACTTTGCCAACTAAATATTTTATAGATGAGGAAAAGTTTCAGAGAGTTTTAACTTTGGTACAGGACCAAACAAGTAGGGGAAAAAACAGCATTTAACCTCACTAATATTCCCCAGTAATAAGTCATATGGCTTGGAAATCTTTAAACCTATGAATCCTAGACATTGTTATAATTCTCTATTGTATTATTTTATTTACATCGACGTTTACTTACAGTCTATGTTTGTTCTCTTTATAATAAAAATCATTTCTTCCGTGAGTGCTAGAAAAAGGTAGTGTGGAATAATAAAAATATTAAGTCATGATATGATTAAGTAAGGCGTAAGTAAGAAGACTGTCATGAAAATAGCTCTGGATGAAGACTGGACTCACTGGGCTTCGACTTCTTTTCTGCAGAATGAGGGAAACAGACTGGATGACCCCTGAGACTTCTACCAGCTCAAAAAGTCACTGATCTGTTCTTGACATTGTCTTTATTGGTGTTAACTGGCTAGACATTCAGTTTAGTGAAGGCATGCTGTCAATGTGGCCAGGCTCTTGGTTCAATTTAGAAGTTTCATTCTGTTCCATGGTCACGGATACCACCTCTGACTCATGTCATAGCTCACAGTTGAAACCAAACAAGGAATATGAATTTATCATTGCAAATTCATTAGCTCCACTGGAAGCACACATTCTAGGTATCTTTATACAGCAAGGGAAATGAACTCCTTTTATTAATGTGTGATCAAGTGACCTGAGTTAGTGCAACTCCTTCGGTATCTAAAAAGCATAAAGCAGCTTAGCATTAGGAAGAAGAAGGTCACATACTGCGAGCTGAAGTAAAGTCTACAAGAAGCTACAGAGACTCCGACCGCTATATTTATTCAAACCAATAAACACCTACGTAGCCTCGATAAGCTTCACAAACAGAGCACTTATCTGACCTACATGCCTCAGTCCAGAGAAAGTGCATTCCCCATCGCTTCTGCCTTGGTCAGAGGGAGGAAAGCTCTATATTATCATCTCTGTAGAACGGCCAAACCTTCCCATGTTCAAAGAGACTGTTCGTCCCTCTTTCTTCTTGGTCCAATTCATCTCCATCACTCTATTCCTCAAGTTCTCTTTCCAACTTATTTTTCCCGCTCAGTCTTTCTGTGTCACTGACTCTTCTCAGCCTGCAAGCATGCTCAAGTACTCTACACCAGCCCAGAAATCTCTCTTTCCCTAACATCTATTCCTTCTCAAGCTCCCTTGATGTTCCTCTGCCTATCCCTGAGCACACCAAACTTCACTTTGCCTATCCCTGAGCACACCAAACTTCACTCTGCCTATCCCTGAGCACACCAAACTTCACTCTGCCTATCCCTGAGCACACCAAATTTCACTCTGCCTATCCCTGAGCACACCAAACTTCACTCTGCCTATCCCTGAGCACACCAAACTTCACTCTGCCTACCCCTGAGCACACCAAACTTCACTCTGCCTATCGCTGAGCACACCAAACTTCACACAGGTAGATGGACTCCACTTTCTTAGTACCCCCACTACAGTACACCATATTAATAAGTCCCCTTAAGGCTGCAGTCAACTTCCTAAGAGCCAGAGCTTGTGGTTATTCTTAGTGAGTTGTGGGGTTCATTCTCCTATATAGATGAAATCAGGTTAAAATTAACTCTGAAAGAAACTTAAAGCTGGCTGTGGCATCAAGCCTTTAAGCTGTTGAAGGCCCGCTACCCATCCAAGAGTCCTAAGTCACCAGCACAGAAGTCCCCTCTCTGACCAAAGCACTAACCTTATGACAGTTGCCCAAATTTGTTATGTTTTAGGAGTGGTTTGGTCACTTTTTCACACTACTATAGATCTCAGCTATGATTAATGATAGCCTTGTGATCTCAGGTTTTAAAAAAGATCTCCTGAAGCTAAAAAACCCGGAAGTATTTTAGTCTGGTCATAAATTGCTAAGAATAGATTTGACTAGCTTGTTTTTGTTCAAGCTCTTGAATTTGTTCCAGATTCTTGAATCTGCAGCTGTTAGTCAACAGGTGAAAATGGATTCTCTAAGAAGAGCTACTCTTTGAAGACTCTGAAATATTGTGACTCACAGTTTTTTTTAAAACGATTGGCAGTACAGATTTTAATTCCAACCTTTAGCAATGAGCTTCACAATAAAAAAATAAATCAGATTTTTTCAGGGCAGTTGCTGGACTGACTGACATGTGTGGCCAGAGAAAGCATACCCCGTGACAGAAAATGCTCCACTGTCTATCTGATATGAGGTCGAATGAAATAGAAACAATCTCACCACACTGAGAAGGTAGTACAGGTGACGTGTGACACCGTATCAGGAAATAGGAACTCAGTTTCTAGCATTAATATTTATACCACCTTTATACTTTTGGAAAATTTAGATGAAATATTGTCCTATCTCATAAAATTATAACTTGTTATGGGGGACAAAACATCAAAATAAACTGATTTGGGCAAAACCAGGGTCTCAGAATCAGGAGTCTAGCACCGACCAGTTAAGAGAGTTTTTGAAAAGTTCCTAAACCTCCCCATGTTTCAGTTTTCCCCACACAAATCTGGAAAATAACTTTTTTCCATAAAATTCCACAATTCTCAACACCATTAAGTAAAAGCAAGAATATTTCACCAAGGGCTTCCCTGGTGGTGCAGTGGTTGAGAATCTGCCTGCTAATGCAGGGGACACGGGTTCGAGCCCTGGTCTGGGAAGATCCCACATGCCGCAGAGCAACTAGGCCCGTGAGCCACAACTACTGAGCCTGCGCGTCTGGAGCCTGTGCTCCGCAACAAGAGAGGCCACGATAGTGAGAGGCCCGCGCACCGCGATGAAGAGTGGCCCCCGCTTGCCGCAACTAGAGAAAGCCCTCGCACAGAAACGAAGACCCAACATAGCGATCAATCAATCAATCAATCAATCTTTAAAAAAAAAAAAAAAGAATATTTCACCAAAAGCTTAATTTGGGGGCGGGGGGGGGGATAATTACATTAGGGAGGGAGAAAATTGAAAGTCCGCCAGAGTAAGTGTTTTAATTCTCAAATTTGGTTACCAATTTCAAATGGGATAATGAACCCATTCAGTGTCACAGGAGCAGGAACAATGATAGGTAGGGCCGGGCAAGTGTAATGCAAATTTTTGCCAGATTCTTCTGAATATCACTGAGCCTTCATTTCTATGTACTGAAAACCTGAGTGCTACAGAAAACACTGGGTGCTCAACAGAGAATCTCAGAGACCCAGGGTTCTCCTGGTCTCACTCAGGAGAATGGGGTTTTCCCCATTTCTGCAGTCTAAAGGAAATTTCACTATACTATGCCTTTTATCTAATTCTAATCTATATGCTGGGTAAGCAAATAATCACTTTACCTGACTTTAGCAACTTGGCAATGAGGAACTTTAGGTTCAAGATTAGTAGAATATGAGCACACAAAAGAAAAACACATTGTAAAATATATTAAAATATATAGCTGGTATGGAAAATCACATTCTTTACAATAAATGATGGGTCAATTGGATAGGCATATAAAAAATGGATATTGACACCTACCTCACACTCTATATAAAAATCAATTCCAGATGAATAGCAAGTCTAAAAATGAAAGGTAAAACAATAAAGCTTTTAGAAAAAAAAAAAGCATGGAAGAATCATCTCATGACTTTGCAAAAGCAGGCTTTGGGTGTCCCATCCCAAGGTGGGAAAAGAAAGCATCCGCGTGGGTGGGAACACTGGCATCAGCAGTCGGAGCTCAAGCAGGGTGGGGAGGGTGGCCCTGCATGGGCCTGGGTGTGCATGGTGTCAGAGGCAGGGAGGACGTGAAGGTCTCCTCCACAGAGAGGAGGCCCAGCCTGCAGTGACGGAGCCCAAAGGGATGAGGAGTGTCTCTAGGTGGAGGGGAGGCCCGGCATAGGGTTCAGGGTCTCAGCGGAGTCAGGAAGGGGCGATACAGAGTCCTGGAACCTAAGTGGGATAACGAGGGCATCCACGTGGGGCTGATGGTGAAAGACTGGCATGAGAGAGCATATAAGTAAATATATAAGGGATAATGGAAGTCAACTTTCTCATCTGGAAAGGGAGAAAACTAGAAAGAGTACTGTGATGTTGCATTGGAACTGGAGGCATTGTGAACTCATGGTTCTCAATATAGATAAATAAACGTGGATGCGCATGTGCATGTGTGCTCGTGTATATGTGTATACGTACCCAGGCAGACATTCCCTTGCTCTATCTACTAAGAGGGCCTGGGAGCAGCTACACCTAGATAGCAACTCAGCGCTCACATCCTGGCTTCTAAATACCATTCTCCTCTAAAAGAAACCAAGACTCCTCGGAGAAATGCCTGATTTCAGGGCTAGGGCAGGGAAAATACAGGATAAGCATGAAACATCTGACTGCGTTAAGCAAATTAAAAAGTGCTCTAGTAATGAAGGAGATGTGTCAAAAGTACGCAGAGGCCTGCTAGAGACACTCGCACTGACCCAATTAGGGAAATTTAAGCAACAGTATAAATCATGTCAGCAACAGAAGATAATCCATTCTAACCCACTGAATAAAACAGGCAACTCTGGGTCCATGAGACTCTGAGTAAAGAGGCATGTCACGACAACTACATGTAAAGCAAGATGTTGGACTGGATCCCTTTGCTGTAAAGGACATTATTGGAAGAACTGGTCAAACTTTAGTGGGGTCTGAGGATTAGATGGCAGTAATGTATCAATGCTCATTTCCAGACTTTAATGGCTGTATTGTGCTCATGTTGGAGTGTCCTTACGAGATACACATCAAAGTATTCGGAAGTGACGGGACAACATGTCAACAACTCACTCTTAATGGCTCAGGAGAAAATGAAATATGTATCAGACTATACTTCCAACTTTATTATAAGTTGGTGATCTCATTTCAAAATTTAAAACATAATGGAGACCAAAAGGGCAAAAACACTGGAAGAACTGAAAGGTATCTCAAGTCCATTTTTACAATTGAATTAAAGATCTATTCTTTAAAAATGCATAGACCTAAAAAACATATTTGTTGAAGAAAAAGAGCAAGCTGCAGAATAAAATGTAAACTATGATACCATTTATGAAAAACTTTAAAACAAACAAGGGCAATCATCTCTATTATTCATTATAATTAGTATAAAAATATAAGAATGGACTGTAAGATTGTACCCTAAATTCATGACAATGGTTTCTTATGGGAGGACTGTAGGGAAGAAGGAACAGAAAAGGAAGTGGTGGGGAGTTCCATTCTATGTGATTCTTTATTGTTTCTAAATAAAAATCAAATATGCCAATATAATTATAACTGTTAATTCTGGGAGATGGAAGCAAAGGGTTAATTATAGCATTCTTTGCATATTCCATCATTTTAAAATTTCTCAAAAAATAATTTAATAAATAAAACGTAATGAGGACTTTACATTTTATAGGCCATATAAATGTGCATTGACTGAGAAACTTATAAAATTTTTTATTTTTTGAACTTTGGCAAGTTCATCACAAAGTGGATGCACAATACAAATTAGACAACACAAACTATCTCTTTAAAATATATACGTGTTCTGGTATTTGAGCTAAAGTAGTTGAATCTTTTTCAATTGAAGTGTCAATTTTTTTAAAATAAGGATGAATCACAGGAAAAAATGTCAGCACTGTTAATGGAATCTCACCTGAGACTCTGGGGTCTAGAGCTGCCATCACTGGCAGCCTCCTATGTAACTATTGAACCTACTGTAGTAGGACCCTTTACAGCAATCCTGGCCTGTTGTGGAGATAAGTAAACTCATGCTCAGAGATAGCAAGTCACCGAGTCACCATTACCTGCAAAGTTCAGAATGGAGGGAGTTTCAAGCAGGTTGTGATTGGTGACAACGGTTTTAAGTAGCCATGAGTAATCAGAAAAGACTTCCCTCGACATACATTCACAAATGCAGTGAACAACCCCAAAATGATGTGTCCACCATCCACCCCTATTCTGGGGGTTCACGTTCTCTTCTTACCCTTCCAGGTTCTCTCTCACCAAAGAACAGGGTCTCCATGTGCAACTGTTGATGTGAGGTCCTAACATGGGGCCTTTTCTGAGGGGATGCCATTCATGTCATAGACACTGTAATTACTGAAGACGTTTTTAAAATTTATTATCTTTGTTGGCTCCAAAGATGGGCTTTTTATATATTAATTACAATACTTTTCTGACAAATAAATTATTCCTATTCTAACTGAGAATACACATATGTGATTTAGTTTACTAAAGAGAAATGAGTTTGATAATCAAATGATCTTGTTGACCTAACACCTAAAATCAACTGATCTTCTAAGTAAAATACTGCTTCTCTAACTGATGAACTGATTGGGAAGTATCTTAAAATTAGAGTAGATCTCTATTGAAATTAGCACACTGGCTAAGTTTGAGTTTTTGATATTATAGCTCTTATCATCTGCTTTTTCTATTCTGTGCTAAATGGTGTGGCTGAATCCTCTCATTTAAATCCACAAGTAACTTCTCTGTATACATTTGCCATCATAATCCACGAATATTACATAGACAAATTACTTATTATAGAATATTATATTATGTTAATTATCAGGTTACTAGATATTAAAATATAATGTTACATAAAGTAGAATATTTTATAGTAATTTCTTACTTGTTATGGAAATTTCATTAGTATGGAAGTTAACTTACTAAAATGTAATGCTTTTTTATCTACATTCTCCCTTCAAAATACTGTAATTTATTCAGAATAGTAATCTAACAGACACATTGATGAAAATTTTTGTAGCTCTTCGGAAAAAATTAACTTTGTCAATATCAATCATCAATGGAGAACCTAAGTTCTCAAAATTACAATTTGTTGAAATTGTCTACACCACCACAAGACTGTCGAATCTTCTAGACACCATTTCTATAGGCTAAAAAACAAGAAATTACAGCAAGTAAACATTGAACCTCTGATAAAGAATTTCATTTCCATGAAAGCAAGCCACATAATTATATAATAAGTTATGTCATCATGACTTTAAATTCCTTATTGTGACTTAAAATTTGAATTTTCAATTATTTTATATTCTATCTGTAACGGTTGTTATCGCAAAATAATAATACACACTCATTTAAAACTTTTATTTAAAGAGCTCCACTTCCTGATGGGCACAGGGACTGACTGCGGCCACGCCAACCAGTCCTCAGCTGAACAAGCCCCAGCTTCCAACGCAACATTCATCTTGTGCAAGCGGTTTGCCCAGGTGCACAGGAAATGAGCATGCTCTACAGATGAAGACCGGCGCCTCTGCGACAGCTCTAATGTGTACATTTCCATACACGGTTACTGAAAGTTCATTATCGGAAACAGGGGTCTTCTTTTAACCACAGCAAACAGACGTCCTTTCACAATAATGGTCTAGGACCGTTCAAATCCCCAAACGCTGAAACTAATTCGACCGATGGGTTGAAACAAGCGGAATAGAACAGAATAAAACAATGAAATGGCGATCAGAAAGGGGGGGGGGAGTTCCTAGGTGTCTGCGTGTCTCCAAACATTCCCCTTTCTCCACACAGCTTGGGTCCAACAGGTACTGTGTTAAATCAGAGTCTGATCGAGATCAAGTTCTGGGTCAGCAGGGGAGCGGCGGGGGTGGGTGTGGGGGGCGGACACACCCTAGTGAGACTGTCGCTGGGCCTGGGAGGCACAGCAAAGAGAGCACGCAGCTGTCGCGGGCGCCGCTCCGGCGGGGCGGGCGTACTGCGCCCCGGCCCCCGGCGCGCACCTTCCTCCTCCCCACCCCCACCCTCGCGCGCGCCCCACTGCCGCTCGCTGTGTCCCGGCCACCCCGTTACCAAGCAACGAGCTGCCCGGGCGGGAAGCAACCGAGCAGACTGCCTGGGAGAGGGGAAGGCGGTTGGAAAGAGAGCTTCAGCAGCAGAAATGAGCCCGGGTAAGAGCCGGGCCGGGGGCTGCCCTGGGAGGGGGCGCCCTGGGAAGCGGACGCGTGGTGGGCAGCGCCGCCTCCCCCCGCCCCGGCTCCTTCCCCCGCGGGGCGGGTCCCGTCTGGAGTGCCGATCTCCTAGACGAGCCGCACACCTCCGCCCGCCCCGGGAGGAAAGCACCGCCTGCGTCCCCGCGCCTGCCCTGCTTCCAGCCTCGGAGCAGCCCGGCCCGCCGCCGCGGCGTGGTCCCAGCGCGCCCTCCCGTGGCCGCTCAGCGCGCCCGCGTCCCGAATCCCCACGCCTCGCCTCCTTTCTCCCAGCAAAACCAAAAGCCGCGTACTGTTCTGTTACAGAAAAGCATCCTGAGGAAGAGGAGGTTGACTGCGTTCTCCTTTCAGCACCCAAGATCCTAAATTCCTCTGAGGGGGTAAAGGAAAATGGTGGCAGTGAAACAGGTAAAACCTCCCAGGCCAAGGCTCCGATGGCAGTGATGTTTCTGCCTTTTACTATAGGCAACCAGTACGTTACCTAAATCCACTGGCCCAACTGGTGTGCTTCCGGTAACTACTCCTAAGATACTAATAATAACTAACACGGGACATTTACTTTGTGCCAGATGTTGTTCTGAGCACTTAAATGTATCAACTCATTTAATCCTCACGACAACCCTATGAAGTAGGCACTACCATTCTCCTCATATTACAAGTGAGGAAACTGAGGCACAGAGAGGTTAACTAACTCCCCAAGGTCGCACAGGCAGCAACGGACAGAGCCAGTGTTCAGGAGGGTAGCTCCAGGGTCCAGGCCTTAACCTCCATGCTACACTGTACTGCTTCTCTGAATACCAAATAAGAATTGCTGATTTTTTGGACAGTCACTAAAAAGTTACCTATTTTTTTCCAAGAGAAATACTTTTATAGTAAATATTTGTGGACTACAGGATACTGTATAGGGAGGATGTTTGAAATCATTAAAAAGCTGCAGTTTTCAAGTTCCATATAAACCATGAATAAGATGCAGGGAGGATCTGAGAACGCTGGAGCTGGAGTCTAGCTTCCTTGAGAGAAGCTGAAGGAGGCTACACAGCTCTCAGAGGGGCCTGGTGTTCACGTGAGACACCAGCGAAGGAGCAGAGCGCCGTGGGCGGAAGGCGGTATCTAAACTGAGGGGCCACGTTGGGATCCTACAGTTGCCCATAAGCCACGCGGGACACGTGGGCAATCCAGACGCAGAGGTGCTGCGACAAGTGGTGAGCCGGAGGCCTGAGGTCAGGTTGGGGTTTGTCCACCCCCATAAACCGGGGACCTTCACAACGGCCTCGTCAAGGGCTCTAAAAAAGGGCTGGAGCAGCCACACCCGGCAGACAAAAGACGCAAGACAGTTGGATGCCCAGTGACCACCAGGATAAGCCACACCTCAGTAGAGGCCGCAGGGCAGTGCACTGACCTGCCCTCTCTCTGCTCTTCTGTGCCCCTCCCGCCTGCATGAGGCCAGGCAGGCCTCCCTGTGCAACGGGAGGGGTGATGGGAAGCCCTGAGTGGGGCAGAAAGCCCTCACAGAGAGATCAGACACGGAGACAGCTCCATACCAAGAGAGAGTGTTTAAGGTCAGAAGAGACTGAGGGAGCTTAATGTGGCAAGACCGTGTGTTCTCTAATGTGAGTGAGATGGAAGGCTCTGGAGAAAAATGCCAGCGTTCACAGAAAATGAAGTTACATACAAAATAGCACATATGCTTGTGTGAGAGTTACAGTCTTTCTTGCTAGAGCATGGCGGGTATAAGGGTAGGGACTCAATCGGTGAGAGATATTCTAAGTTAGGCGCCACCAAAGATGGCAGGAACTTCGTGCTTACAGCTCAAGGCAAAACTAGGAGGTGTGACCTTGTGCCCTCCCCACTTTCTGTTCTCTTAGCTACACTTCATGGTCACCAAGTGATCCATTCGCTGGGTACTGACCAACAGAACACTGACGTGATTTGCATAAGTAATGCCGAATTACAAGGTCGTATATATTTCTCAGGTCTCTGATTTTAAAAGAACAAGGAGTTAGTATATGGCGTGAAGTATATATATGGAGTGTCAGAGGTGGGTGGGGAGTGTGCAGTTTTATTTCAAATAGGATGGTAGGAGACCTCCCTTAGCAGATGACATCTGAGCAAAGACCTGAAGGAGGTAAAGGAGTAGTCAGTGCAGATTTCCGGGGAAAGAACATTCCAGGCAGAGAGAACAGCAGCTGCAAAGGTCCCTAGGTGGGAGGATGCCTGGCATGTTTGAGGACCAGCTGGTGACGGGAGCAGAATGAGCACGGAGGAGGATAGGAGAAGGGTTCAGAGAGGACACTGGGCTTTGTAATTCCACCTAAGGATGTGGGGTTTTATGCTGAGCAAAATGGGAAGCACTGGAGAATTTGGGCAGTCATCCCTCCCTCCCATCTCTATCAGAAATTTTAAATTTACCAAATCATCATCATATTGATAATACCCTTGTTGCTACAGTAAGAGAGTAAATTTTTCTTGAGCATTTACCGTGTGCCGTGCACTGTGTAAGGCTTTACCTACAAACGAGACACTGAGCCCTCGCAGTGAGCGTGCGACAAAGCCAGGATTCAAGCTGAGGCAGCCTGGCCCCATAGCTCCCGTAACAAAGCCTCGTGCAGATGTGCACACTCCCCTGCTCTGCGCCTTACTAGTCTCCATAGGGTTCACTGTCATCTTACACACAAGATCCTTTGTTCCCCTCACGTGGGCAGGGATTTTGCATATTTTGTTCACTGTAGGATCCCCAGCACCTTGGACAGTACTTGATACATAGCAGGTGCTTAAAAATAGTTGTTAGATGAATGAATGAAGGCTTGGGTAGAACAGCTCACAAGGCTTCAATAAAACAGTTACTTCTAGGAGTGAGTGTGACTTGTCACAGCAAAACTCAGTATTTGAACCTGAGAATTAAAAGGCATTGACTACAGAGTGTCTACCATCGTATATAGAATCATTACCACGTTGCATTTTTAAAACTCGTTTGTTCTCCCTGCTCTGTTAGCGACAGGTATGCCCTTAAAACTTTCTCTATACATTGAATATGACATAATCTTCTGCAGACTTCAGAATAAATTCCCTATATCTTTACCTTAATTACCTCAAAAGTCATCCTGCTGATAACTATCTTGTTTTTAAATTTTGACACTTAAATATGAAACAGCTACAGAACTTAAATTGAATATAATCTGAATATTTCTTGCAATCTGAATAGAGTATAAGCTTCTTCAGGGCTGGCACCACATCCTCTACTAAATACTTCCCAATAGTGTACATTCAGCAAGGACTTGATAAATGGTGACCTGTGACTGTGTTCCCTCTCCTGTGCTTCACTGATAATTTCCCTTCCAATTCTAGAATCACATAATCCTATGTGTTTCTTTAAGTATTGATGAATTTTAAAATTATCTTCCCTTTGGGAATAAGTAGTAGCCAATGTCTCTGAATCTCATAAGAAAAAAAAAAGTTATTTTCATAGCTTTTAAAAATAGATGAATCCTTCCCTGGTGGCGCAGTGGTTGAGAGTCCGCCTGCCAATGCAGGGGACACGGGTTCGAGCCCTGGTCTGGGAGGATCCCACGTGCCGCGGAGCGGCTGGGCCCGTGAGCCACAATTGCTGAGCCTGCGCGTCTGGAGCCTGTGCTCCGCAACGGGAGAGGCCGCGATGGCGAGAGGCCCGCGCACCGCGATGAAGAGTGGCCCCCGCTTGCCGCAACTGGAGAGAGCCCTCGCACAGAAGCGAAGACCCAACACAGCCATAAATAAAATAAATTAAAAAAAAAAAAAAAAAAATTATAAAAATAGATGAATCCAACTCTCTGCCTACTCTGTATCTTCACTGAATCATATGAACTTTGCAGGAGAAAAACACTCACTTCTGAGTCATACCATGGATCTCAATGCTATTTGGAGAAGTTACTTTATTTCCCCAGTAAATGCTTTTGCAAGCCCTGTCCAAGATAACTATTCCACTCTTCTGGTTTCCTCAAATCTCCAACACCTCTCACCGCTACCTCCCAATGTGTAACATGACCTTAAACTATATGAAAAAAATAGAAGCAATCAGACCCAAACTCCCTGACCTTCAACCTAAAACTCTGCTAACCTACCGCCTGTGTCCCATATTCTCTGCTGTCCCCCACTTCAATGGAAGGACTGTCCCTGCTCAATCACAGGTCATTTCCTCCAGATCGTATCTCTCCTGGAATTCTCAAGTACTCAACTTTGGCCATCAGCCTTCCTCATTCTCCAGAATTCTTCTTCTCCTCCATTTCCACTATATGATTCCCGCAGTAAGCAGGCATATTAGACTCTCTCATGGTTAAAAAAAAATTCTTCTTAACCTTCACATCTCTTCCCAAAACCCCTATCCCCACCAGGCACCTTATCCCCTACCACAGTAAAACCAGAAAGCGTTGCCCACGAACCTTCACGTTCCATCTCCCCTCGAGCCACTTCATCTGGGGTTCTGAGCTGCTCGCTGCACAGAAAGTGCCCCTGTCTAGGCCAGCAGCAGGGTCCATATTTCCCAATGCAGTGCTCATAACCACTCCCCTGACCCAGAGCCTGGATTATCCAACTGCCTGTTGACATCTCCACTTTGATGTCCAACAGAAAACTTAACTTTAACAGACCTAAACGAGTTTTCCCTAAAATATGTTCCTCCCCCACTCTTTTCCATTTCAGTAAATGGCATCATCATTCGTCCACCTGCTCTCACTAAAAACCTAGGAGTCACCTTTCCTTCCTCGACACTGGCCACATCTAATCCTCCAGCAATGCTTCATCTCCAAAACATATTTTGAATCCACCTATTTTTCTCCATTTCCCCCACTGCCATTCTAGTGCAAGATACCTTTGTCTCTCCCTTGGATTATTCCAACAGTCCTGCAACTGCTACCTTGTAATCCATTATCATGCAGGAGAGTGTCCTATAATGTTTTTAGTCAAATCAAATCATTCTCGTGATTGAAACCCCCCAAAGCTTCTCATTTCTCTTAAAATAAAAGCCAAATCCCTCAGGATGGCCTGCCAGATTCTCTCTAACCTCACCCCTGTCTCCCCCTGAACTCTTAGCACACCGTGCTCCCATCTGCTCAGGAAGCTGCATCCACATGGGCTTTCTTTCTGTTCCAAACACAGGTGACACGTGCTCTGCTTCAGGGCCTTGCGGTTTCCTCTGCTCTGAATCTCTTCCTACAGATGTCCCCATGGCTGGCCCCTTCTTATCACGTAGCAGTCTTGGCTGAAGCCACAAAATGCCAGATAGGCCTTTTCTAACCACCCTCCCCAATGCTGTCCTCACCCCCCCTCACTGTCACAGTAGCCTATTTTCTTTGTGTTATTTATCATTATTTGGAAGTATCCTGTTTATATCTTTGTTTGCTATTTTTCTGTTTACTTTTTTTAGAAGGTAGGCATAGTGAGAACAGGAGCTCCGGCTGATTTATTCATTGCTGTGTCTATAGTAACTACAGTGGGGCACACCAAGTAGTAGACACTCAAAATCTGAATGTGTGATATTATTGAAGGAATGAACCACTTGAACATGAAACAATATTTAAGGCCAAATCATGAACTTATCAAAATTATTCTAGACTTTCAGGTAGAGATTTTAGAGCTAAAGAAGATCCCAGACCTTCCTCCCCCACTACAAAAGGACATGAACAAAAAAACTCTGCCAGAACACCAGCAAAAACTTCACCAGCAGTACCTGGAGAAGGAAGGGGGCACCCCCTCAGGACATAAAATTGGAGAGTGGAGGCCAAAGATGAAAAGAGATGATTCTGGCAAGGCTATCTATAGCATGGCTCATAACTCCCTCTGACTTTCAGAGGCGATAAAGAAAGCCAGAATCCTGAAGATACTCATTAATGCACCCCTGCCCAGCCCCCACACACAGTCCATCCCTGCCCTGTGATGAAGGTGGGATTCTTCAACTGGCCAAATGGCTCCAGGCTCTGAACCACAGCAGCTCTCTCAGTGATGAGGGCCACACTGGGACTGGGTGGAAGGAAGTATACTTTGCAACCAGATTCTATAACATCTGGCAGACTGCCATTCCAAAGGAGATGCACTGACTTCTTTAAAAACCTTCTCTTACAGCAGAAATTGTCAGCCTGGGGCAAATTCTAACATAACTCTCATTTCATTCAGGACATGTTTTTTAATTTTTTTAATAAAAATTTGCAAAGCAAGTAGCCTAACATTTGGGAAAAAAGAGGAATGTATGTCAGGAAATTTGCAAACGTTATATAGTCTCTCCCCTATTACAGATCTAAAATCTATTTTCTAGGAAGGAACACACGGATCCTTATAGCACTTTGCTTAAGGGCGTAACAAAAATTATGTTCTATTAATCCAAATTGTTTTCCATGTTAAGGAAGAAAAACATCACATGGCTGTTGCATAGGTACTGAGACCTATACAGGACTTTGCCAAGCGTCTCCCTTAACATAAGAATTGTGAATTTTTTTACCAAAAAATATAGTTTATATCCCAGAAACAAACAAAGATATCTGAGTTCCTGAGAGTTCTCAGTTTGATGTTACAAGTTAAAGGTTTATTATAAAAGTAATACCACTATTACAACCTTAAGTAGGTGCAGTATTGTAAGTCAGATGAGAATTATCTCTTAAACTCACTATGCAGCTAGCATCGGGTTTGTCTTAATGTGAACATCAGTCTCACTATCTCTTTGCCTCACCATCCAGGAAAGCTAGGAGACTACTTTCCATTAACATTGTTTAAAAATAACACTTAAGAATTAAATCACATAGTTTTTCAATTTTACTTTTTAGAATACGGCTGCATAACAGAATCAGAAAATCAAATCCAACCACATTCAGCACTGAAAGTGAGTATATTTCATTTTATTTTCTCAGAAAATCTGTGTAAAGTCTGATCTTTCTCAGAATACTTCCTAAATATATACGGGTTTTCCACAAAAGTCTTCATCAAAATGCACTGGAGAGTGAGCAAGAATGATGAAGAATGTGAGTCACCTGACCCTCACATGATCCTTGTAATAGGCAACTTTGGGGGATTTTTTTTTTTTAATTGTAACAAAATGTATGTTCACCTAAAAATGTTCAATTTCATACCTTGTGTAATTTTGTTATAGGCCCTTCAGCATCAGCTGGAATCATTTCAGGCTCTCCGAATACAGACTTTGCAGAATGTTAGCATGGTATGTTTCTTCTAATTTACATAGAAAATATCCAAACAGAATACCATCACACATTTCTGAGCTGATGATCACTAGCCAACTGATTAGTTGATATTGAATGTAATAAGGCCACAACCTATTCTAGACACAAAATTGGCAGGAAACTACATTCTGTTATACTTGCATTTGGATATGAGCCAAAAGAAATAACACTGATTTTTTTTAAAAACATATGTTTAAAGTGCTACCTATATATAGTCTACAAATAGGGACTCTCATTATAAGTGATATAAAATCTAAGTCAAACTGACTAAGGGAAAAGTGTACTTTGTTAGCTCTAGTAACGCAAGCCCTAGGAATAGCTCACTTGGGGATGGCTTCATCCATAGGTTCAGGACCCTCGTCATCAGGGAACCAGCCTCACTCCTTATCTTGGTTCTGCTTTTGACAGTAACGTATTCTCAGACTCCATGTGGTAGCAAAAGGGTTGCTAGAAGTTCCGGCCCTTATCCTTCCAGATTCCAGTTAGACAGAGATGAGACTGTGCTTTTCTCTCTCAACAGTGTGTACTGAGTTCTTGGCCTGATTCTGACAGCCCCACGTGCAGTGCTTGAAGCAATCACTGTTCAGAGGGAGGCAACGCTCTGACTGGTTAGCTCTGGGTCACATGCCCACCCCTTGGAGCTGAAGGAGGGATCTGTATCACCAAAGGCACATGGACTTTATCCAGAAGTACGGGGTAGTGTTAACAGAAGGATAGGGCATGGCTCCTGGGGGTACATAACACAACGCATAGTCGCTAAAGACCCAATATAAACTTCATCCTGAAATTCTTGTACTAAAAGCAACTGCAGGGAAATGGGAAGAGAAGATAAAATCCTCCTGAGGCTGACAGAATAGATTCCATTCTGATGACAGAGATCAAAGACCTCTGACTTATTCAACAATGTAAAAATCAAACATCTAAAATTATTTTAATTCATAAGATTTTATTGCTTTCCTAAATTAAGTCTTTCTGATTTTATAGTCATGTAGTAAAGACATACTTTTCTTAAAGATTCCTTCAATGAGAGAGATTACAATAAATTAAATTTAATTTTTATTTTATATGATGGAAAAGAATATGCATAGGAAATTTAAAGGTATCTTTCAAGTATAATATCTATTATCCTTGTGCATTCATAACTTTATAAATGTGAAATCAAAGTCCGACATTCTTAATTTCTCTTTTAAAGGTGCAGTCTGAAATCAGTGAAATATTGAACAAAAGTATTACTGAAGTAGAAAACCCACAATTTAGCTCAGAAAAAAATCTAGTATTCAGCACACGCAATGAAAAAGCTTTGGTATGTGTTTCAGTACAAAATCATTCCTACATTTAGGTACTTCAGAAATGTTACTACAACCAGTTTACCTTCACCTTTACATTCTCCCCTTCTTCACAGGGCGACTGGATTGTCAAAGATGAAAATAAGGAAACTCCTGTCCTGAAAACCCTAAAAGATGTGCGTTTACCTCTGTACTTCTGCAATTTTCTTGTTTCTCTTAGGAGAGCGTGTGAGGGGCATTTGACTTAGTCCATATACCTAAAGATTCCCAAGTAAACTGAAATACATGGCAGTTTTTCTGTCCACTTTGAGTTTTTCTACTTTTAGGACTGACTTACACCTAGAGTGAGTTCTCTAAAACAGGTCCAAACTAGAGTCACTGTGTCCATACTTATTAGAACTTCACACTTTCTCTGTGAAGAGTCACAGCCCTAGATCCATTTGAAACTAGGAAGACAAGCTAAGGTTGACAAATAGCCCAGAAGTAGGAATTTTCATTTTCCTTAAACTTCCCTTTGAACTATTGCTTCTCTCTTCCCCACCTATCTATGATGGTCTCTTGAGAAATGCTGAATTTGTATTTCTGGAATTGAGGGGTTGGCCCTTCTATCTCACCCCCTAAGGAAATAAGTGCAATTTCTAAGCAAATTGTGAAGACCAGAGTTACAGATCTCAAAATAATGGTAGATTTTCTGGAGAAAATGAATCATACTTGTCAGCCTCTTTGCTGCAGAAATGGATAAAATGTTCATTCTGGTTGTAATAAAAATAATTCCTCCACAAAATATTATCTTAATTTGTTGGTCATGTAGCAAATGATAGTACATTCATAGTGTGATTTTTATTGTTACTAGCCTATAGAGAATCAAGAAGAAACCCTTTCTATGGAGAAAATTCAGCATTTTCAGGATCCTAGGACTCTTCATTCAGTAGAAGAAATATTCAGTAGTGATAGTGTTAACAGTCTCTCTCAAGGTATAAATATCCCATGCCAGATACATTTCAAGGACATATTAACTTCGACAGATAACTCAGCTTCAGAAAATTCTGACTTGAAGAATGATAATAACCTTTATAATTTCCTACCTAATGTACCTCAAAACGGGATGTCTCAAGCTGATATGGTAATTGTGGATAAGTCCAGAATTACTGTGCCTTTTCTCAAGCATGGATTTTGTGAAAATTTAGATGATATTTGCCATTCTATCAAACAAATGAAGGAAGAGCTTCAAAAGTCACATGATAGGGAACTGGCACTTACAAATGAACTGCAAACTTTAAAAGCTATTCCAAGGAATGGTAACTATGACCTGCCCCCCACTCACAAGGAAAAAATTAACTTTATTAAGGAAGAAAATATTGAAAGTAACTTAAATGAAGATATAAAATCAAAGAGAATTTTGGAATTAGAGGCACTAGTAAACAAATTACTCCCACTCAGGGAAACAGTGTCAAAATTCCATGTGAGTTTTTGTAGGAAATGTAAAAAACTATCTAAGAGTGAAATACACAGGGGGGAAAAGAATGAGAAAAATAATAAAGAAATTCCTATTACTGACAAGAATACTGCAGATTTAAAACTCCATTCCAGAGTTCCAAGACATACACTGGCATTCTTTGACCCAACAAAATATGCAATGAAAGACAAAGAAAGACAACCATTTGCAGTAAAACAAGGATCAATAATATTTGAAAATGAGAAGACATCCAAAGTCAATTCTGTTACTGAGCAGTGTGTAGCAAAAATTCAGTACTTACAGAATTACCTGAAAGAATCTATGCAGATACAGAAAAAAGTAATGAAACTGGAGAATGAAAACCTAACCCTTAAAATGAAAATTAAACCTCTTGTCTTTATCACACAATCTCTGATACAGAAAATTGAAATGTATGAAAAACAACTTAAGACATTGGTTGAAGAAAAGAACACTATTCAGTCCAAGTTAATTAAAACAGAAGAAGATGGCAAAGAATGTCTTAAAGAATTGAAAGAAATAATTAGTAACTATAATGTTCTCCAAGGACAAAATAAAACCCTAGAGGAAAAAAATAGTCAACTTTCTTTGGAGAAGCAACAAATGATAGAAACATTAGAACAACTAAAAAGTAAGGAACACCAAACTCAAAGTGACATGGCCATTGTCAATAATGAAAATAAACTACTGATCACAGAAATGGAATCAATGAAAACAAATATTCTATTGATACAAGAAGAAAAAGAAATGTTAGAGGAAAAAACATACCAGCTTCTAATGGAAAAAGGCTCACTTGAAAATGAACAAAAAGAAAACCAGCTAGAGATAATGCAGCTAAAAGAGAAAGAAAGATTGGCAAAAACTGAACAAGAGACACTTCTTCAAATAATAGAAACAGTTAAAAATGAAAAGCTTAATCTTGAAACAACCTTACAAGAATCTACTGCTGCAAGAGAAATGATGGAAAGAGAAATTGAGGATATTCAAACATACCAATCTACCACCGAAGAGAATTTTCTGCAAGAAATAAAAAATGCAAAATCAGAAGCAAGTATTTATAAGAATAGTTTGTCAGAAATGGGCAACAAATGTGAAATGTTATCAAAAATGTTAATGGAAATTAAAACTGATAATCAGATTCTAAAAGAAGAACTAAAAAACCATAGTCAAGAAAGTATAAAATTTGAAAACAGCATCAGTAGACTTGAGGAAGACAAAATACTTTTAGAAAACTATGTAAGAAGTATAGAGAATGAAAGGGATACCTTGGAATTTGAGATGCGGAATCTTCAAAGAGAATATTTAAATCTAAGTGAAAAAATCTATAATCATCGTATTGACCTATCAAAAATGGGCTACATTTCAAGAAGAGAGAAATTCCATCTTGACATCTATGATATTTATGAAGACACCTCTAGTCCTAGGAGTAGGCCTTTAGCCCCTGATTTGAAAGGTATGTATATCGTGGTGGATTAGTAGAAATATGTTTAAGATTCTTTTAGCCTATCGGGCATTAGCCAGAGGACAGTAATAAGAAGGTAAGTACAATTCAGTTTTGTAAGATTTGTATCCAATTTATTATATAGTGGAATTATTTAGAGATTTTGCTCTTTTGATAAAATTCATGTTATTTTATTTATACTACTTCTATACATTGTATATGACCAAAGCAACTTCGGCAGCAAACAGGGATTTTTTTTAATTATTATTTTTCTGCAATACACTTAGAAGTCCAACCTTTTAAAAAATTCTTCTTTTTTTCCAGGAATTCCAAGTAAACCGTATCAATTGCTTCCATCCAAGCCATGTAAATAAATTTCTAAAATCAATGTTTCAAAATCCTTTGTCCAAGTACTTTTTTCAACAAAAAATTTTAAATTCACTTTTACATGTGATTACAATTACCTTATAATTGATTAGACTATTTTTTTTAAATTCGAAATTGGAATTAGGTATATATTTTTATGTTGTCAAGAACTGTCAACATTCTGAGACTTTATCCAACTTGTAAGCTAATATGTTAGCCTGACAGTTTCATGGGTTCTAGTGGAAGACATGAGACTCCTGGGTCAGAGATAAAGGACAGTTTGTTGCTCACAGCAATAGCAGGAGCCAGAGTAACAGCACTTTCGCATGGGTTCTCCAAGCCCCAGTTCCTATAGGCAACATGAAAAGGGTCACACAGTGGTTGCGTTACAAGAGAAAACTCTGAGCTTAGGGAACCATTACTTTTCTGAGTGCAGTAAGCATGCCTGCCCTTTGCTCTAGATGGAAACGTTACCTTTATTATACAGGACAGTTAGAATACCTGTCCTTGCTCCAGCAGAGACACTATCTCTAGCTTTCAAGACTTCTTGTTATACAAATAAACTTATTGAATTTTGTCAAATGCTTTTTCTGCATTTTATTGAGGTGATCCTGTGTTTTCCCCCTTTAATCTGTAAATATGGTGACTACATTGATTAATTTTGAAACATTACACCAACCTTGAGTTGCTGAGATAAACTTCATCAGATATCATGTATTATCCTTTTAACATACTTCTGGATTCAATTTGACAATATTTTGTTAAAGATTTCTGCTTCTATGTTCAGGATATTGGTATCTATATTATTTTCTTTTTATCTCTTTATCTGATTTTGGTGTCAGGAAAATCCTGGCCTCATAAAATATAAGGTCAGGTTTTCCAATAGGAAAGTGTTCCCTCCTCCTCTATTTTCTGAAAGGATTAGTGTAGAATTGGTATTATTGATATTATTCCTTTCTAAATACATAATATAATTCACCAGAGAGCCTGGAGTTTTCTAAATGGAAAGGGTTTTACACTGCAAAATCAACCCCATTAATAGATACATAACTATTCAGATTTTCTATTTCTTCTTGAATCAGGTTTGATCATTTGTTGTTCTGAAGAATTTGTACATTTTACATAAGTTCTCAAGTGTATTGGCATAAAGTTGTTTATAATATTCCTTATTATCTTTTTAATGTCTAGAGGACCTGTGATGTCCCATCTTTCACTTCTGACATTGATAATTTGGGGTTCTTGTGATTCTTTGGGCATCTTGGATGTGGATTTATAATTTTCATCACACTTGGAAATTTTCAACCATTATTTCTTTAAATCTTTTTCTCACTGCTCCTTTCTGAGATGCAATAACACATATGTTAGACTGTTTGATATTGCCCTAGAGCTCACTGGTATTATTTTCATTTGCTTTTCAGTCTTTTTCCGTGTTTCACTTTGGATACTTTCTATTACTATATCTTCAAGTTCACTAGTTTTTTTCTTTTGCCATGCCTAATTTTCTACTATTCCCACTTACTGAAGTTTTTCATTTCAGTTATCTTATTTTTCATCTCTAGATTTTCCATTTGGTTCTTGTTTATAACTTTCATTTTTCTTTCCAATATGTTCATATTTTCCTTTAAATACATTAACATGGTTCAAGTAGCTATTTTAATGTCTTTATTTGCTAATTCCATCTTCTCTACTGTTTGGGGGTCTATTTCTATGGACTGATTTTTCTCCCAGTTATGGGTCATATTTTCTGGCTTCCTGGCATATCTAGTATGCCAAAAATCCACCTGGAAGATGGGTTTTTGTGAATTTTACATTGTTGATTGTCCGAATGTTGTTGCTTCCTTTACAGATTGTTGGAATTGGTTGTGTTAGGCATTACATTACTTCTGCTTCAATTTGGTGCTTTTAAGGCTTGTTTTTTAAACTTTTATTAGGGTGGGTGTAGAGTAGCCTCTAGTCTACTCGAGATCCTCTGGAACCACCACTGAATGCAGAGAGGTGAGAATGTCCCAGCCTTGAATGGTTCCTGGCCTTCTGTGAGCTGTGGGAACCATGACAGGTCCATGTTGTTCTTTGTCCTGCCTCATGTTGTTCTTTGTTCTGCCTCATGGAATTTAACCTTACGCATGCCTGTCTTAGATGTCAGCAGGGTTAAGGGGATTCCTATGCAGATTTCTGAACTCTTTTCCTGTGTAGATCTTTCCTCTCTAGAACTCAACTCCACAAATTCGAGCCACTTCAGAGTCCTTGGTTCCAATTTCTGTCTCAACTCAGCAAGGCTACTATACTTTGAGATTCCAAGTCCTCCATCCTCTTCAGTCCAAAAGTGCCTCCGGACAAAAAGCAATTGCAGGGCTCACCTCAATTGTTTCCTTTTCCTCACAGATCACAATCCTGCACTGTCTGTGTCCAGTATCTAAAAAGAGTTGTTATGTATGTTTTGTACAGTTTTTAATTGCCTAAAGAAGCAGCATAAATCTGGTTCCTGATACTCTATCTTGGCTAGAAGCCATTTCTGGGTAGTCAAGTTTGGGAAGTTTGGAAAATCAAGTCCTATGAACAGACAGAACACAGTGTTGACTTTTCTAGGTAGCTGGTATATGCAGGTATGTTTTTCCACCAGATCTCCCCCAACTATAAAGAAGATGCCTGTAACTATGAGTATGTGTGTACAGGGCTATTGACCAGAATAGAAACAGAATTATTCTTATTGGAGTAATAATGCCAGAACAAGAACGTTACTCTTGTAGTCCCAATTCTCCTTAGGTAGCTCTTCAGAATGTTCAGAGGCAAGATGCTTAGTTTTTCATCTGGGGGTAAAATTCTGGGTTGCCTGAACTGGGAAAGCACTGAGGATGGGAAGGAGGTAGGAGGAAAAAAAGAAACTGACTGAAAAAGTCTTTCCTGAACACACTTTTAATTAAACATTTTTGGCTCTATTCTTACTTTTTTTGTCTACAGAATTTTTTTGAAACTCCTTATTCTCTGATGATCCCCTTATGAGTCATTTTTCTGGACTCATTATTTTACTGTTGTGTTATTAGGGTCAGAGGAGAGCCAGCAAATAAGTGTGTTCTGCCTGCCAGTTTTAATTGGAAGCCCCTAATACATTACTGTTTTTGATTATAGTATAAATAGCTTCTTAGTATATTTTTGCTTAGAACAAACATCCTCTTTCAAATTTTCACGACATATTTTAATGTTTTGTCTTCAAAATAAAATTTAAAATTAGCTAGTCAAGTTTTATTGTTTTTATTCTGTAGGGATTTTTATTAAATTGCATTAAATTTATTGATATATTAAAGATAAACAGCAAGTTTACAATATTTAGTCTCCCTGGAACATGGTCTATTGCTCCGGCCTCCTTTTATATCTTCATTTTAATCCTAAATTTCCATAGTTTTTTTCCTATTGTAAATAGAATAGTTTTCACATTTCCTAATGGACATATGGAAAAAAACTATCTTTTTTGCAGATCATTATATACATCTGTTTATTGTACAATTTTATTAGTTCAAATATCTTTCAATAGATTCTTTTTACATTGTAGGTAAATAACTATATATCACCTGCAAGCAATAATATTGTCTTTTTCTAATATTTATTTCCTCTTGGGATTTTTTCTTGTCTTCCTGCATTAATGTATTTATATTAATATATTTTCCAGGGCAGTGTTTGTCTTGTTTATGGCTCAAGCTTAATGTCTGTTATGATTGTGATAGATATACTTTAGAAAGTAAGGAAGGTTCTTCCTAATCATCACATCCTAAGAGGTTTTAAGTGGAAAGAGTATTTAATTTTATCAAATGGCTTTTTAGCATCTATTAGGGGAACATGTATTTTTTTCATTTTAATATATTGAAGAACTTTATTATAATAATAGATTCACTCATGTCAAGCTATTTTAGCAGTCATAGAATAATAAATCATTTTATGTTCATTTAAAATGTGGATTCCATTGGCTTGTATTTGATTTAGGATTTTTTTAATGAGTTAGAAATATTATTTTCCTATTTATGTTATCCTTGTCCAGTAATGCTATCCTCATAAAATAAATCAAAACTCTTTTCATATTTTTCTATGATCAAAACAATTTAAATAACAAAAGATTTCTCTGTTTTGAAGATTTGATAGGATTTAGCTCCTTAATAATCTAGACACAGTACCTTTTGGCTACTAAGTTTAACTATTATTTCCATTTTTTCTACCCTTATTGGTCCATTCATGTTTTCAGTTCTTGTTGAATTACTTCTGGTAACATTTCATTTTCAAATTTATTTGACATGGAATTGTACATGTTTTAACTGTTGCTACATCTGTGGTTAAATCTATTCCTTACTCAGAGTATAGTTTGTATTCTCTCTCACCTCTCTTTTTTTTCTAGGCTGCTTTTCAAAAAAACAATTTTAAGTTTTTCAGATCTACTTTTCAATTGGTTGTTTTTCTCTCTCTTTGAATTATTTTATTTGATTTTCAATCTTTTTCAAATATTAACATCAGCGTGTAAGCCTGTCAATTTTCTGTCTGATTAATTCTTTAGCTTTGGTGTTTTTTTTTTTTTTTAAACATCCTTATTGGAGTATAACTGCTTTACAATGGTGTGTTAGTTTTCTGCTTTATAACAAAGTGAATCAGCTATACATATACATATATCCCCATATCTCTTCCCTCTTGCGTCTCCCTCCCTCCCACCCTCCCTATCCCACCCCTCTAGGTGGTCACAAAGCACCGAGCTGATCTCCCTGTGCTATGCAGCTGCTTCCCACTAGCTATCTATTTTACGTTTGGTAGTGTATATATGTCCATGCCACTCTCTCACTTTGTCCCAGCTTACCCTTCCCCCTCCCCGTATCCTCAAGTCCATTCTCTAGTAGGTCTGTGTCTTTATTCCCGTCTTGCCCCTAGGTTCTTCATGACCTTTTTTTTTTTTTTAGATTCCATATATATGTGTTAGCATACGGTATTTGTTTTTCTCTTTCTGACTTACTTCACTCTATATGACAGACTCTAGGTCCATCCACCTCACTACAAATAACTCAGTTTCGTTCCTTTATGGCTGAGTAATATTCCATTGTATATATGTGCCACATCTTCTTTATCCATTCATCTGTTGATGGACACTTAGGTTGCTTCCATGTCCTGGCTATTGTAAATAGAGCTGCAGTGAACATTTTGGTACATGACACATTTTGAATGATGGTTCTCTCACAGTATATGCCCAGTAGTGGGATTGCTGGGTCGCATGGTAGTTCTATTTTTAGTTTTTTAAGGAACCTCCATACTGTTCTCCATAGTGGTTGTATCAGTTTACATTCCCACCAACAGTGCAAGAGGGTTCCCTTTTCACCACACCCTCTCCAGCATTTATTGTTTGTAGATTTTTTGGTGATGGTCATTCTGAACAGTGTGAGATGATATCTCATTGTAGTTTTGATTTGCATTTCTCTAATGATTAATGATGTTGAGCATTCTTTCATGTGTTTGTTGGCAATCTGTATATCTTCTTTGGAGAAATGTCTATTTAAGTCTTCTGCCCATTTTTGGATTGGGTTGTTTGTTTTTTTGATATTGAGCTGCATGAGCTGCTTGTAAATTTTAGAGATGAATCCTTTGTCAGTTGCTTCATTTGCAAATATTTTCTCCCATTCTGAGGGTTGTCTTCTCGTCTTGTTTATGTAGCTTTGGTTTTTTATTATGTATTGATCTCAGTTTTGAGTAATAATTGGGAAGTTAGCAAGACAATGAAAGGCATAGGGTATTCCAGGAAAGGAAAAGCATGTGAGCCATCATAATAGCTCAGAACAACATGTCACTTGCAAGGAATTACAAATAATTCAAGGTGAAGGGGAAAGATGATTAAATATGGCCACCATAGTATATTCATTCATTCAATCAACAAATATTTACTGACTGCCTACAAAAAGTGTCAAGCGCTATGCTAGGTGCTAATAACCATAAACAAAATAGATATGGTTTTACAGTACTTATGATATCACAGAAGATACAGGCTAATAAATATTATAAACGTGAAGTTAGAAGGTGTTATTTGAATACTTAACAAGGGGACCTAACCTCATCTCAAAGATCAGGAAGGCCTTACATAAGGAAGAAACATTTTTAGAAGAGATCTGAAAGTCTACAAATTGGAGTTAGTAAGGTAAGAAGATGATGGATGGTGGGAAAAGTTCCAAGCTATAGAAAGTGGATAAATCCCTCCCAGGCAAGGGACAGCATGTCTGTCATTATAAAAAGTGAAATAAATCTACCCTAGGTAGAATGAAAAGAGCAAAGAGTAACAAGAAATAAAGGAAAAGAAATGAGTCAAGTCTCGAAGAGCCTTTTAACCCTGATATAGATTTTGCCTTTATCTTAAGGATAATGGGAATCCACTAAAGGGTTTTTAACTTAGTGAAGTAGTGGATTGGATGGTAAAGGGAGATGATTTCTGAATAATTTCAAGATTTGTTTTAAGTTACATGATATTTGGAAGCACAATTTACCGAGAGAGGGAATAATTAATGAGGAGCTAATTTAAGAGGTAAAAATGATAGATTTCATTTTGGAAGCATTACATTTGAGCTCTCTAGGAGATCATTTTAAAAAGAAAAAAGATGTCTTGTAGGCAGTTATAAATAGAACTCTGATTCAGGATAATGTTGTAAGCTGGAGATATGGTTTAAAGCTTAATTAAATTGCTCCAATTTACCCAGCTAGTCATAGGTTGAGCCTGGCTTATTATTAATACACAGTCCACAATATTAACATACAAAAGGAGCAAGCAATCTCTGAAGAAGCAGGGTAAGGTTTCCAAAAATACACTATGCTACTGCTTAACATTCCCTCCAGTTCCTGTTGGAGCTTCTTATTGATCTAAGTCTCTCTCAAAGTTAAGCATTTCTTCCATGATCAGGTTAACATCCTTAATCTTCGTTTCAACTTTGAGCCTTAAATAGGTGTGGTTGGATGGTTCATAACAGAGATTAACAACTACTAAGCAAGCATATTATTGCTTCCATTATTCTCTGATGGTGGATGCAGAAAACCACTCAAGTCATACAGGCATCCTAATGGGCAGTAGATAACTAGATGCCTGAGTTGTCAAGAGACAGGACACCAGTGTCCATTAACGTTAACTCTTCACAACTGACTCTGGGGGAAAAAGCTGTTTCACAGGAAACCACCTAATGTTGTATTGTTATATTTTCAAAACTAAAAGGAGAGAGGGACACTAGTTGTAAGAAAACAATGGGCATCGTAAATAGTTTGTGCCCCTCAAATCAAATTTGTATGTGTGTGTTCCTCTATTTCTGATCATTTCAAAAATCTTAACTTTTCTATAGGCTTCGCTATTCCTATTACTGGTTTCTCTATTTGACACAATATATTTATGTAAACTCTAGATAAGCTCTGTCAACTGTCACACTGCTTCTTACACCCTTCAGGAGGCATTAGATGAGTATTCGCATATATGAATTAATTATATGAAGTGTGCATTGTTATGAGAGGCACATTAATAAAATAAATAGCTAACAAAAGGCAGAGGTGAAAATGAGCAATTATTTAGATTTTAATAAAATCTGAATATATAAACCTCTTCCTCAAAATAATGCATATACTTATAAGGCTTGTTTGGTAACATTTATCTATATGCAACTAAATGAGTTTTTATTCAGTTTTGTCCACCTGGCAAAACCTTTGCTATTCTGAAGACAAATGTATTCCCCTTTGAGTCTCATTATACCCTTAACAATGTCTTCAAGATCTTCATTCTACACTGTCCTTTGGATAGGAAACAATATTTTTAAATATTTTAGAAAACTTTTTAAGTCTTTTTAAAAAATCTTTTAAAAAAATATTTTCTTTTAGAAAAAAGTAAACAGTATGAGGCATGGAAATAAAAATAGATTTTTGACAACATTAAAAATTCTCTCTGTACCATCTGCAATCCCTTTAAAAGCCAGATGTGGATCTGGATTGACATGGTTTCCCCCCACTGAAAAAAAAAGTGGGTCCAGAAGGAGACTACTGCCACCCCTATATATTCTGGTTTTCAGCTCTGACAGGTCTAGAGTGGCAGAGAGACAAGTACTAAGAAAAAACCACGGATCAAAAATAATTCCCGCAATACATTATATTAATAGATACTGTAAATTTCTCTTTTTAAATACCACTGCCACCCCGCCCCAACTGAATGACGACTATTGAGAGAGACCTCACTATGAATTACAGTAATGTATTTAAATCATATCTTTTAAGAACAGATATTTTTTAAGTGGTAGGACGAGTGAAGAGAGAACTTGGGAAGGAGAGGGTAAGACCCAGAGAGGCAGGTACGAGAGAGGCAGCTCTGAGCAGCTACCGAGGAGCATGAGAGGACACCAAAGGCCAACTGCACCTGTCTTGAAACCTGGCCATTGTTCGTAATATACTGAACTTAAAGTACATCCCCACTCTCCCTTCCCCCTCCTCATCCTGAGGGTGCCATTGGCTGATCTGATGCTCTACATAGGCCACAAATAGAAGGCACGATACCACATAAATTGAGCTATCTGCCTCACTATATCATGTGTGTATACATGAATCTATGCAATATGACTGGATCAATACTTCTCTTTGATGTTAAGAATGCTTTAACGGGCTGTGACACTGGGGTAACTATCAACTCAACCTTCAAATACCTCCAAGAAGGAAGAGCAAATTAAGAATTCACTGTGCATGTCTACCCCTCCAGCCCCCATTTCCACCCCTACCCTCCAACCCTGCAATTTTTTAACATTAGGAGCAAAATATTTCAAATGACAGACTACACTTCAAGGTTTTATAACATTTCTAAACATTCCTAAACATCTCCTCAGAAACACAGATCTAAACACAGATCAGCAAGCATATGTTAAATTATTAACAAATACTATTTATTTATTATGTAATAGTACTAAAAGATGGAAGAGTATTAGAGTCACAGCCCTAAATTTCTTTTAAATGCTTGAGCTATTTGTTCCACAATATCTTATATTTTTTCAAATAATGAGCACTTGATAATGAATTTTTGGTAGTCGGGACCTATACGGCTATTTGTCTTCCAGATGCTAATAGGACTGTACTGAAGCAGTCTTGTAGTTCTTCATATTTAGTGCCCTAAAATTGGAAAATAAATGCACATTTAATTTTATAGGTGCAGGTAATATATCTGTTTATTCTTGTAAAAACATTTTGCAATAAAAAATTACCAATCCGAAACCAAATTTTCTCACCAAATAAAAAGCTTCACTTTATATGTCAGATATACTTTTAAAATGTAATTTAAGAGGGAATAACTGGTTTATGATACCAATTTTAAATGTTATTGCCCAAAGGTTTATTAGTTTTAAAATTAGGATAGAAGAAGCTAAAACTTGATTTAGGATAATATTTGTGATCATGTAAAAAAAGAGGGATTGAATAAACTCAAAATTACTCAACAAAAGATAAACTTCTGATTTTCCAGAAGATCAGTTACTTTTTTCTTTACTCTGCTCTAAACATATATGCTAGGGCATCATAGAGCTTTCTTGGATCTGTCCTCTGGATAGCCAGAAAACCTGAAACCACCCTGCACCAAAAAAATTCCATCTACTTGAGGGTGAGTGTTGTGAGGAAAATTCCAATTTTACTGTCAGTTCTATTGTATAACTAAAGTTGGCCAGAGTACTGATAGGTAACTTGCCAAAGGATAAAGGTCCAAACACATGGAAAAAAGGCTCCATATCTTTGTTTCCCAGACCGATCATCTACCAACTAGCCCTCAAAGAATATTATTCCTATAGACAACAGTCAAATTACACAAATCATGAAGGGCAGGTCTCACTTTGGTGATATAATAATGATGCTGGCTTTACAATCACTGTCCACAAGTGATGAAGATGTACTACTGTTTTTGCAAAAGGAAAGAATGTGAATTTGATGTCCTTTACCTAATCCATTGTATGATTACACTGAAGTTAGAAATATGTAAGTTAGTTAAATTGGCATTAAAAGTTTTCCAATGAATAGGTGGAAAGGTAATCAAATCAATTCTTCAGTTATTTATGATCTTGCGCACACACCAAAAGAATGATGGATTGTCCTATTCTAAATTACACTCTGAACTTCTAAGAACTTCTTTTCAGTTTTGAGAGTGCTCAAAATCTAGGTAAAACTGAAGTTCCATGATACATTAATAATATACATATACTTTTCCTCGAAGCATTTTTAATTAATCGGAATATTTCCTGCTTTCATAGGTTATTTGAAAGTTAAGAACAGAATAAGTGTCATTAGGATTCCAAACAATTACTGAGAGCCTGGGGCCCACATAGAGATAATAATTTAGCAAGGGTCAAAAGACTGAGAAACAGACAATGTTAACATGTACTGCTAACTGAACTGTATATATCTAAAGTCTCAAATGACTCGAAATAAGGTGCTATATAGATTTGCTTTAAAAATTATTAACAGAATAGTTTGTTACAGAAAAATTAAGCTTCTTGAATTGGGAATTTCAGAAGATGGGAAAGAACTTCTACAGGGGAGGGCAGGTATAAGAAAGAAGCTGAGATTTCTAAAGTCACCCAAATTTGTCATTTTTTAAAGTATGTATAAATAAAAGATATTATTCTGAAGAAATCTAAAAGCTGAAAATAATTTGTCTTGGTTTATGGGCTAAATGTAACATTACTACCTTTTGACATTCAAAGTCATTATACTTTCAGTTGGTCTGCTTTTTGGTCCACCTGGTGGATGGAAAACCTTAGCACCTTTTCTGGAAATATGGCTTGTCAATTTAACCCCATAAGGGTCAGCAGAATGTGAAGGGTAAGAATCAAATGTTCCTGCCTTCATTCCACCAGCCTACAAATAAAAATGAGACAATTTAATGTGGTTTTGTAAAAATGCTTCTAACAAAATTAGATTTGAAGAAGTTCATACATATTTGTGTATTGTACATGGAGTTGGTTTTACATTTAAAGAAAATTGTCTGTACTGTTTAATTCAAATACCACCAAAGCGTCTCCCTACCACCAATTCTATGGGGTTAAGACACTGTAATTCCAAAAGTTCTCTATTAAAATGCAAATATTTATAAGAAGGTAATATTCTAAACTGTTGCCAACAGTTAATATTTTAGTGAGAATTTATCAGATCAGGCTATCATCTACACAGGAGGTGAGCCCATTACTGAGGGAATGAGACCTAGGTCAAACGTATTCTGATAGAGAAAGGAGTTAGGGCTCAGAACCAGAAGATGAGAGAAGAGGCCAAGGGTAAGGTTTGTCCAACAGGGAGCCTGGCACGACATGAGTTCACTAAATGTCAGTAAATGATGGGGAAGATACTAAAAATAAAAATTTTTTTTTTATAAAAATAAAGGAAGAGCACATAGAAAAAGAGAGAGGAAACTGTAATCCACAGTCAGTCCTCTGTATCCACAAGTTCTGCATGCTCAGATTCAACCAACCTCAGATCGAAAATATTTAAAGAAAAAGAACTCCAGAAAGTTCCAAAGAGAAAAACTTGAACTTGACATGTGCTTTACATAGCATTTACATTGTATTAGATATTATAAGTAATCTAAAGATGATTTAAAGTACACAGGAGGATAAGCAAAGGTTACATGCAAATACTACGCCATTTTATATAAAGGACCTGAGCATCCTCAAATTTTGGTATCCTGAGAGTGGGGGGGGGGGGTGTCCTGAAACCAATCCCCCATGGATACTGTACCATATACTGTACTTTTCTTGTAATTTATTAAGAAAAGTCAATCAAAATATTTTTTGAGCTATACACAAAACAAACAAACATTTGCTTTGACCTTTGAAACTGACTTACTAACAGGATTTTTATCATTATATTATATATGGTCACCAAGAAAACTCTGTACAATCACAATGACCCATTTAATTAGGCATCCTTTCTCTGACAGTGTCTAAGTCAGATATACATGAAAACTTGATTCGTTGGAAAGATATGGTTGTAATTTTTCAAGTTTTCCAGATAGAGGCACATGGATTATTTTTAAGAGCAACAAATAATAAGGAATCTTAAGAAAATAAAATTAATTAATTAATTAATGTAAAAGCAAAACAGATGAATTGAAAATGTAAAAATATACATGGTAAATAAACCAACCCACCAGATGATACTTAAAAAATAAATAGGTTAAGTCTATATTATAATTAAGATTGAGAAATGGGTGGAAGAAACCTGTACATATATGGAATAGCAAAAACTGTAAGATAGTATTTTTGTACACCTCTATGTTAATAAATTTGAAAATATGAATGAAATGAATGATTTTCAAAGAAAATATTGTCAAAAGTGACTCAAAAAGAGAGAGACCACCTACAGAAAACAGATGGGCATCATGCAAGAAATTAAGCCCAGAACATTTCCTATGAGAATTCTTTCAGGCTTTCAAGGAACAGATATTTCTGGTGCTATTAAACTCTTACAGAACACAGAAAAAGAAGGAAATCTCCCGATTATTTTAAGATGCTATTATCTACTTATACCAAAATAGAACAAGGCATATAAAAATAAAAGTACAGACCAGTCACAACCCTTAAAATTACTGATGTGAAAATACTTAATATTAACAAATAAAACACAGTGTTACACTTAAAGATTAATACAACACAGTCAAGTGGGAATCATTCCAAGAAATCTATTACTGTTACTCATAACAAGTCAATGGAGAAAAGAAAGATGGTCTAAACAGATTACACCAAAATATGCAGTATAATTCTACATACATTCTTGATTTAGTCTTATTTTTGGCATCTATAAAAATGAACACTGGAGGAGTTCCCATGATCCCCATATCATATCCAAATACTGGAGTGAGCATGACATAAGAGATATAAATATTAGAAAGGAAGGACCAAAATTATTTGCAGATATATAATCATATGTCTAAAGATCCAAAGAGAATCAACAGAATACCCATTAGAACATAAGAAACTTTAATGAAGTGGCCAGTTATTTTAAAAAATCAAATGTTTTAATAAGAACAAATAATAAAGGGGATTGATGGGAGAAAAAAGCATTGACCAGGACCTTAAAATAAGTAGGAATAAATATAAGATAGAAAAATCTACGTGAAGTAAAATATTAAAATCTACAAGACAAATAAAGGTTTTTGTAAGTAGCTTAATTCTAGGTCAGAAGATTCAAAATATAAATATGTTAATACAAGCAAAAATCTAAAGATTTAATTTTAGAGCAAAATACCTAAGGTCTTTTTTCCCCCAGCACTTTACAAAATAATTCCAAAGTTCTAAATAATAAATATTGGAAAACAGCCATATAACTTTTTTAAAGAGTAAGAAGAGACTAGACCCACCCAATATTAAAATGCAAAAATAATTAAAAGTAGTTTGGTACTGGTAGAAATAAACATCAATCAAATTGCATGAAAATTCAGGAAAAAAAAAAACTAAAAAATGGGAATTTTGATTTGATAAGGGTGGCATTTCAAAGCAGGGGTGCTAATTACCCTGTTGGTGAGATCAGGAACAACTGAATTTTTTCACAATCAGTTTTACGTAAATCTAATTTAAGTATAATAAACTGCACCCATTTTAAGTTTACAATTCTATGAGCTTTGACAGATGTATACACGCTTGAAATCACAACGACAGTCAAGGCACAGAACGTGTCCTCCCCACAATGCTTCCTTCTGCCCTTAAAACTGAATTTTGAAAAAGATAAAAGCTGGATCCTTACCTTGCTCTTTACATCAAAATACATTTCAGTAAAAGAAATCAGGAATGCATATTTTTCTAATACTGCTGGGAAGGAAAGTCATTCTGAGAATGACATAAACTCAGCACAAAGGACTGATAAATTTGACTACATCAAATTATTAAATTTCTGAAGAGCACAAAATACTATAACCAAAGTCAAAGATTCACCAGACTAGAAAAATTATTTTCAACACAAATGATAAAACAATATCCTTAATATATGAAAAGATCTTACAAATCAGTATCAAAAAGACAAATATCCTAATAGAACATTCACAAGGAAAATTAACAGGCAATTCACAGAAGAAAAACAAAAGTATAAACTAAGGTTTACTGTTAGAAGCATTTTCATTTTTATTCACACTTGTTGTAAACCTCAGCAGAAGGGAGACAGTTCATTTTAATCACCACTTCAAAAACTAAAGATTATCTGACTTTTTATGGTTTTGAGAAAAACTATGCCTAAATCTAGAGAGGCACTTAGAAAATTTATTGTAAAGTAAAATACTTTTGAAATGGTTATGAAATGGTTAATAATTATTTCATTATAAGAGCTTCATTATTCCCTATGCTATCCAGTTTTATGACTTTTCATAATTTCATAAAAACAAGTTTCATGATTCATGGCATGAATATAAACAAAAGTTTATTATTTACATGGGTAATAAAATAATATGACAGCAAGAGGCAATGTTTCTTTAGAATGCTTAATAGTTTTTCATTCTAAAATTTTTAACTTACCTTTTTACCAGGAGAAGAGGGCTTAAAAGGGTTTGCAAGTGCTTCTTTCTTCTCTGATTTTTTAATTGGTGGTAAAGGTTTCTCAAACAAATAAGGATTGGTATCAAAATATTCCCTTGGGTAAAGATTTAATTTGAAAGGTGTCCCTTTAAGTAAACGATGGTGTTCTTCATTCTCTTTCTGTAAATTAAAGAGTTTGAAATTATATAGCAAAAATTACTCAAACTGGAAGTAATGTAGAGTTAATATACCTTTAAATTTTAATATAAGCATGTAGATTTTTTAATATATACTGCTGGGTTCACTTTTTTGAAACATTCCTTTGTTATGTTCTATTTTTATGATACAAAAGATATGCTTACTTATGAACAAGCACAGTTATGATTGTTCATTTTGGATATAAATATATTTGATGTATAGAGATTTATTTATCACTTGAACAAATCTGTACCAACTATCTGGGTGATATTAGGCAGTAAAAAAAAGTCAGTCTCTAGTTCAAACCCTAACTCCTTCCTGCTTTTTAGCATTTCTCAGGGACACTGGGAAAGTTACTTACTTTTTTAGTGTCACATTTTCTTTAACTGTAAATAATGATGATAATATTCCCCACACCCTTAATGCTGTTGTAAAGATTAAATGAGATTATGTGTTCAAAGTACCTGGCATATGATAGGCCTTCAAAAAAATGTCAGCTTTTACTTCTAAGAATAAGGAATACTTACTTTTTACATTACAACATTTTTATATTACAATATTATTTTAGGAAATCCAGGGACATAAAATTTCTGACTTATAAATAATAAGTTCTAAAAGTAAGAACTCTAAAGAGAGAAAAGTATCTTATACCCAATACACTTTGGATGAAAGACTAATTACTGAGCCATTGATAAAATTGCCTTGTATGCATTTATAAATTATGTATTATTTTTCCTATAGAATATTATGTATTATTATTCCTATTCTATATAAAAAGTAGTTTACACAGAATTTTATATAAAGTGAACAATCCATGCATAGAAACAAGAGATGCCCATTTTCAAATGACCAAGGTTTCTGCCCAATTTAATAGAAAACTTTTCCTGGGTTTGGACATGCCCATTTGCAAAACTGGCTACTACCCTTCTATCTCACTGCCACTTAAAATCACCATAGCCAAAATTATTGAAGACTGCATGCCTAAAAAAACAAAAATTTAAAAACTTATAAAATAGTTGCCATTTAGTTTCTGTTTCTTAACATCCAAATGAACTTGACTTTCCATTACTACCAGCTTTCTTTAAATTATATCAATATTGTTAAATTATGTTGATATGGTTCCAAAATTTCTACAGGTTCCTCTATTCCTTCACATGTAGGCATTCTCCACAAATGTGAATATGCTTCACTGTAAGTCAAATATTGTATAAAGTGAGTGTAAGAGGCTTATGCCAGTACATCTCAGTTTTTATTTCTGCCATGTAATAAAGTGAGTCGTTTTCTCCCGTCCTTTCACTTTCTCTCCTGTAGGTTTTCATTCTCTACTCCACTTCCTCCCTTCTCCCCATCACTCCTCCATCCCATTCATTCACCATAATGGCCTGATCAGCCCAAAAGTACTACCACTACTTTTTTAGGCACAATATATTAGGGTGTGGTGGGAACACGGCTAAGGACCAGGATACTTTTAGGACTCTTCTAATCAAAATAGAGCATAGTTGATCAGGCCAAGTTAACAGAAGTCTCACAGCTGGTTTGGAGAGATACAGGATAGATGTGGTAAACTATAGCAGGGGTTAAAGCTCATTCTGGGAATCTAATATCAGAAAGGTAAACTTATCACAATTCATAAACATCAATCTGCCATTGCCCAAGTAATACAAATAGATAAAACAAAACAAACCTTAATTAGATCACAAGTGAATTCTCTAAGTCAACTAAATAAGAGAAAGGTTGGAAAAAGTTAAAATAGATTCTTTTACCTTGTCATTTAGTTTTGCTGCATCATAGAAATCAGCAGAGTGTGAAAACTGCTTACCTATGGTAACGTTTGCATAGCTAAAGAAGGAAAATAATAATGATGATGACTTCAGGGTTCAGAAATTAAATTTTTTTTTAATTCAAAACAAATGATACAAAAGTATTAAAAATATCTTACCCATATCCAGTTCCTTTCTTTCCTGGGTTTGTGTACAAATTCTTTCCAGGTGGCTCATATTTTTCTTTGGGTTTTGATTGTGCACTGAAAAATGGGACTGGTCTACCTATTGTTCCATAGTAACTTCCTAATCCACATCTTAAATACAGTTTAACCACAAAAACAAAAAGGAGCAAGTTAAAATAGCAAATTTTGTGTTATACATATTTTACCATAATTTATAAAATATTATTAAAAGGGGAGCAAAATATATGCAATGGAACTGACTTGCCTAACTTTGGTAAGAAAAAAATTTTTTTTCTTATTTTGTAATCTAATTTCCCCTATTTTTCAAAGTCACAGATTTTGAGATAATATTTTTAATTTTTATGCCTATTTTAAATGCTCTAAACAAAACTTAATAATCTCTAGGAAGTTAGAAGAGTTTACATTAATTCAGTTAACTATAACAACAAATAGAATCTTTGCTTTTTTAAAATTATTTATTTTTTATTTAAGTATAGTTGATTTACAATATTATATTAGTTCCAGAGGGTGGGGGAGGATGAAAAATACAAAACAGTTATTTAAAGGATAAAATACATATATTACATGAAAAAGAAATGAAGTAGTGACCCAAAAAATGCACGTCTGAATTTATATCTAAGAAGAAAAAAAGAAACCCAAGAAAAAGTAGTAATAATAAAAATAAATAGGGGCTTCCCATCTGGCGCAGTGGTTGAGAATCTGCCTGCCAATGCAGGGGACACGGGTTCGAGCCCTGGTCTGGGAAGATCCCACATGCCGCGGAGCAACTAGGCCCGTGTGCCACAACTACTGAGCCTGCGCGTCTGGAGCCTGTGCTCCGCAACAAGAGAGGCCGCGATAGTGAGAGGCCCGCGCACCGTGATGAAGAGTGGCCCCCACTTGCCGCAACTAGAGAAAGCCCTCGCACAGAAACTTAGACCCACCACAGCCAAAAATAAATATAAAAATAAATTTAAAAAGTAGTAATAATAGGGCTTCCCTGGTGGCGCAGTGGTTGAGAATCTGCCTGCCAATGCAGGGGACACGGGTTCGAGCCCTGGTCTGGGAAGATCCCACATGCCACGGAGCAACTAGGCCCGTGAGCCACAACTACTGAGCCTGCGCGTCTGGAGCCTGTGCTCCGCAACAAGAGAGGCCGCGACAGTGAGAGGCCCGCGCACCGCGATGAAGAGTGGCCCCCGCTCGCCGCAACTAGAGAAAGCCCTCGCACAGAAACGAAGACCCAACACAGCCATAAATAAATAAAATTTAAAAAAAAAAAAAAAAAAAAAAAAAAGTAGTAATAATAAAAATAAATAGGGGCTTCCCATCTGGCACAGTGGTTAAGAATCCTCCTGCCAATGCAGGGGACACAGGTTCAAGCCCTGGTCCGGGAAGATCCCACATGCCGCGGAGCAACTAAGCCTGTGCGCCACAACTACTGAGCCTGTGCTCTAGAGCCTACAAGCCACAACTACTGAAGCCCACGTGCCACAACTACTGAAGCTCACGTGCCACAACTACTGAGCTCACGTGCCACAACTACTGAAGCCCGCACGCCTAGAGCACGTGCTCTGCAACGAGAAGCCACCGCAGCAAAGAGTAGCCCCCGCTCACCACAACTAGAGAAAGCCCGCACACAGCAATGAAGACCCAATGCAGCCAAAAATAAATAAATAAAATAAATTTAAAAATAATAATTCAAACCTCTCAAAAGTGTGAAAAGGTGGAAAAAGATAAACTATAATAACAGAAGACATTCTCCACTCTTAATAAAAACTTAATAATTTAACTTTGAAGACCGCAGCTTTACTAATCTCAAAACCATAAATAAGCCCCAAATTATTTTTCAACCAATCCTCGTCTGTCATAAACTCTAGACTGAGAGTCAATGTTATTAAGTGTGAATTAACATCATATATAAAGCTCAGCTATATTATATGATATTACATAGACTATATGATCTTAAGTATTTAAAGGTTAAAGAAAAAAAGAACCTCACATTGACAATTTTCACAACTAAAATATTGTTAAACCCCATACATGTATCTTCATGCATGATTTTTAAATAACGTATTTTTGATAAATTATCCTCTTTATCCAAAAAAGATTTCTCCTAATTTCACATTTTGTATTTACACTTTTCTTAAAGTTTTAAAAAGCAGATAAAATAGTCAAGGGCACAGATATGATGACCCAAGGCAATTTTTTTCCTAATCTGACTATTGCAAGGTTTTCAACTAAACTTATTTTCATTATTTAGTTGACTTCATTAGTATAAACTGATAGAGAATAGTGACAGAGATAACCAAAAATTTAATGTGATAATGAGAATCTACTTAATCAAAATTACCTGTCAACCTAAATCATCCAATATAATTGTCTTCATCTAAGACAAACTTGATCTAAGAATCATACTTTAAAAAACGAATCATACATAAGTAAGTCCTCCGGAAAAACCAAAACTTAATTTAGGATGGAGGAGAGAGAGCTATGCAGGAGATATATCAATATTTAAGACTTTTTCCCAAATACTTACAGCTTCTTATCTCCATTACTAGGGAGGAACGCTTTGCCTAGATTTTTTTTGGCTTCTTCCATCATATGCCGTCTCCTCACTTGATTCAGGTTTACGTAGCCTTCACCTTCAAAAATCCTTACAAAATGGGGATCAAAATAACCTGCCTGGAGATGTGACATTTCTTTGGATCCCCCAGGTAGCATCTGTCTATTTTTGCTTGCAGCTTCATTAAAGGGTCCTTTAAAAATAAATTAGGAGTATCACAATTTTGAGCTCACTAGTAATTAAAGGATGTGAAAAATGACTTTGAAAAGTTTCAAAATGTGATTTGGACCAGTGACTTTTGAGCTCTTAAACACTATTTCAAAACATTTACTGAAAGGTCTGTGTCAAAGGCTACACTGACAATAAGAACTAAGAGGTTTCCATTAAAACATTTTAATAATTAGATTGAGGTCCTGTTAAACTCTGAATCTGATAGCTGGAAGAGACCTTACAGGTCACTGAATCCAATGCTTCCCCATCTATACACTACGGAACACTGTGTAAGAATATGCTAGGAAACTATTTGTGTCAGATGTCAATAAGCGTGTGTATGAGTGTGTATTTCTAGGTTGGAGGGGAAGGGTATTTCATACTCAAACTGAAACAATTCCCCTCCTGGGTATATACTCTAGACACATGAGTGCCTATATCCATTAAAAGACGTAAACAAGAATGTTCACAGCAGCTTTATTCATAACAATCAAAAACCAAAAACAACTCAAATGCCCATCAACAGGGGAACAGATAAATAAATTGTGGTATATAGTGAAGTACTAGTAGCCCAATAATTTTTAAAAGGCTGGTTTTATGAATATTTAGAACTTCTTTTGTAATTTGCATCTAGGAGAACTCAATTTGTAAAGTCCTTCCATAATGTGAAAGAATTTTCTGAAGTGCAAATAACCCTTAATTCAATTGGTTATCTAAATGTGAATTTGTATCACTGATTTTTTTTTAACTTAGGTTTTTGAAATGATAATATATTCACATGGTTCCAAATTCAATAGTATAAATATTTTTACAGTAAATTTTCCTTCCACGTTCCGTCACCCAGGTCTTTTCCCACAGGTACCCATGATAGTAATTTTGTTTTCCAGAGAATGTTTAGGCATGTTCCAGTGAATATTTTCATATTTATCCTTTTCCATTTTCAATGCTTAGCATACCACATACATTATTAAATAAAAAGGCAAGGTGCAGAATAGTGTATCTTGGAGATGTTTCATATCAGTGTATTCTTTCTTATTGTTTTATTTATGACTCTTCTAAAAATCCCTCAGCTATTCATTTAGCATTTCATTTTTCAAGAAAGTGATCATGGATGGCCTTTTCAGATGCAAATGTTAATGCTGTCTGCATAGCAGAGTGTCCCATCTAAGGCAACAAAAAAAGCTAAAAACAAAATATTCTGGGAGAAAACTGCCATGCACCTCGGAAAGAAATAAAATTACCTATGAGGAGAATATATGAAGGTAGGGTAGCCCAATAAAATGAGCTTCCTGCTCTTATAAAATTAAGACCATAAAATACAGACCATTAAAAAATATCATTTAACAAACGTTAAAGCCAAGATTTTATACAGAAAACATCACTCTTAGGCTGTAAAGGAAACCAAATATACTTACGATTAAATTGTGACACATATTTATCACCAACAGTGACATATTCCATCTCACTGAAGAGCCCAATCCTCTCCATATCTGTTTTCCCTCCTTCCACAGGCATGGTTGCTTCTTGTGGCGGTGTGCTCTATATAGGTAACTTCAATTGGTCCCTGAGGGCTACTTCTTCTATAGCAAAATCCTACTCTACACTGAAAACTACAGGGGAAAAGTTTAGGGAAAAGGTGATTACTAAATTTCAGTCCAAATTACTTGCAGTCTGAGAGTTAACATGCATATCATTACATCATAAAACAACAGTCTCAAACTATGTGGGGAAAGAATCTACTTTGTGGGGCTGAGGGGGAATAATGGGGATTCAAAATTATCACCACAAACCCTCCCCTTGACTCTCCAGGTGAAGTACCCACAAATTACAAAGAAATGTGTATCTGTTGCAGTGCCATTCATCTGTCGTAAATAATAAAATTATTACTGTACAGTGTGGTATAAATACTGTGTAAACATCCTTCTTTTGAGAAGTTCAAAGATCTTAATTATGTAAGGCAGTCACTTTCAGTTTAAATCATTTTATCTAAACATACTGCATTGTCCCTTGTGTTAAAAATTAAAACTTACTTTTTCAGAATGCACCACACACATAGGTATTACCTTATAGTTCTTGAATTTTTTCAAGATTAAATGTATATAAGAAATGTGCCACCTGGCGAAATTAGTTCACAAAGGGGATGGGAAGAGAGGACAACTGTCTAGGCAAGATAAAAACAAAGAACAGCAAAACAAAAATCCACAATGAATTCAGAGTATTTGTTAAAGGACATAATGCAACTATGAGTTTTCTTTTGAAATATCACTCTAAATATGCAACTACTTATTTGGATTTTTTTTTTTTTAATTAGACGTGTTCTAAAAAGTAGGACCAAAGAGCTAAGAATACTTGCTTCCATTTCACTGTAATATTTTTGAAGCGCCAACTAGATCTAGGCACCAGACGTACATTAGTGAACAAAACAAACATTGGCTTATGCTTCCCAGTTTATAATCCAAGGTAAGACACTTTTGCCTTGAATTTAGAGCAAGCTGTTTCAGTGACACTAAACAGGATTGCCTATTTGAAACTGTGGCTTATCCTCCCCTCCCCCCCATCCTACCTCTTCCTCTGATCAGGTATGCTTTAAAACTAAAAGTCAGTTAGCTGGAGTGTGCTGATTCGATTTGTTTCATATTTCAAAGCACCATCTTCACTGCCCAACCTCAAAGGCTTCTTGTGCTGCTACAGGGGGCTCAAATCCTTTAAATGGCTCACAAGGCCACTATCACCATATTTGTCACCAATGGAAGCCCCCCTCCCTGGCAACCGGGCTCTAATTGTCTTCTTCCAGTTCTCAAGTCTGGCTCTCTCCAACCACAGGACCCTAACACATGCTGTTTCACTTTAGGCAGGTATTTCACTGCCTCGACCCCTTTTGTTGCCCAATTAATACTGATCCTTCTGACTGTTTAGCTCATTCCTCACTTCTTTAATTCCCTCTAACACAGCGCCATGCACTTCTCTTTCCAAGCCCTCATCATGGTTATCTAGTGGGCTATTTTACATTCACCGTGTAGGGATCCTTTAATTAACAGCTGTTTTCCCCAATAAACTAGGCGCTCCGGGAAGGCAGGAACCGTGGTGTGAGTCTGGTACTTCCTTACCAGTGTTTGGCACACGACAAAGTGAGCCACAGAGGGAAGAAAGGAAAGGGAACGAAAAGGAGGGGGAGACAAGGAGTTATTGCCTTGAATTTTTCCACTACTTAACTCTTCTTGAGCAACATTTACAAAACCACTCATTCATTTACTTAACGTTTTGCAAACCCCTCCTCTGAGTAGGGCTCGCTGGTAGAAGTTAGGAAAACTGAGATTTTAAAAGGCATAGGTCCTGCCCGTAGAGAGCTTACACTCTAGTAGACAAGACATAATTAAATATAACACAGTGGAACACTGCAAGTTCCCTTCGAAAGGTACGGATAAAGAGCCGGGGGTGGGGGGCGGGGTGTGAAGGAGGGACAGAAAACTCGCTGAGGTGATGAGGAAAATGATGTCCCATTAGGGAAACGGAGGTTCAGAGTATGTAGGTATCTAAAGGACAACACCTGACGTCTGCGAGGACCAAGTCACCTCTGAGAAGGGCACCCAATCCGACTAGCGAGATCAAAGCGTCCCAGCTCCAGCCCGGGCTAAGTCCGCTGCAAGAGCAACCAGGAACACGAGCCAGCCCCGCAAGAGCGCTTCCCGCCCTGGACCTCGCTACGAGGCTGCTCCGCACGCTCCGCTCGCCTCAGGGTTTATTGTGGCGCGTTACCCCGGCTACGGAAGAATCCATTCCAAGAACGAACCCTACGGGAGGATACGTGGAGGGTTCGAATCCGCATCAAGAAAGACGTAAGAGTGTCTACAGGAAACGAATGACGCACTCAACAGACTTTACCGAAAAGACTTCCGCTTCCTGCCCCATTATCCATCCGCGAGATGTGGCGTGGTGGTACGCCCCGTGACGTATGTTGCAGGGCATGTTGGGAATTGTAGTCGGCCTTCCCAAGCCCCGCCTCCGATGACGCCAGTTCCGGGCCAGCGTCCTGTGCCTGGGCGGCCGTCGGCGCCCCTATGAACTCCATGTACCCGCTATGGTGAGTACCCGTGCTCGCCCCCCACCCCTGCGTTTCCCCTCAGACTTCACTAGCTGCTACGAGGCTTTATGGCCCTTGAAATAACTGGTTCTGCCGGGGCCCACGGTGGTAGCTGCGAACTCCGTGGTCTGGGCCGTCCTGTCCTCGGCCTCTCCCGGTAGGACCGGAGGGAAACTGCCCCGCACAACCTTGAACCCCCGGCCCCACTGCAGCCGCCTTTGGATACGCGCTCCCTGCACCTTCTACTTGTGCATTCATTTTGAGAACGAGGGAATTATGAGGCGTTTTTGAAGGTTTCGAGGAAGGATTGGACCTGGGAAAGATATGAGTGACTTTGCAAATACTGTATTCCCTTAGCTGCTGTGATGTCACACTCCCCTGGTTTCCCTCTTAATTGCTCAAGCAGGTCCTCCAATCCATATCCTAGATGTGGCGTTCAGTACTTTTCTTTACACCCTATGTTTTCTCCAAAATTTGTATCTCCAGCTTAGAGATGTATTCTGAGCTCCAGATCCGCATATGTACTAACTGTACCTCCACTTGGATGGCTCATATGTATTTCAGACTCAGCAAGTTCAAAACTGACTCACCATTCCCACCTCCCCTCGTCCCACACCTGCTCTTCCTCCAGTGATCCCCATCTCAGTTCATTGCGCTACCATCCACCCCAGCGTTGTTCATGCCAAAAACCTGGAAATCATCATCCTTGACATCGCCCTCTTCTCAACTCCTGAACATCTGTTCACTAATCAAATGCTATGAAATCTACTTCTAAATGGCTGTCAGTCGTCACTGTCTCTAACTATCCTTGTCCTTGGCACCATGAGATCTAACCATCTGCTGTGGTCTCTTAAGTGGTCTTTTAAGCAGGCCTTCACCAATCTGAGCCCCTGCCTGGGATGGGCTTGTCTACCTGCACCCCCATCTTTCCTTTGGAATTGTTCATACTCTTACATACTTACCCCTCAGATCTCAGTTTAAATATTATTTCTTCAGAAAGGATCTCAATTCAGAAGTGTAAGGAGATTCTAGTGCATTCTCATAAGATCTCTTATGGAACCTTCACAACAACCCTGTGAAGTTGTATGTTTTTCCAGTTTTACAGAAGAGAAGACAGACTTGAGTGATTAGTTACAAGGTCATAAAGAAAGTAACAGTTAAATGTTGCTCTTGCCTGTCTTTATAACTTTTATCTTCAGTATCTTTCAGTGCCATTAAATATTTTTTATTCAAATAGGTGCATAGTATTTAACTGACTTATTTACTTAACATACTTGTTATTGATAGCTATTTAGGTGGGGTTTTTTGTTTGTTTGTTTGCTTTTTGCTATGATGAATAACAGTATGGTAAGTGGGTAACATTCAAGCTAAATTTGTCTGAACTTTCGTGATTATTTCTTTAGGATAAATTCCTAGAAGTATAATTGGGGCAAAGGGCATGGCCTTTCAACAGGTTACAATTTATGGAAAATAAAAGCAGTCACCCTTAAAAAAATGTGACAAGGGGACTTCCCTGGCAGTCCAGTGGTTAAGACTACTCTCCCAATGCAGGGGGCACGGGTTCGATCCCTGGTTGGGGAAGAACCCGCATGCCACGTGGCGCGGCTAAAAAAAAAAAAAAAATGTGACAAGGATTTGTAAATGAGAAAAATAGTAATGGTACCTACTTTGTAATGTTCTGAGGATCAAAGTTAATATATGTCCAGTCATTTAGCATAGTGCCTTTTACTTTTTAAGGGCTCAGTAAATGTTAGTACTTAACTAATTTATTTCAAAATAGGGTTCTTACTGTGTAGTGTGGTTCTTCAGCCTGTTTGGGACATATTTTGAGTATCTGATGAAATCTCTGAAACGCCTTCCTCCTTCCCACTCCTCTCCCCCAGCAAAATGATATATGTCTTTGTCATATGTCAACTACCTGCAATGTATGGACCCAAATTAAGAACTGCTAATAGATTCCACTTTGCAAGTGCTTTTTTCCCCATTTATAAGTTATAAGCATTTTCCTATGGCATTAAATATTCTTATAAAGCATTATTTTTCATTACTGTATAATCATAATTATTTAATCAATATCTTGTTGACAGGTTAACATCTGTATACCCTAATCTTTGTGTGTTTTGCAAATTTCCTTAGAAATTAAATTTCTAAATGCAGAATTACTAGACCAAGAATGTGACTATAAGGCTTTTTTTTTTAATTTTTGAATTTTGTTTTTTTTTATACAGCAGGTTCTTCTTAGTCATCAATTTTATACACATCAGTGTATACATGTCAATCCCAATCGCCCAAATCATCACACCACCACCACCACCACCCCTGCCACATTCCCCCCTTGGTGTCCATACATTTGTTCTCTACATCTGTGTCTCAGTTTCTGCCCTGCAAACCGGTTCATCTCTACCATTTTTCTAGGTTCCACATACATGCGTTAATATACGATATTTGTTTTTCTCTTTCTGACTTACTTCACTCTGTATGACAGTCTCTAGATCCATCCACATCTCCGCAAATGACCCAATTTCATTCCTTTTTATGGCTGAGTAATACTCCATTGTATATATGTACCACATCTTCTTTATCCATTCATCTGTCGATGGGCATTTAGGTTGCTTCCATGACCTGGCTATTGTAAATAGTGCTGCAGTGAACATTGGGGTGCATGTGTCTTTTTGAATTATGGTTTTCTCTGGGTATATGCCCAGTAGTGGGATTGCTAGATCATATGGTAATTTTATTTTTAGTTTTTTAAGGAACCTCCGTACTGTTCTCCATAGTGGCTGTATCAATTTACATTCCCACCAACACTGCAAGAGGGTTCCGTTTTCTCCACACCCTCTCCAGCGTTTGTTGTTTGTAGATTTTCTGATTACGCCCATTCTTACTGGTGTGAGGTGGTACCTCATTGTAGTTTTTTTGGTTTGTTTCTTGTTTTTAATAGAGATGTACACGTATAAATTGTGTGATTTTTTTCAGTATGTTTTTTTTAATGTTTATTTATTTATTTATTTATTTATTTATGGCTGTGTTGGGTCTTCGTCTCTCTGCGAGGGCTTTCTCTAGTTGCGGCAAGTGGGGGCCACTCTTCATCGCGTTGTGCGGGTCTCTCACTATCGCGGCCTCTCTTGTTGTGGAGCACAGGCTCCAGACGCGCAGGCTCAGTAATTGCGGCTCACGGGCCTAGTTGCTCTGCGGCATGTGGGATCTTCCCAGACCAGGGCTCGAACCCGTGTCCCCTGCATTGGTAGGCAGACTGTCAACCACTGCGCCACCAGGGAAGCCCCCTCATTGTAGTTTTGATTTGCATTTCTCTAATAATTAGTGATGCTGAGCAGCTTTTCATGTGCTTCTTGGCCATCTGTATGTCTTCTTTGGAGAAATGTTTGTTTAGGTCCTCAGCCCATTTTTGGATTGGGTTGTTTGTTTTTTTAATATTGAGCTGTATGAGCTGTTTATATATTTTGGAGATTAATCCTTTGTCCATTGATTCGTTTGCAAATATTTTCTCCCATTCTGTGGGTTGTCTTTTCATCTTGTTTATGGTTTCCTTTGCTGTGCGAAAGCTTTGAAGTTTCATTAGGTCGCATTTGTTTATTTTTGTATTTATTTCCATTACTCTAGGAGGTGGATCAAAAAAATCTTGCTGTGATTTATGTCAAAGAGTGTTCCTCCTATGTTTTCCTCTAAGAGTTTTATAGTGTCTGGTCTTATATTTAGGTCTCTAATCCATTTGGAGTTTATTTTTGTGTATGGTGTTAGGGAGTGTTCTAATTTCATTCTTTTACATGTAGCTGTCCAGTTTTCCCAGCAGCACTTATTGAAGAGACTGTCTTTTCTCCATTGTATATCCTTGGCTCCTTTCTCATAGATTAGTTGACCATAGGTGCGTGGGTTTATCTCTGGGCTTCCTGTCTTGTTCCATTGATCTATATTTCTGTTTTTGTGCCAGTACCATATTGTCTTGATTACTGTAGCTTTGTAGTATAGTCTGAAGTCAGGGAGTCTGATTCCTCCAGCTCCGTTTTTTTCCCTCAAGACTGCTTTGGCTATTCGGGATCTTTTGAATTTTGTCAAAAGCTTTTTCTGCATTTGTTGAGATGATCATATGGTTTTTATACTTCAATTTGTTAATATGGTGTATCACATTGATTGATTTGTGTATATTGAAGAATCCTTGCATCCCTGGGATGAATCCCACTTGATCATGGTGTATGATCCTTTTAATGTGTTGTTGGATTCTGTTTGCTCGTATTTTTTTAGGATTTTTGCATCTGTATTCATCAGTGATATTTGTCTGTAATTTTCTTTTTTGTAGTATCTTTGTCTGGTTTTGGTATCAGGGTGATGGTGGCCTCATAGAATGAGTTTGGGAGTGTTCCTTCCTCTGCAATTTTTTGGAAGAGTTTGAGAAGGATGAGTGTTAGCTCTTCTCTAAATGTTTGATAGAATTCACTTGTGAAGGCATCTGGTCCTGGACTTTTGTTTGTTGGGAGATTTTTAATCACAGTTTCAATTTCATTACTTGTAATTGGTCTGTTCATATTTTCTATTTCTTCCTGGTTCAGTCTTGGAAGGTTATACCTCTCTAAGAATTTGTCCATTTCTTCCAGATGGTTCATTTTATTGGCGTAGAGTTGCTTGTAGTAGTCTCTTAGGATGCTTTGTATTTCTGCGGTGTCTGTTATAACTTCTCCTTTTTCGTTTCTAATTTTATTGATTTGAGTCCTCTCCCTCTTTTTCTTGACGAGTCTGGCTAATGGTTTATCAATTTTGTTTATCTTCTCAAAGAACCAGCTTTTAGTTTTATTGATCTTTGCTATTGTTTTCTTTGTTTCTATTTCATTTATTTCTGCTCTGATCTTTATGATTCTTTCCTTCTGCTAACTTTGGGTTTTGTTTGTTTTTCTTTCTCTAGTTCCTTTAGGTATAAAGTTAGATTGTTTATTTGAGATTTTTCTTGTTTCTTGAGGTAGGCTTGTATAGCTATAAACTTCCCTCTTAGAACTGCTTTTGCTGCATCCCATAGGTTTTGGTTGGTCGTGTTTTCATTGTCATTTGTCTCTAGGTATTTTTTGATTTCCTCTTTGATTTCTTCAGTGATCTCTTGGTTATTTAGTAACGTATTGTTTAGCCTCCCATGTGTTTGTGTTTTTTACATTTTTTTCCCTGTAATTCATTTCTAATCTCACAGCATTGTGGTCAGAAAAGATGCTTGTTATGATTTCAATTTTCTTAAATTTACTGAGGCTTGATTTGTGACCCAAGATGTGATCTATCCTGGAGAATGTTCTGTGTGCACTTGAGAAGAAAGTGTAGTCTGCTGTTTTTGGATGGAATGTCCTATAAATATCAATTAAATCTATCTGGTCTATTGTGTCATTTGAAGCTTGTGTTTCCTTATTTATTTTCATTTTGGATGATCTGTCCATCGGTGTAAGTGAGGTGTTAAAGTCCCCCAGTATTACTGTGTTACAGTCGATTTCCTCTTTTATAGCTGCTAGCAATTGCCTTATGTATTCAGGTGCTCCTATGTTGGGTGCATATATATTTATAATTGTTTTATCTTCTTCTTGGATTGATCCCTTGATCATTATGTAGTGTCCTTCCTTGTGTCTTGTAACATTCTTTATTTTAAAGTCTATTTTATCTGATATGAGTATTGCTACTCCAGCTTTCTTTTGATTTCCATTTGCATGGAATATCTTTTTCCATCCCCTCACCTTCAGTCTGTATGTGTCCCTAGGTCTGAAGTGGGTCTCTTGTAGACAGCATATAGATGGGTCTTGGTTTTGTATCCATTCAGCAAGCCTGTGTCTTTTGGTTGGAGCATTTAATACATTCACGTTTAAGGTAATTATCGATATGTATGTTCCTATGACCATTTTCTTAATTGTTTTGGGTTTGTTTTTATAGGTCCTTTTCTTCTCTTGCGTTTCCCACTTAGAGAAGTTCCTTTAGCATTCGTTGTAGAGCTGGTTTGGTGGTGCTGAATTCTCTTAGCTTTTGCTTGTCTGTAAAGCTTTTGATTTCTCCCATCGAATCTGAATGAGATCCTTGCCAGGTAGAGTAATGTTGTTTGTAGGTTCTTCCCTTTCATCACTTTAAGTATATCATGCCATTCCCTTCTGGCCTGTAGAGTGTCTGCTGAGAAATCAGCGGTTAACCTTATTGGAGTTCCCTTGTATGTTATTTGTCGTTTTTCCCTTGCTGCTTTCAATAATTTTTCTTTGTCTTTAATTTTTGCCAGTTTGATTACTATGTGTCTCGGTGTGGTTCTCCTTGGGTTTATCCTGTATGGGACTCTCTGCGCTTCCTGGACTTGGGTGACTATTTCCTTTCCCATGTTAGGGAAGTTTTCGACTATAATCTCTTCAAATATTTTCTCAGGTCCTTTCTCTCTCTCTTGTCCTTCTGGGACCCCTATAATGCAAATGTTGTTGCATTTAATGTTGTCCCAGAGGTCTCTTAGGCTGTCTTCATTTCTTTTCATTCTTTTTTCTTTATTCTGTTCTGCAGCAGTGAATTCCACCATTCTGTCTTCCAGGTCACTTATCCGTTCTTCTGCCTCAGTTATTCTGCTATTGATTCCTTCTAGTGTAGTTTTCATTTCAGTTATTGTAGTGTTGATCTCTGTTTGTTTGTTCTTTAATTCTTCTGGGTCTTTGTTAAACATTTCTTGCATCTTCTTGATCTTTGCCTCCATTTTTTTTCCGAGGTCCTGGATCATCTTCACTATCATTATTCTGAATTCTTTTTCTGGAAGGTTCCCTATCTCCACTTCATTTAGTTGTTTTTCTGGGGTTTTATCTTGTTCCTTCATCTGGTACATAGCCCTCTGCCTTTTCATCTTGTCTATCTTTCTGTAAATGTGGTTTTTGTTCCACAGGCTGCAGGATTGTAGTTCTTCTTGCTTCTGCTCGTGAATATAAGGCTTTTGATTCTTATTGCCACATCACCCTATGAAGAATTCTAAGAGTTTATACTCCCACCATCAGTGATATATTAGTTTCCTCTCATTGTCTTGACCATCAGTTCTTATCATAATAGGGTCAGTGTTTCTGTCCCATTCTTAAACTAGTTACTTTCCATTGATCTTTTCATGTCATTGTTAAACCCTATAATTGTTAAAACTGTAATTTAGAAATACTTTCTTAGAGCAGTGGTCCTCAACCTTTTCCCATTAGAATCATTCACATGGAGGACTTTTTAAATATCCTTGTGCCTAGACCCTCCCCAGGCCAATTAATCAGAATCTCGGGGGGTGTAGCCCAGGAATCAGTATTTTAAACTTCTCAGGTGATTTCAGTGTGGAACAAAGGTTGAGAACCTCTAATTTAGAATTTAGGGTGTTTTGTTTTTCTCCATAAAACAATGAATTAACTCATGAAATAACTTGAAAAATCAAGATTAATTAATGCCTTAACCTAAATTCAGTTAGATTCTAATTTATATGAGGATGAGTTTTTGTTTTACAATGAAATTTTGGTTTTATTTGTCTTAGGTTATTTCAGAGACTATGGATATACTCTTCAGAATGAGAGGTGGCCTTGATCTAGCTTTTCAGCTAGCTACTCCTAATGGTAGGTCTGCCAAAATACTCTGCTTTTTTATTATAAAGTTGATTATGAAATATAGTGAGATTCTTACCATTTTGCACATGAAACTGAGAGATAGGATGAATAAACTGTCTAAGGTCATATAGTTAGTAAGTGATATAAATTGGATTTAAACTTAGACACTGTTCCCCACCAGCTCTAGCCCATGGGGCTCTCTGTGCACATTAGGAAAAGGTGTCTCCTTACTTAAGAAACTTTACTGCCCTCTCAAAGAAAATTGTCACGATAAATATAAATATCCACCATGAGCACAATATAAAGAGGCACCCAGACTTGTACGTTGTAGGCTTACAACTGTACATAACCCTGTGCCTCCAGAGCCCACTCTCTTGAATGTCGTGTTGTTTAGGAATGGTAGGCAAGCTCTATGGGAGAAAAATCAGCAGTGTTTGTATAAACCAAATTCTAGGATGTCTTCCTGTTTCTGACTACTGCCACAAACTGAGGCAAAGAATATCAGAGGAAGAAGATGAGGAGCTGTGTTGGAGATGTGTTTCATTTGAGATGCCACAGTAAGCCAAGTGCCAGCGCCCAACAGGCATTTGGTAATTTGAGTCTGAAACTTGGGGGAGAGTGGTCAGAACTGGAGATAAGAGAACTTAATATCTCTCAAGGATGATAGTTAATACCTTGATACTAAATGAAATCACTCAAGAAAAGCATGATCAATGGTGTCAGGAGCCACAAAGAAGTTCAGAAAGATAAGGAATAAACAGCGTCAGAGTTCCTTGAAGGAGATCACCAGCTGACGATTATTTACTGGCCCTTTGGAAAGAGGGAGAGTGAATGCAGAATGTTCTTTCTGACCCATCCCTTCATATTAGACAATTGTTCTCAATCTTGGTCCACATTCTAATCCCCACTTCCAGACCAATTAAAGTCTCTAAGGACAGAGACTCGGGCATCAGTAAGATTTTTAGGTGATTTTCTAATGCGCCATCAAGATGAGAATCATTTTGCAAGGACTAAAACTCACTTTTAGACTTATCTTATCAGTAAAGTATTGTTGTTCCTTAATATGTTACTTGTATGGATAAAGCCTTACATTTTACAACTTAATATAAATTGAAGGTATACTTTGCTATGAACTCATCCCAAAGTATAACTAATATATTAGTCACCAGATATAATGATGTAATTTCAAATGTAAGTAAGGACTACAGATACTTTTTACCTAGTAATTAATGTATTTGAGCTTGTCTTCTGACTTGATAGTATTCCTCCTCCTGTATCAAACTCTTTGAAACACTCAATGAAGGGAATCATTAATGAGGAAATTGAGGGGAAGAAGGTGCTTAACTTAAAGACATCACAATTATTTAGGTACTTTACCTCATGGTCCTTCAGGGATAAACAGAAAGTAATCCAGGAATTATGTTTGTCTTTTGTAGTGCAGCTAAAAATCTTTACATTTGGCTTTCTGAAGCATATCAGGATATCTTTTAATCTGACTTGTTAAAAGTAATCTTTTCTCTACCACAATCTCAAGGTATTTATTTATCAAGATATCAGTGTGATAGTTAAATAAATATTTTAATCACAAGGTTAACTAGGTTTAGGATTTAGGAGTATAAAGCTAAGACAAGTATTTAAATATTGTCTTCTTCAGATATATCTTCTTTATAGTTTTGACTTTGGAACCATGAAAATGTTTTTCATATTTAAAAAGTTCTATAAAGTAAAAAGGAAATCCCTGAAAATGAAGTCAGACAAACATCAGGTTGATGACATACCACACAGAGAAAAAAACTGTGACTTCAGAGCACAGTACTTTGTACAGTCTTAGTGGGATATAGTCCAAGGAAGAATAGAACTATAGGGCTTCCCTGGTGGCGCAGTGGTTGAGAATCTGCCTGCTAATGCAGGGGACACGAGTTCGAACCCTGGTCCAGGAAGATTCCACATGCCGCGGAGCAACTAAGCCCGTGCGCCACAACCGCTGAGCCTGCGCGTCTGGAGCCTGTGCTCCGCAACAAGAGAGGCCGCGACAGTGAGAGGCCCGCGCACCGCGATGAAGAGTGGCCCCCGCTTGCCGCAACTAGAGAAAGCCCTCGCACAGAAACGAAGACCCAACACAGCCATAAATAAATAAATAAATAATAAAATAAAGGAATTCCTTTAAAAAAAAAAAAAGAATAGAACTATAAAGAAATTTAAATTTCATGCAACAGTTTTATTGCTATAAGTAATAAGGTATTTCGAGAGTAATTGGAATCCTTATACATTGCTGATGGGAATATAAAATGGTGCAGTTTCTTTGGAAAACAGTTTGGCAGTTCCTCAAAAAGACAATTACTGTATGACCCAGCAATTCTTCCTAGGTGATCACCTAAGAGAATTAAAAACGTATGTCCACACAATAACTTGTGCACAAATGTTCATAACAGCATTATTCATGATAACTGAAAAGTAGAAACAACCCAAATGTGTATCAGCTTATGAATGGATAAACAAAACATGTTTTGCTCATACAGCCGTAAAAAAGAGTGAAGTGCTAATTTATGCTATGGATGAATTCACATTATGGATGAATCCACAATATGGATGAATCTTGAAAGTATTAGGCCGAGTGAAAGAAGCCAGACACAAAAGGCCACGTAATGTGTGATTCCATTTATATGAAGTGTCCAGAATAGGCAGATCTATAGAGACCAAAAGTAGGTTAGTGATTGCCATGGGAGAATGGGGAATGACCGCTGGTAAGGCCAGGGTTTCTTTGGGGGTGATGAAATGTTCTGGAATTAAATAGTGATGATTTTAAACCTTGTCGTATACTAAAAGCAACTGAATTGTACACGTTAAACAATGAATTTTATGTCAATTTTTTTTAAAAAAGGCAAAAAAAATGTTTTTATAGTATTGAATATAGGGAATGGATATTTGGGGGTCAGTTTTACTGTGCTGTACTTTTGTGTGCTTGGAAGCATTCATGTTGAAAAGTTTACAATTTTTCTTATTCTATTTATATTCTTTTAATTTAGAAATTTTTATCAAGAAAGCACTAAAACATATGTTGAGTGACCTCTCAACCAAGCTTTCTTCAAATGCACTTGTGTTCAGAATCTGCCACAGTTCAGTGTACATATGGCCTAACAGTGACATGAACACCATTCCAGGAGAACTGACTGATAGTTCCACCTGTAAGAACATAATGCGCTTTATTCAGTGAGTATGCTTGAAGATGGCTAGAAGTGTTTTCACAGCGTCATTTCGTATGATAAACATCTTTGTGTATTAAAAATTTAGATTTGAACAGGAAGAAGATACAAAACGAAAATTCATGAGGAAGAAAGACAAAAAGTTTTCAGACATGGTAAGCAAATCACCTGTCTTCTTAGTGATAAAAATTTTCAATCCTTGAATTTGGAGTTGAGTGAGATCTTAGAAATTACTTAACCCAACTTTCTTATTTTTTTTACAGATCAGATTATTCAGGTCCAGAAAAATTAAATGACTTGCCAGAGGTTATATCTCTGGTGTACGTATCTAAACTTTTGTCCCATTGTAATATATATCTTAAATGGGTTTTTTGAATGCCTTGTTTGCTCCCACAGAAATAAAACAGCTTGAGTCTGTTTACAGATTATTTAAAAACAAATAAAAAGGGATCATTCTGAAACATGACAGTGACACATTATGCTATATGAGGTAGTAAATAATAAATGATTTACTTTTCTTCACACTGTTTTGGTTCTGTTGATTTTTGAACCAGTGCTATTGAGTACCTGCCACGTGCCACGAACTTTGCCAGATATTGGAGATGAAAAATGGAGCTGCTGCTTCAAGGCAGGAAGTTGTACAAAGTTAGTATGCCTTTAGTGTTTTTCCAGACTAGTAAGGAAAATAGAGTGGACGTGAGGTTGGAGATGTGGGCAGGGACCACTTAGGAGAAGCCAAACCAAAACAGTAGCTACAGTAATAAAGAGGAGGGAATGGATACAAGAACTATTTAGGGGATCGAATAGATTATACTTGGAAACTAATTGGATGTGGGATGACCAGCTTCTTGCTTGGGTAAAGATGGAAGATGGGGAAGACATAAGGTCAGTTTCGGTCACATTATGTTTTAGACAGCAGTGAGGAGTCCACATGAGCTGTTAGATTTATAAATGTGGAGTGTACAAAAAAAATTGTGGGCTATGGATAAGGATTTGAGAATTACCAGTCGTTGGAGCTTGACATTTTGAGGGATACAGGTCAGTTCTTTTGTAGGATGTTCCTCAATTTGGGTTTGGGTTTGTTTTAGGCTTCCTCGTGATAGATTCATGTGGTCATTGTTGGTAGGAATACCACAGAAGTAATGTGTGTCCTTCTCAGCACGTCGTATGAAAGAAGCATATGCTCAGTTTGTTCTTGTATTAGTGATGTTAACTTTGATCATTTAATGTGGTATCCGCCAGTGTTCTCCACTGTGAGGGTACTATTTTTTGCCCTTATAATTAGTAAGTATTTTGTGGGAAGATACTTTGAGTTTATATATATATATATCCTGTTCCTCATCAAGTGTTTACCCATCACTACTAACATCAATTGATAATTTTTGCCAGAATCTGGCATTAATCTGATGGTTGCAAAGTAGTGATTTTTCTAAGTCTATTGTTTCCTTTTACATTTATTAGATGACATTATACTGTGAGGGAGAGATTTTCCATTTCCCTATTTGTTTATTAACTGCATGGAAGCATGGATTCCTATTTTATGCAATGAGTTATCTGTTACTGTTACTGTCATTAGTTATTTTGATGATCACATTTTCTAAGATTTGGCCAATAGAAACTTCATGCTGGCTTCAATGTCCTCTTGACACCATATTTTTGAGTACTTGCTACTTTCTTCCACGGGATGTTCCAGACACGTCTTGTACTTTCCCTGTGTTAGCTCAGGAATCAGCCATTTCCCCAAGGAACACACACGTGTATATATACATACTATACATATATAACACATACATCCATATTTATCTGTGTAAATCTTATTATACCTCCAGTTCTACTTCAGCCTCACACAATTGCTAACCTTTTCCCAGTGAGAAACCTGGCTTCCAGTACTCTTAATATTTTGCTAAATTTGTTTAATATACAGAAAGCATTTTCAAAATTGTTTTCCCATACCACTATCAAAATCAAACCTACTAGTAGAGTTCAATATTTGTTTATAGTTTTTTATGTCTTTAGACCACAGGTATATAGTCATAATATATGTTTAAAAGTTGCTTCAGTGTGTGGTTATTGTATCTTGTTCATTTGATTTGTTTTGTTTTGTTTTGAAATTTTTAAATGTATACAAAAGTAGAGAAAATAGTTAAATGAAGCCTGGTGAACCTAACTTTAATGTTTATCAGTACGTGATCAATCTGATTTCACCTTCACTCCCCACTCACTCTCCCCTTCTCCTCAGATTATTTTGAAGCAGGGAAGATTTCTTCTTTAAGATTTGTGCTTTTCAATAATTTACTGTAATATAGCTTATATGGTCCTTAAAAAGTCCTTTTACTTACCTTTTATATTATTATTCAGTGTTCTATAAGTTAACTTTTACTGTTTATCTTTATAGCATCAAATAGTAAATATAGATCTTATGCTGGAAATGTCAACCCCTCTGGCACCTGTAACACCCATCATTGAAAGAGAAAGCGGAGGACACCACTATGTTAATATGACTTTACCGGTCGATGCAGTTGTATCTGTTGCTCCAGAAGAAACGTGGGGAAAGTAGGTATTTTCTAATACTACTGCCACGTTTAAATAAGGACCCTATCCCAAAGTAATCAGAGCTCATTTTAAATTATCATATAGGCATATCCAGTGTTGTTGTTGTTTTTACTATGATTTACTCCTTGTTTATTATTAAACTAAGAGTCATCTAGTAATTAGATGTTTATTGGAGGAAGTAGAGTAATATGCAAAACCTGTAGGGTTTTCCCTTTATCTACACAGAGGAAATTTAGTTTATTTAACATTTAACTTTGCATTTTTTAGACTTCCTTTAATAAACCTGGTCCAATCGAGGATATATTAGGAATATAGTCACTCGACACTTTCATGTATCATAAACTGCTATAACTTCTGTTAATGCCTTGTATATTTCCCCCCCCTCAGAGTTCGTAAACATCTAGTTGATGCAATTCATAATCAACTAACTGATATGGAACAATGCATTTTGAAATACATGAAAGGAACATCTATCGTGGTCCCTGAACCACTGCACTTTTTATTACCAGGGGAAAAAAATCTTGTAACAGTTTCATATCCATCAGGAATTCCAGATGATCAGCTGCAGGCCTATAGAAAGGTGAAACCAATTCATTTTTTCTTAAAAAAATACAGCTATCATTCATTTTGTGTTTAATTTTGTGTTTCTAATAAATGGACATTGTTTTGTGATTTAATTTTAAAGTGTGGACGCAGACTATTAGCTTTACACCTTATTTAATTTCTGTTCTATAACTTTTTAAAGTATTATTAATGAAAAAATACTTTGCTAAACCATATGTAACATTTTAATTTCATATGTTCAGTGTAGTTCATATGTTATTTTTCTGTAATGAAATTTAGAACTGAAAAGATGCTTACATGCCTAGAGCATTTAATATATTCCTTTTCTCTTCCGTTACTTCCAGATTTGTGAAAGAGACAAGATTAGAGTCAGAGAAGGGAAATTAGGATTTATGCTGTTTCTAATTAGAATTTATAGTATTACTCCATCCCCCACCTCCCAGGGTTATTTGGGTTTTATTAGAGGCATTTTGAAGAAAACATGATCAGCATTCAAAGAAGTGAGATTTCTTGGCAAAATGACTGGTTTGGGAGTACATATTTTTTATGTGTGGCCTTGCCTGGCATCCATCAAATTATACCATGGGACTGTCTTCCTGGTCTCTGTCCCTGAAAAGAGATATAACAATGTAACCCTCTGTACCCCTCTGTAAGTGCCAGATGAATTGATTTGCAGAGGCAACAGTTACATAAGCTAATGATCCCATTCAAACTGCTAGAATACATAGGAGATAGCAAAAGAAGATGTCAGACTTTTCAAAGTAACTACTACATGTTTTTATACGTTCAGGAATATATTGCCTTTCAAACATGTATGTGTATTTTTATTTTGATGCCATATTGGTTGGTTTCATGCCACCAATCTCTATAATTTAACCACTACCCCTTGTATTTGTTAAGTACTCTAAGCATGATTTTTAAAAATATTTTGATATAATTATATCATTGTTAATTATAATTTACTCATTTACGAGGCTGTTTCAAAACCAGTCTTTAGCCTGGATGTATTTTAACAGAGTGTGTTAATAGTGAGTAATTTTAAATTATCTCAGTTCTCTGACTCTAACGAATTATTATCATTTTTTTACATTCCCTTCCAGTTTCTATCCATATACATAGATAACAAAAATAAATCTTTTTTGGTTTTAGTTTAAATCTCACTTTCTTTGACCTTACTGAATTAAATCATAAGTGCATTTGATAACGTTTATAACCAATATTTAGTAAATTTTCTGTTTTGTATCTAGTTTGAGTTTATTTATTGACTAGGAATCTAAATCATTTAACTTTTTTTCTCTTCTTTCCTCTTGATTCTGATTTCATTTAGGAGTTACACGATCTCTTCAATCTGCCTCATGACAGACCTTATTTCAGAAGGTCTAATGCTTATCACTTTCCAGATGAACCATACAAAGATGGTTACGTTAGAAATCCACATACTTATCTCAATTCACCTAACATAGAGACTGGTGTGGTGAGTTTAATAATTCTCTATGTGAGTCAGTTGATCATAAGTGTCGTTAGTTGTTTTCTGTCTGTACCCAGTGGAAGTTGTAACGATCAATTCATAACGGGTATCATCGTCCCTAAAACATAATTTACCACCCTTTTCTTTTAATGATCATTGCTTAAGATAGCAGTAATTTACAGTGGTCTAAAAAGGTTAGGAGTAGATAATGTGTAGCACATTTCTCTTACTAAAATTCCATTCCTTAATTTCTTTAAAGGCTTGTCCTATTTTATTTCCATTCTGAACCTGAGAAATCATGCTAATTAAGGGCATGTTTCTGCACAACTCACACTGTAGGAAAAGGCTAATAAAGCACTACGTGTTTCCTGTACAGCATATACCTAGTTGTAAGGGGTAGATCTTTTCACTAAAGGTAGCTCAGAAAAGGAGTGTGGGGAAGGGTTCTTTTAAGGATGCATGCAGGCTAGTAAGAGAGGATCTCATGGGCAACCAAGAATAGGAATCGTACAGCTGGGCCTCTTACAACAAAGCAGCGCTGTGACTGGCCTCGGTCTCAAGGCATACTCTCACTCCTTGATAGCATTTCTCAGCTTTCTTTGGGGGTGCTTTTGATCCTAACTGGCCTGTTCCTTCCCTTTACTCTACCTTTTCTCAGCCTTGTCTTCTGTTTCCTCATTTTTCCAGCCTGACATAACTTTTCCTACTCTCCCTCAGAGCTGCTGATTGCATGCATTGTTTCAGCTTCACTCCTTGCACTTACTGCCTGATTCACCCTGCACCTCTCAATTCAAATTCCCATAAGAGAAAACTTGATTGGCCCATCTTGTCATGGCATTTATTCAATACCTGCTGAGTCTCCAGGTGCTTTGTAAGGAAATCTTAAGAATTAAAAATGAGTACGTGGGCTTCCCTGGTGGCGCAGTGGTTGAGAATCTGCCTGCCAATGCAGGGGACACGGGTTCAAGCCCTGGTCTGGGAGGATCCCACATGCCGCGGAGCAACTAGGCCCGTGAGCCACAATTACTGAGCCTGCGCGTCTGGAGCCTGTGCTCCGCAACTAGAGAGGCCGCGATGATGAGAGGCCCGCGCACCGCGATGAAGAGTGGCCCCCACTCGCCGCAACTGGAGAAAGCCCTCGCACAGAAACGAAGACCCAACACAGCCATAAATAAATAAATAAATAAATAAATAAATAAATAAATAAATAAACCCAAAAGTTAAAAAAAAAAAAAATGAGTACGTGATACAACGTTGAGCCTAGGGCAGTTAGGGGCCTGTTTCCGGTTCTGGCTATCAGCATGCACTTGGGACAGCAGCTTCACCTGCGAGAGCTATGGGCAGACCAGCTTCGCATAGAACAGCCTTGGCTGGACACTCACCGTTACATGCATACGAATGAGACTTTAGTCAACATTTCAGTGACATTGAATGATTTCACTTATTTTGCTTATATGGGAGGAAATCTTGAGAGACCTGTTCCTGATTGAAAATCTTGTTCTGTCACAGTCATAGAATCATAGAATAGGAAATACAAAACTTAGAGTCTCTAACAAGCAACATAACTCTTGATGGTTTTCTCGTAGATTATTACATAAATGTTTTCTCTCTCAGATTATATTTGGAACTCTTCTAGGGTAAGTATTATATCATATATTCATTTTTAATTCCTAATCTTTACTAAGCGCCAGGACACTCAGAAGGTACTGAATAAATACTGATTGTTTTTTGACAATGAAATGGGTTGGTTATCTGTATTGCAAAAATGCAAGAAGCATTTATATATTTCTTAATATTTATTATATGATACTTCATGTGTGCATGTAACATATATGTAAGTTATAAAGCACAGTAAAGAAATCAATATTGGAGAGCTCCCTACGCCATTTAAGAACTAGGACGTGGCCAGTCTGACTGTGTGCTCCTTCCTATGCACTCCTCTGCCTCCCCGACACCCAGGAGGAACTATTATACTGAGTTTTGGGTTCATCATTCACTTCCCTTTCTTTTAATAGTTTCACCATATATGTACATATTCTCTCAACAATGTTGCTTTTAGTCTTGCTTGATTTTGAGTTTTACCAAAATGGTGTCATTCTGTGTATAGTCTTCTACAACTTGCTTTTTCACTCAATATCATGTAGCTAAGATTTATCCATGGTATTGTGTATAACTGTAGTTCAGTTATCTTTATTGCTGGATAATATACCTTGGTATGATTTTTTCCCCCAGGTTTTTTTGCTATTTAGACAACCCTGCTATGAAAGTTACTGTACATGTCTCTTGTTACATATATGCAACAATGTCAACAATTTGCTATATTTGCTTCATTTCTCCTTTTTTCCCCTTGAGCCATTTCAAAGAAAATTACAGGCATCATGCTATTTATTCCTAAATACTTACAATGCAAATCTCCAAACGATATTAGATTTGCGTTCATGATAGTTTGGTTATGATTAATTATTATTTTTTATTCTCTGCTGGATTTAGTTTGCTAATATTTTGTTAAGATTGTTGCATCTGTGTTCATGAATGATATTGTCTTATAATTTTCTTTTCTCATACTGTTCTTACTTCACTTTTGTATCAGTAGTATACTGGCTCATTGAAAGAGTTGGGGAGCGTTTCCTCTTTTTTAAAAAAGTTTTTCTAAAGAACTAAAGTAAGTCTAGCTCCGAGAATAGTAAAATGACTTGGTATGTGTATGTGTAATATAATACATACATCTATCTTAAGTTAATATTTTACTGTGTTTCTTCTTTTTATATAGATTTCTGTGGTCCAGGGTATATATGGTTACCATCATTATATGCAGGATCGGATAGATGACAATGGCTGGGGCTGTGCTTATCGGTCTCTGCAGACTATCTGCTCTTGGTTCAAACACCAGGGATACACAGAGAGATCCATTCCAACACACAGAGAAATTCAGCAGGTACAGAACATGCCATTTTGAATTGTAATCAGTTGGATGTTTCATTAACCCTTAATATACCATTAATAATTATTCCTACCTCATGGTGCAGACTTATTTCTGTTTTGAAGAAAAAAAATATAAATACTGGTAATCAGGGAAAATGCCCTAAACGTAATTTTTAATAGCTGTCTTGTGTATGGATCTTTTTGTATTTTTAAATACACAAAGGCTCTAGTTGATGCTGGGGACAAACCAGCAACATTTGTCGGATCACGGCAGTGGATTGGATCTATCGAGGTGCAGCTGGTACTGAACCATTTGATTGGTATAACTTCAAAAATACTGTTTGTCAGGTAAGGACACTTTAAGAAATCTGAGAAATCATTTCAAAGAGAATTTGTCATTTTTATTAAAAGAAAAAGCGCATTTTCCCCCACATTTGTTTTCACTCTTTTCTCTTCCTCCACATTGCCTCCTTGCTTTATAAATCTCATTTTTCTAGCCCTAAATTTTTTTGTTATTTTTTAGAAGATGTTTGAGTTTATGAGTAAACTTTGTGATATCTGCTTATATGCTCTAGGCCTAATCTTAGTCTGGAAGAGGAAAACTTGCAAATATGTCAGTTTTGAGTAGAGTTACAGAAAGTCTAGTTTTTTTGTTCTGTTTTTCTCTTTTTATTTAGTTTTTTATTTATTTTATTTTTTGGCTGCGTTGGGTCTTCGTTGCTGTGCGTGGGCTTTCTCTAGTTGTGGTGAGCGGGGGCTACTCTTCATTGCAGTGTGTGAGCTTCTCATTGCGGTGGCTTCTCTTGTTGTGGAGCACGGGCTCTAGGCGCACGGGCTTCAGTAGTTGCAGCACGTGGGCTCAGTAGTTGCGGTGCACGGGCTCTAGGGAGCACAGGCTCAGTAGTTGTGGCGCATGGGCTTAGTTGCTCCGCGGCATGTGGGATCTTCCCAGACTAGGGATCAAACCCGTGTCCCGTGCATTGACAGGCGGATTCTTAACCACTGCACCACCAGGGAAGTCCCCAGAAAGTCTAGTTTTTTAATGCTTAAGGCAGAGACGTCTTGAAAGGAAAAAATCAAATGTTGGTCTATGACTGACCTTTTTGTTTATCTCCTACTCTTTTTCTTCCTAAGATTTTAATAAATTAATAATGTGTCCAAATAATACATTCATTTTTTCTTTTCCAATATATTTTAATCACAATTCTAGTATAAAAATATGAGCAAATATTAATATAAGATTGATATCTATGACCATCACTAGCTTACTCCTGATTTATGAGCTTATGTGTTCAATACATTTTCTATTACAACAACCTTGCTAACTATAGTGTTATTATTTTTATTGTCCAAGTACTTTAATACCTCTGATTTCACAAGTGCAGTTTTGATTGGCTGTGGAAATCAGTGCTAACAAATAAGTGATAGATTAAGTAGTGAAGCATATGGTGATTAAAAAGTGAGTTTTGTCACAGTAAAACATTATTCATACATTCCCAACTATCTTAGAAATAGTTCATCTGATAGAAAATGGTTTCTTTCTAGCCAAGGTTCTGAAATGGCCTCTCAGGGACGGGAACTGGTTAATCATTTCCAGAGTGAAGGAACACCAGTAATGATCGGTAAGGTGTGTGGATATCTTGGGTTCTTTTGGTAGAGTGGCGAGTATGTGAAACTTATGGTTAATAAAAATATGTAATGGCACATAAAATCAGTCATTTTTAAACATATTAAAATTAGCTTTTACATCATGCATACTGTCCTCTGGATATTATTTTAAAATTTCCAAGGCAGGAGGAAAGTTACAAAAAAGATAATAACCAGCAGTAGTAAAGGCTAAGAAGAGAAATGATAACTGTGTTCAAATACTTGAAGAGTTGAGAGCAGAATGGAAAAGAGGCAGTGGTCACTGAGCTGAGCATTGTAAGTCATGGCTAGCACTAACTTGGCTGGCTGTGTGACATTATGCAAATTGCTTAACCTCTCGGGCTTTAGTTGTAAAATCAGAGGATTGGATTAGCTGATCTAAAGCTTCACGATTCTGTGAGAAGTAAGACTTGTCCTGTGATGACAGAAGGCAAGCTAAGACTGGTGTGTAAGAAATGCGGGTAGGCAGATTTCAGCAAAATACAGGAAGTATTGAAAGAGCAGACGGGCGGCACCATGGGAGGTACTCAGACCAGAGGCAGCACTGCCCAGCTGCTGAGAGAGGTGCCAGCAGCAGTGATCGTTACTCTGTCGTGTGGAGTTTAGACCCTCTGTGGCCCTTTTTAAATCCAGTCTAGGTAATTCCATGGATATTGCAGTGAAATATAAACCTAGTATGATTATAGATACGATTGTTTCTTCTCTGTCTTAAAGATGTAATCTTACCTCTTCAGAGTATATTTGACATTGTGTCGTTTACAGTGTACGCCAGTTGATTTTAATGCTGTTAGGTCAATTAATAGGCAAAATAATCTTTTTAAATTGAAATTGAATGGGAAGTTGAGATTAATATATGCCCTCTCATTTCATATTTCCTCTTCAATAGGGGGAGGAGTTTTGGCCCACACAATACTAGGAGTTGCATGGAATGAGATTACAGGACAGATAAAATTTCTGATTTTAGATCCGCATTATACAGGCGCTGAAGATCTGCAAGTTATTATAGAAAAGGTAAGTGTCTGTTTAACACAAATTTAGATACAAGGCAAAGAACCCAGGACCAAAGGATAGAAAACTGGCAGCTAACAGAAAGATGGATTATGAACTGAGGGCAGGGGTCCTCACTGTAAGGAGGGATTCTAAGGCTGTGATGAGTAACTGTCTCTCTAGATACAGAGGACAAGGACAGGGGGGAACTAAAGTAAATTGTGGAAGACAAAATTTAGCTTAGATTTATCAAGACTTTCTCAGTTATTAAACTTAATAGAATGCAAAACTCATAAATATATTCCCCTGGAGACTTACAGCTTTGCACAAATATAAATATAGTGAGATATATCAATGCCTTGAAATAGAGTGGAGTATACAACCTTTATAATTTTAGAATTAACCAAAAATTAGCTAAGCAGTATGCTGGACATTATGGAGGCTTGACTGCCTTTAATTTATTTACATATAACTTCATCTCATTCTATGAAGGAGTTATATTTGAAACAGATTTAAGAGTATTTGTTGATGCTTAAACTACCAGCTAAAGGAGGTATAAATTTAAGTTAATTTATAGGCAACTAATTCAGATTTAGTACTGAGTTTTCATGAGAAACTAGTACTAAATTTTCATGAAACTCAGTACTAAATCTTTAGGAGGCAAGTGTTATAAGACATAATTAACCTGAGTTTTAAATAAGTTTTATATTCTTTGCCAAATATATTAAAATTACAAAGAATGCATACAGCCTTTCCAGCTATAAGCCAGTGAATATATCCTATCCACTACCCTTCATTTTTGTCATGTTGTCACTTAAGTCAATATCATTAGTACCCATAAAAAGGTTTCTCTGCTCTTTTTTTTTTTTTTTTTTTTTTAATTTGGCTGCGTCGGGTCTTGGAGCTCACAAGGCTGCTCCTGCAGAGGCATCACCTAGAGACAGTGCAAGGAGAGCAGGGCATGCTCCAGGAGCGTGATGACAGCTGGTGAAGAGGCGTGGCTGACAGCTGGAGGGATAGGCAGGAGCTAAATCTGGGATGGTCACTGCGCCAGGCAGAGGAGCAAGGCTTTCAGATTTTATCTTAAAGGCAGTGAGACGCCTTATGATTTTAATTAGAGGCATAATACAGATAATAAAATTACTTCTTTTTGGCTGGCTTGACGGACTTTGGACTAAATGGAATTATCTAGGTAGGGTTTTCTAATGCAATTAGATAGAGTAAGGCATTGTCCCTGCTTACTTTCTCTGAGAACTGCACTCTCCTTTGCTAGTTTTATTTTTTTAATCATTAACTTGAGATGTCTGTTTCTTGTGATTAGCAATAATCTTTTTTTTTTTAATTATTTTATCTTTGGCTGCGTTGGGTCTTCTTTGTTGCACGCGGGCTTTCTCTACTTGCGGCGAGCGGGGGCTACCCTTCATTGCGGTGGGTGGGCTTCTCATGGCGGTGGCTTCTCTTGTCGAGGAGCACAGGCTCTAGGCGCGCAGGCTCAGTAGTTGTGGCGCATGGGCTTAGTTGCTCCGTGGCATGTGGGATCTTCCCGGACCAGGGCTCGAACCTGTGTGCCCTGCCTTGGCAGGCGGATTCTTAATCACTGTGCCACCAGGGAAGCCCTCCTTTGCTAGTTATATTTCTGTAGACCTTTGTAACAGCAAAAACCCTTTGCTCTCTTCACACATGCAAGAAACCTTGAGGCCAAGGCCAGGCCATCAGTAGAAGTGCTGTTGACTCTCACGTGACTCAAGAATCTAAGGCACTGTCTTATTACTCCATCCCGGCTACTGTAACAGAATACCATAGACTGGGTGGCTTATAACAAGAAATTTATTTCTCACAGTTCCAGAGGCTGGGAAATCCAGGATCAAAGTGCTGGCCAATTTGGTGGGTGGTGAGGCCCACTTTCTACTTCAAAGATGGCAGTCTTTTTCACTGTCCTTTCACCATGTTCCACATGGTGGAAGGGATGAGGGAGCTCTCTGGGCCCTCTTTTAATGAGAGCACCAACCCCATTCATGAGGGCTCTACCCTCATAACCCAGTCACCTCCCAAAGGCCCACTTCCAAATACCATCACATTGGGGATTAGGGTTCAACATACGAATCTTGGACACATTCAGTCTATGGCAGGGGCCAGAGGGCCATTTGCACCTCTGCCTGACCTCTCTTTACCCACTTGGGGAGCTTTCCTGTTTGAAGTTCCCAAGCCAGACACCTCAAATGAAAGAAGTCTGGCTCCCCTACTTACTCCCCCAGTTTCTGGTTTGGATACCCTCTCTACCCACTTCTCTGGAAAAAAATTTGAGTCTGGTTACCTGGAGATGGCCCACATGTGTGAAAAGACCACAGAAAGATTAAAACAGAGAAAGTATAAGCCTTTTTTCTATTTATTGTTAAGAAAATTTAGGACATTAAATTCATTAGAGAAAGTTTTGCTGAAAAAAATGAGAAGATAAAAAAAAGTTTGTTTATGTAAAGAAACAGTTCTCAACGATAATAAACCAAACTTAATGGTGGTTACCTGTGGAGAGGCGGGGCAGGACTGGTGGAGGATTTTTTTTAATTTTTACTTTTCACCTCATTTGAATTTTTATATGTATCTTTATTTCTGCAATCAGAAAATAAAAATGAAAAACCTAAAGAGCATCTCTACTCAACCCTCCCACCTCCACACTGAAAAACAGACTAACACACCATCTTCCCCTATAGGAACTCTGTCTGACCTTTGACTTCAGGTCACTGCCAGAATGCCCAGCAGCTTCCCAGTTTGGTAGGGTAAGGGGTACAATTACCACCTGTCACTCACATGGTGGCATCTTGAATCCTCACTAGTCTCCTCACAAGTATTTGCAAACAAAGCATTTCATTTCAGAATGATGTAACACAGACAAGTCGTGAGCTGGGTCTTTAAGAAAATATTGATAAATCAATGGCCTTAGAAGAAATTTGATAAACTTCTATATTCACAATGAGATTTTGTTTGAAAGTAATTTTCTCTGCTGGGGAAAAGGATTAATACTGACATAAAATTGAAAAGTGGCATGATTACAGCCTGAGGAAAACGAAGGGCATAGAATGCAACTCCAAGGGCAATCTCAGATTTCTCACTGCCACGTATCACTGCTGAGATGCCACTGCTGGGAAATCGGGATCAAGGCAGTGGCCGATTCGGTGGCTGGGGAGGCCCACTTTCTAGTTCAGTCTTTTTCACTGTCTATACAGTCTTGTTATGGACAGATGCCAGTTAAACTATCACATGCCATCAACTGCCAGAATTATAAAACTGTGCATCCTAAAATCAATAAAATGTGGTACTGAGTAACAGTACTGTAATGAAGCTTTTCATTTTTAATGATTCCTATGATTAAATATCATAGAATTAAAATTTTTTTAATTCTGTCTGAAAGGGAGCCAAATAAGCTACTTTTCTATGCTTTACAGGAACTCAAATATTTGAATTATATAGAGCCTTATTCCAAGACCCTGCTGACAGAACAGGATAGTAAAATGTTACAGTTTCAATCATGTAGTCCTGTAACTTTGTAAAAGGTTTTCCTTTCCCTTCTCCCAAATCTAGGGCTGGTGTGGATGGAAGGGTCCAGACTTTTGGAACAACGATGCTTACTATAACTTATGTCTTCCTCAGCGACCAAATACTATGTAAAATATCTTGGACTCAAAGACTGTAGTAAAGTTGTACTTTATAAATTTGTTGATAAATTTAATTTCAGATTAAATCCTGGGTGTAGTTTGATGGTTTCTATGATTTTTTTGTAAAGATTGTAAATATTACACAAAGAAAAGAATTTATTCTTTAGACATTCCTTTAATAAATTAAAAGACAAAGCATGCACAACCAGAACGTTACAGGCATGTAAATACATGTATTCCTGAATGTTATCTTCACTTAGAAGAAAGTTTTCCTCCTTCTTAGAAGGTGTTTAGACACACTTGATGAGCCAAAAGCCATAGCCTGTAGCTGAGCAGTAGATCTGCATGAAGTGAAGACCTTCTCCACACCTCTTCATAACCAATACGACATCTGTTGTTAAAAAACATATTAACATTAAAAACTATTTTTAAAAAGGTTTCCTTCCCAATCTTCCACCATGCAGGACAATTTTTGGTCTCTAGAATCTAGTAGTAGTTACTACAACCAGTATTAAAATGTGTTAACGAGAATGAAAAGTTATACTAGAAATAAGACTGCCGATATTTAAACGAAACAATAAATTCTGTGCTAAATAAGAGATCCTTGAGGGAGGAAGAAAGAAGAAACTATGAATTCCTTACCAACACTTCCTTTTCCCATTTGTATCTTCTTCACTTACAAAACTTCGTTTCTGTCTGAGTACTGGAACGCAATGATCTTTATTGGATTGTTCACTTGGTTTTATTGTCTGCATGCATTTAATTGTTGTGAGAAACTTGCCACATTCTGGAAATCCACATGACCAAGCCAGATCTTCAGCTGTTTGCCCATTCTTATTACATAAACTGAATTTGAGACAAAAAATGAGTTAAGTAAAAGTTGACAATTGTTTAGCCTTTTTTATCTTCCTAACAAAGGCGCTTTGGGCTCATACAAATGTTGGTTGCAGAATAGAAGAGGTAAAGGAAGCATAGAGGAATTCCATTTTTGCTCACTATGTATCCTCAATGGCTAGCACAGAGTACAGCACAGAGTGGGCATTTTATTTTTGCACGAATGAAAGAGTATTCTTTGTTCACTACAATGAGTTAAGTACGCAAAGGAAGTCAGTGAGAACTTCTATAGAATGGCTTTTCTAAACCAAAACTAAGATGTAACGCTGCCATGACAGATTGCTTAGGATCCATTTTTTATTTATTCAAATTGAATACATAGTATTAGATGTCATTAACAGCCTAAGTTAACATTTAAACGATAACATTAAATTATCAATGGCAAGCATCATGTAATCAAGCTGTAGGAGTCTGATTAGTTTAATCCAAGAAAATATACAATTTGAAGCCACTGATTTCATACTTACTCAATTTGGGCGTCACTGGCTACAAGCAGGCTGAGGCATTCCATGCTTCCAACTTTTGCTGCCTTGTGTAGTGGAGCTTCTCCATAAACATCCTTACAGACAAAACAGCACATTTTAGTCTCTCCCCGAAACACTCTAGTGGAAGTTGGTGGGTGAAGTCTATTGTTTGAGGAAGCTATTTGAGGAAGTGGGGTTAGGAATGCATTGTACTGGACCGAATTTTTTAATTCTTTTTTTTAAAAATAAAATTCACTTGGTGCCCTATTAAATACAAAGTTTTCATTAATAAAAATATGTGCAGCCACAGCTACAAACATACATTAAATTTTAAGTGAATAAAAGCAAAATAGAATCCTATAGAAGTAAAAAAATTACAGTTTAAAATTCACCATACTTTAATATTCAGTGAAGATGCAAACTACCCTAAGAAAGTTCTGTAAGGAATTGTATTGGTTGTGAGCACGCCTCACAAGTATTGCTATCCTGAGACTTTTAATTTGGTAATGGAGCAATTGTTCCTTTGGAAATGAACCGTAGACCTTGGAAATTCTGTCCCATGTAGTAGCCAGCAACCATATATCCAGCTAATGAGCACCTGAAATGTGGCTATTCTGAATTGAAATGTGCTGTAAATGTAAAATACACAGCAGATGGAGAAGACACATGAAAAGAAAATGTAAAATATCTATCAGTAATGTTTTATATTGATTACATATGAAATGATAATATTTTGGATTAATTGGGTTAGGTTACTAAAATTTTCATGTTTCGTTTTACTTCATTAATGTGGCTACTAGAAAATCTTAAGTAACATACGTGTCTCACATTATATTTCTATTGGACATCGCTGCGACAGTCATGTTTCTAATAACAAACGACTGAATATCTCGGCGTCTAAGAAATGTTTGTGTGGATTTGGGGTGGAGGGGGGAGGGTTGGTTGCACACGGCAACAATCAGTTACCTAGTTACCTGTTGGTTGAGGTCAGCGCCGGTCTGCAGCTGCCAGAGAAGAAAGCAAGCGAGGCCGCCACCTGCGGCCAAGTGGACGGGCGACTGCTCGCAGGGATCCGGGGGTGCGTTGACGGAGGCCCCGGTCTCCAGCAGATGCCTCAGACTATCCACCTGCGAGAAAAGAACAGCTCCAGCACCGCCCTCGCCTTTGTCAAGGCTCACGCCCTCCCGGGATTGAACATCTTCCTCCACTCCAAAAACCTTCCAACTCTGAAGAGGCTTGACCTGGCAACGCCAAGTGGTCAGTAAGCCATCACCCTAGCCCTCCCTAGAAGACTTAAGCCTGCAGGGCAAAAGCAGCCTGAGTCTCACCTCGGGGTTGCAATCGAGCAACAGCATCTCCCACCTAAAGCAGAGGACCGGAGTGCTTGGGAGAGCAGAGCGGTAAGGCGCTCGCTGCCGACAAACAGGTAAGAGAGCACAGGCAGCCCAAGAGCAGGAGAATTTAAAGATCCCCAGGGCCAGCGGGCCCGCCCCTCCCCGCCGCGCCACAGCTCTGGCTGCGCCCCAGCAGCCCAACCCTGGCCTGCCGGCGTTTCTCCGCCCAGCTGCAGCCGCACGTACACAAACACTGACACGTGCAACCGGGAACCCAGAAAGGCTGGCGCGGAGAAAGGAGGAGGAGGCAGCGCGGATCTGCCAGCTGATTGGCCCAGCGTGAAGTGTCAGGCCCGCCCACCTTGGGGCGGGGCCCCGGGCCTCTCCCCCGGAGCCCCTGTGCGCGTGCGCTGTGAGGGACGGGATTCCGGGCGGCTGGGCTTCAGCGGCCGCCATGAGGCGCGCTGAGTTCGACACGTCTCACGCTGTCGTGCTCACCTCTTTAGGCCCTTTGGGGAAGCGGAAGTCGCGGGCGGAGGTTTTGGTTTTTGCTGGCACGCACGTAACCAGGAAACCAGGGAGCTACAAGGAGCTCGGCTGCAACACGACCTTTGGAAGCTGCTAAGCTTGGTGCTGGCGCCGGGGTACCAGCCTCCGGCTCCTGAGGAATGAAAATTCCTTCTTGCCTCACGTTCAAAGTCGCCCCAGGCTTGGCTCTGTCCCTCAAGGCCCTGGACGTTTAGGGAGGAAACCGGAAGCTGGGGGGGGCGACGGGGGAGGGCAGGCGGAGGGGCTGCTAAGGTGAGCTAAGGGGACGGGTTTTCCCGCAGGGACTGCCCCACCTTAAGCCCCAGCTCCAGCACCCCTCTCGCCTTTGTCCAGGCTCACGCCCTCCCGGGATTGAACATCTGGTTTAAATGGTTTATCAAACCCCACCCTTTCGGGGTTAACATGATACCACGTCCGTTCTGGGAATGATGTAAAACGAGCCAACCACTAACGTGTCCCCTCTTGGAGGTGGGTTAGGCGCCGTGCTGGCCTTGCCGCCTGGGGAAGTGCTGAGGGTCCCCAGCGTCTAGCCCTGAGCTTGCCGAGGCGGGAGCCCCCCACTCATCATGGGGAGAGTTAGGGGATAAACGAAGGGCCCGGGCCGTGGACGCTGAGGACCCGTGGGGCTCTTCCCCGTGGGCAGGGCTGACTAGCTCTGAACCGCTGGGGCGTGGCGGGAGGAAGGCCCTCCGGAGCTCTTTATGCTGAGGCATTCCTTTAGCTTGAGTCATTCGTTTTTGTAAAGCTTTAGGAACAGACAGACATCCTGACTTCAAACCGTAGCCATTGACCGCCTATCAGATAATCTCTGGACTCATTTCCTAGGCACTTTTTTTTTCGGGTTAATCTAGCTAAAAGCTAAAGCTCCAGCCATATATTTGTTTTCCCTAACATCTTCAGCGATTCCCTTCTATCTGCTGATACCTTTGAGAGCAGGACTGAAAGATAGTTTGTTATTATGCTTGTAGAGGACAAGCTCATTGTCCTGTGAAGACAGGTGGCCTTTTAGTTCTAATTTTGGTTACGGTTTATTGTTTATTTTGTAATAAGAGCCATAAAATAATTTTGCAGTAATTCATATTACTAGACTTATGCAGTGATCCAAGGTGTCGACTGAGAGAAAAATGCACAACATGAGAGGTGTGAGTTAAGGTTTATTCAGGGTTTTACTGAGGACTGTAGCTCCAGAGACAGACTTCGGATAGCTCTGAGGACCTGCTCCAGAGAGGTGGGGGGAGGCTAGTTTATATGTGATTTTGTTGTTAGGGAATACGTGCAGTCAGATGTATCTTGGTAAAAGATCACTGCTCGTCACAAAGAACAGATATCCCAAGTTAATGATTATAGGGCTTTTCTATGTATGGGAAGCGGGGTTCATTAAAACTCTTCATGAAATGCATCTAAGGGCATTTTGTTTGTCCAAAGCACAGAGCCTCCCGTTTTCATCTTTAAATTTCCTTTGTCTGAAGCACAGCGTGCCCATCCTGTTATCACCTTAATCTCTTCATCTGAAGCATCCAGTGCCCTATTGTTCAGCGGCTGCAGCAGTTTAATCTCTGAAGACTTGGATGGTGAGCAAAATGCTCTTTGCTCTTTTATTTGCAAAGGGATAGTTTTAAACGTCTTTGTTTATATGCATACTCGAACATAAACGTGTATACGTATTTATGTTCAAACACATATATAGAATCGTACTTGTGTTCTTTTTTTTTAATACTTAAACTATTCACAGTACCTTTTTATGCTATTTAAAGAATGTCAGAGATACATGAGAGCACATGTCCATATTGCCAATTTTCCTTTTCTCATGTTTTTCAATTAGGTAAGTACTGTTTTTCAAAGCATATAGTAAAGCTTCAAATTTGCACAGATGTTCATTTTCAGGATTTCCTAACTAATACAAGGTATTATCAAAGAAGTTCCTAGAGTTCTAAACATATGTTTTGCAGTCAACATATTATGCAGTGGGATATGTGTGTGATGCATGCGCCTCCACATTACATCCTTCCTCTTGAAAACAAGATTCTGTTCAGCATGCATTAAATCTGGTAATTATTGTTAACTCCCTGTGACATATTTAAATTTCACAAGGAAAGGGAATGTTGTGAGGAGTTGTTAAAGCTTTTGTCCCTTTAATCACTGCCTACTTGTCCATTGCTCATAATGTTTCCAAAAAATTCTTTATATCTCTGGTAAGTATTTGGTTTAGTCTTAAAAATGGGCCTGAAAGCCGTCTAAAAACTGAACAAAGCTGGTAGAGTACAAAAATATACAGAATAAATACATTTGGGGGACAATATCTTACTGGCAAGTAACGAGATTTTACTGAACATGTAGCAAGTGGGATCAGTTTTCTAAAGTGGAAGATGGTCTAAGATGCATATTCAACAGTCACTCTTCCAAGCATTGCTGATTCTACTTATGTTTAATTTGCTGGTAAATGTGTTTGAACTAATCAAATGTAATTCTGCCTTCACTGGCATGTGCAGTCAGGAAATCCATGTATGATCCTTGTATGATTGTAAAAGCAAAAGATTTCCCACAAATAAATTCTTCTTGTGCCTTATTATATAAACCCTTCCAGCCTTGCTTACTCAAACTTCTTGGAGAAGGTGATAAATTATATAGTTATTATAAATAACTGCTGCTCCAGGATATTGTGGCACAAAGGATAGATAGATATTTACATAGACAGACAGATGGAAGGGAGGGAGGGAGGGAAGGGAAGGGAAGGAGAGAAGGAGTGAAAAGGCAACTCTTCTTTACAAAAGAATTCCAAATACTTCATGTAGACACTCCCCACTCCAGGAAATAGAGATTAATTCTCTCCCCACACTGTCCCCTTGAGTGTGGGCTACGCATAATGACTTGCTTCTGAAGAGTAAGAGTATAGGAAGTGGGGAAGGTAACTTTACAGTGGAGAAACCTGTGAAACACTACCCTGGCCAGGTATTTGTTAATATTATCAGTGATAAGTCATGATGATAGCATGCACCCCTGATATGATGTGTTGAGAAGAATACTTCATCTCTGCATCTTCCCAAAAGTCCATAACCCAAGTCTAACCATGAGTAAAATATCAGGTAAACCCAGATTGGGAGACATTGTACAGGATATCTGGCCAGTACAAAACTGTCAAAGTTATAAAAAAACAAGGAAAACCTGAGAATCTGTCATAGACCAAAGGAGGCTAAGGAGACATGATGACGTGTGATAACCTGGATGGGATCCTGGAACAGAAAGAAAATTACAATAGTCCCCCGTTATCCGCATTTTCAATTTCTGTGGTTTCAGACCAACCATGGTCTGAAAATATTAAATGGAAAATTACAGAAATAAACAATTCATAAATTTTAAATTGCATGCCGCCCTGAGTAGCATGATGAAATCTCACTCCATCCCTCCTGGGAGGGGAATCATCCCTTTGTCCAGGTTAGTCACCTAGTAGCCATCTGAGTTATCAGATTTACTGGGTTACTGTGTTCAAGTAATGCTTATTTACTTAATAATGGCCCCAAAGCGCAAGAGTAGTGATGCTGGCAATTTAGATATGCCAAAGAAGTTATAAAGTCCTTCCTTTAAGTAAAAAGGTGAAAATTCTTTTTTTTCCTTTCTTTTTTAAATTATTTATTTATTTATTTTTGGCTGTGTTGGGTCTTCGTTTCTGTGCGAGGGCTTTCTTTAGTTGGCGGCAACCGGGGGCCACTCTTCATCGCGGTGCGCGGGCCTCTCACTATCGCGGCCTCTCTTGTTGCGGAGCACAGGCTCCAGACACGCAGGCTCAGTAGTTGTGGCTCACGGGCCTAGTTGCTCCGCGGCATGTGGGATCTTCCCAGACCAGGGCTCGAACCCGTGTCCCCTGCATTAGCAGGCAGACTTTCAACCACTGCGCCACCAGGGAAGCCCGAAAATTCTTGACGTAATAAGGAAAGATAAGAAATCAAACACTGAGGTTGTTGAGATGTACAGTAAGAACAAATCTTCTATTTGTGAAATTGTGAAGAAGGAAAAAGAAATTTATGCTAGTTCTGCTGTTGCACCTCAAACTGCAAAAGTTACACTTAGTTAATTTTCTAGATTTAGTAATGACAGAAGATACCTAAACCAATATGAAGCTAGTTTTAATAAAACAAGGAACGAAAAATCTCACAATTTCTCACAACTTTATTACTTAATTTTTTATTCTGATCACTAAATTAATATTTTTAAATTCTGATTAACCAATACACTTTAGCTCCTCTGTAAAACACACTGCCGGTTGCATTGATCACTGGGAGATCTTAGCTGTTCTCTAGAATACTGAGTTACTTGGGATCACATCAGTTTGAATTTTTTCCCACACTATAAGGATTATTATAATATGTAATATAATTAAATATTATATAACTGGTGAGATATGGGTGAGAAGTGAGAGCTATAATTTTTAAGAAGACTAAATTGAATGCTTTCAGATTCCTCAAGTAGCTAAGGAAAATGCTTTCAAAGTAGGTGAGGATAAATCAACTGTAAAGGATGGGTAGAAATAGTTCTACCCTCAAATTGTTCCACAGGCATTTTTCAATTCATATTCCATTTTAAAGAAACATAATCTGGAATTTGTATGCATATGGTTTATGCAAGAAAGACAGTTCTGAACTCTCACATTCATCCTCTATTTAAAGAAATAGCTTCTGACCCTAAGTGAAAAGGTGGGAAAATAACTATATATTTACATATTTTAAGTTAAAATGTATATCATATGTTTGTATACTCACATTAATTTCCACCTTGATTCTTGTTTAATTGATAAACTACAAGTCCCAATAATACCAGATAAGAGGGCTCTTACTGCATTGATTGTGCAACCTATTTCTTTCATTTAGGAAACAGAGAGTAGCTGAATATATAGAATACCTTCAGAAAAAGCATGCGTTATATTTTTTGTGTAGGCCAGAGCTAATTGATATATTTGATATATAATTTATCTAGTGTAGAAAGTTGAAACTCATTTTCTTACAGTAACTCAGATTTGTCAAAATTTGTTAACCTCCTATTCAAATTAATCTTTGTCCCTAAGAGGAGAAAATAGATAGATAAAATGTTGGTTTTACTAATCAAGTAATAATTAAAACAACTAAATAACAGTAATATATGATGTCAAGATAAGTTCTACTCAAAGCATATATCTAATATTCTACATTTTCCAGCGACTTTAAATACTGTGTAATTTTTAAGTAAAACAACTGAGTTTCAAACTTTTGACACATTTTCCCAAATTATCTAATAAATCATTTTTATTATCCAATTATTTTACGCAGGTGCCATTGATAAATTTCTTACATGCTTAATGTTTTTAAGAACTAAGTAACCAAAATACTTCGAGAATTAGGTCTGTAAATTGGTGCACCCACTATGGAAAGCAGTATCTATCGCTCTTCCTCAAAGATTTCAAAATAGAACTACCATATGATTCAGCAGTCCCACTTCTGGGCATATAGCCAAAGGATTTGAAATTAGAATCTCAAAGAGAGATTTTTCCCTCCACATTCACTGTGGCATTATTCACAATAGCCAAGACATGGAAGCAACCTAAATGCCTGTCCCTGAATGAGAAGATAATGTGGTAGCTACGTAAATGGAATATTATTCAGCCTTAGAACCTGGAGGACATTATGCAAACTGAAATAAGCCAGACACAGAAGAACAAATATAACATGATCCTACTTATATGAGGGATCTAAAATAGACTCATAGAAGCAGACAGTAGAATGGTGGTTACTAGGGGCTTGGGGGGGCGGAATGAGGAGGTGGTGGGCAGAGGGTATACAGTTTCAGTTATGCAAGTCCTAGAGATCTGCTGTACAGCCCAGTGCTTACAGCTAACAGTATTGTGTTGTATGCTTAAATTTTTGCTAAGAGGGTAGATCTTATGCTTAGTGTTCAAATAAATTAGATGAGAAGAAACTTTTGGAGATGATGAATATACTTAGCATTGATTGTGGTGATGGTTTCATGGGTATATATTTACATCCAACCCCATCAAGTTGTATACATTAAATATATACAGCTTTTTATATGTCAATCACACCTCAAAGTGATTTTTTAAAAAGAAAAAAATTACAAGAAAAGATTTGGGAATATTTTTTTAAAATGGACTTCATCAAATTAAAAACAAAAATCGAGGGATCAAAAGAAACAAGAAAGTGAAAAGACCCCATAGAATGGGAGAAAATATTTGCAAATTATATACCTGATAAGAGTCTAGTATCTAGAATATATAAAGAATGTTTATAACTCAGCAATAAAAAGACAACCCAACTACAAAATGGGCAAAGGATTAACATCGCTCCAAAGAAGATAAACAGGTGGCCAATAAGCACATGAAAAGAGTCTCAACATCATTTTTCATTATGGAAATGCAAATCAGAACCACAAGATACCACTTCACATCCACTAGGATGGCTATTATCAGAAAGATGAACAATAACCCGTGTCGGTGAGGATGTGGAACCCTCACACATTGCTGGTGGAAAAGCAAAAAGCCACTTTGGAAAACAGTTTGGCAATTTCTCAAAATCTTAAACATAGAATTATCATGTGACCCAGCAATCCCCCTCCTAGGTTTATACCCAAAAGAATTGAAAACCTATGTCTACACAAAAACAAATACGTGAAAACTACCAGCATTATTCATGATAGCCAAAAGCTAGAAACAACTCAAATGTTCATCAGATGATGAACAGATTTTTTTAAATGTGGTATATCCGTATAATGAAATATTATTCAGCCAAAAATAGGAACGAAGTACTGGTACATGCTACAACATGCACGAACCTTGTAAACATTATGTAAAAGAAGCCAGACACAAAAGGCCACATACTGTATGATTCCATTTATATGGAATATGCAGAATAGACAAATCTGTAGAGACAGAAGGTTGATTAGTGATTGCTAGGGGCTGAAGGGAGGGAAAGACTGGGGAGTGACTGCTAATTTCTACAGGGTTTCTTTTGGAGTGATGAAAATGTTCCAGAATTAGATATTGGTGGTGGTTGCACAACCTTAAGCAGTTAACATTCACAGCACTGGAGATAGGGCACTAACTAGTAAAGAGGGTCTGGGAAGGTCACCGTCAGTGTCTACTACACCTGCCCTTCCTTTTAAAATCATATATTTCTTTCAGATTTTACATCATCGATTAAGGTCTATAATTTCTATTATAGCATTTTCTAAATTCACTGCATGCTATGCAAATACTTGTCAAGTTTCAAATTATAATTTTATATCTTATCCCAAGATTTGGCAGAAATAAACATATACTCTTGCTGTTTAAAATCTTCTCTTAGTTCTCATTTTCTGAAATTAAAAAGTACTGAATTTTAGCTTACCCTCTTATGGGAGTCCTGCCATTTTAAGCAATCATGTTAGCTCTGCTTTTTGGAGAACAGTATGGAATACTGATGAAGTACACAGGCGCTCTGGCATCCCAGCTGTCCCGCCTCCCAGCCCTGTGATCTGAGGCAAGTTGCTTAACTTCTTCACTGGTGCCTCAGTTTCCTCTCACATTAAGTGGGCCTCATAATAGCCTGTATTTCATAAAGTTTTGTAGGAGTTAGTACCTGTAAAGCACTTAGAACAAAGAACAAATCCTGGCCTATAGTAAGAGCTCAATAAATCTTTGCTTATATTTTCTAGGTCCTCCCCAAATCTTCTTTTAAGCTACAGCAACAGAAACCCTGTGGAGTATTGTACCCACAGAAGACAACGTGAGTTTAAATGGATTTTGCTTTCTGATTTGTTTCTTTTCTGATGACCTTCCTGAATGTGTCAACTTTTTTCTTAGCCTTTTTGGATACAGTAGCACCTGGGCTTAAGACTTCAGTGAAATAAAAACTTCTATAACCAGTTTCTGAGTAAACTGATGGTGCTATGGACATCATCCTATTTGGATTGTCTTTCTTCTAAATACTTCACCTAATATTGCTTCACCCTAAAGTTCATTGGAAGCTTTTATATTTACTAGTGCAACCATAGATTTTTGGAATCCTATAATCAAAGAATTTTACATATCTATGGACAGACGTTTTGAAATCCTCTAGTTCAAACTACTTATAGTCTAAACTACAGATGAGGAAATTGACTCTTAAGAAGATTATATGACTCTTCCAAAATCACAGATACTTCGGTGATTTTTTCTCTCTGGTATACTGAATTATCTCCCTTTTCTGTACTTCATTCTCATTAATGAAGCAATTTATTGTCCAAAATAGTATCATAAAATTGTATAAATGCTGCTTTCCAATAATACTAAAGGTCTATTGAGTTCTCTTCACCACCAATCAGGAACCTTTACTGGAAGCTTGTTCCTGATTGGTGAAAGCCTGCTGTAACAGTGGAATTCCAAGGAGTAAACAAAAAAGCATAGCAATAACTGAGTTTGCTGTCTTACTACCCTCAGCCTAGGCCAACCTGGACTCCTTCATCCCAGATGAGGTGGCCTCTACATTTTATATGAAGGCTCTGATTTTCCATTCAACTGTGATCCACCTTATAACATGGCAATCCAATACAGACAGGAAGATAAAACTGAACAACACAGCTAAAATAAAGTGTATTCCCAGGTAAAAGAGACAAATGCTTTCATTTAAAATGGATTAGTTTGATGAGCTTCAGTTACAAGGCAACAGGAAGGTACCAGTGCACAGGAACTGTATCTACAGGCAGTGTCACCAATTCCTACTAGTGGCAGCAGCTGTGGTGGGTGACATGACTCACTGGAGTGTGTGATCTCATAGCCAGAAAGGATTTGCAAACAGCTCTGATCATTAATCCCATGCTGTGGAAACAGACATGGAGGAGTGCTGGTTTCCTAAGAAGGAATGTTCCCATCCCAGAGCTGGTAGTTTGGTGACCTATCCCTAGGTGATGAGGGGAAGATGCTTTTTATAATGACTGCCAAGTTGGAGTGGAGTCTCTTTTTGCATTTTTCTGGAGGAAGATATTTCTACCATATTATTTTTTAATATAATTTTTTAATTTACAGAATACCCACTGTGGAGACAGGATGAAGTTGACCAGTGAAAAGTTGCCCAAGAACCCCTTTTATACTTCTCTATCCCACTATGCTGCTAAGAACCAAAAACTCTTCCAATGGAGAAAGGAAAAGACTGGTACAAATCCTGATAATATTTTCACTAAAAGTTAATTATGTACACCAGAGCAAAAGAGACAAGAAATATGAGTCTTATTGCTGGCAAGAAAGTGGTTAAGTTTACAGTCCTTTCTAGCTTTTCTGTAAGAATCTGTGAAATTGCTTGAACCTACCTGGTAGCAAATCATCAGTGAAGAAGTTTCATAATGAGATCCTGATCCTGATTTTACTTTCAGGACTTTAGGACACCCTTCTGGAAAAGAGAAGCCAGATGTCAGTTCTGATAAAGAGAACAGTACCATACTTTACTTGAAATTAGCATTTAAAGCTACCATTTTTTTCTACAGACTTAAAAAAATTAAATTGGGGATGGTTAGTTCATCTAGTTAGAGTAGTTCTAATTAAGGCTCAAATTAAGAATTTCACTCACCCACAGGCCAGCTTTGTCTAAAGAATTCCACATAGACTGCATTGCTAGAGCTCCTGCCTAGCAGGAAAGAGGGTTAGTTTGACAACCAGCCAATATATTTCTTAATTATGTAAGGCACAATGTCAGGTATTGTGATAGGGCTTTCTTTTTTTAAGGTAGTGCTTTTTCCTTGAACTAAGGAGGTCAGTTTTAGGAATGAGAACTAGGAAGGAAACTAGTATAAACAGTGTCAGATGAATTCTATTTAATTTATTACTTTAAGAGAGAAAATTCATATTGTATGGATAAAGATGGAATTCTTTACTTTTTAAAAAATCAGATCATTACAGCCATACTAGTTTGGTGGATAAGGCATTGCACCTCTTGAAGGAAAGAATAAGAAGAGGGGATACTCTGGCATATTTCCTACGAGGTCAACTGTATTTTGAAGAGGTATCATTTTTTGTTGATTTGTTTTCATATCAAGCTGCTGTTAGATCTTCATAGCACAATTTCCTATAGAGTTCCTCACATTGTTAAACCAGGGAAATTCTGTCAAATTCCATAGATTGTGGTTGTGGATTTAAGTATGATACATTGGTCCCAGCTTATGGAGATATTCAACCTTTCTCCATAAAAGTCATTCTAATTAATGTCATTTATAGGAGTCATTTTGGTATGAAATCCATTTTCACATGATAAATTAAAAATCTAATTTTTATATTTTGCCCAATATATTCAACATCATTTATAAAATATTTTCATTTTATTAACAATTAAAAATCCTGATTCTTATCTAGTACCTAAAGGCAGCTTTGTATGTTCCTATATGGAGTAAGGAGGGAATTTCCCTCTTTATCCACATTATGCTGAGGTTTGCAAAGTAGGTCTAGGAGGACCTATGCAAACTATCACTCCAACTTCAGCACTATAGCTTCAGTTGTTCACTGAACCCCAAGGGAAGATGCGAAAAGGGACCATCTGTCCCCAACCCCTCACCATCCACTGAATGTTTGGGCAGCTGTTCACCTATATCCCACTTACTTATCTTTTGATGGCTCCTTCATTCATTCTGGCAACAAATATTTGTTGAGGACTCATAATGCACCTGTCACTGTGAGGATCACGTAGCGTAATGGTTCAGAGAATGATCTTTCAGCTTTGGGCATAGGTTCAAATACGGTTCCATTGCTTGGTAACTGTATCCTTGGGCACAAATGCTTAACCTCTTGGTGCCTCAGTTTCCTCATCTGTAAAAGGGCGTAATAATATGCATTTCATAGAGCTATTATGAGGGTATATTAATTGTAAAAATACTAACAGGGCCTGGCACCTAGTAACTGCTTTATAAGTATTTGCTACTATTATGCTAGGTACTAGCTATACAGTGATGAGGGAGTTAGAATGGTCCCCATTTCATAGAGCTTACAGTCTAGAGGAAGAAAATAAATTAATATATAATTAAAAATAAGTTAAAGTACTATGAAAGCAATTAACTGGGTACTCTGATAGAGAATAACTTAGGGATAGGGCAGAAATACCTGTTGTTGAAACTAAAACTTGAAGACAAGGAAACAGGCAATGCAAACAGCCATAGGGAAGTGCATTCCAGGTAGAAGGGAGAACAAATGCAACGTTTCTGAGATGAGGAAGAGTTTGGTGAGCTCTAGGAATTAAGAGACCAATGTCATAGTCAGCAAGGCAGAGAATGGCTCTAGATAAGCCTTGTTTAAAATGTAGTGAGAAGCCATTGAAGTGTTTTGAGACTGTGATGAATGGATTGGAAGGGAAGCATAGAACCACGACCAGTTTAGGGGAAAATTATACTAGTTGGGGCAAGAGAGGATGGTGATCTTGACCCAGCAGTGGAGCTGGGTCCTGGATTTATTTTGGAGATACAAGTAATGGCATCATGGACTGAAAAATAGAGAAGTGGGGAGGAGTGAGTTTTGAGGGAACCATCAGGAGTTCAGTTTTTGGACATTTTATGTTTGAGATTCCCCTTAGTCATCCAAGTATACATGTTTCAAAGTAGAAACTACATGTAAGACTCTAGATCTCAAAGGAGAAGTCTGAGTTGAAAGTACATATCTGAGATTTTCCAGCATGTATATGGTATTTAAAATCATGAAAAACTAAAAGGACTTCCTTTCTCTTCCTCTGTATAGAGTATTCTAAGTTTTCCAGCCCTCTTATATGTTGGCCAAACATTAGCCAGAAAGCAGAATGAATCTTTACAACTCAGTCATTTACTCATTGTTATGTGTTCTTTAAGATAAATATTTGTTAGCATTTTGGTACAGTTTTTATTAATTTTATCAGTTTGTTGATTAATTACAGTTTATGAAAAGAGAAATTCAATTGTTCCTGTGTTTTCCAAAAGTTGCTTTTCTTTGGTCTGCTCTTCCTAGTAATGACCTTCCAACTCAGAGACTCTCTTTCCACTGTTACAAATGATTTATTCTTTAGCGTAAGGCATTTTCCATGGTGGATTAAGACATAAGCCCCATTTTTGTTCCTTACACTTCATCATATTTGTTATTATATCCTATAACGCTGAGGAGCCTTAAATGAGTGACATATGACACGTAGGTTTTTATAGGAAGTATGGGAGAAAGATAATTTTGGAGAATCACATATTTGTTTTTCTGTGTCTTCTCCCTAGCTAGAAAATGGCAAAACTGGAAGAGCCATATCATAGTGGATATTTAGTAGTAGCGGATATCCTGATGTTTATCTTTTCTCAGAGTCTTTGGCCCCAGCTCTGAAGTTTCTCAGACTCCAGGAGTAGCGGGTGATATGGCAGGCTGGAATGAGCAGAGAGCTAGGCTATCATTTAGAGAGTGGTTTGGCAATAGCCAAGAGTAAGAGTGAAAGCCAAAGAGAGTCTGACCCAGGTTCCTCCTGGTCAGTTCCCTCAGTTGCCATATTTAGGTTTATTTTATTGATTTTATACTGTGTTGATTGTTGTCAATAGCTTACTTGCAAATTCCATAAATTTGTTGCTGTCTTTTGTTTTATTTGGTGCTGCTAGCTAGATTTAGGTGGGAACTAAGTATTTGGGATTACTTTAAGGTAATAATGAAAATAATTCAGTATTTCCTGGGAGCTTACAGGGATGGTATGAAGAAGCATTAGAACAGTTTGAAGAAATCAAGGAAAAGGATCATCAGGCAACTTACCAGCTAGGAGTGATGTATTATGATGGCCTGGGGATGACTGCAGACGCTGTAAGTTGTTTTGTTCACAGTGTTTAAGATTTCATTGTTTATGGATTATTTGATACATTTAAAATTATATTTTAATAATATATTTCTATACTTATACTTAAATAATTATCTATCCTTTCAGCATTTAAAGGATAGCACTAGTCATTTTTACATTTATGTAAAAAACAAATTTCTTTTTGCCCCTCTCCTTGCTATTAGCCGTCAATAACATTTTTGCTTTAAAATGTTTTCCTTTGTTTTTAAAAGTTACTTCAAAGCTACATGAACATGGAGAAAAGTTAGAAAATAAGCAAAAAGAAGATCACTCCAAATTTTACTATCACATATGAACTTTGTTATTATTTTAGAGTATATTCTTCCATGTATTGCCCTATGCAAAAAAAAAGATAAGCTGAAACCAGAATGTGTTCATTAGACAGTCACACTTGCCATGAAACTTCTTAAGTCTCTCTCTAGAATGCGAATTTTTTTGAAAAATTGGTTTTATACTTATTCGTGCTTTCTAACTCAACGGTCCCCTATTTCTATTTAAATGGTATCATGACTGTACCATCACCCAAGTTATAGGATTATTTAACATGGAATTTAGAAATAGGTCCTTGGAAAATGGTAGTAACAGTAGGATAATATTCATAACTATATCTTTTTAAAACTTTTAAACAATCTAACCAGAAAGAATTTACATAAACAAAAAGAATCAACAATTTGAATTTACCAAAGATATAATAATAATATCAGTGAAAAATATTTGCTGCACAAAAATAGAATAAAGCAGAAAGCAATAAAATGCTTAATTTCTGACAGGGCCTAACCAGAAGAAATACAATAGAAATTAGATGACAATTGAACTCTAGTCTCAAAAAATTAAGAAAACACATTTTGTCAATCAAACATGAGAAGACTGGGGAACAAATTGCAATGAAACAACTTAAACTTGTGGAAACAAATCTTTAAAAATTTTACTTTCAAAAAATAGAATTTATACTGAATACATCTACCAAAACTAACACATATTCCCTAATACCATTTAATACCCAGTTTATATTCAAAATTCTCAAATTGTCCCAAAGTAGTCTTCAAGCCAGCATTCAGTCAGGGACCACTCAATGCACTGAGTTGTAACATCTGCAAGCTTCTTTCATCTAGATTAATTCTCTCTCCTGCCTTTTTTCCATAATATTGACTTTATTAGAAGTGACACTTATATGGTACTTAAGCAGAAAAATGTCTTCTTTTGTAGTGCATACTGAAATATTTAGGGGTGAAGTGTCCTGATATTTTCATATCGGCATGTAACTTGAAACAAGTCACCAAAAAAAAATAGATGAAGTAAAAATAGCAAAATGTTATTACTGACAATCTATGTGGTAGTTATGCAAATTTTTATGTAATACTCTTTCTACTTTTCTGTATGCCATTCTAAGATCTTCTGTATTCTCAGCCTTTTTCTCAGACTACTTCCTTCACTTCCTTGCCTTATCAGAAACTTGGTTGTCCCACAAGCAGCCCTCTTTAGAGGAGGGCTCTCCTTACAACCTCCCAAAGTACCATAGTGCTCTAAGGTAGAGCTGGTATTATTTTCATTTCCCAATTCACTTTCTAGCTATTATTTCTCCTCCACCTCAGGCACAAAGTGTACCTACTTTGAAGTTCATACCAACTCATTGCTTTCCTAGTTCTATCAATTTCCTGGTTGTTGGTGATTTTCTAACGTTAACCTGAAGACTTTGGCTCTGGGATTACAGTTTTCTTCCCTGTGTCATTCCACCATTTTATCTGATACTTGAATGAAGAACTGAGCAGCAAGAAGGAGCAATATATAGATGTAGGTGAATCACATTCCAGGCAGAGGAAATAGCTTGTGTTCAGGCCTGAGGAAGGATGGTACAGCTGGAATACAGTCAAAACAGTGAAACAGGGACCAAACCACGTGGAACTTGGCAAACTACGGCCAAATGGATTGTATACTCAATGCAGTGTGAAGACACCAAAAGGGAGTGCAATTAATATGATTAACATTTTTAAAGATCACTTTGTCTGTCGTGTGGAGAATGGATTGAATGGAGGCAGGAGTAGAAGCAGGAAGTCCAGTGAGGAAGCCACTGCAATAGTTCAGATAAAATAGCAGCTTTAACTGAAATTATAGTGGTGAGAATAGAGAAAAGCGGACAGATCTGGGATATGCTCTTAAGAGGATACAGGACTTTCTGATGGATTGGGAGAGGGGCAGAGATAAGGGGAGGAATCAAGGATGATTCCTACTTTTTGTCCTGAGTGGATGATGTTGCCATTTAATAACAATGGGGTGACTGAGGGAGAAGCACGGTTGGGGTACAGGAGGAAAAGCGAAACATTTATGTTTGAATGTTTCATTTGAAGTACCTGTTAAGACACCTAAGTAGAGATGTCAGGTAGAGAGTCTGGAGCTCAACAGTGCCGTCAGGACTAGAGAAATCAGTGGGGGGCTATCTGTGGAGCAGTGGGAGTTACAGCACCAGATTGGATAAGATTGTTGAATGAGTGAGTATCATAGACAAGAGCCAAAGGTCAAGGCCAGGGACTGGAAGCCCTCCAATATTTCATGGTCATAACGGAAAGAATAGCTAGCCAGCAAAGGAGAATGAGAAGGAGGAGACAGGGAGGACAGAGGAAAATGAGGACTGTGTGGTGATCTGAAAGTCAAACGATGAAACTGTTTCAAGAAGGAGGGAGTGATCATCTGTCTCAGATTCTGCTGAGAGGTGAGTAGAATGAAAACTGAGCACTTACTATCAGACATACTAAGATGAATTTCACTGGAGATCTTGACAAAAGCATTTCAGTGGGACCAAGGTCATAAGGGACCAAGATTGGAGTGGGTGGAGGAGACATATGGATGTAAGGAAGTGGAGATAAGCACTGAGCTTTGTTATAAAGTAGAACAAATATATGTGCAATAACTGGGAGGGATCATGGGATCAAGGGAGAGTTTTCTCCCAGATCAAAGATCTTACAGTATTATTTGTAAGTTGACACACAAGATCTGGTAGAGAGGAAGAAATTGATGATGAATCAGGTAAACTGATAGATTTGGTGCTTCTTTCAATTCTTTCTGTTTTCTCAGTGAAATAAAAGTGAAGCCATGTGTTTGCTGTGGCAGGATGTATCCTAAAATTCTAACAATTCAGAGAAAATAAGCATAGCCCCTGTGCAAAGATGACACACAAATTCATGAACTGTTCCATATTTTTTATAAAAATATTTAAAAAGTTGAAGCCATGAGCTGAGACTGAGGAGAGGGAGCAAGGGGACAGCAGAAGTCTGAAGAGAAAGGAAAAGGTTTGAAGTAGTATCTTCTCTTCCAGATAAGTGGGAGAGATCGTTGATGAGACAAACTGATAGTATTGCTTGCGAGGGGAGAGCTCGCCCTGAAATTTGAAGTCACAAATTGTAAGAAGGACCTGTCAGCATGGTTATGTTTTTCTCCAGCCATGTTCAGTGGTTTAAGTACAGCAGAGTAGCTGGAGAAATAAGATATCTGCCACATGAGTGAGTGTCATGGAGGGAAAGAGGGACAAAGGAATGAGTACGGTGACAGATACAGAATAAGCTGACGTGGGAAGAACATGAAGGTGTAGAAAGACAAGGCAAATTGGTAGATTCGACGGGTTGGCATATGGCAACTCCAAAATAGAATGGCTTGAATGTAGTTACATATGGAGGCCAGAGGAGCAAAAAAGAAGATGGCCTCTGTAGGTCTGTTCAGTTAACCCAAGGTAAAGGGGCAAAGAGCAAATTCTTTTAATGTTTATCATTTTATGAATTTACCAAATTCTTGACACTAATTTGGTCCAGAGTCTGGTTGAACCAAATATGCTTTGTGTGGTAGGTTTGAAATGTCTTGAAATTTACATGTTATAAACCCCAAAATATTGATACAAAACTGCATTATGTTTGCTTTAGTCATATATCTTTTGCAAGAAATTGAGAGGAAAAATACATACACAGGTATGTATATATGTGCCTGGGTATCCTTTTATATTTGTACATATTTACCATTTCTGGGGCTTTTCATTCCTCCCTATCAACCTGTGTTGCCAACTGGCACCATATTCCTTTTCCGTTCAACCTGAAGAACTTCCTTTAAAGAGCATTTCTTGTAAGTGTGCAGGTGATGAGTTATCTCCAATTTTAATTACCTGAAAATGTCTTCAGTCTGCCTTCATTTTTGATGAATTGTTTTGCTGGTTGAGTTTTTTCTTTCCTCACTTTAAAAATGCCATTGTAAAATCTTCTAGCTTCTCATGAGAAGTCAGTCTCTGATTGTATTATGTTCCCTGTAAATAATGTGTCCTTTTTCTCTGGCTGCTTTCAGGATTTCTGTGGATTTCAGCAGTTTGACTATGATGCGTGCTTAGGAGAGGGTTTTTGTTTATCCTGTCTGGGGTTCACTGAACTTCAAGGATCCTTTTCAGTTGCAGTTTTCAAGAGTCATTCCTCTTCCAGTTTGTGTTTGCTTTGGTAAACTTCCCAGTGCCTTTAATAACTTTATTTATTTATTTATTTTTGGCTGTGTTGGGTCTTCGTTGCTGCACGCGGGCTTTCTCTAGTTGCAGAGAGCGGGGGCTACTCTTCGTTGCAGTGCACGTGCTTCTCATTGTGGTGGCTTCTCTTGTTGCAGAGCACCGGCTCTAGGCGCGTGGGCTCAGTAGTTGTGGCTTGCGGGCTCTAGAGCGCAGGCTCAGTAGTTGTGGTGCATGGGCTTAGTTGCTCCGCGGCATGTGGGATCTTCCCAGACCAGGGCTTGAACCCGTGTCCCCTACCTTGGCAGGCAGATTCTTAACCACTGTGCCACCAGGGAAGTCCCTCCCAGTGCCTTTAGAAAGTTGTTCTTTATGTTTGGTCCTGATTTAATCACTGCTATCTGTGGGAGGATTTACACGAACACTTCACTCTACTACCATTATACTGTAAGTTCTCTCTTACTAACCAGTTGGGGGAAAAAATGGTAGACACCTACCTCACACACTCACAAAAGTAAATCCACATGATCTGGGACTCAGTAAAACACTTTGATTTTCTCATCTATTACTGTGCTGTTTAGCCAGCAATAGCACTTGGAGAGACTAGTGAGGAGTAAAAGTTAGAATGCAGTGTATAAGAATGTACTCGACTGTCAAATATTATTTTCTTCTTTGGGGTGATTTTTGAAGGTTTTGAAACTGTGGGTTAAATCCACTTCACCTGCCTTCACTAATCAAAGTCGTTTTAAGACTCATGTGTCCTCCAAGCTGCACTTGTATAAACAATAAGATGTTTGCCTGAGTTGTTTTCTGGGAACTTGGAGCCAGTGGCATCTAGTTTGAGCTGAGCTGGTTAAGACTAGATAGGACCATCGACTCTCCAACTGGGCATCCACAGGCGTCCATTGCTTCATGACGTTTTGAACGTGCAGAGGCCTGCATCTTAGTTACACCTGCGCAGAGAGAAGATTACCCGCCAATTCCCACATCTTTTCCCAATCACCTTTCCCCACGCCCCGCACGCTCCCCATGCCTCGGACCGCCCTGCTGTTTTATTCCTTATCCCATAAATACCCCGAGCTGCCTGCTTGCTGGGAGGCTGGTTTGAGATTTGTTCTCTCGTCTTCTGGTTTGGCTGCCTTGCGAATAAGCCCTCTTTTTGCTGCAAACCTCGGTGTCTCCGCGTTTGGCTTGCTGTGCGTCTGGCAGGACAGCTCTGGTTCGGTAACCCATGTGGTGAGCCAGCCAAGAGGTGAGTCCGGGTGAACCTCTGGCCCATGGCTCGTCGGCCCCTTGCAGGCACTGAGGACCTGTGGACCAGCCCAAGCAGCTCCCTGGCGTCCGTTCCCAGACTGACCCTGGGTTTTCAGGGAGGCGCTGCTGACCTTCCGCGCTCAGTGTCATCTTGTAGCAAAGAGAGGAAATGGAGCAGGACCCTATGGTGCTTCCCCTCCATGTCCTCTGCCTGCCTTTCGTCTGTAGAAAAACTTTAGTCAAAGAATAAATTCAGAGAAGTGAGAAAGTGCAGAAGCAAAGGAAAACAAGACCAAGTAATAATAGCTTAGTCACTGAATGAAGTCAGGGACCATTAGTCCCTCCTCAGGGGCTGTAGATAGTATTATGAGCCATGTCCTGTGAGCTGTTTCATAGATACTGAAACCCCACCAGGTGAAAGGAATTAACTACATGATGACCAGACTGTAGACATGACCTAAGCTACCACAGTTCTGAGGACTGGCCTCAAAGAAATGGGAGCAAACCGACCCTGGAACTGAAGACTAACTGTACCTAAAACAATCAAGATGACGCTGGTCACCACAGGACCAATTTCAAGGTGACTGTCGGAGCTGACTGGGCTGTTTCTGCATGTAGCCCCCTCCCTCCGCCTAAACACCCCTGAAACTCCCCTTTAAAAGTGTTTGCCCACCGATTTGTCAGTGGGGAGTCAGTCTCTGAACATAAGTCCGCCATTCTCCCCGTTGCTGGCCTCAGAAATAAAGCAAACTTTCCACTAGCCTTGCCTCTCGAATATTGGCTTTTGAGTGGCAAGCAGCTGGACCCGACTTTCAGTAACATTTTTGGGGTTTTGGGCTTTTGGATTTGGAAGATGTTTTTAGGGTAACCTCGTTAAAGAAATGCACCTGTGCCTAGATTGTCTTTGGAACCCTGAAGGATCATGGGTCAGAGGCCCACCTGATGGGATTTTGGCAGACAATATAAAAGGTTACAGCTGCTGAGGTACTCTGTACCTGAGTTAAAGGCCCAGGGCTCTGGTTTTTGGTTTTGTTTTGGTCTTGTTTGTCCATGTCTGTCTATGTCTGATTGTCTTAATTGTTAGGAATTGGCTACTGGGGGTTGAGCTTCTTGGCGACTGTAGGAAGGACCCTTTGATTTTGTTGCTGCACCCACCTGGGAACAAAGCCCCTTCAAAATGGGCAATGTTAATTCAGTTCCCTCTTGCAGCCCTCTAGGCTACGTTCTCCAAAATTGGGAGACTTTCAGTTATGAATCCATGGAAAAATAAAGGATGGTTATTTCTTGTAACACTAAATGACCATAATATCCTCTAGACTCTGGAGCACAATGGCCTGAAAATGGATCCTTAAATTACAATACAACTTTGCAAGTAGATTTATTTTGTAAACAGGAATAAAAATGGGATGAAATACCTTATGTACAGTCTCTTACGTTCTTGTATCAGAATAAACCTGTGTAGAGTAGATGTAAGGTAATGGTCCAATAGGAAGGAAAGGCAAAGAAACCTGTTTTGCTTGATTCTAATGAAAAGGAGGATGACTTGCTGGGAGTTCAGTGGACCGCTCTGATGCTCCTCCACCGTTACAGGACGGTGCTGTCGCTCCTTCACTGTCAGCATCTGAACCTCAGGCTCTTGGGCGCCTGTGCCCTCCCCCCACCCCAGTCTCTGAGGGTTGAGAAACAGGAATGGCCTCCCCTCTCATCACCTGCCAGGGTGTGCAGCTTGGCCAGGGAGCTACCCAAATGCGGGGAGGGCAATATCCCTTAAGGCAAGTCCCCACTGGGGCTGTGAATGCTGAGACTGGGCAGGTGATGGGATGGATCTGGGTCCACTTCCCTGTCCACTTTGGATTTATTTAATTGGAGGAACAATATGCCAACTTATAGAGATGACTCGAGAATGGAAAACCTTCATTGATTTTTTTTTTTTTTTTTGTAACCCACAACCTAACCTGGGCAGATGTTCAAAATTTATTAAACACCCTCCTCACTTCAGAAGAGCATAAGATGGTGCTGGATAAAGCTCGAGAGGAGGCAGATCTGCTTCGTGCAGAAACCCCTGGCAACCCGGCGAGGGCTGCTGCACGTGGGGCTACAGCAAAAGCAGATCCTGATGGGGATGTGAATGCTGGAGACAGGCCCGAACTTCACTGAGATTGCATTCTTGCAGGATTGCGAAGAGGGAGGCCAAAACAAGCCTTAATAAAGTACAGGAGGTAAAACAGAAACCAGATGAGGATCTTTCAGAATTTCCAGAAAGGGTCTTTAAAGCCTATAGGCAACATACAAAGAGAACTTATAAAAGTCAGTGACCATTTTTTGGTCAGAGCGCACCCAGTATAGAGAAGAAACTGCAAAAGATGGAAGGGCCTTTAGGAATGCCTGTGTCTTGACTTGTTGAAACTGCCTTTAAAGTTTCTAATAGCAGAGACCAGGTTCAGGAGAAAAGGGAACAATGGAGAATGAAAGAGGCTGCTCTGCGGGCGGCTACCTTAACACCGGGAAGAGCTGGATGGAATCAAGGACTCCCACAAGGGACTCGGCAAAAGCTTCCACTCAAACGGGCACCCAATAGTGGGACCCCGCCAGTGTGCATACTGCAACCAGGAGGGGCACTGGAAAAGAGGGTCCCATCCTAAGTAAGACTCTTGAAGGTAAACAGCTGGCACATCAGATGCCCAAGAAGAGAATGACAGTGACCAAGAATGACAGGCCCTAGGGGTTCCTTTAAATCTTGTGAAGTCCATCATCTCCCAGGCGGAGCCCTGGATGACTATGACCGTGGGAAATTTAGGATTTTGATTGATATGGGGCCATTTACTCAGTTTTAAATACCTGGCTTTCTAAGCTTCCTTCTAAAACTATGTTAGTAACTGGGGTGTCCAAAGAAACCTTGAAACTGCCTTTTTTCCAGCTGCTAAACTGTCAGATGGGGAAAACGCATCTGAAGCATAGCTTTGTATACATGCCTGAATGCCCCATTCCCCTTCTGAGAGGAGATTTACTAACTAAATACCAGGGTTACCTTTGCCCCTGAGTGAACAGACATTAAAGGACCACCAGAGCAGGCTTGCGCATTGCAGGCTCTATTACTCCAATCCCAACAAGAACATCCTGCAACTGTTCCAGAAGAGATTTGCAAAGAGGAATCCGAAGACCTGGGCAGACGGGAGGCTGGGAATAGCAAAGAGCTAGGCCTATACAGCTTAGGGCACCACCTGAAGTCAGCCTGTACACGATTTAAGATCAGAGTGTAAAAGAGACTCATCCAGTAGTCCCTAACCCATATACTCTGCTCACTAATCTGTCCAGACATTGTTGGTTTACTGTATTAGAGTTGAAAGATGCCTTTTCTTGCATATCCTTGTTTTAAATCCCAAGAGTTGTTTGCTTTCAAATGGGAAGATCTAGGTACTAAGAATTAAACAACAGTACTGCTGGACAGTACTTCCTCAGGGATTTAAAACTTTACCCACGATGTTTGGAGAAATCCTGGCAAAAGATTTGAGGGACCCTCAGCTAAATGAGGGCGCCCTGCTCCAGGATGTGGTTGATACTGATTACCAGTAAAACAAAGGACACCTGAGACCAGAATATGGTTTTGATTTCAACCTTTTTGGTTGAACAGGTCTATCAGGTATCCAAGAAAAAGCACAGAGTTCTCAATCCCTCTGTGAAATATTTGGGTTTTGAACTCTCACAAGGACAGAGAGACTTGCCCTCTAATGGAAGGGAAGCTCTAGCTAGGGCTGCAGCTCCCACCAAGAGATAATTGCCGGAATTTCTGGGAATGGCTGGGTTCTGCCGTATTTGGGTCCCCAACTTTGGGCTCATAGCCAAACCCACTTAGGAAGCTCTTAAAGGAGAAAATGAACAACTAGACTGAAATCATGGAGGATAAACATCCTGAAGACGAGCTCCATCTTCACCGGTTGGGACCTTGTGAGGAACGCACCGAGAAAGGGAAAGCACGTTGCGTGAGGAATACCGCGGTGGTTCCAACCCTGACGCTGACTTTCCCGAGTGGGCAAGCAAACCCCCAGAAAAAAGCCACGAGAAAGAAATTAAGGTGAGTGGGATTGCTGCAGTGGTGGCTTTGAAAAGTAAAATTTAGAAAGCAATTTAAATAATTTGCTCGTAACCAGATTGATTGTTTTCTTTTGTTCTGCCTTCTCTTTGTTTCTAACCTCCCAGGCTTGGAAGGACAATTCAGTGATTAGGATTTTTCAGTCTTTGGCAAAAGTAGGTAATTTCTCTAGCTTTTGGATATGTCATCTAAAAAAAACCTTCTGTATTTGATCATGCTGACCCCTTGGTTGTGCCTGTTGTTAATTTTTGACCATCCCTAACTTCACTGTGACTTCAGGTGTGAACATATCAAATTAGGCTAATCAACAAAATGTCCTGTCGCGTTTTTCCTTGAATAAGCCAAAATTTGGTCTCCTCATGTCCTCAGAATAAAAAACAAAAACCAAAAAACAAACAACAACAAAAATCCCTGGCATCTACCCTTGTCAAGGTTCTGTTTGATGAGGATATTGTAGAAACCACACTTAATCCTCCCAGCCTATGTTCCTTCGATACTATCTAAGCGTTTCAGTCAAAGGTGATAATGATCAACACACTCCAATTCGTAAAAAAGTAAGACACCGATCCCTGGCTCGCCAGTGTCCTAGGTAAAATCCCTGAAAATAAGAGTCTAAATATTCGCATGTCTGGCGTTCTGTATGCCCTCACAGTGTACATATTTGCCCCACCCTGTACCTATTTGTCTACAGTTTTTATTACCAATCTTGGGCCTATGAATGCCTTGACAGCTGGCGCATAAGTGGTATTTGTTTGGGATCAAAATGTTAACTTGAAACCAGGAACAAGAGAATATTCTCAAATGAGTGCTAAATATAGTTTGATTCCTCAAGCCCCTATTAGGCCTATGCCCCTTATCAGCAGGAATTAGCCAGAGCTGTCCTCACCCTTTTTCCTCAAGAGTTGAGGAATGATCAAAAAGCAAGGGGGGGAGGTCACTGAAACCGTGGGTCAAATCCACTTCACCTGCCTTCACTAATTAAGGTGGTTTTTTAAGACTCTCATGTCCTCCAAGCAGCATGTAGCCTAAACAAGATGTTTGCCCGAGTTGTTTTCTAGGAACTTGGAGTCAGCTGTGTCTAGTTTGAGCTGAGCTGGTTAAGACTGGATAGAACCACCGACCCTTCAACTGGGCATGCGTGAGTGTCTGTTGCTGAGTGACTTTTTGAACGTGCAGAGGCCTATGGCTTAGTTACACCTGTGCAGAGCAAAGATTCCTGCACCTTTTTCCAATCACCTTTCTCCATGCTCCCCACACCTCCAACTGCCTGCTGCTTTCTTCTTTATCCTATAAACACCCCGAGCTCCTTGCCTTTGGGGAGGCGGATTTGAGATCTGTTCTCCCATCTCCTACTTGGCTGCCATGTAAACCCTCTTTGCTACAAACCTCGTGGGCTCAGCATTTTGGCTTGCTGTGCGTTGGACAAGAGAAACCTAGTCTAGTAAACAGTTTGTGTCTGGGTTTTTGGAGGGAGGAAAGCCTTTTGTTGGTGGTTAGAACGTCTTCTGTGTTTTGTGACTATGCAGATGTCATATGAAGATGTGTAGTAGATGTAAATTTATCACTGAGCACAGCTAGGAAAAGTGTGCTTGAAGAGAGAAAACAGAGTTTGGGGCTCACACGTGTCCTGTAAGGATTAAAAATGTGGAAGTTACTGGCTATTCTTACACTTTAAGTTCTAAGAACTGTGCCGATTCAGAATAAGGGCTATGAGGAGAGAAGAAGGAAACCATATTGAGATGTAACGCAAATGTGGAAGCTATAAAATGAAGGGAATGCTTTATATCCCAGAGCTCCCGGGAACGCTGACCCAGGAGATGGACTTTTACTTATTTCTAGCCCTGCAGAGTCCAGGACAACCATACCTGTTAGGTATAGACTCATGACATTCTACCTCATGTCGAAGGGTGAACGCTTTACAGCATTATTGGGAGAAAACTTAATTTGGGTAAAACTAAACTAGGACTTTCTGTTTTGTTCTTTTCCTTTGTGGAAGGAAAAAGGAGTGGAATATATGAAGAAAATTGTTGATTCTCCGTGTCCCAAAGCAAGACACTTACAATTTGCAGCAGCTTACAACCTTGGAAGAGCTTATTATGAAGGAAAAGGCGTTAAACAATCAGACGAGGAAGCTGAAAGGTAATCTGACCTGAGAACAAGATTTTTGTTTTAATCAAATGCTTTAAACAAAGAATAACTTGCCTTGCCCTTCTCTTCTAGACTGTGGCTTTTTGCTGCAGACAATGGAAATCCAAAAGCTAGTGTGAAGGCTCAAAGTATCCTAGGATTGTATTACTCAACAAAGGAACCCAGAGAGTTAGAGAAGGTAACAGTGATCTATTTGTTTAAATCCTAGCATCCTGCGTAGATTAATATTTGGTGAGGAGTAAGTATGTAGTCTTGAATATCTCTTATATTTCTTTCAACGTAAAGAAAGCTTACATTTTAAGATCTCCAAGCTCATTTCACCCTTTCCTCAACTATGAATGCTGCCTTCCCTGCCTCTACCAAAGGAGACCATGGATGTGAGCACTTTGTATGCTATAAAAAGCACACATACAAAATATTCTACCATAAAAGGTAAAAGAGGAGGGAGAGTCAGTACAACCTCTTTAATCACCAATGATGGAAACCCTTTCCAAGAAATCTTATAGGGAGAAGGAAATGAGGCGTTAAAGGCAAACTTGTAGGAGGCACATAACCCCCAAGATCCTTGTCAGATAACTGAGCAGCTACTTGGAAATCGGTTTGAACTAACTCAGATTCACTGTAGCTGAGTATTGAGCAAACATGCTGGGACCACATGCAGGTTTTTATCCTTGGTTTTCTTTGATCCCGTTGGAGCTCCAAGAGGATCTGAGAGGTGGCCACAATCTCACAACATCAGCTGCTCTCCTCTCCTTGCTGTGACTCATTACAAAGCCTTTCAGACGCTTGGTTCGTATTTCCCACCTTCTTGGTCCTTCCTCTGGAAAATCTGAAAATCCTGAAACCTGAACAGCTGAGCTCGAGCCAGTGACCTCGCCTGCACTGTGGGCAGACAGCGGGCGGGCTCCCCTCAGCACCCTCTCTCAGGCATGCGAAGTTGGTGCTAGCCTGACATACGTTCAAGGGGTTAGAACGATGTCCTAGAGATGAATTAATAGTACTATCTTATAGAGAGATTCCCTTTATAATCCACCTTGTGAATACTAGGGAATTGTGCTTTTTCCTAGGCATTTTATTGGCATTCAGAAGCTTGTGGCAATGGAAACCTGGAATCCCAGGGTGCACTTGGGCTCATGTACTTTTATGGACAAGGCATCCGCCAGGATACTGAGGCTGCCCTGCATTGCTTGAGGGAAGCAGCAGAGCGTGGAAATGTCTACGCTCAAGGGAATCTCGTGGAGTATTACTATAAGATGAAATTTTTTACAAAGTGTGTTGCATTTTCCAAAAGGTGAGTAAGCTGGATAAAAGTATTTACAAAATCTCTTACTAGATGTTCTATGCCAGGTCTGTTTAATAGAACTCGCTGCAGAATTGGAAATGATGGCTATTGGTACTTGCAGTGTGGCCAGTGCAACTGAGGACTAAACTTGTAATTTTCATTGGATTTTAATTTTAATAGCCACACGTAGCTCATGGCTACCATATTGGATAGTACATCTATTAGTCTGCAGAACTTCAGTGCTATTTGCTCTGTATACCAGCTAAGTAATCTTACACAAGTTTAACTTTTGGGGCATCAGTTGTTCTTTTGTAATCCTGCGGAAGTATTTTCTTCTTGATTTAAAAAAAAAAATAGTGAATATAAAGTGTTTAACACAGCTTGGCACATGAGAAATATTAAACTTTTTTCCTACACCCTTAGCCATAGGTTCTATAACTGCACAATTGCAGTATAGCTTGATGAGGACTGTACAATGAGAATGGTTAAAAGACTCCAACACTAACATAAAGTATATGGAAATTTCTTTTCTCTGAGGCCGTGTACTTTCCTGCATTTACCCACAATGTACAAATGCAACAGACCTGGGTGTCCTCTAGAATGGCTATAAGGCCATGCTGCCATTTCCTTCCCAATAATGCCCTTCCCACGGAGCCCACAGGCTCCCCTCTCCCCGAGCCCAGTGTGAGGCAGACATCCACACTGGAGGATGCAGGGATTGCTTTTACCCTCTCCTCCCCACCATCGTGGCCTCCAGGCAGCAGGTCACTTAAAGGTGTGGTCTCTGCTGTCTCAAATCCCCAGGTGCCCATATGGTTAAAACTAAGACTTCAAACAGTTCTTTAAACATTGTTGGAGCTTTCCATTATTGCCCATGTTCCTGTTTCCCACAGTATTACGGCTGACGTGGAGTTGACTTGTTTTCGTATAGTTCTCCATCTCTGTATCTGGGTTATAGAGAAGGACTTTTTATTGCCCATTATCATAGATGTGCAAGTTTCTTAATGTGTTTTCTGGTCCTGTGTGACTAAAGTCCAAATTCAAGGTTGATGTTTAAATACCCAAAGAGATAGAAAAATGCTTTTTTCCCATTGTTTAAATCTGCAAAGTGATAAGAGTTCTTATAATATTTTAAACTTAATGTTTTTTAGTGGTTGTTAAGCCTGACCAGTATAATCCTAGGAAGCCATATAGTAACCACTGTAGTTAGTTCCTCTTCTTCTGGTGTTAGTTGACTGTTCTATTTACCCTTCACCACAGAGCAAACAATTTTGTTCTCAAACTGGCAGAAATAATAGAGAAACCACTTGGGGCACATGGACAATTTCTGGGCATGTTTATAAAAATGTAAACTGTAACTGATACTGTTTTTAATTTCACAACTGGATGTTGTAACAGGATTGCTGACTACGATGAGATCCATGACATCCCCGTGATAGCCCAGGTCACGGACTGTCTCCCAGAATTCATCAGCAGAGGCATGGCCATGGCCTCTTTCTACCACGCACGGTGTCTGCAGCTTGGCTTGGGTATCACAAAGGATGAAGCAACAGCTAAACACTATTATTCTAAAGTAAGCCTGACAACAAATATAAATTGACTCAATAGAAATTTCTGGGTTTTTAGTTGAGACTTGGACATCTTTTTAAATCAGTGTTTTTTTCCTACTTATTGTGCAGATAACCTCTGTTCTACCAAGAGGTTGTCAGACATGCAGCTTGTTTGCAAACAATTCTGTCATTCTTTTTAATAATTAAGCACAGATGGTAAAATTTCTATTTTTGATGCAAATTACTCTATTTCACTGTCTGCCGCCTAAGGCCCAGCACCAAGACCTTAACCCCAGAACGTGCATGCCTTCTTTCACCCAGAAAAAGTGTGAATCTCTATTTTATTCTAGTACATTAGAGTACATTTCATTAAGGTTTCCTTTTGCATGACATCTACCACACTTAGGTGGATATTCATGAATTTGAGGTAACCCGTTAAAATAAGCCTTTTCATGTTTTAATCCATGTGATCAGTTTATTTAGATACCGAATGGATTTCACATCTAAAATCAACTGTTAAAAAGTGCAGAGGGAGTGTGAAAGGGAATCATGAATAGTAACTGCAAGTTTTTTTTAAAAAGAGAAAACAAAAAATTGCACACCTTAGGTCCATGACATCCATAAGTCCAAATGAGAATTAGATCATAAAATTTCACGCATTGCCAAATTGTTCAAGCTGGAGCAGGGAACAAGGCAAGGAACAATTTTCTAGGTCCCGTGCCTAAATCTGATCACATTACAGCAGTGGTTCTCAAAATTATTTGCATATTAAAATCACATGAGGAATCTCTTAAGAATTCCTAAAGCCCAGGCCTTACTTCAGAAAAATTAAATCACCATCTCCCAGAATGGGACACAAGCAGATTTGTTTAAGCTCCCCAGGGGGTTCCAATGTGTAGGCAAGTTTGGAACCTAAATTATTTTATGGGAAATTTAAAATTTCCAGAGTATTAAACCCATACCAACACAAATATAGGAACACAGTACAAAAATACAACTGACCTGGGGCTTCCCTGGTGGTGCAGTGGTTAAGAATCCACCTGCCAATGCAGGGGACACGGGTTTGAGCCCTGGTCCGGGAAGATCCCACATGCCGCAGAGCAACTGAGCCTGTGCTCTAGAGCCTGCACTCTAGAGCCCGCGAGCCACAACTACTGAAGCCCGCGGGCCTAGAGCTCGAGCTCTGCAACAAGAGAAGCCACCACAATAAGAAGCCCCTATACCGGAAAGAAGAGCAGCCCCAGCTCGACGCAACTAGAGAACGCCCATCTGCAGCAACGAAGACCCAGCACAGCCAAAAAAAAAAAAAAAAAAAAAAACTTGACCTTTGAGATATTTACCATTACACCATTAGTATGAATAACAGCTGTCTTTGTTTAATCTAAATGTTCTGTATATTATACCAATTTCCAAACCAAGTCAATTTCAGATTCTATGCTATCCTTGGTACCCTTTCCAAGTAAACATAAGTGGAGAGCTCTGGGTAAAATATCCTGAAATGTGGTATATGTTCATCCTAAATAAAAGAGCATAATAAACAGATTACAATTTTAAAACTATTTTCCTTATGGTGGGAGATAATACAGCCCCATTACTCAATTTTGGCCACTGGATTTTATGGGAGATAACTTCCTCTAAGTTTTCTCCATTTTAAAAGTAAGCCAGTGAAGGATCTGGAATCATGTCAGATGAGGCACAATAAGAAACTCTGAGTATTTTACGCAGAGAAAAGACTTGAGGGGCTTCTGATAGTGGTCTTCATCAGACTGAAAGGCTGTCCTACAAAAGAGGCACTGTAGGGGAGGGAGAATGACTGCCCACGGCAGTATGTTACAGGAAAGATAAGGCCGCAGATGAAGAGACCCTGGGCTGAAAGTCAGGAGCCCCAGGCCTGGTCTCAGCTCTGCCGCCCTCAGGCTGGGTGACTACCCACTCCTCTGCCTCTCCGTTTCCAGGAAACCAGCAATGTATGTCCTCCTAGGAACAGTCCCCGATTCTAAAGGGTTGGGGGTGGGGGATTTTAGCTTGATACAAAGAATCTTCTAAAACAACTGTTTATAGGTAAAACCTTAGTTTCTGTTTCCTAAAGGTGGTGACTTTTTTTTTATTCAATTTTATTTATTTTTGGCAGCGTTGGGTCTTTGTTGCTGCGCGTGGGCTTTCTCTAGTTGTGGCGAGCAGGGGCTACTCTTCGTTGCGGTGCGTGGGCTTCTCATTGCGGTGGCTTCTCTTGTGGAGCACAGGCTCTAGGCGCACAGGCTTCATTAGTTGTGGCTCGTGGGCTCTAAAGTGCAGGCTCAGTAATTGTGGCACACGGGCTTTGTTGCTCTGTGGCATGTGGGATCTTCCCAGACCAGGGCTTGAACCCGTGGGCCCTGCATTGGCAGGCAGATTCTTAAGCACTGTACCACCAGGAAAGCCCAAGGTGGTGACATAAAAAAATTTTTTTTATATTGGAGTATAGTTGATTTACAATGTTGTTGGTTTCATGTGGACAGCAAAGTGATTTAGTTATACATATATCTTTTGTTTTTTTAAAATTATTTTATTTATTTATTTTTGGCTGCGTTGGGTCTTTGTTGCTGTGCGTGGGCTTTCTCTAGCTGCAGCGGCGAGCGGGGGCTACTCTTTGTTGCGGCAACTAAAGTACCACGTCTTCTTTATCCATTCATCTGTCAATGGACATTTAGGCTGTTTCCATGTCTTGGCTATTGTGAATAGTGCTGCTGTGAACACTAGGGGGCATGTGTCTTTATGAATTATGGTTTTCTCTGGATATATGCCCAGGAGTGGGATTGCAGGATCACATGGCAGCTCTATTTTTAGCTTTTTGAGGAACCTCCATACTGTTTTCCATAGTGGCTGCACCAATTTACATTCCCCCCAACCGTGTAGGAGGGATCCCTCTTCTCCACATGCTCTCCAGTATTTGTTACTTGTAGACTTTTTAATGATGGCCATTCTGACGGATGTTAGGCGATACCTCATTGTAATTTTGATTTGTATTTCTCTAATCAGCCATGTTGAGCATCTTTTCATGTGCTTTTTGGCCATCTGTCTGTCTTAGATCTTCTGCCCATTTTTTTTTAAAGGCAAATCCTCAAGTGACTTCTTTTTTTTTTTTTTAATTTATTTATTTATGGCTGTGTTGGGTCTTCATTTCTGTGCGAGGGCTTCCTCTAGTTGTGGCAAGCGGGGGCCACTCTTCATTGCGGTGCGCGGGCCTCTCACTATCGTGGCCTCTCTTGTTGCGGAGCACAGGCTCCAGACGCGCAGGCTCAGTAATTGTGGCTCACGGGCCCAGTTGCTCCGCGGCATGTGGGATCTTCCCAGACCAGGGCTCGAACCCGTGTCCCCTGCATTGGCAGGCAGATTCTCAACCACTGTGCCACCAGGGAAGCCCACTGCCCATTTTTTGATTGGGTGGTTTTTTAATATATTGAGCTGCATGAGTGCAATTATTTTGTATTGGGTTGGCCAAAAAGTTCATTCGGATTTTCCCATAACCTCTTATGGAAAAACCCAAATGAATTTTTTGGCCAACCCAATATATTTTGGAGATTACAAATGATGCAACCAACAAGGGAATAAATATTCTCTTTCTGTGGGTTGTCTTTTCATTTTGTTTATGGTTTCCTTTGCTGTGCGAAAGCTTTTAAGTTTAATTAGCATTCCATTTGTTTATTTTTGTTTGTATTTTCATTATTCTAGGAGGTGGAACCAAAAAGATATTGTGATTTATGTCAAAGAGTGTTCTGCCTATGTTTTCCTCTATGACTTTTATAGTATCCAGTCTTACATTTAGGTCTTTAATCCATTTTGAGTTTATTTTTGTGTACGGTGTTAGGGAGCATTCTAATTTCATTCTTTTACATGTAGCTGTCCACTTTCCCCAGCACCACTTATTGAAGAGACTGTCTTTTCTCTATTGTATATCCTTGCCTTCTTTGTTGTAAATTAATTGACCACAGGTGCTTGGGTTTACTTCTGGGCTTTCTATCCTGTCCCACTCATCTGCAAGTCTGTCTTTGTGCCAGCACCATACTGCAGCTTTATACTATAGTCTGAAGTCAGGGAGCCTGATTCCTCCAGCTCTGTTTTTCTTTCTCAAGATTGCTTTGGCTATTTAGGGTCTTTTGGGTTTCCATAAAAATTTAAACATTTTTTGTTCTAGTTCTGTGAAAAATGCCATTGGTAATTTGATAGGGATTGCATTGAATCTGTAGATTGGCTTGGGCAGTATAATCATTTTGACAGTATTGATTCTTTCAATCCAAAAGCATGGTATATCTTTCCATCTGTTTGTGTCATCTTTGATTTCTTTCATCAGTGTCTTACAGTTTTCGGAGTATAGGTCTTTTGCCTACTTAGCTAGGTTATTTCTGGGTATTTTATTCTTTTTGATTCAGTGGTAAATGGGATTGTTTCCTTAATTTCTCTTTCTGATCTTTCATTGTTAGTGTGTAGGAATGCAAGAGATTTCTCTGTATTTTGTATCCTGCAACTTTGCCAAATTCATTGATGAGCTCTAGTAGTTTTCTGGTAGCATCTTTAGGATTTTCTACGTATAGTATCATGTCATCTGCAAACAGTGACAGTTTTACTTCTTTTCCAATTTGGATTCCTTTTATTTCTTTTTCTTCTCTGATTGCTGTGGCTAGGACTTCCAAAATTATGTTGAATAAAAGTGGCAAGAGTGGACATCCTTGTCTTGTTCTTGATCTTAGAGGGAATGCTTTCAGCTTTTCACCACTGAGTATGATGTTAGCTGTGGGTTTGTCATACATGGCCTTCATTATGTTGAGGTAGGTTCCCTCTATGCCCACTTTCTGAACAGGTTTTATCATAAATGGGTGTTGAATTTTGTCAAAAGCTTTTTCTGCATCTATTAAAATGATCATACGGTTTTTATTCAATTTATTAACATGGTGTATCACACTGATTTGCGGATATTGAAAAATCCTTGCATCCCTGGGATAAATCCCAGTTGATCATGGTGTATGATCCTTTTAAAGTGTTCTTGGATTCTGTTTGCTAGTATTTTGTTGAGGATTTTTGCATCTATGTTCATTGGTGATATTGGCCTGTAATTTTCTTTTCTTGTGGTATCTTTGTCTGGTTTTGGTATCAGGGTGATGGTGGCCTCATAGAATGAGTTCGGGAGTATTCCTTCCTCTGAAATTTTTTGAAATAGTTTCAGAAGGATAGGTGTTAACTCTTCTCTAAATGTTTGATAGAATTCACCTGTGAGAACATCTGGTCCTGGATTTTTGTTTGTTGGGAGTTTTTTAATCAGTTTCAATTTCAGTACTTGTAATTGGTCTGTTCATATTTTTTATTTCTTCCTGGTTCAGTTTTGAGAGATTGTACCTTCCCAAGAATTTGTTCATTTCTTCTAGGTTGCCATTTTATTGGCATAAAGTTGCTTGTAGTAAGTAGTTTCTTATGATCCTATGTATTTCTGTGGTGCCAGTTGTAACTTCTCCTTTTTAATTTCTAATTTTATTGATTTGAGCCCTTTCCCTTTTTTTCTTGATGAGTCTGGCTAAAGGCTTATCAGTGTTGTTTATCTTTTCAAAGAACCAGCTTTCAGTTTCATTGATCTTTTCTCTTGTTCATTTCTACTTCATTTAGTTTTGATCTGATCTTTATGATTTCTTTCCTTCTGCTAACTTTGGGTTTTGTTTGTTCTTTTTCTCTAGTTGCTTTAGGTGTAAGGTTAGGTTGTTTATTGGGGATTTTTCTTGTTTCCTGAGGTAAGACTGTATTGCTATAAACTTCTCTCTTAGACCTGCTTTTGCTGAGTCCCATAGGGTTGAATCATTGTGTTTTTTCATTTGTCTCTAGGTATTTTTTGATTTCCTCTTTGATTTCTTCAGTGATTCATTGGTTGTTTAGTAGCATATTGTTTAGCCTCCACATGTTTGTGCTTTTTACAGTTTAATTCTTGTAGTTGATTTCTAATCTCATAGCACTGTGGTCAGAAAAGATGCTTGATTTCAATTTTCTTAAATTTACTGAGGCTCGCTCTATGGCTCAGCATGTGATCTATCCTGGATAATTTTCCATGTGCACTTGAAAAGAATGTGTCTTCTGCTGCTTTCAGATGGATTGTTCTGTAAACATCAACTAAGTTCATCTAGTCTAATGCATCATTTAAGGCCTGTGTTTCCTTACTGATTTTCTGTCTGGATGATCTGTCCATTGAGGTAAGTGGCGTGTTAAAGTCTCCCACTATTATTGTTACTGTCAATTTCTCCTTTTATGGCTGTTAGCATTTGCCTTACATATTGAAGTGCACCTGTGTTGGGTGCATATATAATTTTTATGTCTTCTTGGATTGATCCCTTGATCATTATGTAGTGTCCTTCTTTGTCTCTTGTAACAGTCTTTATTTTAAAATCAATTTTGTCTGAGATGAGAATTGCTACTCCAGCTTTCTTTTGCTTTCCATTTGCATGGAATATCTTTTTCCATCCCCTCACTTTCAGTCTGTATGTGTCCCTAGATCTGAAGTGGGTCTTTTGTAGAGAGCATATATATGGGTCTTGCTTTGTATCCAGTCAGTCTGTGTCTTTTGGTTGGAGCATTTAATCCATTTACATTTAAGGTAATGACCGATATGTATGTTCTTATTGCCATTTTGTTAATTGTTTTGGATTCGTTTCTGTAGGTCTTTTTTCTTCCCTTCCTCTTTTGTTCCCTTCTCTTGTGATTTGACGACTACTTTAGTGTTGTGTTTGGATTTCTTTTTCTTTTTTGCCTGTTTATCTATTGTACATTTTTGGTTTGCAGTTACCATGAGGTTTTGATACAGCAGGCTATATATATACAAGATTGTTTTAAGTTGCTGGTCTCTTAATTTCAAATGCATTTCCAATATCCTGCATTTGTACTCTCCTCATGATTGCTGGTTTCGATATATTTGTGTGTGGATAATTTCCTATGTTTACTGTATGTTTGCCTTTACTGGTGAGCTTTCCCATTTGTAATTTTCTTGTTTCTAGTTGTAGGCTTTTCTTTTCCACCTAGAGAAGTTCCTGGAGCATTTGTTGTAAAGCTGGTTTGGTGGTGCTAAATTCTCTTAGCTTTTGCTTGTCTGTAAAGCTTTTGATTTCTCCAAATCTCAACAAGAGCCTTGCTGGGTATTCTTGGTTGTAGGTTTTTCCCTTTCATCACTTTAAATATATTGTGCCACTCCCCTCTGGCCTGCAGTTTCTGCTAAAAAATCAGCTGATAACTGTATAGGGATTCCCTTGTATGTTATTTGTTGCTTTTCCCTTGTTGCTTTTAATATTTTGTCTTTACCTTTTGTCAATTTGATTAATGTGTCTCGACATGTTCCTCCTTGGGTTTATCCTGTATGGGACTCTCTGCACTTCCTGGACTTGGGTGACCATTTCCTTTCCCATGTTAGGGAAGTTTTCAGTTACTATCTCTTCAAATATTTTTTCAGGCCCTTTCTCTCTCTCTCATCCTTCTGTGGCCCCTATAATGCAAATGTTGGTGTGTTTAATGTTGTCCCAGAGGTCTCTTGACTGTCCTGCTTTCTTTTCATTCTTTTTTCTTTATTCTGTTCCGTGGCAGTGATTTCCACCACTCTGTCTTCCAGGTCACTTATCTGTTCTCCTGCCTGTTATTCTGCTATTCCTTCTAGTGTATTTTTCATTTCAGTTATTGTATTGTCCAACTGTTTGTTCCTTACATCTTCTTGCTCCTTGTTAAACATTTCTTGTAGCTTCTTGGTCTGTGCCTCCATTCTTTTTCTGAGACCTTGGATCATCTTTACTTCATTACTCTGAATTCTTTTTCAGGTAGATTGCCTATCTCCAGTTTACTTAGTTGTTCTTCTGGGGGTTTATCTTGTTCCTTCCTCTGGAACATATTCCTCTGCCATCTCATTTTATCTAACTTTCTGTGTTTGCCGTCCCACAGGCTACAGGATTGTAGTTCCTCTTGCTTGTAGTGTCTGTCCCCCTGGTGAGTGAGGCTGATCTAACAGGCTTGTGCAGGCTTCCTGGTGGGAGGGACTGATGCTTGCTCAGTGGTGGGTGGAGCTGGGTCTTGTCCCTTTGGTGGGCAGGGGTGTATTGAGGCAGCTGTGGGCTCAGGAAGACTTTAAGCAACCTGTCTGCTGATGGGTGGGGCTGTGCTCCTGCCCTGTTGGTAGTTTGGCCTAAGGTTTCCCAGCACTGGAGCCTTGGGCTGTTGGGTGGGGCCAGGTCTTAGTGTCGCAATGGCAGCCTCCAGGACACCTCATGCTGATGAGTACTCCCCAGTACCTCTGCCACCAGTGTCCTTGTCCCCGCAGTGAGCCACAGCTGCTCTCCACCTCCCCCAGGAGACCCTCCAAGACCAGCAGGTAGGTCTGGCCTAGGCTTCTATTAAGTCACTCCTTTTTCCCCTGGGTCCTGGTACACATGACACCTTGTGTGCACCCTCCAAGAGTGGTGTTTTTGTTTCCCCCAGTCCTCTGGAGCTCCTGCGATCAAGTCCTGCTGGCCTTCAAGGCCAAATGCTCTGGGGGTTCCTCCTCCTGATGCCAGACCACTGGAGCCTGACATGGGGGCTCAGAACTCTCACTCCTATGGGAGAACCTAACAATATAATTATTTTCCAGTTTGTGGGTCACCTACCCAGCGGATATGGGATTTGATTGTGAAAGCAACCCTCCTACTGTCTTGTTGTGGCTTCTTTGTTTTGGGAAGTAGAATATCTTTTTTGGTAGGTTCTAGTCCTTTTTTTTCAATGCTTGTTCAGCAGTTAGTTGTGATTTTGGTGTTTTTGTGAGAGGAGGTGAGCTCAGGTCCTTCTAGTCCGCCATCTTATCCTCTTCCCCTGTATATACTAATTTGTACATGATTATGGAGACTGCAGAGACCATCTGTCATCTGCAAGCTGCAAGACTCAGAAAAGCTGGTGGTTTAGTTCCCGTCTGAGTCTGAAGGCCTGAGAACCAGGAGAACCAATGGTGTAAGTCCCAGTCTTTTTCCCTTTGTGCTTAGTCTAGTTTGACTTGCTCATAGGGTGCCACATGTAGAGGCCTTGAACCTAGTGTGAAATGGCTGTGCCCACACCTCAGCTTGGGGGGCCGTGTGCAGAAGCCAAGGTGCTGACTTCTTGCCACTAGAAGCAACCAAGCAAATATCTGGTAACCAACTGTCATGGGTACTAAAAGGGACAATTTCTGCATGGAGTAAGGTCTGGATGAGGTAACTTGTGTCTTTCAAATTCCTGACATACTATGAAATTATGCACCTTATTGCTAATTTAGGCATAACAAAATCATATGTTTAAAAAATTATACATGCTGCTATTCACATAACAGGTTTGAGGCCAAATGTTAATGCTTTCTATTTTACTTATTTTGATAATTCATAACTTAGAATACTATCAATGTGTAAATCCATTATTTTTGGCACTGAGAATTTTCTCTCCCAAAGGATTAATAGCATGGTTATTTTTAGTTATGATCTATTAATACTTTGCATAGGTTAACTTGAATCTCCCTAATTAAGAAATCAGAATAGAAATGTATCGCTAACTACAGAATTCCCTTAAATCATTGTACTCTATTTCTTAAAAACAAAAGATCCAACAATTCAAAATATGTCTAAACTTTTTCTTTGATTTTTAAGGCATGTCGTCTGAATCCTTCATTGGCAGATGAACTTCACACTTTACTTATTCGTCAAAGAATTTAGACTACAATGTATTTCAACAAAGATCATCGATTCTAACACCTTAGAATGTGTGTATTTTTATAATTTTTATAATAGCTATGTTTGTTTTCTCTCTCCCACATTACATTATCCTGGGTATTTTACTGATGACAGGTTACCTTCATTTTTTTTTTTTTAACAGCTTTATTGGAATATAATTGCTTTACAATGGTGTGTTAGTTTCTGCTGTATAACAAAGTGAATCAGCTATACGTATACATATATCCCCATATCTCCTCCCTCTTGCATCTCCCTCCCACCCTCCCTATCCAACCCCTCTTGAATCTGTAAAATGTTGCAACTTGAAACGTAGCTACAGGATTGAACTGCAGGAAGAGTCCTCAAAGATCCAGCTGTTAGCCTAGTGACTGACCAAAACCATGTCAAATATTGAAAACCATTCCATAAAGCTAGTATTTTTTTCCTTTCTTAAATAGTGTCCTGAAAGACTTAGTGTAATCTTAGCTTTAATAACTTCAGAAGTATAAATGCTACAAACTTACTAAAACAAACTTAAGTTTAATTCTTTAAATTTCTTTAATCCTTAGTGTTGTGAATTTTGAATAACTTTTAATTTTATTTCAGTCATCGAAGACTTCTAAAATAGAAAATTCCAAATTGAAAATTAAAAATCTAAATTTCAAAATAAGTGGGTTTAAGAAATTGCTTACAATCTTGCCTTTCCATAAACATCTTAATGAGTAAAACTGTTAACGTTTCTGGTAATCAATTGAAACAAGATGTTTCTCTGTGCTTCAAGTCCTTTTCTACATTTTAAAAACCCTCAGTGTATTTCAAAACAAGATAAAATTTCAAATCACCTACCAATAATAACTATAACTAAACTGTTAAATTAGCAAGAGGCTTTCCTTATCAGTTACATCTACAGAGGCAAAATCCGACAGTAAAAATAGAATCCATATGCAAAAGATTCTAAAGAAATATACATCTGTGAAACAGATATTGAAAATAATGTTTAAGATACCTGAACAACACCTTCTTTGTAAATGTTATGGCTTAATTTTAAAAGTCACAACCATCCTTTGCAAAGTGATTTACAAGATCTAGTCTTAGCACTGGGAAAATGCAATTAATATGTAGGTGCCTGTCACTAAAGAAGTATTATATGGCACAAAACTACTTGCTCTTGTTTTATGTTCTGGTTTGTCTATATTATTTGAACTTCACTTTGTTGAAATTTCTTCCCTGTATCTAAAGACAAACGTAGGCCTTATACTTCTTTAAATCTTAGAGTAGAAACTTAAATCATCCCTGAAAACCAGTCCTTTGCTTTTAAAATCTCTGCTGAAGACTCACTCTTCTTCCCCAGTAATAACATTTCCCTGTCTCTAGCCCATTAAAAGATTTCATAAAACCTAACGTAAATCATTCTACAATACAAGCCCACCTGCTTTTGCTCTTGTTTTCTTAATACCATCCACAGAACATTCCTTCAGTGGTTTGAAGATCCAAATTCCCAACGGTATTCTCTTCACACTCAATCCAGTTCCTTAAGCCTTTAAGAATCTTAAAATAGAAATGTAATAAGGCAGTGTATGGGGACTGTAATAGCACTTTTCATAGCTTGCTCTACATCCCCAAAGTGAAGGCCACTTTAACTGCCATTAAAACACGGTTTGAGAAATCCTAAAGGTAGGAATTTGACATGTCATATTTGGTAATATGCTGTGCTTAAATGTCCTAAGTGAACCCAACACAGGATTTAAAATTTCAGTTGACTCTAGTTGCCATAAAGCTGGCATACCTGGCATAGGTGAGCCCCTGCAAACTACCACTACTCCCGACCATGGTGCACACCTTGACCTGTGATTGGAGTCACCCTTTAAGTGAGGTGAAGCTTCAAGGTCATTAATTTTTTTCAAAAAAAAAAATTAAAACTTCTGTAAGAGTCCTTATAGTTGATAACTTATGAAAAAGTAAGACGACTTCTTAAGGATTGAGGAGTCATAACAGCCATGGTTTAATTATGCAGAAGATGGTCACTTTTAGTAACCGCTATGAGTTCCTAGGGCTTGGTGACTTCACACTGCTTCTCTTCTCTGACTGTCTTTTCTACTGAATGTCTTTTCTACATCCCTGTGAAGGATAATTCTTATCCATATAAATAGGCAACTTTGAGTTTTTTTGAAAGTATCAAATATCTTGGTTTGAAATAAGGATCAAAGAGCTGTAGCTAAAAGAATATCAAAGATAAAATTTGCTTTACTAATTTTTAATCATTTGTCTTTCAGCACTTATGTTTCATATCAAGAACCTGGCATATCAGGAACTCAGCAGGTGTGATCTAACAATGATATAATTAATACCACTTTAATATATATATATATATATATACATAGTATGTTTCTTTCATGGATTTCAAACTGAATTCCTGCTTAATTAGTTTGCTTTCAATATTCCTGGGGGTTAGAAAGGGGAAAGTGTTTCATTATCTCTGCATAATAAATGGTAAAACCCAGGAAAATTAAGTGACTTGTCCATGGTCCCACTACTAAAAACAAAGCAACGTCTGTACCCTGGATTTCGTCTAATGCCCCTACTAGTGCCCAAGACTTGATGACACGATCAAGTCCTGAACAGCCTGAAGGAACTTCCCTCCTCTTTGTTTCCCCATCTCATTCCTGCCCATCCATCCCACCTCCCTAATACAGCACTTCAAGCACCAATTCTGGCTCTTCTCATTCACACTAAAAATCATATTTTTCACATTCATTCTGTGTCTCGAGAAAGGCAACAAACTTTATACTTCCTTACGGAAGTACTTACATGTGCAATGTTTTCTACAAAAAAGGCACTTGATAAATATCTGAACTGCCTTAAGTGTTTCAGCTTTTTTTGAGATATAAGCATCTTAAACATCAGAGCGCTATGATTCATTTTTATGTTTTATTGCTTCAGATGCTTCAAACTATGGGAAATCTTTGGTAAAAATAAAGACAATAAAATTTTCACAATAACTTCACACAAAGCATTGCACAACAATATTCAATACACACGAATATAGGAATGTTCAGAATCCTCAGTGAGGAAATTAACTGTACAACGTTCATAATTCTTCATTTAAAACAAAACTTCATAAATACTTAAAATATTTCCTAGGTTCTTATCACGTATTAACACTTATATTTCAATCAGTATGTTGACCTTTAAAGGATTTATATTAAAATAAAAATAATTAACAAGTGTTTTTTTCTGTTGCCTAATATACAGCATCAAGTTTCCCCCCCAGTTCTGCTTAATTCACATAAAACTAGAGGGAGGTAACTAAAAGATCAGTATGGTTCTCAGTCAAGCCCTCTGTGGAAAAGAGGAAAATGTTTCATGTCTATTATTACAGACATTTCTCCGGTGGTTTATTTGTGTAGTCTCAAACCTGACAAGCTTTAAGTTCATCTAAATGAGTTCTCAGCTCAGGACACAATTCAATTAGCAGCAGTTCCATCAGCACCTGAACCAAGAAAGAAAAAAAAAAAAAAAAAAGTCTTTTTCTCTAAGGGTTTACTCAACTATCTACATCTAAGACAAAAGTCTCATTTTAAGTCTGAGAGGATGCTCAGTGAACAAGTTACTCTCAAAAGGAATTAGTATTCTATAAACTCCATTTAGCATCAGATTGATTTATTTCACGGTCCGTTAACCATCAACAGTATTATCAGACTACTGGGAAACACTTGGCTTTGCTGAAATAAGAAAGCCAAGCACTCAGGCAGAAATGTTACAGCACAGGTCGAGAGAAACAACCAGCAGGCGAGGAGGGGGATGCCACACCCACAGGGGGTTATTTTTTTTAACCAAACTGAACAAAAATAAAGCAGAGAAAATGGGTTCAGAGTTACAAGCAATAAGAATGATTAAGCGTATAAAGAGTTAAAATCTACCCCCGTATATGAACAGAAATGTAGAACTGAAGAAACAGTGAATCCTCTGGGAGGCTTTAAATTACTCACATATAACAGATGTTTATTGGCTCTCGTTTCTTGCAGTGCGTTGAATATTTTTATTATACCATGACGGGCATTTTGCTGTCCAACAAGGCTCTGAAGCATATCTGAAAAATTAAGTTTATATTCCACGCTGCTATTGATAAAGTGCACCCTGCATGGACCTTCAGTGAGGGTCTACGACATATGCACACACAGCACATAAAGGCACAGAGACGCGAGGAACATGAGTGATCAGCTCTTTCCAATGTCTAAGGAGAAAACTTAGAATTTTTCAATATAAGGCATTTATACAAACTATAATTTTAATACGTGGATCCCCAATTAAAAACTGAGCTCTCGGGCTTCCCTGGTGGCACAGTGGTTGAGAATCTGCCTGCTAATGCAGGGGACACGGGTTCGAGCCCTGGTCTGGGAAGATCCCACATGCCTCGGAGCGGCTGGGCCCGTGAGCCACAACTGCTGAGCCTGCGCGTCTGGAGCCTGTGCCCCGCAGCGGGAGGGGCCGCGATAGTGAGGGGCCCGCGCACCGCGATGAAGAGCGGTCCCCGCACCGCGATGAAGAGTGGCCCCCACTTGCCGCAACTGGAGAAAGCCCTCGCACGAACCGAAGACCCAACACAGCCAAAAATAAATAAATAAATAAATAAAGTAGCTATAAAATTAAAAAAAAAAAAAAAAAAGTTAAAGACTACCTTTCTTTAAAAAAAAAAACAAAAAACTGAGCTCTCAAAATAGGGTACTTTAACAGGGTTTTTAAAGCATAAAATGTTATTATCTGTTCTAAAACATTTTTCTAGTTAAATTATAACCAGTACTGTTCTTATTGGGATTCTCAGTATAATTTCTTAGCAAGGGACAAGACATGATTTAAAAGGAAAAAGTATGATCACTTTTTTCACTGTAAATAATGTTTCCGAAGTGAAAAAGGAGAAGGGCCATCAACACTCCCTTTTCATCTGACTTTCAGGGTCAGAACCCAGGCCTCACCTGGAATGTTTTCAAGCAGCTTCTGCTGTGCTCTCCTTTTTGTTTCCTGGCTTTGTTCTTCACTTGGGATTTTGTTTGGCGGCGCCAAATTCCCAGCGGGCCACAGAGCATCGCGGAGAGCGCCGATGTAGCAGACCACCATCTGCTCGCTGACGGCCCAGTCCACTGCGTCCCGGATTTGTCTTTCAAGAGCAGAATATTTCTTGGATGAGGTTTTTAAAAATCTTATTCTCTATTCTCACAAGGCATTTATCAATGGGTAGGTTAAGATAAGCGTTTGATGAATAAACTAGGAATTGGATTTTTAAACTCTGACTCGGAAAGTTATTTTTATTTTGGTAACACTGCTAGCCATTCATTCCTGGAGCTCACATGTTCACTGGTACTGAATTCTCTAAATGTTTGCCGCACGGTGTCTTTCAATCTGGAAAAGCAAGAACTGAGAGGAGATTGATTTGTTTGAAGCTTGCAACTACTCTTAACTGTGCACGGTACTTAACATACTAATTTCTCCATGAAGTGGTATAAACTGAAAACATCAATCCGTTTTAAAGACTGTGAAGAGCCCCCTGAGCTCTGGTAGTCCTGGGGAGAACCCAGCCTCTTCACTAGTTGTCCCTTGGGGCGGCCGCGGCTGAGGACGCTGGGCAGAGTTGTCCGACCCGGGAAACCTCACATGCTCACGAGGCAAAGGGGGAAAAGACACCCCCCTTTCACCACAAAGGGGGGGGACTTGGAAAAGATACACTGCTATCCAGCCACGTCACCTTCCCACAGGAGTGAAAATCGGGCAGATGTTGACCTGCACGGTTATAAATAAGTGGCTTTTATCTGGTTACCCAGGTCTTCCGTAAACCCTACTTCATCAGATTCCAGCCAACCACAGGACTGCTGCAGAGAGCAGCACCGTTCACAGAGCCAGCAGCGGTGCTGAGGTGGGAGGGGAAGTCTCTCTGCAGAAATGGGAGCAGAATCACCTTGGACTATTAGTGCAAGAAAGACCTGAAGTTTCAAACTTAATTCACGAATAATAAATCAAAAAGCCCTTTAAGAATCTGACTTCCCAATCAGATTTTTAAAGGGACAGTGTGAGGTTTTCAGAAATAGTATCTGAAATAGACGTTTCAAGCCCAGCACTTTGCACACAGTAACTAGTCACCAATGAAGTCTAAATTCCACTGTGAGTTAGAACCATGGTAATCCTGTTTGTAACTGCATGTCTCCTAAGAAACTTCCCAATACTGCTTAGAACTGTGCAATTCATATCTAGATCAAATAAAATAATTTTATTAATTCAATGGGACTTTGGCTTTGAGAACCTGCTGACCTGCCTGCCTAAGTAAAATCTACATAAAAACACAGCTTGTTTTGCCTGTAGTCTTTGGGTTACTCACCAGCACTGCATGAAGAAATGAAGAAGGAAAATTTCAGTTTACAACTTAAAATTAGGTGAGTGACTTACCAAAGGCCATCACGTGAGCATCTTCTATCAATCAATTTAGGTCTGACTTTGTATTAGCCAAAACTGGAGGAAGCTTTTGCGGCAATTCTGGGATGTGAAATTACAGTTGGTACAAGGCGAGAGGCACATATTGTGCTGCTACTTAATTTTATGATGTGTCCTCGTCTGCCTGAGGCAAAACAGCACAGGGCCAGGTGCTCCGTAATTTCCCTACCTGATAAAAAGTCCACTGAAACCCACAGTCTGAAAATTCCCTACATGGTCCCCCTCTCCCAGCCCCATGTCAAGAACCGCCTGATGTATTCACCACTCTCAAACTACAGCTGCTCATCTTAAAATTAAGAGCCAATATCATAAATAGGAGCAGGGAATGTATGCATGATTTTCTGAAACTGAAAAAGAAAATAAATTAGCAAGTCTGGAGTTCTGAGAAAAATAGGGCCATTTTGAAAACTTCTTTATCCAAGGCCTGTCGGTACTAAGGTTAAGAGGTTTGCCTCAGACTGAAACTGTAAGTTAAACAGGGCATTTTTCTGCTTAAAAGCCCACGATACTAAAAGTCAACTAAACAAGCCACTAACACCATTTTTTAAAAAAATCATATAAATAAACAGAAGTAAATTTTGGTTTATGACCACAAGGAAAATATATTCTATTTGCAACTGAATAAAAATATAATATGATCTTTATTATGTTTCCCAAAAAACTTTATAAGATTTATGTGATAAAACTATGTTAACCTTATACATACATCTGACAACTAAATTAATCTTTCACTTGGAAAAATCTGACAATTTCATCTTAAAACATATTTTGCTATACAAAAATAACTGATTTTTTTCCCCTTAGTTTTAGCAGTTGACTCCCAGTTTTTGTGTGGGGAAGTCACAATGCTACAGCCTCGTAAGCATTGGGTACTGGGCATAGAGTATAACCCTTAGGGATATGGGTAACGTGATACAATTCAGAATACACATATGGCTTATAATAGTGTTATAGGGTACACACACCCCTCATGGATACTTAGCTATCAACTAACAAGAGGAATTACTATTTTAATATCACCCCAACTCTAAAAAAATATATGGTTTGCACTTCCCTTCAAATAAATACCTGCCGTGCGATGCTCATCCTACTTTCATTTTGGCTCAGAGTCTAAGCCTTAAACTGATCCCCATCATGTGACATAAAAACGCTGCACCCAAGATATTAAAACCAGTCATCATGGTCAACAGAGAACTTTCCAGAACAATCTTCTGACCCTCGTCAACCAGCCTGCCAGAGCCAGCCCAAGCTTCTGTTATCTGGTGCACCGTGCATTCTGGGGGAAAGAATCTTGTAGAAATCTGCTTCCCTATCCAATCTTAGAATCATATCAGAAATAAAAAGTAAAAGAAACGAAAAAACCTTGAGTTGGGGATGTAATTGGACTATTGAGGCAAAGGCTAGGGCATGAATTCAAACATTAGTTTCGTGCAACTCACTTGTTGATGGTTCTTCCGAAAGTGACCTGAACGAGAGCAATTAACGTTCTTCTCACCCATTTAAACACTAAAATATAAATCAGAGGAAAAGCATTACCACAGGCTATCACAATCGTGACATTTTCATAGCAGCACAAAGCATAAATCTTAACCACGTCACTCAGTCCAAATCTGGACACTAAGTCAGGGGCTTTGATAGCCACAGAATTTGGGTCTAGCCTAGCAAACTTCTGCCCAGGAATACTCTAATGAATAAGCTTTCATTTTCTTCTTAGCAACTGATGAGAGGAAACTTAAGACTTCTTACAGCTTTTCAATGCCTAACAACAGCTGAGCTAGCAAGTGGAACTAAAACTGCACTTCATGTGTCCCCGGGCTACTGACCTCTGTTTTCCACTAGCAGACAGTGCAATTCCTTTTAGATTTGTGCCTGGCTTGTTGAACCCAATGTTCTAATACACGGCTCTGAACGAGAAGCATCTGTAGTCAGATGTTGACAAATATTTAGAAATATTAACAAATTGATGGGTCTAACTGCTCCCTTTTGAATTGTAGTTTGTAGATCATGCATTTTTATATATTTTATGCCCGTGGGGGAAGAAAGGGGAACTGGGAAGCCCCAGGATTCCGAGTGAGCCATGGACTCATCGCTCCTGTGCCACCGCCTGGAGCAGGCGGCCACCATCACCTTCTCCGAGCCTCAGTGACCTCACCTGGAAAAGGACAGTGTTAGCATGTACTTTCGTTTTGCTGGACAGTCATGTCAACACTTTGTGTGAAAGAGTTTTGTGAAGGGTCCTACATATCTGAACTTTTACTATTAGCATTAGATTAGGCGACACATTGTTACAAGTGTAGAATATGAATATAAACCAAAAGAAGGCAAAGAAATGCTGTGAGGATATTTTTGGTCTGCAAATTGGAATCGAAACCAAATATTCCGTTTATTTATTCACTTCCATCCACTGCAATGTTTAGCTAGTGACACATGACTTGGCTATGATGGAGCCAAGAATTCAGGGCTCCTGCACCAAAAAAAAAAAAAAAAGGGAGTAAATTCACAAACACCTCTGTACAAGGGAAGGCACACAAATAGAAATCAACAATTAACACAGACTTGGTACTAGACTTTAATACATTCTCAAGTCATTTCTAACTTTAAAAATGGATCTAAGTGTCCAGATGCAGTGGTGTTAATCCTTCAAGTGAGAGTCAAGTCCTGGAGTCAGGACCATGCCTCAGAAGTGCCCTAAGTGTTTGATGGAATTCAGAGTGCACTGCAGACGTGCCCATCTGAGGCTGGCGTTCAGGCTGGGAGGAGCGTCTGTCAGGGATGGCAACTTCGCTCCCCCTTTCTAAGGCAGCAGAGAAGTAGCTCATGCCCAGAGGGTCTGAGGACATGAGCAACTCCAGGAAGAATGCCTGACAGCCGAGTGACTGGTTAGAAATGTTTAAAACAGCTGTACTTCTGGTCCATTTTCATAAACTGAACTAGAGCAGGAACCAAAAACAGCTCTGCTACAGATTCTCTCCCATCACTGATGCCCCTGACTCCACTACATTTTCCTACCTTCCCTAGTCCCCACTCCAACACAGAATAGCCCCATTCTTTCCAAGGACTCACTCGTTTAAAGCCATGGAGGCAGCTGTAGCAACACTAGGATTTTGCTGATGGCAAATATGTCACATCTCATTATCAATGATGTTCTATTTATTCCCCTCTGGAAAGTCACTCGCAAACCCAAATATTCTGAGCAGGCACATGAGGGAGGAAATGCACACCACAGAGAGAGGACTTTGAGCCCTACTCCTGCCCTGAGTGCCTCTGACGCATCCACCAGCCTTCTCAATCTCTTTGTGTCGCAGAGAACACGCTGACCAAAGGCTAAGACAGTGCTTCCTCATTCTTACCGACTCTGTGGGAGACGGGGAGGAGTCATGATTTAATAGGCAGATTTCACTGAGGAGGAGCCAGACTTGGGGTGGGGGTGGGGGGGGAGAACTGTTTTTTTCTGCCTATACTGAACCAAGTTAAACATCAGCATACATCTTAAAGTGTCGAAAATACGGACCAGCTATAGCTTTTTCATCTGAAAGGATCCTTAATACTTGGACGATATTCCATCATGTGGATATTTCTCAATTTAACTATCACCCATTTCTGAATTTAGCTTAGTTCCAATTTTTCCTTACTGTAATTATGCTCAAATGAACATGCTTATATATAAATCTCTGCCAGGAGTTTAGAATTTGTGTCTATTGCTTAATGTGAATTACATTTTTGAAACCATTATGCTGTAAATTCACTGAAGGAAGAATCTACCGCTGAGATATTTTTGTTTCCCCTATGGAGCTATATCTAAAACATAAGCTCCCAAAGTGTTTGCTGATTATTTTAAGATTTGGCTTAGAGGAAGAAAAAGTTCAATGACCAAAACAATCCCAGCACTGAAAATTTTCTTGCCTATTCATTCATTCATCCATCCATCCATCCATCCATCCATCCATCCATCCATCCAAGCATTGTCATTGATCACCTACTATGGCTCAATCGTTGTAAAGATACCGAGGATTAAAAGACATAAAAGACGCGCTCAAGTCGATAACAGCACTTGAAGTTTCTTCATCTGCGAAGAATTCTTTAAGCGACATGTTAAGGGATATATAAATAAGAAGCGATGCACAGCCAGCTTCCTGTATAGGACCAACTCCCAGCCCACGTTCTCTGCCCCAGGGGAAAAGATGCTCACCCAAGTGGGCAGAGCCAGCACGTCCTCCGAGCAACGTGCTACCGGCTGGAGCACTGCTGCACCTTGCCGGACCTCGCTCCTCTCGTGCGCTTCCTCTGCTAGGCGCTCAGCCGTGCCTTTGGGCACCTGCCACACCTCTAGCTAGGACTCGAGGCTCCAGGTGTGACCGAGTATGCTGGTGGCGTGATTTACAGGTTGGGGACTGTGGAAGGTGAGGGTGGGCAGAGAGTCCTATTCAGGACTCAAGACTAAAGCCAAGAAGTACCATTTGACCTTTCACCCCGGTACCACTTCGGGAGAGAGGCACTTGTGCAGGTCTTAACAAAAGAGTATTTTGACCCTCTTTTTGCTCTTGTTTCTTCTAAGTACATGTCCCTCAGGAACGATTAGGGTAGGATTTCTCAACTTGGCACTGCTGTCGTTTGGGGCAGGACAGCTCTTTGCTGTGGGCCGCCCTGTGCGCTGGAGGACGCGTAGCAGTGTCCCTGGCCCCCACACACGAGATGCCAGTGGCACCCTCCCACGAGCTGTGACCACCGGAAATGTTTCCAGACATGCCAAACGTCCCCTGGGGACAAAATTCCCGCATGCCTGCACGCATGACCACTCCTCTCGGGAGGAGAGGTGGCTGAAAGCAGGCTTGGGCATCCCTGCGCCCCTGGCCGCATACTCACCTTGAACAACAGGGCTCTTCCTCTGCTACGCAAAATTAGTTTTTGTATACCTTTTGGTGATGAAGCAATGAGGCTATGCTAAGTCACAGAAAAAGAAATTCAAAGCATTCCAGCTTTCTGCATACAGAGGAACATGGTGCAGGGTAAAGCAGGACCCTAAGTTCCATGAGTACAGGGATATCTGTCCTAAGGTTGTGTCCTCAGATCCTACCTTGGTATCTGATTGGCCTGTAAAAGTATTTGCTGAATGAATATAAATACATGTCTGATTCAGGAACAAAGGGATATTAAGAGTGTGTGTGTGTGTGTGTGTGTGTGTGTGTGTAACCACTTAACCAGCAAACACCACTGAATAGTAACAAAGAAGCTTACTTCCTCGAAGTTCAAAAATCTCCCCAATCAGCATGAAACATGGTTCAGCCAAGGAGTCTTTCCTTCCATCCATGTCATCACCATAATCTGACAGGTCACTGTCCTCCTCTGCCTCCTCCTGGGGGAACAGTAAAGCCACAGGAAGCAGGTCACTCATCCAAGGAAGGTGATACGTTCTCCTTCTCCCAGTGTCAATTCCGAACGATGCACTTATGGTTCAACCTCACACAATCCTTCAACTTCCCTACATGCAGAAACCTATGCATTTTCACAAAGAGGCTGAAGTGTATCTAAACTCAGGGCATAGCTTGATCCTAAAGCCTTATTCAAGGTCTAAAATAATTTTGAAAAGCCTCTGTCACTGTATTAATGAGGCGTGAATTCGTAGATAACAAAACAGCTTCTAACCATTTTGAGTTTTAAAACTAAGGCTTTTTAACTTGAAATACTTTAAATTCACTGTTTTTTTAAAGACATGTATAATTTAAAGTAATTTAGTTATTTTTGAAGCTGTGATTCAAGCTTTTATTCTGTACTTCAGCTAGTCTCACTTCTTGATCTGCACATCAGCAAATTTCAGTTGAAAACTCATTTATGCCAGGCACCAGGCTAGTGCCAACGAGTGTGACGTGGATCCCGACTTTGAGAGGCCCTTGGCTCTGCAGGGCGGTGGCCAGTATACACGTGGCTGTTTCTCCAAGCAGGGCGAAGAGCTGCAGCAGGGGTGCAGACATTAGGCAGTGGAAGGACAGCTGAGGAAGTTCGTTTGGATGTGTGCAGGGGGGCAGCTGAAGCTGCGGGAGCAAGCAGCAGCCTAACGACAGGGCTTCGGGGGCGTGATGAGCAGAGGAGGGGCTGAGAAGTCACAGAGGCCGGAGGGGTGCCGCCAGCCTCACGGCCGCACTGCCAGTCCAGCAACATCACATGCTGCAGGCGCTGGAGAAGCCGCAGACCGGGAGGAGGCTGCTGGTCGGCCACTGGCCTGCCTTCAGAGAGCGGTTTCCCCGAGTGACTGGGCCACAGGGTGAATCCCAAGAGGTTCAGGGATAAACGGGAGGTGACGGAGGGGAGGGGCCAAGTACGGCCAGACGTGACACGTGTGGCGTGCAGGAAAGAGGCGGGGAGGTGCCCAGGAGGGAGGCAGACAGGCATGGGGACCCTCTGTGGTTCGCGGGCTCTGCTCCAGCTCAGGACGCGGTAAAGCAGACGCGCCTTTCCATGGTTACTTCCTTCTGTCCAAGCTCATTAAACCAATTCTGGTGAAGAGGCGGTGGCGTTTGGCATTGAACTAAGGAGACGCCACATTTCGGAGATGGTCTCGTGCAACTTGTTGGAGAGCCGAACGAGGGGCCACAGGCCTCAGCCAAGTAAGGAGCCCCAGGAGGGAAGCCCGAGGGCCAGGTATGAGCTCGCAAATGTCTGCAGTCTCTCTCTAGTCACTCCTTCGCCCACCCACATCACTGCGAGGTTCATCTTGCTTCAGGACATGACACGGCTTGCCATTCCCTGAGATAAAACCTGAACTCCTCAGCCCGGCGCGGCCTGGCCCCTCCTCCTACTCTTGGCCTCATTTCCGTCAGCCCCCACTCCCAAAGCCCTCCCCCGTCCAAAGACCTGCTGGCTGTTCCCCAAACACACCCTCCTCTCCTGAACCTCAACATTAGCGCCAACTCCTCCGCAATGACGGCCCCCGGCCCGGGCCACCTTCCATAGCGGGGCTCCATCCACAGGCCCCTCACCTACCTTGTTACCAACGCTGTCCCCACACACGACAGCCATGGTAGCTCAAGGTATTTGCTTTCTCCCCCTTTGTAGCAGGCCTTCCACAAATACCTGCCACATCAAACAGCCTCCCAGAAGATGTCTGCTTAAATATGCTTCAAAAACATACAACCTTCAGACAGCTCACCTCCTGATGGGAGAAGAAGTCGCGAGGGAGTCTTTCCAGAAATGAGGACAATGAAAAAGTGGATTTTTTCCCCTGCACGTCGATAACCTTGAGGTAGTCAGGAGAAGGGCTCAAAAAGGCATAAAGTGCTTCACTCTGACACAGTCTTTCATCTGAAAGCAGACTCTGTGGGAGAGAGAGGGTTAATTCCTCCTGCGCGGTTCGTCGCGCGCTGGGAGCCACCAGGAGTGAAGGCAAAGACGTGACTGTCCCGGGAAATTTACTTTCCTCGCAATTCTGAACCTAAAACCACTTCCCTTTCCTCCTGAAATAAAATATATTAGATCGGTTCTCACTGAGCTTGATGGCAAACAGCGCTCTGTGGGTTAACTGGGGCGCCCTGATCGTGCTCAGGGCGACGTGAAGTCTCACTGTGCGAACCGCCTGCGGGTCCAGGGGCTGCCGCCTTTGAAAGTCATCTGTGGGCTTCCCTGGTGGCGCAGTGGTTGAGAATCTGCCTGCCAATGCAGGGGACACGGGTTCGAGCCCTGGTCTGGGAAGATCCCACATGCCGCGGAGCAACTGGGCCCGTGAGCCACAACTACTGAGCCTGCGCGTCTGCAGCCTGTGCTACCACAAGAGAGACCGCGACAGTGAGAGGCCCGCGCACCGCGATGAAGATTGGCCCCCACTTGCCACAACTAGAGAAAGCCCTCGCACAGAAACGAAGACCCAATACAGCCATAAATAAATAAATAAATAAATAATTAAAAAAAAAAAAAGTCATCTGTGTTTTTCGCACACTCCCCAGGGATCCCACCCAACCCTTTCATGGCTACGTGCGGACTTTGTACATCAGCTGAAGAAAGAGCTCTGGCTTGTCACATGGTGGTAACTGCCTGCCAGGCAGTAGTTTTCTGTCCCTGTGCTCCACCTTCCACAGGCAGCATATGTTTACATAATTTTATAACTGTTTTTATTGGCCCGTAAACTGGAAATTTGCTCAAGTTCTCTGTACTTCTCTGGCCTTAGGAGAAAGGAAAGGAGAACATGCATCAAGTTTACGTACAAAGCAAGTGCTACCGGTAAGACAGGAAAATTAACAATGTGACCACAAGAATGTGTAAATGTCTGGTACTCACAGATACAGGGTTTAGGAATAAATGAACCAATGAGAAATCCTGCCCCATGGATGATGTAACCCCCCTGGGGGGCTGGAACACTGGCGTTCTGATGGCAGAACCCTCTCTGCTGGGAGAACAGGTTACATTCTGGTCCCAGAGGAGTTGGTCCATGATGTTCACATTATATTTGTTCAGACGAAGCTTGAAATCTGATAAACCCGTGACCCTCCCTAGAAAAGCACCTCCGAGCGTGCCCAATAGTGCCACACTGGGGACGGGGGTCCCGGGGCACCCCCCCCACCCCCGCATTCCAGTGGTTGTCAGCTTCCTGTGTCCTGCGGAAGACTGGCCTGAAGATGCAGGTTCTGCATCAGACGTGGGGAAGGAGATTTAGGGGACAGGCAGTTGGGGTCACTACTGCCTTCCCGGGCAGGCCCCTGAGCCTTTATTCCTTTTGTAGAGCATTAAATGCTCAGTTGTATGTGAGGGTGGATTAGGAGGAGTGAGATAGTCTCCTTCCACCTTGATTTCCTTTAGCTAATCTCCACTCCAACACTCTTTTATCAAATAGTAGGAAATGATAACCAATGTAAGTCTCAAATAATGCAAGCAACATAAATAAGGAAATCATTAAGGATGACAAGTCTTTGGACTGAGTTATATTCTATCATGAAGGAAAATAACCAAATTGAACATGTATGAGAAGTTAGAAATGTTCTCAAAGATTATGTCTATGGGGCAAGGTATAATTGGGATCTTGTCTCATCTTTAAGCTGAGAATATAATCCTAATCCCCACTCCTTCCCCCCAAAGGCTTAGAGCACGTTGTTCTACACAGGTGGAGCCTCTAAGAGGACTAGTCAGTGGAAGATGAGGAGAGTAAAACATTCCAGGAAGAGCGAACAGCACACGCACACCCAGAAGTGGGTACCGCGCTACTGCGGGGACGGCTAGAGTAAGCTGCCTGTGTGTGAGGGACAACTGGCTAGATTATTATCTATTATCAGTATACCTCAAAGGGAACCATGTGTCATGTATAAATACTCACACAAACATACACTCAATGGAATCCTCTTTTCTGGAAGGTCCTGTGGACCTAATAATATCTGCCTTTCAGACTAAACCTTTTGCATCTTGCTTTTCCTGTTTGCAGCTGGTGGGATGATATTTTGAAACTTCAGTCTGCTGTGTAATCTACCTAAAGTTATTAAATAGTGAGCACTTTCACATAAAGTCTTTGAGGAAATGAAAAGCAATTTAAACCATTACTTTCTGACTTACAGTCCTCTTGATCAAAAGACAAATGGCCCCTTGAGATGCCCCTTCCACCTCTTCAGGCCCCAGCCTCGCCCACGCCACCTACTGGCAGCTCAGAGCACATGCTTCTCTTGGCACCAGGGCAGGAATCACTAACCCATTTCCATCACCAGCAACCCAACAGGGGCACGAGTGACCCCTCACCGCATCCCCAAAAGTGCAGGGGGCACCCCAGTCTCTGCAGCACAACTGGAAAGGCAGCTGAAGGGCTGGAAGCGCCGAACAACCCGAGACCCTCCCTCCCCCAACAGCAGAGGCTGGAAGGAAAGGGAAGCATCAGCTGCAAGATCCCAGAGCTACACACGTGGGGCTTCACAAGCTTGGATTTTGAATAATATATATTCGTTTCACAAACAAGACCTTTAGTTCATCTGAACGATTTAATCAGGTACAATGCTTGAGTGGGTTTAATATTTCCTAGATGTTCTGAATCAGCAACGAGATGGTAATATTTCAGTTTTAAATTCTTTCCTGTAATAGCATTTAAACATTAATGATTCTCTATCCCAGTTCTGCCATAATTAAACTCAGAAAGTTTTTCAAAGGTGCAATTATTTTATTTCCTGAGGGAAATATATACATATACATATATATATACACACACACATTTATATATTTATAAAAAATACATATATATTTAGAGAGAGATGAATATATGAGAGAAAAATAGTTAGAAACACTTGCGAGGGAACTCTAGCTAAAATGTACCTACTTTAACTATGATTCACACCCTGATCCAACTGAATATAACATAACCTTTACTAAGAATCTGGCAACATCCGTTATTAAGTCTCAGGACTTCTAGCTACTACTGCATTGGCAAAAAGCGTTTCACAAGGCAAAGGTCCATGCCCCCCAAGAACTATACGGGCTTTGGGGGCCATGGTGTGAGCAACTTAACTATACCCTGAATACAGAGGCCCCAGCTAAGGAAAAAATAAATAGTGGTTTGCTACTGGAGACAGCATACCTTTGTCCGGTCTTATGCTCTAAAGATAGAGTGAAAGAAACCAGTTATGCATTTAGAGAAAATAAGGAGACTATCTTTAGAACCTTGCAGTAGGCAAGGATTTCTCCACAAGCACAAAAGGCATTCACCACAAAAGGAAAAAAAATGGATAAATTGGACTAAATTAAAATTGAGAATTTATGCTCATTAAGAGACCGAAAAGGCAACCCACAGAAAGAAGATAGCCACAGCACATATGCTCTGACAAGAGACGCACATCCAAAACACACACGAAACTCCTGCAAAGCGATACGGAAAAGACAGGCAACACGACAGAAGAGCAGACACAACTTTAACTTCACAAAAGAAACCGTCCAGTGTGGAGTGAACAGAAGCCCGCATGCCGCTGGTGAGAATGTACAAACTGCTACGGCCACTCAGAAAAACTGAAAAACCCAAATGCCTAGGGATTCCCCAGCAGCTATCCACCAAAAGCCAAGCGCTGGCAGCTCATTAACAGCCACCAGCTGGAAACTCTCCGAACGCCCATCAACAAGAGCAGGAACAGACTGCAGGGGGTTCACGCCAGGAGAAGTCCGTTCAACAATGAAAACGAGAACAAAAATGAAATCAAAGAATGGTCTGCAACTGAAACAGCCCTATGGGAGGACCTCAGGCCCACGATCCCGAGTGAAGGGGGTCCACTCATGTTAAGTTCAAAACCAGCTGTAACTGCGTGGTCGTGAGTCGGGACCACGGTTACCTGTGGTGACGCTGGCGGGACTCGTGACACTGTCTCTGGGACTAGGTGCTAGTTACGAGGGTGTATCCAGTTTGTGAAAATGGAGAAAGCCGTACACGTGGTATCTGCATTTTCTGTCTGTAGAGTATACATATATATACACACATATACATATATATATAGCACCAAAAAAAAAAAACCCAGAACCCAAAACCAAAGATATTTTGAGGATCTGTCCTGACCTGTGAGAACAGGAAGCAAACAGGCAAACTCTTAGAATGATGACAGTTCAACCCCCAATAACCCCAAATAACTAATTTTCCTCCCATATCCAGAAAATTTGCTTACCTGTAAAAACTTATTTAATTGATTCTTTGACTTTTCCATAAACTTTTGATCTACAGATTTGAAAGGCAGCTTGCTAAGAGAAGGCAACTGGACTTTTTTTAAAGAAGGGAAACATTGTGAGGGAAAAAAAATTAAATGTTAGTATATTGAAATTACATTTAAATCTTTAAAAAAATTTTAGATTTTTAATAAGAACAAACCGAGTATCCTCTTCCTATACTAGGTTCCTCTGAGACTGAAGGCCTTGAAAACCTACCTGTTCTAACCAGGCTCAAGGAATCCGGAGGAACAGGACATGTGACGATAAAAGCTAACGCCCGTCCCTGGACTTACAAACGCCTGGAAGCTGGAAACTGTGGAGCTGGGCTGGGAAGGTGGGTCTGCACCACAGGCACGGAGCACAGTGTGTGGGGTACGGACACGTGGCTCCCAGCAAGGGCTTTTCTCTTAGAATGTGTTTTGTTTACAACGTCTCTGTAAAAAGTTATCAAGGTTGACAAAAGAAGACCATGGAAAGAAAGAATAACTCAGGTTGTAGCTTTATTACTGCCTTCAAGGGCAAACTGCAGAATGTAAATATAGTAATAATAATAAAATATGTTAACAGATAATAAACTTCCGTTTGTGGATTAAATCCTGCGTTCTGCCAGGCACTGTGCTAGAGGCTTGGTGTGTGTACAGCTCTGAGTCACCCCTATTTTACATGTGAGACGACTGAGGGTCAGGAGTGAAACCCACATCCATCTGACCGTAAAGTCTGATCTCAGTGCCAATGCCCGCAGGACTCTGCAGTCTGCCCCTCAGATGCCAGGAGGACAGTGGGTTCCAAATGCTCCAGAGGCTGCCTCTTCACTAAGGCACTGGGGCCACTGGAATATGCTGATTAGATCACTGGTGCTGAAAAGTAAGTGAGCACAGAGTCTGCCTGCAACGGCCTTCCCTCCTGCTGTTTTCAGGGTCACAGCAGCCCCGCCAGGGACCTATCACAGCTGTCAACAGGAAGAGTTCTTTCAAAAAATGAAAACTCCCAAAAAAAGAAAGTAAGTAAGAAAAAAAAACTCATACAATAGGAAATACCAAAGGTGAGAGAAGAACCCCAGGAATCAGGCCACAGAGGAAGAAAGATAATGAGACAAAAGGACAGACGTGAAATTATATAAGGCTTGTTTCCTCTAATGTTTCAGAGCAATTGTTTTTGATAGAAATTACTGATTAAAAGTGTTTTTAAAAAACCACCCTAGAAGAAAAGGTGAAAGGAAACAGACATATTTCCTTTGCAGAAGAAGGGTCTGAGAGGTGACCGCAGGGTTTTACCAGCATCAGTTCATTCTGAGCAAGAGAAAAATGGACTTAAATGAAGGTAGAAACAACTGAAGAACCCTTTAATTGCTGGGGTAAAGGGAAATTAGCTCCAGCAGATGGAGAGTTAGAGAAGATGCAACTCCTGAGAAAAATGGGAAAATCATGAATGGAAACTAAGACAACCTGGATTCTAGTCCTGGTCTGGCCATTATGTATACATCCTACGATGAGTCAGTTAAACTCTCTGGGATCACATTCCCTCATCTATCAAATAAAAGAACTGACCTAGATTAGTAGCTTTCAAACATTTTAAACTAAAATCCACAGTAGGAGATACACACCACATTGCAACCCACAATGCACATGCAGATACATGCATCCATATATTACATAATACACACACCTAGACGTAACAATACACACAGCCCAACATATACACATTCATACATGCAATACACATATCCATACATGCACTATACACATCCATATATGCAATATACACACCCATACTTATACACACCCAGACATATACACATCCATATATGCAAAATACACACCCATACTTATAATATACACCCCCATACTTATAATATATACACCCATAAAACTGAAGCAAAAGTACCATGAAACAACGCTCATTACTACAACTACTGTAACTACTACTAATAAAAACAAATAATGTTTACTATGTGCAGCACATTCTTCTATATGCTCTGTACACGCTTATTCCCCTCATTCTTACAACAGCTCTGTGAGATAGGTAAGGAAGGCACTACTAATATCTGTATTCTACTGATAAGGAAAAAGAGGTATAAAGAGATAGAGTGACAGGCCCAGGTCACAGAGCTGGCAAATAGTAAAGCGAGGATCCACACTGGATCCAAACTCGAGCAGCCTGGCTGCAGAGTCTGTGCTCTCAACCACCGCACTCTACTGATTCAATTCCTTTATGTGATGAAATGCAATATATTCTATCCTCTTCCTATTGCTGCAACCCAGAATTGATCTCACTAACCCCAGTGGGTCACAACTGGCAGCTCTGAAACCACTGGCCATCGATGCTCCCCAGCTCTCCTCCAGCTCTGGGGTTCTGGGGGGTTCAACGGAGGTCAGACAATTATCTACCCTGAAGGATTTAGACTAGACTAGATGGTTGATCTTCAAGTAAATTTCTAAACGTCAAGCTGAAAATGCCACTTTGCCAGTATCAACAGCAAAGGAGAAAGATGAATCAGTTTCTTTGTGTGTAAAAATTAAAATGAGCTCTTAAATCTCTTCTTCAGTTATTCTAAATCTGTGTTCACAAGAATTCATACCTCACTAAGTTTCCGGTGTAAATTCTGAAACTCACTGAGCCTTCTGGGGACCGTCCAGTTCTTAGTTTCAACTCCTCCAACTTCTTGTAAGCTTACCATGACAAAGTAACAGGGCATTTGTTCACCATTCTCTTCTGTAACCTTGGAAAAACAGACAAACACAACAGCAACGAAAAGCATGGTGAGCGACACGGTAGGCAAGACATTTAAGTGGCCCCCAGGATCTCCCTCTCCCTGGTATGTATGCCCCACATGGTCCCAGGACTTGAAAATGATGGGTTCTAGTCTGGCAGTTAGGGTATGTTACATGGACAGCCAACCTTCAACTAGGGCCTAATCCTAACCATATGGGCCCTTTCAAAGCAGAGGGATTTCTCTGGCGAGTAGCAGAAGAGGAATCAGAGGAAGCACGAGAAAGACCTGACACGTTGTGCCACTGTGAAGACGGAGAGGGCCACGCGGAAAGGGTCTGGGAGTGTTGCCAGGAACTGAGGGCAACATCGTGCTGACAGCAAAAGAACAGAGTCCTCAGTCCCACAACCACCAGGAACTGAGTCCTGCTAACGACCTGAATGGACCTGGAAGTGGATTTTCCCCAGATTCTCCAGACAAGAACTCAGTCTGGCCAGCAACCTGATTTCAGCCTTACGATGCAGAGAACACAGTCAGACAGCGCTGGACTTTCAACCTACAGAATTGTGAGCTAATAAACGGGTGATGTTTTGAGCCATGAAATGCGTGGTAATTTGCTGTGCAGCAAAAGAAAACTAACATAGCAGACTTAACATCCTAACTGGGTTTCCTTGAAAAAGCAAATTAACAGGAAGCGAACAGGTGTGAGAGACCAAAACCTCTCTCAGAGAAGGATGAGGGTTTCCCCAGTTTAATACATGATTCCACAAACTGTGATTTCCATTTTCGAGAAATTTCACATTGGGAGACCTAATTTCCCCTACCTCCCAACTTAGGATAATTCTTAAACACTTACACACACACCCTATCATAATTCAGAATAGCCACCATTGCTCTTAATGTAAATGGATAAGAGAAGAAACAAAAAGAAAATACATTGAATCTAAGCTTGAATTAGTGTCATGAACCGAATTAGAGACAAAGAATCAACAGAAAGGCAAGGGAAGGAGATGCCGGACTTGCTGAGCGCCAGCTGAGCCCCACCAGGTAGGACCACCGTCCCTCTGTGAGGACGGGAGGTGGAGGCAGCACACAGCTCACAGCGGCTCAGCCCGTCTCAGAGCTCCAGGGAGGCTGGCACGAGGTAAACACATCCTCCACACGTCCCCACACGGGGCTGCTTCGTGAACTCTCGGCAGTCAGGTGACTCCTCTGGGTCCATTTCCTTTATCTTTTCAGGGACCAAGGTCGCGGCCAGCTCCTGAGTGATAACTGATCACCAGGGCAAAGGGCCTTGTGAGGGTTTTTCCTCCTCTCCTCCCTCCCTCAGTATTTGCCTTTGGAAGGTAGTTATAATAAACTGTGAAATGTCAGAGGCAGCTCTAGGCAAAGGTGAGAAGGTGACAGAACGTGTGCTCTCTGCCCTCCAAGGGCCTCCTCTGTTACCTTTTGACATCACATTCCCTGAGCCCCCCTTCCTAGATGTCCACCCCAGAGATAACTCCATCTACAGTGACCAAGCGTTTCCACATGGTATTCCAGGCTCTGTGCAACCTTCCCTACCCACTGCCCTCACCTCCCCTGAAGAAAGGTATCTGGCCCTGCAGCTCACCTTAAAGGAAGGCTCAACAAGCACCAAAGACACACTAAGGGCGCTTGGTAAGCTCTCACGTAACACGTGTGCTTTCAGGCTGGCTCCTGGAGAACATGCGTGGTTTTGCTGCCTAAACTAGAAGGGAATTTAAGATTGTGAATTCTAAGCCTTTCCCCCGGTAAGAGTGTCAGGCCACTGAGTTGACGGGAAAAGCAGGGATGGACACATAAGTTGGGCAGATGGGCCCTTGCAAATCTCAGGAGCTGAGTATTTGACCAGCCATTTGAGGCAATGATGGGGCCAAACAGTCACAATGACTTATTCAGGATCTTGTCATTTGTGTGCTATACGGTGGACCGGACTTTCTTTTTTTCTTTTAATTAATTTTATTGGAGTAGAGTTGATTTACAATGTTGTGTTAGTTTCAGGTGTACAGCAAAGTGATTCAGTTATACATATACATCTATCTATTCATTCTTTTTCAGATTCTTTTCCCATATAGATTATTACAGAATATTGAGTAGAGTTCCCTGTGCTATACAATAGGTCCTTGTTGGTTATCTATCTTACATATAGTAGTGTGTGTGTGTGTGTTCATCCCAAACTCCTATTTTATACCCGCCCCACTGCCATGTTTCCCCTTCGGTAACCATAAGTTTCTTTTAGAAATCTGTGAGTCTGTTTCTTTTGTAAATAAGTTAATTTATATCATTTTTAAAAATTAGATTCTACATATGAGTGACATCATATGATATTTGTCTTTCTCTGTCTGACTTACTTCACTTAGTAACATCATCTCTAGGTACGCTGGACCTGACCTTCATCTCCAGGTTTCGACAGTCGGGCAGGTGGGAAGGAAGGAGTTGTCAACACTAACAATGTAAATGCGTAGAAATATCTTTCCTTTAAATGAAATTATTTTTACAGACAAAAGAAAAGGGATACAGTGTATTCTGAAAACTATTATCCCATATCCCTCAGAGAATAGCAAAATATTTTCTACTTCAAGGGAAAAAATATTCATTATTAAAGATCTGAGAGCAACTGACATTTGAGCCACTGAAGTCAGCAGGATGGATCAATCAGAAACACATTAAAAACTTTTCATCTCCAAATTTCAAGCAGTGCTTTCCATTTTATTTCAACCCTCAGTGGAAAAGTAAATTGGTAATTCAAGGACATTAATTGTTCCTATCTGAAAGTTGCTTATGATTCCAATGAACAAGGACAACTTTCTGTCTGAAGTGGAGGGAGATCAGATCTACACCAGGCAACCCGGTAACAGCTCCCAGTCATGAACCAGAGTGAAAATACGGGGTGAGGAAGGCAAGACCAATGCAGTCTAGAAGAATGAATATAAGTTTTCTATTCCCAACCTTAATTATTTGGAACAAAATCTTGTCTGATAAAGTCAAACTTAAAACTTTGGAAATAAATACCTAATAAACTGGGAAGAAAAGCAGACAAACCTACCTCTCCACTGGTGATGGAGGCTTTCCACATACCGAGGTTCTCACACCACCAATCTGTTCTTGCCATGTGCAGCTGAAGTTCTGTGCGTTCTTTCTCTATTAGAATTATTTCCTCCTTCAACTTAGAAACAATCTGCCACAGGAAAAACATCCTGGGAGTTATGAAACCATCTAAAATGCTATGCAATTCAGCAAAGTAGCAGGATACAAAATCAACACACAAAAATCAGCTGTGTTTCTATACACCAGCAATGAATAATTCAAAAAGGAAATTAAGAAAACAATTCCATTCACAATAGCATAAAAAATAATAAAATACTTAGGAATGAACTTAAGCAAGGAGGTGAAAGACTTCTATGATGAAAACTACAGAACACTGATGAAAGAAGTTAAAAGAGATATAAATAAATGGAAAGACATCCCATGTTCATGGATTGGAAGACTAAATATTGCTAAGACTCAATGCTACCCAAAGCAATCCACAGTTTCAACACAATCTCCATCAAAATTCCAATGATGCTTTTGCACAAATAGAAAAATCCATCCTAAAATTCATGTGGAATCTCAAGGGAAACTGAATAGCCAAAACAATCTTGAAGAAGAACCACGAAGTTGAAGGACTTACACTTCCTGATTTCAAAATTTACTGCAAAGCTACACTAATCAAAACGGTATGCTATTGGCATAAAGACAGACATATACAAATGGAACAGAATAGACAGCCAAGAAATAAACCCTTGCATATATGATCAAATGATTTTCAACGAGGGTGCCAAGACCATAAGTGGGAAAGGACAGTCTTTTCCACAAATGGTGTTGAGAAAACTGGATCATCACCACATGCAAAACAATGGAGTTGGGCCCTTACATAACACCATATACAAAGGTTAACTCAAAATAGATCAAAGACCTACTCGTAAGGCTAAAACTATAAAATTCTTAGAAGAAAACATGGAGGAGTTTCATGACATGGGATTGGCAATGATTTCTTGGCTATGACACCAAAGGCACAGACAACAAGAGAAAATACAGGCAAACCGGACTTCATAAATTTTTAAAACTTTTGTGCAAAGAACACTATCAACACAGGAAAAAGGCAACTCACAGAATGGGAGAAAATATTTGCAAATCACTTATTTGATAGGGGGCTAATATCCAGAATATATAGAGAACTCCTAAAACTCAACAACAAAAAACAACCTGATTCAAAAATGGGCAACGTACTTGAATAGACATTTCTCCAGAGAAAACAGATAAATAGCCAAAAAGCACATAAAAAGATGCTCAACATTACTAATCATTAGGGAAATGCAAATCAAAACCAGAATGAGATACCACCTCACACCCATTAGAACAAATGCTATCAAAAAACAGAAAGTAACAAGTGCTGGTAAGGATACCGAGAAACTGGAACCCTTATGTGCTGCTGGTGAGAAGGTAAAATGGTGCAGTCACTATGGAAAACAATACAGAGATTCCTAAAAAATTAAAAACAGAACTACCAAATGACCCAGCAATACCCCAAAGAAGTGAAAGCAGGGTCTTGAGATATTTGTACATCCATGTTCAAGGCAGCATTTCTTACCATAGCCAAAATGTGGAAGCAAACCAAGTGTCCATCAATGGATAAATGAATAAACAAAATGTTGTATATACATGCAATTGAATATTAGCCTTAAAAAGGAATGAAATTCTGACACATGCTACCATATGGATGAATCTTGAGTACATTATGCTAAGGGAAACAAACCAGTCACAAAAGGACAAACACTGAATGATTCTACTCACAGGAGGTACTCAGAGTAGTTAAATTCATAAGAGGCAAAGGGAGAACGGTGGTTGCCAGGGACTGGGGGTAAGGGGATGGGGAATTACTGTTTACTGGGTATAGAGTTTCAGTTTTGCAAGATGAAAAGGAATTCTGGAGATGGAGGGTGGTGCTGGTTATACAACAATGTGAATATACTTAATGCCAGTGAATTGTACACGTGGTAAATTTTAGGTAAATTTTATGTTAATGTATACTTGGCTACAATTTAAAAAAATAAATAATTAAAAAAAAAATTCTATGCTCACCGTCTCCTTGGATCTCTTTTAATGAGAAAACCTATAAGGTTATGCAACTCTGTAGTTTGAGGACAGCAGCTTTGCCTCAACTTTGCCTCATGGCTGCATGTTCAACTCTCCTAAACATGCGGCCGCAAGGACCCTCCTCAGAAAGCCTGCAGGAAGCACATCCTGCATTTTATCATCAGTAAGGGCTGTAATGTTCAGTTCCACAGTCAGCACATTTGCTCCCCAAGGGCAGGTGTTAGACTCTGTTTCACTGATTCTTCATGGTGACCAGCATAGCCTCCTGCACTTACTCATCACTCAGGCTTCTGAATGCACATTCAGAAAGTGCCAGAGGAGATCACTTTGGGAAAGCAAAGAGTGCCAGCCATTCCTACGTTAGGGAAACCTCCTTTTTCGACCAAAGAGGCATGAACACAAAGCAAAAAGCCACACCACCCCCTTGGGTGTGAGGAATGCCAGAGAGTGAGATGCTGTTTACATTTTTTAAACTTTCAAATTCTTTTGGTTTCTAGCGAAACAATCTATTTCTTGCATAATTCTGGGAGGTGCTCTAAGTTGTACTCGCAGTGTTCAAAAGAAAAAAAATTTTTAAGACTGTCCTTGCAGAGTTAACTCACTTCCAGAAACAACTGTGGCACAAGGGGAAGCTCGGCCCCTTCCCCAAAGGCACTGTAGGCAAGTCGGACAAAAGACACAGAGTTACAGCTGAGGATGGGAAAGAACCCCAAATCATAATAGATAAAAGACAAATGCTTTGCTAATTCTATACTAGAAGCAAAAACAGAAATAAAAAACAAAAAAAAAAAACAAAAAAAGCCAATGGAACTTAGAGTTGAAATTCTTTTTAAAGAAACACTTCTCAACATAAACTGAAAACTACTATTTATCAAATTAGAAAAATGGAAACTTTTAAAGACAACCTTGAAAGCAGAAGAGTTACCTTCTTGTCAGGTTTTGGTGCATTTTGAATAGAATTTAGAGCTTGCCTCTTATAGTCAAGTTTCTCATTTAGTTCTCGCAGTTTGTTTACAGCAAAACTGGTTTGTTCATTAATCCGACTGGTGCCTTCATCCACAGATGCCTCACCAGCCTCACCTCCTGGGTCCTGGGGGAAAACATCACATGAACCACCATATCTTATAGTGGTGGAGTAGTCCCTAAGTATTACCTATAGTATAGGTTCTAGATCATTACAATACACTGCTCCAAAGCACTGGATTCCACTAAGAATCCATGGTAGAAAGCCTAGAAGTAGACTGTTATTTCTCAGCTAAGTGAAAAAGCAAAGGATCAATATTTAGAATCAAAGTAACTGGTATTTGGAATTGCAGTGAAAAAAAGAAACATTTAATAGCCTAGCAAAAGGCCACACCACTATTTCCCAAATGGTATACCCAAGGGAACCTGCACAGAACAAGGAAGGCAACTGAGTTATCTTCCCAACTCAACCCAAATGTTCTGTGCCTAAACTTTGGCAAAAAACACTGAGACCTGGCTTTCTTTTGGTCTCCTAAGAATATTATGAAAAATTCATGCGTGTCCCTTTAAAATAGAATTTCCGGGCTTCCCTGGTGGCGCGGTGGTTGAGAATCCGCCTGCCAATGCAAGGGACACGGATTCGAGCCCTGGTCCGGGAAGATCCCACATGCCACGGAGCAACTAAGCCCGTGCGCTAATGAGCCTGTGCTCTAGAGCCCGCGAGCCACAACTACTGAGACCATGCGCTGCATCTACTGATGCCCCCGTGCTCTAGGGCCTGTGCTCCACAACAAGAGAAGCCACCGCACCGCAACGAAGAGTAGCCCCCACTCACCGCAACTAGAGAAAGCCCACGCACAGCAACGAAGACACAACACAGCCAAAAATAATAAATAAATAAATAAAAATAAATTTAAAGAAAAAAGATGTGCATGTCTTAATCTTCAGAACCTATGAATACATTAAAATAGAATTTCCAAATTCCCACTAGTGAAAGTATTTTCAGTATACACTTTGCTCAGTCCTTATTTTTACTAATCAACAGGTAGATTATTTTACAAGTAAAATGGTTAGCATTGAAAGTGACTTAAGATTCATAAAGGACTACATAATTTGGAAAAACCTGAACAGATTACCAACAAATAGCATATCAGTCATTAGACTCATGAGCAGCAACAGCATGAAGAGAACTGCTGAGAACTGTCTTCTGGTTCATTTACTCCCTAACTTTCTTCCAGATTTTTTTCTTCTGATTTTTATTAATTGTAACAAACAGTAAAAGAAATTTTTCAAAGAAAAATAAAGTATTAATAATCACAGAACACCAAGCATTTTTGTATATTCTTTCTAACCCTTGTCCATGAGTATATATACTATGACATCATCCTACTCCTCGTACACATTCAAGAGGGTATTCTGCCTTTTTCGTATAATATACAAGGCTGTATATTTGAGGGTACTGTAGTCTTCAAAGTTATAACTGCTATGGCTGCATAGTATTCTATGAATTGATAATATACTGAGGCATATCCCTATTGCTATGGGTTGATTCTGCTTTTTTGCCTTCCCAGATACTAAAATAAACTCCACAGTGCATACACTTTTTTTTTTCCCCCTACATTTTAGTTCTTTTCACAGGGTAAGTTTCTAGAAGTGGGACTACTGGAACAAAGCGTAGGAGCTTTCAAAAGCTCAGTGAGGGCTTCCCTGGTGGCGCAGTGGTTGGGAGTCCTCCTGCCAATGCAGGGGACACAGGTTCGAGCCCTGGCCCGGGAAGATCCCACATGTCGCAGAGCAACTAAGCTCGTGCACCACAACTACTGAGCCTGTGCTCTAGAGGCCGCGAGCCACAAGTACTGAGCCCGTGCACCACAACTACTGAAGCCTGTGCGCCTAGAGCCCATGCTTCACAACAAGAGAAGCCACCGCAATGAGAAGCCCGTGCACCGCAATGAAGAGTAGCCCCCACTCACTGCAACTAGAGAAAGCCCGCGCGCAGCAACGAAGACCCAAGGCAGCCAAAAATAAGTAAATAAATAAATTAATTAATTAATTAATTAATTAAAAAAACAAAAACCAGGTTGAGACGTTGGACCAAAGGTGGGGGTGGGGGGGAAGATCCGTGATACACACCACCCTTCTTTGAATCCTAGGCGAAGCTGCACATTTTTTCATGTTTGTTTACTATTTATTACCTTTCATATTAACTGTCAGTTCAAGTCCTTATTCAATTTATCTGTTGGGTATTATAATTTGGACAAACTTTTCACAACATTTGAATACTAACCATTTTAATTTCTGAGGTAGAGAGATCGGTTTGTTTTAGCTGTGCTATCCTAAAAATAAAATGCAATGAGTAACGAGTTTTGGACCAATTAGTTCAGTGGTTTTATACACTGAAAATGTAAAGAACCAAGTAACAATACTTTTTTTCAAAAGTCTGAATGAATGAATTTACCAACAGTTCAGAGACATCTGCTTCTAATACCATCATGAACAAGTACCTGATTCCTCAGGGCTTGAGATACAGTGAACTGGACAGAAAGAAAGAATCCAAGATAAATTACAATCTTTCTATGGAAGGTGATTCTAAAACACTTTTCCTTTGTACCTTCAAAACCTTCAAACTCATATAGGTCATTAGTAGTAAAAGGGAGATGGCAACTGGGGCTATCCAAAATGATCCAGGACACTATAAGAAAATTAGACTTCAGGTATGGCTGGACAAGGTTTCTTTCAAAATATCTTAGTTTCATCTGATTTTTTTTTAAACTCCAAAATATTTCCTGCAGACTCTTCCTGCATTCTCTCCCTCACCTCATTTCTTCCCCATCCTTTCTGTCTGTTCTCCAGCTGGACTGTTGTGCTGATAATGACTCTCTTACTTGGTCACAAATGTCCCACCCCACAGATTTTCTGCCCTCACTTGTCAGGAGTCAAACCCAGCTGTGTCTCAGGCAGACAGAGCAGGGGGCGGTCTCTGACTCAGCACCGGGTGGGGGTACCCAGCTGGTCAGAAGGACAAAGACAGAAGTGAGGACGAGAAGCAACAAGGAAATTCAACTTAAAGTTCCACTTAACGTGCTGTATGCTAAGACACAGAGAATGGACTTGAGGACACGGGGAGGGGGAAGGGTGAGCTGGGACAAAGTGAGAGAGTGGCTTGGACATGTATACACTACCAAATGTAAAATAGATAGCTAGTGGGAAGCAGCCGCATAGCACAGGGAGATCAGCTCGGTGCTCTGTGACCACCTAGAGGGGTGGGATAGGGAGGGTGGGAGGCAGACGCAAGAGGGAGGAGATATGGGGATATATGTATATGTATAGCTGATTCACTTTGTTATACAGCAGGAACTAACACAACATTGTACAGCAGTTATACTCCAATAAAGATGTTAAAAAAAAAAAGTGCTGTATGCCAAAAGATAAAGGTGCACACCAAATCTGGCTCACACAATCTGCACCCACATAATCACAGTCAAAGCTTATCCACTCAAAAGGGAGCAGAAAGTTAAACGTGACTCACCATTTCATCCTTGTTGGAAATCAACTGGGAGACATGTTTTTCTTCCTCTTTTATCATCAATTTCTCATACAGGTCACTGACAATAAATGAAGGGTAATACCTATCCTTCAGCGTCTCATAAACGTCTCCCTGGATTTTGCAGAACACTTCAATTCCTTTATTTCCTACAAGACACTGCTGGATTTCTTTGTAAAGTGATTTTTCCACAGATATTTCTTTGCTCTCCACGAAGAAATTCTGGTAAATTTCACCAACTAATTGTGGAATTTCGTTCTGAAAAGACAGGAAGATGAAGAAGGAGAAAGTAAGAAATACCATCTCTGAGAAAAACTATTTTCTTCTGAATTCTCTGCATTTTAAAGGTGGAAGGGAGACATGTAGAATGTGGGATGAATGCGCAAAGGCTTTTGTGGGCACATTCAGGGCCAAGGGGTGAGTGTCAGACCCTGAAAAAACAACTGGTTCCTTAAAAGGAACACTTTACGTTGAACAGTTAACGAATGTAATTTCTTTTTAATGCTGGAAGGAAAAAAATAAGAATGAGAACAGTTCTCTTCTTGCAGTGGATTCCTTCTCATAAATCTCAGTTCCACAGCAATACAATTTATCAGCTAAATTCAGTATGCCTTTTTCATCTAGTATAAATAATTAGAAATGCCAACTTCTCACTCCAGAAGAAAGTCAATATAATAATTGTGTAATTAAAGAAAGCAAGAGAAATATTCTTCAGAATGATGACTTCCTACATTGTAATCAAGCTTGTATTACACAGCTTGGTCTTAAACAAGGTCTCCGCCTAAGTGTACTAAGCCTAATCAGGAAGTGCAAACATCTGATTAACATAACCTTTACATTTCCGCTACAGACAACTTATTAACTCTAGAAATGTTATGAAAAGTCTTCGAAGGTAGCAAAAAATGAAGACAAACGACTTAACGAATATTATGAATATAACAAGCAATCCAGAAGTTTTACATCCAAATCAGAGTTGCTAGGTCAAAATATAGCTATTTGAGGAAGCTATATCCTCTTATTGCACTGACATTTTTCAACTTGTCTTCAGTAGTTTAGGAAAATTTTTTAGATTGCTCTTTTCAATATTCCTCTGAGAGCAGCCAAAAGTCAAGTTTGTAGTCAAGTCTGGTAAATAAAATATGTAATAAAGTTGGCAAATATAATATTGAGTAAAATGAGGTAATTTGTGGCTTATAAATTAACAATGAAAGACATTCCTAAGAAGATTTAAAAATACTATGAGACTGGATTTAGTTCCTTAACCAAAGTAGTTTGTAATTTATGATGTATTTTAAGTTGGTATTCAGCCCTAGCAACATTCATATGAAGTGCAAATGAGTAATTTAATGTACATAGTGCTGTTTATGCTTACTTTAATAAGCCTCTCAAGAGTGACATGGACAGGGGCTTCCCTGGTGGCGCAGTGGTTGAGGGTCTGCCTGCCAGTGCAGGGGACACGGGTTTGAGCCCTGGTCTGGGAGGATCCCACATGCCGCGGAGCAACTAAGCCCGTGAGCCACAACTACTGAGCCTGCGCGTCTGGAGCCCGTGCTCCCAACAAGAGAGGCCGCGATGGTGAGAGGCCCGCGCACCGCGATGAAGAGTGGCCCCCGCTTGCTGCAGCTGGAGAGAGCCCTCGCGCGGAAACGAAGACCCAACACAGCCAAAATAAATAAATAAATAAATAAATAAATAAAACTCCTTTAAAAAAAAAAAAAAAGAGTGACATGGACATATATACACTACCAAATGTAAAATAGCTAGCTAGTGGGAAGCAGCCGCATAGCACAGGGAGATCAGCTCGGTGCTTTGTGTCCACCTAGAGGGGTGGGATAGGGAGGGTGGGAGGGAGATGCAAGAGGGAGGAGATATGGGGATATATGCACATGTATAGCTGATTCACTTTGTTTTAAAGCAGAAACTAACACACCATTTTAAAGCAATTACACTCCAATAAAAATGTTAAAAATAAATAAATAAGCCTCTCAAAATGCATGTATTATATATTTGTACATATTGTTATATATGTTTTTAGACATATATATACACACATATATATTTCACATTCTTCAATTTAATTCTTAAATATATATTGAGAACTTGCCAAGTGCAAAACACAATGCTTAATGTTGGGCTTTGTGCTGTAATAGGCATCTGTAACCAAAAATTATTTTTTGTCTTCCTTAACACAATCATATTTTAAATTAAATAAAAGGAGGACAGTTGTGTAAAATGTGCACATTATGATATTAAAAATAACAAGGTTATGAGATTGAAGTATAGGTGATAAGACCAAATTTATTATAACAGCCATGTGGGTAAGTATATGCCTTTTTTATAATGGGTTAAAAAATAACTACCTGAAACTAAATTCAATAATTGGCGATATTTGTAAATCTTTTTTCCTTGACTACACATTCAAAAGCACTTTTTGTAAAAATGAAATCTAATTCTATTTACCATTATGGGCTAGAACATAATGCCAATAATATATTTGGTTTAAAGTATTCTTTTAATGTATCTTATCTTACAGCTTTATTGAGAAACACAGACATACTGCCTAACATACAAGTTTTCATCAGCTAGTGATGAATATTCCTTCGGGCCTATATATCCTACCTTGTTAGCATTCTTTAAATATTCCACAGACTCCCAAAAGCTCATCAGAGCTCTCTTGTCCATCCTTTCCATGTACGTTCGAAAGTGCTCTCGGTAGGAAGTACTGGCCAAGATATCTTCGAAATGAAGAATCTATGAAGGGAATTTAAGAGAAAGTTTTTAAAAATCAATTTTTTTTTTTTTTAACAAACTCATTTATTTATTTATTTATTTATTTATTTTTGGCTGTGTTGGGTCTTCGTTTCTGTGCGAGGGCTTTCTCTAGTTGCAGCAAGCGGGGGCCACTCTTCATCGTGGCGCGCGGGCCTCTCACTATCGCGGCCTCTCTTGTTGCGGAGCACAGGCTCCAGACGCGCAGGCTTAGTAGTTGTGGCTCACGGGCCTAGTTGCTCCGCGGCATGTGGGATCTTCCCAGACCAGGGCTCGAACTCGTGTCCCCTGCATTAGCAGGCAGATTCTCAACCACTGCGCCACCAGGGAAGCCCAAAAAATCAAATTTTAAATATCAGTTTGCTTTAACTTCCAATGGATTAACTTCTACATTCAGGAAAAAATGTCTCATTTTCTAAGTTCATAGTCAATGTAATACAGTACTTCTCTCACCTTCCTACATTTTAAATTTAAAAAGTTTACTGAATATTCAAAATGCACATATTCAATAAATACCAATTTTCTATTAATCATTCACTCATTCAGCAAAAGATTTATTTGGCATCTACTCTGTATCAGGCACATTTCTAGGAAATGAAACAGACAAAAATCCCTGCCTTATGGGATGTATTGCTAAAAGCAATCGTGCCAATAATAGAAAAAGTGAAGAGAAATATATAAAAGACCAGGAAGCTGGAGCCTAATAATTTGGCATTTTTGCTTTCCATCCTATTTTCATATAGCTGAGGAAATCTACAAATGATTTCATACCTTGTCTTTTTGTTTATAATATCACATTCATTTAAAAAAATCTTTTGTATGCATCATTTTAATTGGCCCATAAAAGTATTGTAGAGATGTATCAAAATTACTCCTTTGTTTACTATTTTGAATGTTTACAGAAAAGAAAAACCACTGTCTGAAGACACAGTGAGATCAATCTTGAGTATGGACTGCTATAATATGAGAAAGCAGGTGAGCTTCATAATAATTCATGACTCAACTAGGAGAAATGCCTCAAATTAATTTAGAAGGAATTTAACTCCTATACCCTTAGTTATTAATTAGTAATAAAAATGATGTCTACGTATACTTCAACGAAAAGAAAACTTACATTTAAGATTTTTAAAATTAATATTGTGGCGATTGGAAAAATTTCAGAAATGTCACCAGTTAAGATCTTTCTAAAATCAAGTGCATATGATCAATGCATGTTCAACTCTTTCTGCCACTGACAGTAAATCCTCAATCTGTTTTGTGAGCAGAAAGGGGCAGGCATTTTTCTAACAACTTTTGATAACTAAGTAATCAAAAGGGATCCCTTGCTACAGACCATTAATATTTAGGATTTAGTTTACTAACTTTGGGAGACCGTAGCATGTATCCTCACTTTATGTAAACCTACCAGTGGAGCATTTTTAAGTACAAACCCTAACTGTACAGGCTCCAAAGAAGTCTGAAGGCTCCCACAGCAACTCTGGCGAGGAATGACAGGTCACTCGGACAGCAATCCGTTTTCAACATGGGGAGGAGCTGAGCAGGAAAGACACTCAACAATTCTAAGGAAGTCTTCCCAGTATAATTTCATGGATTGAAATGAATTTCAAGTTAGATACAAATCCACATATTTGCAAAATCAAGTCCAAAACATGTTCTAAAATATTAGCCACTTTTAGATTCTTTTATTGTGTCTTATGAACACTCTTATGTTTAGTTCTAGAAGTGCAAATATATACAAATAAATGACAGCAAATATATCTCAAGTCTAACTAAACATCTGATATAGCTCATATCTTAGCTGGTGAATTAACCAAGTTCTCCACTCCATTTGTTTTCTATTTTCTCTTGAAGCCTGCGTGAGCCGTTCACTGATTCACACCTACACTAACGGTGTGGGGCTGGGTGACCAGGATAAGGAGACCGCACACTTCTGAGGCAAATGTGTTAATGTGAGATGAACTCAATCTCATTGTGTTAATTTGAGATGAACTAATCTCAGTAATTCTGAGACTGTTGTGTGGAAGTGGGAAGAAAAGACTGGGTAGGTCCAAGTTGACACTACTGCTAAATATATGATTTAAAAAAAAAAAATATATATATATAGAGACAATGTAATACCAATTAACATTTACTAAGGGCTTCCATATAGCAAACACTGTGCTCTTGCATTAATTTCCTTCTGTTGGATCAGCACGTTTCCTTCTGTCCTAAGACTTCTGGTAATTCTGGGAGGGCTGATGCCACAATCAATAATCTCTGGGCAGAAGACAAAAAACTGTCCTGGTGGATGTCTCATATGCCGAAGGCCGTGAAGTATTTCAGGCTGGAAGGTAGCCTATGAAGGCAGATTGCTCTTTATTCCCCTTCAGGGATTTTTATTTACTCCTTTTTCACTATCTCCCAAACCCATTGGATCTGGTTTCATGATGCGTACTCTATTAACCTAGTTTTATGTTTTGTGTGTATTACCCCTTGACCAGCAGGTTAATTTTTCTCTAGGAAATATATCCCCTAAGCACTCAAAAGTACCACAAGGCCTAGAAGAGTATGTAAATGTGCTCTTAAAACACCCAACATGTTACCAAGAGGGACCCAGGCCCAAGATTCTCTAGCTGCCGAATATCTACAATACATTCATGAGACTATCTACGGCGTACTAATGAGAACGTGGAGAATTAGAATCTTAGGACTGATGTTTTATCCCAAAAGGAGAGATCACAATTGGATTTCTCTTACATTTATAACATCACTAAACATACCCCCGAATAATTACTGTCAGTAATAACAAATGTTTATTAAGTGCTCATTATACACCAAGTACCATACTTACCATTTCATGTGCATTATTTAATTTAATGATTATCAAGCCCTGTAGGGTATGTACAGTTATCCCTACTTTACAAATAGAGTACAGAGAGGCTAACTAACTTGCCCAAAGTCAATCCCCAGCAGACCTGGGATTAAAAGCCAGGCTTTCTGACTCAGTAGCACAGCTTCTTAACTATAATAAAATACTTACTCTCTTTAAGAAATTACCTGATTTGTATTCAGGCCAAAAAATTTAGCAAACTAAAAACAGTGTGGAAGTCAAGAAGGAAAGATGGACTGAGAGCTCTACAAGAACTCTGGGAGAAACAAAGCCAGGGAATCTTGTCACATTCAAGTGCAGAGGCCTGGGCTACACTCAGATTTGTGAATCAACTAGATCTGGGTTTTTATCTAGTCTGCCTCTTCCTATCCACGTGCCCTTATTAGGTAACTTACTTCAACCAATTGTTTCTTCACCTGTAAAATGGGGACATGGAGTACACATTCACAGCACTGTGGAGAGAGCTAAGTAAAATAACCTATAATAAGACCTTCTACTTCACTGGTGGTAATTTCTATCCAATTTGTAGTGAGCAACCTGACTAAGCCCTTGAAAATATAAATATGCTCCTCTGGGATTGTGGGAAGGCAAAAGGGGGACAGTAAAACACACACAGGCATGTGCACACACACACACCCCACACCAAGAAATACAGCTACTTGACTCATAAAAGTAAACATGTGAGTCTATGTTCTGGAATATATGTCTTAGGTTAAATACCAAGAAGTGAAAAGACTGTCTATGTGATTAAACCCGTGTTCGTAACAAACATGAAACGGCGAAACAAGAAACTACAAAGTTCTACCTTCTGGCTTTGAGGCCCTTCCCCCTCATCCAAGGTCCCATCCTCTTGCTGGTCGTAGGCAGGGCCTCCCAGGATTCTGATCCTCTTCTCACACTGCTTCTTTGCCACAGTCAGTTGGTTAATGTACCTTTTCATGTTCCTGGCCCTCAGGAGATCAGCCTTCATGGCAGCAGTTTCTTTACCTTGCATGAGATAGATGCATAGTACACATTCAGAGGACAAGGTACAAAAGAGGGAACACAGTGACTGTGGGCCAAATTAATGTCTGATGTGGTACATTCTGAGCAGCAGTGGGTACTAAAGGACAGCCACTATGGAAAACAATATGAAGGTGCCTCAAAAAATTAAAAATAGAACAACCATATGATCCAGCAATTCCACTCCTGAGTATGTATCCAAAGAAAATGAAAACACTAATTCAAAAAGATATAGGCACCCCGATGTTCACAGCAGCATTACTTACAATAGCCAAGATACAGAAGCAACCTAAGTGACCATCAACAGATGAACAGATAAAGAAGATGTGATATACATATATATTGGGTGGGCCAAAAGGTTTGTTCGTTTTTTTCCGTAAGATGGCTCTAGTAGCACTTAGTTGCCTTTATCTTCATTTGAAACAATTTCATTAGATTGTATGTGACGGCTGTCACAACAGCATGCATTTAAAAAAAGACTTATCAAGATTGGTGAATTTTTGTGTAGCCGTTTTAATATTGAAAATGGAAGAAAAAAGCAACATTTTTGGCATATTATTCTTTGTCATTTCAAGAAAGGTAAAAACACAACTGAAATGCAAAAAAAGATTTGTGCAGTATATGGAGAAGATGCTGTGACTGATTGAACGTGTCAAAAGTGGTTTGCGAAGTTTCGTGCTGGAGATTTCTCACTGGACGATGCTCCACGGGCGGGTAGACCAGTTGAAGTTGATAGCGATCAAATTGAAACAATAACTGAGAACAATCAATGTTACATCATGCAGGAGATAACCAACATACTCAAAATATCCAAACCAAGCATTGAAAATCATTCGCACCAGCTTGGTTTTATGTTAATCGCTTTGATGTTTGGGTTCCACATAAGTTAAGCAAAAAAAAACCTTCTTGACCATATTTCCACATGCGATTCTCTACTGAAACGTAATGAAAACATTCCATTTTTAAAACAAATTGTGACGGGCGATGAAAAGTGGATACTGTACAATAATGTGGAACAGAAGAGATCGTGGGGCAAGTGAAATGAACCACCACCAACCACACTAAAGGCTGGTCTTCATCCAAAGAAGATGATGTTGTGTATATGGTGGGATTGCAAGGGAGTCCTCTATCATGAGCTCCTTCCGGAAAACCAAACAATTAATTCCAACAAGCACTACTCCTGATTAGACCAACTGAAAAGTAGCACTCGACAAAAAGCGTCCAGAATTAGTCAAGAGAAAACGCATAATCTTCCATCAGGATAACACAAGACTGCATGTTTCTTTGATGACCAGGCAAAAACTGTTACAGCTTGGCTGGGAAGTTCTGATTCATCCACCGTATTCACCAGACATTGCAACTTCAGATTTCCATTTATTTCAGTCTTTACAAACTTCTCTTAATGGAAAAAATGTCAATTCCCCGGAAGACTGTAAAAGGCACCTGGAACAGTTCTTTGCTCAAAAAATAAGTTTTGGGAAGGTGGAATTATGAAGTTGCCTGAAAAATGGCAGAAGGTAGTGGAACAAAAGGATGAATACATTGTTCAGTAAAGTTCTTCGTGAAAATGAAAAATGTGTCTTTTATTTTTACTTAAAAAACCAAAGGCACTTTTTGACCCACCCAATATATATAATGGAATATTACTCAGCCATAAAAAGAATGAAATTTTGCCATTTGCAACATGGATGGACCTGGGGGCTATTATATTTAGTGAAATAAGTCAGACAGAAAAAGACAAATACTATATGTTTTCACTTATATGTGGAATCTAAAAAAACTAAAACAAACGACTGAATGTAACAAAACAGAAACAGACTCACAGATACAGATAATAAACTAGTGGTTACCAGAGGGAAGAGGAGAATGGGGAGGGCCAACATAGGTGAAGGGGATTAAGAGGTACAAACTACCAGGTATAAAATAAATAAGTTACAAGGATATAACATACAGCACAAGAAATATCGCCAATATTTTATAACAACTTTATATGGGGTATAATCTATAAAAATAGTGAATCACTATGTTATAGGGCTGTCTCTGGACTGCCCATCCTGGACACTTTGTATGAATGGAGTCACACACTACGTGGTCTACGGTGACCAGCTTCTTGGACACACTGGGTAGCTCCCTGCTCGGGGCTTTACTAGCCATCCTCTCAGCCTGGCCCCTTCATCCCCCAGGAATCTGCCTGGCTCAGTTCCCCGCCCCCTCCAGGTCCCTAGTTCAGGGTTCAGGGAAGACCTCCCCGGCCACTCTCTCTCTACCTGCAACCTCCACCCTAAAACACCAGTCTTCGCCCGTCTTTCCTTCTCTAGCGCAGCGGTCCCCAACCTTTTTGGCTCCAGGGGCCGGTCTCATGGAAGACAGTTTTTCCGCAGACGGGGGGTGTGGGGGGGTGATGGTTCAGGCGGTGATGCGAGTGATGGGGAGCGGCTGATGAAGCTTCCCCGCTCGCCCGCCCACCCGCCGCTCGCCTCCTGCTGTGCAGCCCGGTTCCTGACGGGGTTGGGGGACCCCTGCTCTACAGCACGACTGCCATACTGCACATTCCACTTAGTTATCCTGTATGTCCCCATAAAGGTAGCGTTTCGTTTGTTCACACACTGCTGTACCATCAGCACCTACGAGAGCGCCTGGCAACACATGAGGGACTCATAAAATGTGTTGAATGGATGTACGATCTGTGTCAAAGGTTACCGAGAGGTCAACACAACATAGCTAACGTTTTGCTGAGTGCTTGCTGTGGATCAGGTATTGTGCTCTTTCTAGAACTCTGGCTGTGAAGGAGAGAGCCAGGGTGAGTCTCCTCACCTCCCATTCTTCAACTTACTCTGTTACGGTGTCAAGCCCTCCCCTCCATCAAATCTGCTGTGGCCAAGATCACTAGTGGACCTCCACATCAAATGCAGTAGACAGTTGTCAGTAGAGTCTGGAATCAGACTAGAAATCGGGCTCTGCCACCACGAGCTACATGGTCTTAGCGAGACTTTTTTAAAATTTAATTTAAAAACATTTACAATGGGCTTCCCTGGTGGCATCGTGGTTAAGAATCCGCCTGCCAAAGCAGGGGTCAAGGGTTCGAGCCTTGGTCCGGGAAGATCCCACATGCCACGGAGCAACTAAGCCCATGCGCCACAACTACTGAGCCTGCGCCCTAGAGCCCGCGAGCCACAACTACTGAAGCCCGCACACTTACAGCCCGTGCTCCGCAACACAAGAAACCACGGCAATGAGAAGCCCGCGCACCGCAACGAAGAGTACCCCCACTCGCCGCAACTAGAGAAAGCCGGCGCACAGCAACGAGGACCCAACGCAGCCAAAAACAAATAAATAAATTTATTTTTAAAAAAAGAAAATCACCTCAAAAACATTTATAATGGTTTGTTTCCTTAAGCTGACATTATATAACTTATAAAAAGCAAAAGACTCACACGAAATTAATTTTTAAAAACGATAAGCACTGAGCATTTCCTTGTGGACAACGGGCTGGCTTTGCATACACACCTGAAGGCAGGGAAGGGCTGGGTTGAGGGAAGGCAGTTTTCTTTTCTTTTTTTTTTTTTAAATGGGCAAGAAATGAGCTGGTTTTAATGCTGACGAGCAGGAACCAGTTAAAAGAGAAAAAGGTGACAGATGCGGAGTGGTACCCAGTACCACTGGCTTTGGGAAAGGCCACCTCCTCCACTGTGGTAACACGGAAGGCACAGCGATGGATGCAGACACAAGCAAATTGGGAGCTGGTGGCCGGGAGCTGGAGCAGTTCCCTTCCTAGGGTTTCTGTTTTCTGGAAGTGGGGAGGGAGGTTATCTGCTCAGAGGGAGGTGCGTAAAAAGGGGGAGGGGACAGAGGCCTGAGGAAAGTGGGCAAAGTGTGAAAGCCACTGTGGAAAGTGGAAGAGCAAGCTCACTTCAGAAACACGGCGGGATTGTTTCAGGTGGTGTCCAGGGCCGAGGCGACCTCTGGATGGGTATAAACCTTCCTGGGCAGGTCAGAGCACAGCTCTGGAGGTGAGTCAGAACACACCTGACTTAGACTGGAAGTGGCGACGATAAAAGAGGGTTGGTGTTGTGTTTCTCGGCGCCCCTGGACACGGAGTCTAAGCGAGGTTTTACACACCTAGGGAGACCTCCAATTCCCTAGGGTGGTCGTCACCGCCCTCGTGTCACAGAGTCAATCGTGCAGATGCTTATGATAGCGCCTGGGCAGGCTGAACAATCAACTGCAAAAACTCAGGCAAGGACCACAAAACACTGTGTCTTTCAGAGCAGCTTCTTCTGATATTTATCACCAACCGTCACAGGCAGACTTCAAGTCAACAGTCAGCCTCGCTCAAGAGGGTCTGTCAGGTATTACAGGATGTTTTTCATACATGTGCTGAGGAGACATTTTCATTTGACTTCAATGATGGTTTCTCAGCATATCCTATTCTTGGCTGACAGAGAGGCCCTGACCAAAGAACTTAACTCAGCACTCATCTCGAGAGGAAAAAAGCATATTTCAGAGCCCCCTTGGTGGGAAGACAAAAGTAAACGTAGTCTGTCCCCAAATTAGCCTATTGCAAACTAAAACTATTGGTGTGTGTACCTAAAGAAATACATGCTGGGAATAGTGAATTTTTCAGAAAAGTTTTCATTTATTTTTCTACCTCCAAAGCTCATGTTATTTCCATTATACTTAGATTCTAAGGAGCTTAAACTCCTACAGTTATATTCCGCTATTCTGCATTGATTACAGTTATTTTAAATAGATTTAAAGCATACATCCTTAAACTATTTTGCATTGGTTACATTTACTTTAAACATTCTAAACATGTATCCTTAAACTCTAAATTTTGTACATAACATTTAAGCTACTTTAAAATTGGGGGACAAAAAGTTGCCTTTTATAGAATAAACCTAGACTGCAATTTTAATTTTGGGTTAAAGCAGACTAATAAAAAGAAAGATATAGAGAAAGAAACTGACACACATTTAACAATGTGTGTTAAATTCTTCTCCTGAGAAGGCTTAAAAGTCTTTCTAAAAGGACAAAAACTGAGGCAAATTCCAAAGGGAAGGAAGAAAGAGAATAAACCTTCCCCTAAAACCCAGCTGCAGAGCTGAGAAAACATTCTGGAGTCCTGCCTGAATGTCCCCTGCTCACGTGGATGCATTCTGCTTGTTAAGGGCAAGACAAAGCCATTGTCTGATGTCAAAGCTTGTTGCTAACAAACGCTACAGCAACTTGTTGCTTAGACAATTCTGTTTATTTTTGCCTCAGAAAACGAATGCCACGTTCAGGGCTAAATGACTAACAGGGCAGTCCTACAGCGCACGCGACTGCCATGCAAAAATCCCAGTAAATCCAGCGATGCAGACGAATATGCTTCTTTGTGACCTGAGAAGCCGTCCATGCAAGAAATCCTCACGCCAAGAGAAGCGCAGGCAAGAGGGAGGAAGATGCACCGCCCAGCTCAAGCGAGACTCCTGCAGCTGTCTCTCTGCAGAGACCTAGGTAATGCTGCACACTGTTAAAAACCGGTTAACCACACAATGTTTAATCCAGATTAAAAAAGAAGGCCGAGACCACAAACAGTGGCAGGTGACACACTGGGTGGCAGTGGCTCTTTACATGGGTGCCGAGAAGAACACGCGAGTGATATAATCTTCTAAAACAATTAATTATGAATGTCTACTGTTTTCCTTCCTGGAGAGTCTAGATTCTACTGAGGTCAGAGCAAAAGGAAACGGGGTCATTTGCGGAAAAAGACATTTGGATTAGACCTTAGGCGAACCCTATAAGGCTATGTCAGTGGACCTATGAACAACATCACAGAACTGCTTTTTTGCTGTAAGCCTTCTGCCCATGATATAGTTCTTCCTTAAGTGAGTAAAGTGACTTGCAGTAAAACAAAAACACCAGGGGACAACTGTTAGATACTATTTCCAACGTGGCAAAGGAGGGTAAAGTAACTTACGGTGCAAACCAAGGGCCCCAGAAGTAGCACAAGTATAACTGGATTCAAATGGCACCGTTGTATTTTTCAAGTACTCAAAAGTATCAACAATAGAGTATTTCTTTTCTCACAGTGCGCTACCAAATTCCAAGGCACAGCCTAACTGCAACAGCCTCGGCAGGCTGACTGAGGAATTCCACGGACGACACACAGCAGGACCTCTCAGCCTGGGCACCAGTGACGTTCTGGGCGGATGAAGCTTTGCTGTGGGGCTGTCCTGAGTATCGTGGGAGGTTTAGCAGCACCTCTGGCCTCTGCCACTAGATGCCAGTGGCATCCCTTTCCCCCGTGTGACAGCCAAAAATGTCTCCAGACCTTGTCAAATGCCCCTGTCCTCCCACCCCACTGAGAAGTGTTAATACAGAGGCACAGCTCCTGTGAGAGTGCAGACGGCAAGGTTACACTACCCCCTGACTCCCCAGCACTGGGTTCTGTTCCCCACGACGCGCAGGTCTCCTCACACACCCCACGCGATCAAGGGAAGGGATTAGGGGGTTCCTCGCTAGAAAGCGTCACCGACAGGCTAACAGGTCTTTGAATCTTTCTTGTACATTGAAATACAAGTTTCAATAAACACCCCCTGAGAAGAGGCTTAAAGAAACAGGTATGGATTCACTCAGGGACTAGTCCAGTTTCCAAAGGAGAAATGGTGCTTCCTTCTTAATGCGAAGCTGATGGCAATTCTCAGTAGTTAGTGATCGTCACAAACTTCTTCAAAGTTATCTGAAAATCACCTCAAAAGCTGCCCAGGAACTAAAACAATATTTACCTTACTTTTCAACTTGAGGCCGGAATGTTCTCTTTTTTACGAGTGGGATTCTCTTATCACACCAAACACCTGAAATTTCAAAGTCTGGAGTGTGTCACTCCACTTTAGTAGAAAGTATATTTGAGGAATAAGCAAAGATCTTACAGCAGGAGCTGATGGTGGAGCCTCTCACGTTATAGTGGAGGAGAATACAGCAGCCTCACGGGCCAGGCAAGGCCGAGGCAGGGTGCCTACAGCGCACCTTTTATCTCCTTCCTTTCAACATCTCAAGGGCTGAAACTTCCAGTACTTCCTTTGGTTTAAGGCCCTCCAGCATGCTTTCAATAGATTTTTTAAATAATAGTGTCCTTTCAGTTAAATCCACACATCAAATTGCCGGGATAACCCTTCTCCCACGTTAGAACTGTGACTTGAACAGATAGTAGACACTTAGAACGCAGTTCTGACGCACACGATTTCTAAGTTTTGAGCATGACTCGCATAGCATCTGCCTGTGTGAGTGAGCAGTGCGGTGGGAAGAGTCCAGGACTAAAGTCCAGGAGACGTGGGTTCAAGTTCCAGATCAGCGTGTGACTAACCAGGTACCTGTGTAACATCTCTGGACCTGAACTTTATTCATATAAATGCAGGTCTTAGAATGGAAGATGACTAAAGTTTTCTGGGGGAAGAGAGGTGGGAGCAGAGTTGGATATAAAATTATATATATGCAATTTTATATGTAACTATATAAAATTACACTCTCCGTAGAGAGTGTAATGGAAGTGCCCTGAGCCCTCGGTCCCTCAAGGCAGGTAAGGGATGGGGCTGTGTTGGATGTTGGGGAAGGAACCGCAGGCTCTGGAAGCTGCCGCACTCAGAGCATCAGGGCTGGGCAGACGGAAACCCTGGCACGCGCCCTGCAGCAATGGCCTGGGGTGTTTTGTAAGTTTAGGTCATTCATAAATTAGAAACTGTGTCAAATTACTGCAATGCTAGGAAGTTAGATCACAGAGCATTAGAAGGGACTCTGAGAAGTCTGCTAGAGTCTACAGAGTAGCTCCTTCTTTCAGGCAGGGACACCTTTACATCCCAAATCAGATGAGAAATATTATTTAAAAAAATAATTCCTGGGGCTGCCCTGGTGGCGCAGTGGTTGAGAATCCGCCTGCCAATGCAGGGGACACGGGTTCGAGCCCTGGTCTGGGAGGATCCCACATGCCGCGGAGCAACTAAGCCCGTGAGCCACAGCTACTGAGCCTGCGCGTCTGGAGCCCGTGCTCCGCAACAAGAGAGGCCGCGACAGTGAGAGGCCCGCGCACCGCGATGAAGAGTGGCCCCCGCTCTCCGCAACTGGAGAAAGCCCTCGCACAGAAACGAAGACCCAACACAGCTAAAAATAAATTAATTAATTAATTAATTTTTTAAAAAAATTCTATGAGAACAAAGTTAAAAAAAAAAATTCCTAATGGAAATCATTATGGTTCTTATCAACAAGTGACTGTGTGTATGTACATACTCAATATAGTCTGAAGTTCTTCTACACTTCTGCTTGACACATTCAGTTCCAAAACTCTTTACTTACACTCTAAACAAGATACACAATGTTGCCAACACCTCCCAATCTATACTATGAGCACGTCACCCCCAAGAGTGCAGTATTTATATACAGCAGTTTCTATCAGAGTCAAATCAACATTATGTCCCTCTCTGCAGTCAGCTGAATAAATACTACTCTTGAATCACTTTGTTCTTTTTTTTTCTTTAACAATTCATTTAATGTTTCTGTATCATTAGTCAGAAGTCATGTTAATTTGCAGGGTCTGTTTGTCCACAGAGGATCCTTTATTTCCTACCGGGGAAACAGCTTGTGTGTTTTGTTTTGTTTTTTAATTTTTATTGGAGTATAGTTGATGTACAACGTTGTGTGTTAGTTTCAGGTATACAGCAAAGTGAATCAGTCATACGTATACATATATCCACCCTTTATTTTTCTTTTTTTTGGTTCTTTTCCCATATAGGCCATTACAGAGTATTGAGTAGAGTTCCCTGTGCTCTACAGCAGGTTCTTAATTAGTTATCATTTTAACTATTCTTGATAACATTTCAGGATCCAGAACAGCAGTGGGGTGGGGGAAAGCTTTAAAGGGAGCTGAAATACTGGGCTCATTCACATCCAACTGCAGGGAAAATGGAGCATATGTTCCATTACTACTAGAATTCCTACACTCGGCCAGTATCTTAGTTCGGGCGACTATGACCAAATACCACAGACCGGCTGGCTATGAGCAACAGAAGTGTACTTCTCACAGTCTGGAGACTGGGAATCCAGGATCAGGGTGCCACCACAGCTGAGGTCTGGTGAAGGCCCTCCTGTCGGTGGCAGACTGCCACCTTCTTGCTGCGTCCTCACACGATGGGAGAGGCTGGGGATGTCTCTGCAGCCTCTTTTATAAGTCACCAAGTCCATTCATGAGGGCTCCACTGTCACGACTTAAGCACCTCCCAAAGGCCTCACCTCCTAATACCACCAAGTTCGGACGTTAGGATTTCAACGAAAGGATTCTGGGGGAACACGATTACTGAGACCCTAGCAGCCAGCTAATTTTACTAGACCACTTCTCAACTACCTGGGCTGTTCTAATTGTAAATAAAAAGCTAGAGTCGGGCACTAAAATGCAAACGCGAACAGATCACTGGCTCTACAGTAGCGGTTCTCACGCTGTGGTTACTGGAAAAGCAACACCAGCATCTCTGGGGAACCTGTGAGGAATGCAGACTTTCAGGGCCCACTCAGAGCCACAGAATCACAGACTTTGGGGCCCAGAAACCTGCATCTTAACAAGCCTTCCGAGTGATTCTGACACACACTGTAGTTTGAGAACAACTGGTCTCCAGGATTAAGCCCAGACTTCTCAGTACAGCTCACAGGTCCCTTAGGATCAGCCCCTGTCTTCCCGTCAAGGCTCATCTCTCCATTACATCCCAAGCACCTGCGCAGTGTCTCAGCTGACGTAACCCACACACAAACGCACACGTGGCAGCATCCAGCCGCAGCCACCGACAAGCCCAGAGGGGATGAGAGCCACTCAATCTTTCTGACTCAATGCTGCTACCCTTAAGAGAGCACCTTTCTTGAGCTCTGGCCCAGGTAGAGCTGACACTCCACACATCTGTGCCACTACTCGATCCTGAACCTGCAACACTCACTGAATTCATCAAATTGTACTGTGATTTTGTTTGTGTATCCGCCTGTCTCCTCACTGGGCTATGACCTCCCGAAGGTCGGGGACAGGTCCATGCACCGCACAGCCGTGCCTCATACACAACGGCACTCGAAAGACGTTTGCTGAGTGACTGAAGACCTACTTCTGGTGGTTAAGATATCCTTCAGAGTCCTTTCTCTACTGACGTGAAGGGTCCTGTGAACTCAGGTGGTCTCTCATCTACCCAGGATCAGCGGGGGGCGGGGGGGAGGTGTTGTGAACAAAGCAGAGAAACTCGAGATAAAATATAAAGGATAAGTAGGAGTTATCTAGGCAGAGCGATACTGAGTGTAGGGCAGCATTCCAAGAAGAAGAAACAGAATGTGCAAAGAATATGAGGCGGGAGGAATTGGGGTGAGCTGAGGAAATAGAAAAGTGAGTGTGGCTGGAGTTCAGAGGGAGGGGGTGGACTCGAAGGAGATGAGGCTGAAGATAGAGACGGGCCCAGAGCAAGCAGGACCTTGCAGGTTTCACATCGAAGGGTTGTTATTCTAAGAACAATGCGAAGACAATGAAAGGTAAGCATGGGGGTGGCATGATTAAGATCTGCATTTTTAAAAAATCACTCTGGCTTCAGTATGAAGAATAAATTGAATAGGGGCAGGAGTGGATACAAGGAAACCAATTAGGAAGCTACTGCCTTAGTCCGAGAGAGACGCGTGGTGGAAAATGGTGGTGCAGAGAAAGAGCCGAGTTGAGATATATTTAGGAGGTCAGTCTGTGGGACGACAATGGACTAGATATAGTGCATGATGGAGAAGGAATGAACAAGGAGGACTCCTAGGTTCCTGACTTACTCGGATGGATGGCGATGCCATTCACAGAGACAAGAAACTACAGAAGATGACCAGTTATGTGGGACCTGATTTGGACATTTTCATTTGGAGGTGTCTTTTGATATCCAAATAAAAATGTTCAGTGAACAGTAGGTAAGTAGAAAAGCAGAGAATAGAGGTTCTGTAGATAGAAATTTGGAAAGTCATCAGCATATAGATAAAGGAAAGACTAACCAGACAAAGAACACAGAGCAGTGCTACCCAAGGAAACTCTGGTGATGAAGGAAATGTTCCACGCTATCCAATACGGTAGCCACACGTGGTTACTGAACGCTTGAAACATAACTGGTGTGACTGAGAAACAAAATTCTACATTTTTATTTATTTTCAGTTAATTTAAATAGCCACATATGCTAATGGTTACTATATTGGACAGCACAGGTATAAAATAATGAGAGTTAGAAACAAATCTTGAGGAACTCCAACATCTAAAAGCTGAATAGAGACGAATAAGCAAGCAGAAAAACAAACAAACCACTAGAATGACAGAGTGTCAGCCAGGGCAGGTGAAAGCTCCGGAAGACAGTAGTCACCAATGTCACATGTGCCGAACAGTCAAAGATGAAGACGGAAAAATGTTCACTGAAACTAGCTAGTTGGACTTACTAAACTTCCCAAATTCCATCACCAACAAGAAGTTGATGTGATTAGCGGGTAAAATTCAGGCCTCAGTCAATATGTTTGGCCAGAATGAATGATAAAATAAGGTCAGAGGCAAGAAAATTTTGTGAGCAGACTTAAAACTTCTGAGACCAAGTGCTTCAAATTGTTTAATATCTATGAATTTGCTCTAAGAACCTCCTTCTCTAATCATGCCTAATTTTCTTGCCCATAGGACAAGGATCTGAGTTAGATGGTCTCAAAACTTTTTTAGTTTTATGATTATTTACTGTCCCTAGAATTGTATCAGCAGTTAAACTAGCTGAGGCATTGTAAAGACTTTTAAAATCATTCGATACCTTATTTCTTTAACAGATCAAAATACCGTAAGAAAAAAGCCATCAAGAAAAGAATCAAACTGAAATTTCTACATTGTTAAAGAGAGGAACTTGGTCTTCATTTAAGATAAACTAATCTACTGTGAACCTGAAACATGTACAGAGTTTTGTGTGAACTTGCTGGAGTCTGCTGGCGCTCAGAAGCCTTATTTGAACCTTCCTCTGAATACAAAGTAAAGTGGTCCCCCCGACCCTACTCTATCATCCTGAGAAAAGTCAATGCAGAGTCAGCTGGTTAATTCCTTAAGGTTTCAGAGGAAACACAATCAGGTAATTTCTCCCCACTTGTTATACGGCATTTTTTCCTCTGAATCCTCAAACTATTTCACAATTGCGTACCATTTCTTAATCATCAACAATTACAGTTGAAAAAGACCTGCCTGAAACATATTTATATGTAGCAACAAAATTATACTTTAGCATATACACACTATTTTCATAAATAAATTTCCCATCTGTAGTTTGAATCCTAAGTATTCTTAGTGTCTTCCGTCTGGTCATTCTTTCTTTTAAACTTCTTCAGTTTCCCACTCACCAGGAGCACATGGAAATGAGGAGAAACAACACTGGAAACGGAATTGCTTACAACCTCACACACAACCTGGCAGCATCATTACATGGTCACTCTGAGCACAGCCCGATTTTCCAGGTTTAAGGAAACAGTGCAGACAGGTGCAGCTGGTGACGAGAGGTTAACACACAGACTGAGGCTTTTCCCGGATTCTCCGCCCGATGATATTTTCACTAGATCGCACTATCCTCAAAAAACAACAAAACGATTCTATTTGAGGGGAGCCTTTTAATGGTAAAAAATCAAAGTTTCCGTAGTGCCTTTTACAGGGAGGAAAAAACACACACACACAAAAAAAAACATTTGTCTGGAAATAAATTACAGATTATTTTGAGGAAGAATGAGATTAACCTTTTATGTGACAGCTGTAAGTCAAAACTCAAAGGTCACAGAGAAATAAGAACTGTTTCCAATAATAATATGTTACTGGACATTTTATTAAAAGAAAAAGGACAATGGGGAATGTTCAATTTGACCTTCCTTCTTATTAAAAAAAAAAATACCTGCAGTTAAATTATAACAACCTAATTCTTTAAAATTGAAACCACCTACACATGAACTTCAAGAGTGAGACAGCAGATGGTATTATTTATGAGGGAAGTCACTTCAGACTCTTAACACATTATTCTCCCCTAACAATGGGCTGCGCAAAGATACACAGAAATAGGAGACGATTAACTATTACCTCTATGTTGTCACTTCCAAGCACTTCTCCCCAGGGTTGCTCTCTCCCCACAGCGTGAATCCCAGCTTAGAAACGCCGGATGGGCACTTCTCCACCCTCCTGTCGTCCCAGGTCCACAACGCCAGGACCGGTGAGCTCTCTCACCCCTGACCCAGACCCCTACACAGCCCCTGACTCTTTGAGTGTCTTCACTGAGAAACCCTTTATGATCACCAAGAGCAGGCAACCTAAAGACTGAGGAAACTGAGGCCTAGGGAAGTGAAGGACGTGCCCAGGTTTCACTGGGAAGCTGGCAAGAGAACCAAGGCCTCCTAAATTGCAGCTCCCGCACTTTTTCTTCTGCCCCCAAACCTCATCTCACCCACCTGAAGCAGTGGGACCTCACAGGAACAGCAGCAGACTAGGAGTTGGGACCTCAGACGTAAGCTCTGGACAGCCATGTCCCCATCTGTAAAGGCAGCAGGCGGGACCAGCGCCATAATGTCCCACCATCTGATCCCTCCCCACATCCAATTAGTTACCAACTGGGCTGTCTTTCCTTTATAACCTTCCTTATCAATCCCTTCCTTTTCACCACCGTTATCTACACCCTAGATTGCTATACTTCATTCCTGGACACTGTGTCACCCTCTGTCTTTTATTTTAGCCACCCTAGTGGGTGTGAAGTGGTATCTCCTATTAGGTTTGATTTGCATTTTCCTAATGTCTAATGACGTAGGGCATGTTTTCATGTGCTCATTAGCCATGTGTATATCTTCTCTGGAGAACTGCCTATGCAAATCCTTTGCCCATTATCCAATTGGACTGTCTTTTGATTACTGAGTTATATGAGTTCTTTATATATTCTGGATACAAGCGCTATATCATATACATGATTTGCAAATACCTTCTCCTATTCTGAGGGTTGTCTTTTTACTTTCCTGCGGAAGACACAAGTTTTTAACTTTAGATGAAATCCAATTTACCTTTTTTTGGTCACTTATACTTCCCCCTCATTCTTATACAGACCCACACAGTTTGCTAGAATACTGATTCCATGGAACCTGTCTTTGTTCTGGACATGAAGACACAGGGTAGCTGAAATCGCTTATATGGTTTTAGCTGCCCAACTTTTTTCTGAGATTTTACTTCTTAATCTAAACCCTATCATAGACTTAAAAGAGACTAATTTAGGAAAAGCTAACTACTGGTAACAGAATTAACCCAAAAGAAGAGTAATATAGCAAATCTTAATGTGGTTATAGAGCTTACTGAAAATAAATGCTTCTAGCATTTTCACGAAGAGGAACTACAATGCTATCTTTTTTTTTAAATAAATTTATTTATTTATTTATTTATTTTTGGCTGCGTTGGGTCTTCATTGCTGCACACGGACTTTCTCTAGTTGCGGCGAGCAGGGACTACTCTTCGTTGCTGTGCACAGGCTTCTCATTGCAGTGGCTTCTCTTGTTGCAGAGCACGGGCTCTAGGTGCATGGGCTTCAGTGGTTGTGGCACACGGGCTCAGTAGTTGTGGCGCACGGGCTTAGTTGTTCCACGGCATGTGGGATCTTCCCGGACCAGGGCTCGAACCCATGTCCCCTGCATTGGCAGGCGGATTCTTAACGACTGCCCCACAAGGGAAGTCCCTACAATGCTACCTTGAACTTACCAGTTATAACGTTTCGGGTTGAATTGTGTCCCCCCAAAAGATATGTGTAAGTCCTAAACCCTGGTACCTGTGAATGTGACCTTACCTGGAAACAGGTCTTTGCAGATGTCCTGCCAAAGATGTACTGCTTGACTCTCATCTAAGAGCCAAGAAGCGAGACCTGAAACATTCTTCCATCACTGCCCTCAAAAGAAACCAACCCTGCCAACACCTGGATCTCAGATTTGGAGACTCCAGAACTACGAGAAAATGTTTCTGTTATTTAAACCACTCACTCTGTGGCACTCTGTTACACAGCCTTAGTAAACTAACACAATAACGCAAGATAAGAAAGGTGTCTCTGACTAAACTCACACAACAGGGAGGAGCACCGAGAAAAGCCAGACAATGGTGGCAACAAGAAATCCCTCTCTAGTATTCTCCTTAAAATGTCGGTCAAACTGTCTGAAAATAAGCTATCTTCTCTGCAGGAACAATGAGGAATAGGAGAGGAGCAGAGCCTGTACTCTTGGAGGAATTAATCAGATCACATCTCCTCTGCTCAAAAGCCTCCAAAGACTTCCTCATTCAGAGTAAAAGCTGAAGCCCCGATAGCCCTTCAGGACAGGGTCTCCTGCCACCTCTGGTCTCTGGCTTTCTCTCCCCCCACCCACCCCTCAAGCAAGTCTGCATGCTTCTGCCTCAGACTTTTGCACCTGTCCTTCCCCAGACCCCCTCGGGCCCCTAGGGCTTTGCTCACAGGTCCCACCTGGGCGAGGTCTCCCCAGGTCACCCTATCCAAGTGCAAAATCCTCCCCTTCCGGCTGAGCCAGCCTTCCTTATCACCCCCACCTCGCCACAGTTCAACGAGAAGGGAGAACCTGTTTTTCCCCAAGGCACTTCTCGCTGTCTGAAATGCTGTGCATTTTATTTGTTGATTGTCCGACTGCCTCCCAGCCTAGTTCAGGGACTCAGTGAATGCAGAGATCTCGCCATGTCCACTGCTGAATCATAATCACCTACTCAGCGTTCAATAAACATTTTCAAATGAATGCATTTGCGCAATCTTCCTCACTGGGCTGAGATTAAGAATAAGTGCCTCTTCAGAGTCTATACCCTCTTTTTTTTTCTTTTTTTTTTTAAAAACTTGGCTCCTACCTTCTGTCAGAGACTCAGAAAGACAAGTAAAAGTCCCCAAGCACCCCTTTGCCTCTGTGTGCTGATTAGAAACCTGGGCACAGGTTAGAGTCTCTGGCCCAAGTCTTCTTGTCCTTTCGGGACCCTCCACTCCCAGACAGGAACTTGAGGGGGCCTGGAGATTTCCATGGGAAGTCCAGCCTACAAGGTAGTAGTGTTGGTGCCTGTCAGCTGGGAATCCTGACCTTCTCTGCCCTCCACAGAGTAACACGTCCTGCAACTTCATAAGTGAAGCACCGGGCAAACTGTAGGGAGGTGGGAGCCAACTTCAGACCTTGATTATTCCTCAGCATCAAAGCCTGGATAACCATCTCTTTATTTGAAGAGAAATAAACAGGAAAAAATTATAGAACATGTATATGTATATTTTTAAATCTACAAGAGTAGAGGAGGAAAGATGTTCACAATACAAACGTTTAACTAAAAGAGGGACTTTACTGGTGGTCCAGTGGTTAAGAATCTGCCTTCCAATGCAGGGGATGAGGGTTTAATCCCTGGTCAGGGAACTAAGATCCCACATGCTGCGGGGCAGCTAAGCCCACGTGCTCTGGAGCCCATGCACCACAAGTAGAGAGAAGCCCGCGTGCCGCAACGAAAGACCCCGCATGCCGCAACTAAGACCCAACGCAGCCAAATAAATAAATAAATATTTTTTTAAAAAAATAATAAATAAAAATATAAAGGAAAAGGTTAAGAAAATTATGAAACATCAACTCACGAAAGTCATTCAAATCGCTATCAAGATTATGTTCCAACATAGAAATATCAATGAATACTAAGATTAAATTTTAATATGAGAAAAAATTATAAAACCATGATTAGTTTAAAAACAGAACAGAAGCAATATGTACCCACTGACTTTAATATTCTAAAAATTATGACTACAGATGAATAAAGTTTATAAGGGAACACAGAACTACAAACAAAGATTTTTATTAGGATGAAATTACACTTAATTTCTCTTATGTTGTTACACCATTATTTAAACAAATCTGAAATATTTAAAAGTATGCTCATACTTGTCAAAGCTCTGACAGGAGAGAGAAGGCTGGAGACAGACCTAGGACCTTTAGGATGCATACGTGAAGAAAACAAACTGGTTCTTACCTTTGTGCCTCTTCAGCTGGGGGAAGCTGCTAATTGTAGTTGCTTGGATTATTTCCACTACAATTTGATACCTGAGTTTTAAAAAGAGAAAACAAGAAAAGATTGAATAGGAAAAAAGTACTATTTTCAGAGATACGTTTAGAGTGTATTTGTACTAATCAACTATAATACTGTGAATCCTGCCCAAGTATCATTAAAACCATCCAACAGGGATGACGTCGTTGGTCCGGGTGCTGGGCCATGCGCTACTCAATTCTGAGACCGGAACCTAAGAGTTGTGAACGTACTTCTCCAACTCCATTCCCTGTACAGACGCATTCCCACCTGGCCCCCCACTGAAGAGGGAAACCTTGAGGTTATGATCAGCTCCTCCCTCTCCCGCACCCCCCACCTCTGCTCTCCTCCGCGCTACCAGTAACCAGAGCCTATTGGTTCTACCTCCTAGACCTGCACTGTCCAATAAAGTGGCCACGAGCCACGTGGGCTACTTAAATTGAATCACAATTTTAGTTCCTCAGTTGCACCAGCCACATTGCAAGTGCTCAACCACCTCATGGACCTCATGGACCACAGTGGACCGTGCAAATAGAACATTTCCATCACTGCAGAAAGTTCCACTGGATTGCGCTGTCCTACACACTTCTCAAAGCTGTCCTCTCCCCTCCAGTCCCACTGTCACCATCTTCGTGATTTCCTGCATTACTCCTCACTTAGAAGAGCATTCCAGACCAACAGATTCAAAGCATCTGCAGTGGGACTCTGGTGTCAACACTGTCTAAGCTCCCCAGGTCATTCTAATGCACAGAGAGAGCTGACAGCCACTGGAGCAGAACACCAGGTAGATGTACGTGTGACTGAGGTCACCTCTGTGTGAGGAAAAAGAAAAGCTTATATTTTTAGTGCCAAGTACAACCCTAGAATTGTGGCTATTTTGAGCATATTCAAGTCAGGTGAGTTATGAACCCAAGCTCTTAAGTGCTATTTAATTATTATTAAGTATTGCCCTAACCAAACTTATCTATCCTGAGTGTTTCTTAGCCCTTAATTATGTTGACTGATTAAGAATCTGCCTATAATAAAGCTATTTAACATTAACTCTTTATCTGAACACAAACTTTGCAGCATTCTAAGATTTAATGCTACATTTGGTTGGCTTTTAGAACACAAGATATGTTCTTTTGCTTTTCAACTAAAACCCAGAGGACAGACGTGAATTCATCTGTCACAGCTATTCACGGCCACCTCACAAATTCACATCTTTTTATTTCTTCACTTGCGTAGTAAGCATATCGATGCCCGCTCTCACCACCTCAGAGAACAGGCTGTCAGGAGCGCTGCCGGCAGTCACCTGGAGACTGTGGCAGACTGCTGCTTGCCAACACCCTTCCTCTCTTTTTTCCCCACTAACTGGAACACATTTATTGGGGAAAGCAATGCACCCAGCTCACAGCGCTAACCTTCTCCCTAGCAGTTAGGGACAGCCGTCTGATACGGTTCTAGCCTGTGAGATATGAGCAGAACTTGCCGGGAGGGGATTCCAGGAAGGGTTTTTAAAGGGGCAGACTCCATGGAAAAGCCCTTTCAGTCTTCTGTCCTTGTCCTTCCTCAATTTTCCTCCATGGAGCAAGGATGCAGCTGGATGAAGGCACAGCAGCCATGAGGATGAAAGCCACGTGGCGGCGGGAGAAGACAGGAGGAGTTCAGGTGTCCAGTGACATCACTGAGCCGTGACAACAGCCCCAGCCTGTCCAACTCAGGACATCTTGTTATTGAGGAGAATAAACCCCTAACTTGTTTAAGTAACTGTGCGTCGACACGTCTCATGGCCAAATGCCGTCTGACTGAGAGACAGCTCTCTGAAGTCTCCATCCATAGAGAAGTTATCTCCAGGCTGAATACACACTCAGGCGATGTTCTCCAAAAGGAGGCCTTGCTAGGACATTAACGATCAATAAAGTTGTCTGATGGAACTGCCTTCATTCCTCCATTAATGGTAAAACACAAAAGTAGCTTTTCACGTGATTTTTCCTGCCAGTTATGAACAGATGAGGAAACAGCTTATAAGAAGCATACACAAACCTGGAATCATCAAAGTCAAACACTCCTTAACCAAGTCTTTAATTTAACCTTGGACTTAGGTTCTATAAGCAGAAAGCACTGACTTTTCACTCAACTCCAACACATGTCACCCAACTCCAAACATATGCTTGTTGCAGAAACTTCTACGAAGAAAAGCATGAGAATAATCTATGTGGTCAATACGCTTTCATTAAACAAACACTTTTTAAATCAGTTCCTAGTTTCTAGACACACTGAAATGAACAACAGCAACACGGTATCTGCTTTCAGAAAGCTCTGGGGATATATCAGACTAAGGGGAAAACGCTCAGCCTATAATATTTGAAAGACTACATAAAAATAGATTTTAATGACACACTGATTTTAAAATGCAAAACGGCATGTACACTTATGATTGCAGATACGTAAATATGTGGGTATATGAACCAGGGCTACAACGCAAAACAGAGATAAAAATGAAGGGCATCCGTATTAAAATGGTAGAATTATAAGTCATCTTAAAACTGTTCCCAAACTGCTTATCTATCTTAGCCAGTTCAGACAGACTTACCTTCTTTCCTGCACAGGAAGCTTTCCTTACCTCTGCATTTCTGCACCAGCCTCATCATCCTTCTATCCTTTAGGCTTGCAATCTCATCATCTTAGATATCTGCCCTCCCATAAATATGAATCTCAAAGTCCTTTGAATCTTTAAATAAGTTCCTCTCCTCCTCTTCCTCTTGTCACCACCCTATTTCAGGCCTTCTCACCCGTGGGTCAGCTGCATTAGCTAAACGGTCTGTCTCCTTGATGCCAAGCTTTCTATCTCCCACCCAACCCACTTCGAGCACCCCTGTCAAAACACCTTCCTCAAAGACCACTCTCAGCTCCTCGTCCCCCGCTCAACCTCTCCAGGGACCTCCCCAGAGGAGGAAGCCTTCACTCCAGCCTCCCCTGCACCTTGGCCCTGGCCCCCCCACCCAACCCCCATATAAGCCTGGACTGAAGCCACGACCGTTTCCACACGGTTCTCCCCAGACTGCAGTCACTTTCCAGGCTTTCGCTCATGCTGTTTCCTTCTGAAAACAATCTCCCTTCTTGTCCACCTAATTAGATCTTACATATGCTATTTCTTCCCTCAAGTCATTCCCAATCCCTCTAATTCACATTAATATTTCTCCTCGCTGAAACCCTAAATTACTTCTGCTCTATAATAGTACCCATTTATCTACTATTTTATACTGTTATTTTAAAGAGTCACATTTCCACAAAGAATGTTGTGAACGAAGAAAACGGTGCGTCCAGTGTGTTCAGGGCCTAGCCCTTCTTTTTAAAATGGTCACACATCTGAGCCTAAGACAAAATTGTGGCTTTGTCTATAAAAAAAGATATGCTACCTTTTTTTTTCTCTCCAACTAGATCATGAGCCTCTTGAAGATAGGGATTGAGTCTTGGATTCTCCAACCGAACCTAGCTTGGCAGTAAATATTAATGAGTGCTAGGGAAAGAATGTTTGTGTCCCCCGAAAAATTCATATGTGAAGCCTAATGCCCAGTGTGATGGTATTTGGAGGTGGGACCTTTGAAAGGTCATTAGGTCTCGAGGGTGGTACGTGCCCTTACAAAAGAGACCCCCCACCAGAGAGCTCTCTCCACCGCGTGAGGCCAGAGCAAGAAGACTGCTGTCTATAAACCAGGAAGCGGGCCCTCACCAGAAACCCAATTTGCCTACCAGCACCTTGATCTTGGACTCCCCAGCCTCCAGAACTAGGAGAAATAACTGTTTGTTGTTTGAGCCTCCCATTCTATGGTATATTTGTGATAGCAGTCCAAACTGACTTATTAATGAGCTACATTAATAAGTGTTAACATCTGTAACACTTAACAGGCACACATAACATTCTGAACAATTTGTTCTTTCGATATTCTTAGTGATTTACACTCTGGGACAAACAAGTCATCAATGGTACTGAAGAAAATACATGCCATCTGAGTAAGAGGTAAAATGTTCAAACAAATCTATAAAATTATAAAGTAATACCACCTAACAGAGTCTTTTCATCAGGTACCAGGTACCTGATTAGATAATTTATAGTATCTCATTTAATCCTCACAAGGTGCTGTAATTAACCCCACATTACAGAGGAAGAGATTAGAGTTCAGGTGTATGAAGAAATCTATACAAGGTCTCACCGCTTTTAAGTATGAGAGCCAAAATTACAACCTAGGGCTTGATTCTGAAGCTCACGTTCTTAACCATTTTCTGGCTGCCCTAAAATTCAATATAGGTTAGTGTTTATCTTGTCTAAGGCCCTTCAAAGCACATCAGCATGGCCAAGGCCAGACCATCTTTCCAGCCGTACTGCCTTCCATATCCCTCTTGGATACATCCCATTTTCCGGCCAAACCAGACCATGTGCAACACCCCAAACACAACGCAGCTCCTTCCTGCCTCCCAGCCTTTGCTCCCCTTCTTCTCCCTCTCACACACAGCCTCCCCGCTCACCTGCTGAAATCCTGTTCACTCCCAAACACTCAGGCCTCGCAGATTCCTCTCGGCTACAGGATGAAAGATTTGCTCCTACCCACTTCTTTAGCTGTTCACACTCTACCTCTGGCCTACCTTGCTTCATATTTAGCTATTTACACCCACAGGGGTCTCCTACACTGAACAAGGAACACCTTGACGGCGGGGAAAGAATCCAAAGATCCGCAAGCAATTCATCTTTACAAATACCAGGCCCTCCTCACACAGTGCTTTGCGCACAGGAGGCGTCTGAAGATGATTACTGAATCTGTAGAATTCACTTTCACTTGATACCAAAAGGCAAAGTAGGAAATGAGAGACTTTCTCATTCTCAACAAAACCATGCGACACATACATCCAAATGCAGGCCATCCTTGACGGCACAGGCTTCTTAGTCATCTGGGGCGTATTTGGCGGCACCCGGCACTCACCTGGCCTTCCTCCTCCAGAGGCGGACGTGGCCTAGCTGGTGCCAACTGCGGTTCAACCATCAGGAAGACTAATATTTGTCAACATGCTCTTGATCAGAAAAGCAGAGACTGTTCGTACGTTTTTCCAAAATGACATTGTAAACTCAAGTTTTAGGAGGAAGCAGCGAACCAAGAATTCACCTCTTTTCCAATTCTGGCAAGATCCTACCCAGAGCACCCCTTGTGTCTGGATAACGAAAACGTCACACAAAGCTAGCTGCCAGATGTCCCTCTGAGTTGCCACCTCACCTCTCTTTAGTTTTATACACTTCGCTAAATCAACAGACTTGGAACAAGACTGTTTTTATGAACTCTTCTCACCAATGTTAATCTCGCCTGAATGCTACACAGTCCTTCAAAGTAATCACCTTAGAAATCAACACCTTCGGGCTTCCCTGGTGGCGCAGTGGTTGAGAAGCTGCCTGCCAATGCAGGGGACACGGGTTCGAGCCCTGGTCTGGGAAGATCCCACGTGCCGCGGAGCAACTGGGCCCGTGAGTCACAATTACTGAGCCTGCGCGTCTGGAGCCTGTGCTCCGCAACAAGAGAGGCCGCGATAGTGAGAGGCCCGCGCACCGCGATGAGGAGTGGCCCCCGCTTGCCGCAACTGGAGAAAGCCCTCACACAGAAACGAAGACCCAACACAGCCAAAAATAAATAAATAAATAAAATTAAAAAAAAAAAAAAAAGAAATCAACACCTTCTACTGTCAAATGTTCAGAACAGCTTTGGGATGCTATTAGAACTGATTTCAAAGTTATTTAGAAGCCAAACCAAAAAAATTAGTCTTGTCATCTCATCAGGCACACCTTTTAAGTGTTACTTTAGAGCTGTCTTGGGTGTGCACATGCTGGAATGTCTTAGGGGAGTCAAAGGCTGGACAAACCCTAGTCTAAGTGTACCATATGGCAAATGGTTTAAAATACCGTTTTATATCAAAATTAGCAAGGATCTATTATGGAATAGAATACCATATACACACAAATGTTCAAGAAAAAATCAGAAATTTAAAAATAAAGTTTCAGAGTTGCCACAGGCTACTTTGTACTAGGCTAGGGATAATGTTTTCATTAAAGAGACTTCAATTAAAATGTTTAAGAAATGAAGCCATGGTGACTTCTGCTAGCTAAGCTGGAGCTGCTTCCCACATCCACAGCACTACTGACAAGGTCTGCTGGGTTATTTAGGGAGTGGATCAGAGCAGCTCAGAATGTGAGCTCTGGAACCAGATGGCCTGTGTTCAAATGCTGCTTTCGACACTTACTGTGTCACCCTGGGAAAATTATTCAAGCTTTTTAAAACTGAAGAGTCCTCATCTGCAAAAAAGTGGAATAACAGCATTTTTCCTCATAGCGTTGCTATGAAGATTACATGAGAGAACACCTTTAAAATATCTGGAACAGCACCTGCCCTCAGTGAGAGTTTAATGACCGTTAACAATTATTGTTCCTTAACACTGCTGCTGACTCCTCAGATATGTGCTATTTAGGGAGATGGTATGTGTGTGTTTGTAAAATATATATAAAAGCCATTTTAAGTAACCTTACTTTTTTTCCGGACTATAATAGTGTCTCAGCCTGATCAATCGAAGACCACCAGGGTCACTGTAGTCCAACAGCCTCAGGTTTACTGACCCACTGCCATGAGCAAGAGGACCCAGGGGACATCTCCCCAAACAAAGAAAAAGATAAAGTTACTACTGGATTCTGGGGAAGGGCGGGGTGTGGATGAAATTTAAATGAAGCAGCACTGTGACAGGCTCAAAGCGGGGCTTGTAAAGTGGTCAACTTCAGATGGATATAGGGTCCCACTGCCTTGGAAACTACAAAGTTAAGATAAATATGGGATGCTGAGTCCAGAAACCCCTTATCTGCAGCTCTGCATCTGGATTAAAATGAGACTGCTTCTCTGTGTCAAAGTGACTGAAATCCTCCAGGCAAGAAGAGGATGTGTCATTCCTTCTGATATAATTTCACACAGCAAAGTTTCTGATAGAATTTAGAGAGCATGTTTCTCAGTGAATAAGAAAGCAGTAGTCACTAAGCGAGGAGAATCATTATGACATTTTACAGCCACTGAATATATTTGGAAGAAATATTGTTTCCTGTTAACTTGGTAGCTGGTTTTAGTGTCTGTTATCCCAGCCTGATAAACAGACAGGCAGATTTTACTTTCTCAGTCCGAGCCAATTTTTACTTTCTCTAAAGCAACATATGCTCTTCCAAGAAAATGGGAAAATACACAAAGCACAACATTCAAAGTTAACTACTATTAACATTTGGTATACCTTTATAACCTTTTTTCTATGCAAACACGATTTTTTTTGTTTTATAAGATGGGATTTATGTTAATAAATACTGGCTTAGAGCCTTTTTAATTTATAAATGTAGAGTTACTATCTTCCAATATTATTAAATATTCTGATGCAACATCATTGTTACACGGCAATCCATTGTATAGATGAGCCAAAACCTTTTAAACCAAACCGTTATTGTTAGACATTTAAATTATTTAGAGCTTTTCTCTATTTTAAATAAAATTACAAGAAACATTCTTGGAAAAATCTTTCCATGTAATCATGGTCATTTTCTTAAGATAAATTCTTATGAATAATGAATGTATCAAAAAGTGCACACTTTGTATCACAAAAGTGTATCACAAAATACACACTTTGTGATCTTTGTTCAGATTATAAAAACTGTAACAGAAAGGCCATAATTTCTACTCCTACCAGCAGGACATGAAGTTGTCTATCTTCCTACACGCTTGATAACACTAGGTGTCAAATTTTTAATCTTCACCAATATTATGAACAACGAAAAGTATATCATTTTAGCTTTTATGTCTGAGTACTACTGAGGATAACAAGGGCCTGAGCTATCTTGTCAGGAGGCATATTTAATGGTATTCAGGAAGTGGCCGGAGCTGTGACACAAGCAGGGGAAACATTTTCAGTTAGGGCTTGGAGGAGTAAGAGGCTCTTTCCACTAAAGGGGCTTTTAAACCTGTTTTCCACTTTTCTAGCGCACAGAAGGCAACTGATTTCACAGAGAGTCTAAGGCACGTTTCCCAGCCTTTTTCCATTCGTGGCACACACAGCAAGTGACAACATCTGATCAGGACACTGGGGTGACCAGTCATCCCAGGCCCTACCCAGCCACCTCGTGGGCTGAAGAGACCGGTCATCTCCGAACACCCACGCACTGTACTTGAGTTACACCAGCTGGAAAGTTCTGCACCAGAGCAGCCTGAGGAATCCCGAGTGTAAGCAAACACATACACACACACACACATACACACACACATACACGATTCATGTTATATATACAGAAAATAATCTGGTAATATATATACACCAAGTATTCACAGTTTTTATCTGTCTGCAATAAGTGATTTCTATTTTCTTAATCTTGTTTATATCTTTTAATCTTCCTAAAATAACTACCATATATTCATTTTCTAGTTCCCAGAGCCTACAGAAATTACATGTTACAGAAGCGGCCAAAGCTTTGTCACCACAGGCCAGCTGGTGCCCTTTAGTTAACCTCAAGAAAGCCAAAGTTTTCTCTCTGTTGCCTGTACCTAGTTTCTACTTGTGTTCCTCATATTTTTACATCAGCTATTAATATAGTTATAAAGAATTTATAGATGTATGTTTAGCACCACTGCAGTATGTTCCATTCCCAGTCCTTACCTAAAGCATTTTCATTTAGAATGGTTCCTGAATATCATCTTCAGTTGCCTAGTTTTATGTTCCATATCTAAAGTGTCCTAATGACTTCTTATACATTTTGAACAAAGTTTTTCTGAAGGAAGACATTGTCGTCTCAGCTCATCCATTAATCCTACTCAAGTCAGGACCTGAAGGTGTTCTAGCCTGCTCCTGGCAACTGTAATTTTTTCAGGTCTTACTGGGAGCCTAGATGTCCCGCGTTACACATATCATCTCATTTAATTATCACAACAACCCTATGCAGTAGGAGCTATTTTCTCCGTTTCACAGTGAAAACTGAGGCTCAGAGTGTAAATGACTTGCCTGAGACCATGCACTTTGCAAGCAGTGAAGCCGCAGTGCAAACCAGGTCTGTGAAACCCAGGCCTGCCGGACCCTTGAGCCTGTGTTCGTGGCCAGGGTCTGCCGTGGTGCTTGACCGGTCACTACAAGTTGACTTCTTGTGCTGCTAACGCTCCTCGGCCTCTAGAAGAACTGCATTTCTGTCAAGCGCAGGGGAATCGAAAGACAGAGCGCGCGTTGCCGCTACTCAGTGCTGGGCTGAAGTCAGCTTGCGAGGCCTATGCCAGCTCAGGAGAGCTGGCTGTTGCATTTCAGCAATTAAGCCCATCATTATTAAAATCAAATTACACAAACCTACCGTTTTTTAAAAGTAAAAGTACTCAAAACTCATCGTTTCCTAATAATTTCATTCATTTTACTATTACCTATGTTCGAGGTTATTTACATCCGTTCCACCACCCTTCACTACCACCCTTCCACCAGCCTTCACTACCTTTTTTTTTTTTTTGGCTGCACCAGGTCTTAGTTGCAGCACGCAGGATCTTTGTTGAGGCATGCAGGCTCACAGTTGTGGCATGCGGGCTCACAGTTGCGGCATGTGGGCTCACAGTTGAGGCATGCGGGCTTCTTAGTTGAGGCATGCAAACCCTTAGTTGCAGCATGCGAACTCTTAGTTGCGGCATGCATGTGGGATCTAGTTCCCCGACCAGGGATCTAACCCAGGCCCCCTGCATTGGGAGCATGGAATCTTACCCACTGGACCGCCAGGGAAGTCTCCAGCCTTCTCTACTTGTGAACCATAAAGTTCTTTTCTGTTGAGGAGGTACTCAGCACCACAATTTTTGTCTTTGTCTTTTAAAGAAACAAGCAGTACCTATTGACCTCACCCCTCCCTCAACTCTTCATGTTTTAAGTCCAAGAAGCACCATCTCTGGCCTCCCTCCACCTCTCACTCATTCCTCTCCTCTCCTCTCCTCTCCTCTCCAGAGAGGAATAAGCTTTTAATCTGATCACAGAGGAGGAGGAACTGGGCCTGTGAAGCACAGCCCTTCTGCTCCCCTTCCTCTTAAGGGCATGTGTTCCCTGCCTCCAAAGGGCAGCCAGCAAGTAGACTGCACCTACCAGGGAGACGGAAGGAGGGAGCAGCGGGGACAAGCAGAGGGATTCCGACCCAGCAGTGACAGGTGGGAGAGAATGTCTAATTGTGAAACTCAGTTTCAGAAAGCGCACTGCCTGCATATATAAACTACATTGTCCAGGATCTCCAGTAATAAGAGTGACACTGTGGTCTTCATTTGCCTTATTTCTTGGCCCTAAGATGGGTCAGACTTCAGGATGGAGAGAGGACCACTGCTATTCATTAGGCCTCCTCAAACCCCAAGATGAAACACTGCATCCCAGTGGGCCACTAGGAACCGCCCAGTCTTCACAAAGAAATTAAATCTATTTGGATCCTTAGTCTAATGATCATAAACAATAACAATAATAGTATCAGCTAACAATTAGGAATATACAGGTCCTGGGCCAAGTGCTTTACATAAACTGACTTGTGGTCCCAACTGTCGTTCAGAAAGCAGGTAACCCTTTACCCACGCCTAACACGGCACCAGCGCTGCTCTAAATGCAAGCACATAATGAATTCTTTAATTTCAGAGACATCATAAACTTCTTCATACCAAAACTCCCCTTCTCGTATCAAATTTTACATTGCTGCCAACACTTACTTGTCTTTCCTCCTAAATGAAAATAATCTGTGTTCTCGGATATGTTTAACTTCCACCTCTGTGCCCTCTGCTATTTCTAAGACACTAGAAGCAGTTATATTCTAAAGTCAATGTACTTTTATTTTTCATAAAACTGAAAGATCTTTTAGAACACTTTTCATAGGCAGCCTCACATTTTAATGTGTTTTTTTAAAACTAAATTTATATTCATTTATTCTTTTCATAAAAATTTGCCAGGCTTCTGTTTTACACTTACGAATTTCCATCTCCCTGTCCACCCACACGAGCCTTCCTCAGCAGTTCACACGTGCTCAGTGATTTCTGACACGCTGCAGTAGGTTGTCTTAGGTATGCGTGATTTCTTTTTTCTTGTTCCTCTACAATGTAATCCTATTTTACTGCAAGATTCACGTCTTCAGAATCACTGTTCAAAACACTGCACATTCAACTAATTTAAGTTCTTCTACACAGAAGCATGCAATTTTAAGAATTTTAATACTTTTAATATTATCCTCATGTGCAAATGCACCTAAACTGATTCAGAGCTGAAAATCCACCCCCTTACGATATCTAGAGAAAAAGTACTAAGCGACCCCTCTGTAACCCATTGTTAGGCATGATCTCTTAAGTTAATCCATTCATTATGCCCATTGCCTCTTGCTTTAGTCTGGTAAAACTGAAAAACACCACACCAACCTCAGTATGTGCCAGATAAAAGGTTCCCCTTCTCTTCTCCAGACTAAATAATCCTTAATCTCTTTAATTTTAAACATTTCGTTCATTATTAGAATTTCCTATCTATTTTTAGATGCTCCACAGTGCTCTTTCAATGAGGGTCAGCAGTAAACAAATACAGAACTGAAAACTCTAATAAAGATTTGGGCTGGTGGCAAGTGAGATTCTGGCAGTGACACGCTGCTCTGATTTTCTTTCTTACTACTTGTTTCTCTGGCAGTCTGTCACTGCCTTAATAAAAGATGATGGTACTTCTGATGGCATTGTTCCCCACGCAAGGATTAGTGCCTGCAAAGGCTCACGTACAGTAGATAGATAGAGAGTTATCTCCACACTTGCAGAAAATCCCACAAGGCTGGGGTCGTGTGTCACTGCTGTTCTCTGCCCACCTGGCTAGCAAGTTACCCAGCTTTACATATGGGGTTTGAAGTCAGACAGACCTGAATTCAAATCCCAGCTCCGTTACTTATTAGCTTTGTAATCCGGGGCAAGTCGCTTTCCTCTCCTCAACCAAATAGTGAGAATCACAGTACCTACTTCACATGGTGGTTGTAACAATCAGATGATAATTATAAAGAACCTAGCACCGTGCTTGACACACATCAGATAGTTAACAAATGGTAGCTTAAAAACAAAGAAAGTTTTCCTTTCTTGAGCATTTGCTTGGCATCTCTTTAACCCTGGCAAATGCCCAGTCCAGGGAAGCAGTCATTTCTCCAATGCCTGTGTGGGAAGCAGTGCTATCCTGCCTCACTATAACTACAAAACATGAAGTACTGTAGCAAAAACAGCTATTTGCCTCTTCCATACCCATTCTTTTTCCTTCCTCAGTAATAGAATCCTCCATTTTTAACGAAGCCTAAGGGTGCCCAGAATGAGACTACTTGCTTTTTCTCAATTGTTTCGACCAACGAAACATAAACAAAAATGTCATGTAGCAGCTTCCAGAAATTTCCTTAAAAGACAAGCAGTACAGGACCTTGGCCACCATGTTTCCCTGCCTCCATCCCACTTCCTGGGATTAGGGTATGACGAATGGCATCCTAGAGAACATCCTGAACCAGGAGGACTCCGGAATACAGGATGGCAGAGCAGTGAGCCAGGGGGAGCCTGGGTCCTTGAGGAAGGCGGGGCCCCGTACCAGCCCTGGACTGGGTACTGCAGACTTCCCTTAAGCAAGGAGGAAGAAAAACCCTCTGTACTTTGACAAGGCATCATTATTTTGTGGGTTTTCTATAATTTTCAGCTGTATCTAATCCTAACTAATATAAGTACAGTACCTCCAAACTGTTCACGGGGTTAAACCAGTGGCTCTTAAGCAAGGACAATTTTGTCCCCCAGAGGACATCTGGCAACGTCCAGAGACATTTCTGGTTGACACAGCAGCGCGGGTGCTACTGGCGTTCAGTGGGTAGAGGCGCTAGGGATGCTGCTTACATCCTGCAGTTAACAGAACAACTCCCACAACAAAGGGCTGTCAAGCCCCACATGTCAGTTTTGCCGAGGCTGAGAAACCTCGGGTTAAACACACCTCTCAGTAAGGTCAGTGATAAAATGCCCTCTGTTCATTACAGTAATCATGGCAGAAGAATGAGGCGTCCTGATTAGTCAGTATTCTCCTCAACAGAGTTACCATATATCTCAAACAGTAATAAACAGTTTTCAAAGAATCAGAATATAATGAATCACATGACACGACATCTAGCCGAGACTTCAGACTGGCAGCACGTGAAAGCACATTACGTTTAAGAGAGATTCTCGGTGCATTAACTGCATTTTATAATCACCTGGGGAACTGATGCCCCAGATCCACTCTAGACCAGTTACATAAAAGTTCCTGGGGGTGAAGCCTAGGCATCTGTATCTTCCATAGAGAACCAAATAATCTTCATCAGGGTACTTTTCACAAATGCGCTGAAGAATTACAGAATGCAGGCAGCCCTGGATGTGCCAGATTCCTGGACCACGGTCTGCCTACTTCTTTACAAGAGGTTCCACTGGGGCAAAACCTTTCACTGCTCCTTTGCTTAACATTCACTTTGACTCCTGCTTTATCGTCAAAATAAAGGAACACACAGTCCTTTCTCTAGTATGGCTGTGACGTGGAGTTTCACAAATGGATGCACCTAGACTCTGAACACTGCTCTGCCTTCCTTGACGGTGGTCATCACCCCCACAGCCACACCAGGTGGGAATCTATTCAGCTGCCCTTTAACATCCTGCATCAACATGACACTCAGATTTCTGGCTCCTCTTTTGTTAGCAGAGTTGATCACTGCTCCTACTAGAAGACCCAGAAAATTCAAAATATTAAACCAGTCTAGCTCCCATATCCTCATTTTGACATCTTGGATGCCAGAAAAGGAAGTACCTCAAAGGGACAGCAGGATATCAAACTGTAATGTTTTAAAGCCTGGTTGATTCTAACATACAGACAGGGTTAAAAACCACTAACTCAGGCCATCTTGAGTTGAGTGTCCCGTGAGGAGCTTCAGCACACGTCCCGAGCTGAGGCGTCAGCTCAGCCGTTTCACGAGGAACTCTGGCCTGAAGGGCCGGGGGCAAGGCCTCTGCACGGGGCCCACTATGAGCAGGTGAAATAGACTAAGCACAAAGGGAAAAAAGGTGGAAGGGCTAGGCCTGAAGTGAGATTGCCAGATCTATGTCCTTTCCAGATGAAATGTGGATCCTCTAGAAACAGGAGGTGTGAAGAGAGAGGACCTTCAAGATGGCGGAGGAGTAAGACGTGGAGATCACCTTCCTCCCCACAAATACATCAGAAATACATCCACATGTAGAACAACTCCGACAGAACACCTACTGAACGCAGGCAGAAGACCTCAGACTTACCAAAAGTCGTGTGGCTGACAGGGTCTTGGTGCTCCAGCCGGCTATCAGGCCTGAGCCTCTGAGGTGGGAGAGCCGACTTCAGGACTTTGGACCACCAGAGACCTCCCAGCCCCATGTAATATAAATCGGCGAGAGCTCTCCCAGAGATCTCCATCTCAACGCTAAGACCCAGCTCCACTCAACGACCAGCAAGCTCCAGTGCTGGACACCCCACACCAAACAACTAGAAAGACAGGAACCCAACCCCACCCATGAGCAGAGAGGCTGCCTAAAATCATAATAAGTTCACAGACACCCCAAAAACACACCACCGGACGTGGTCCAGCCCACCAGAAAGACAAGATCCAGCCTCATCCACCAGAACACAGGCACCAGTCCCCTCCACCAGGAAGCCTACACAAGCCACTGAACCAACCTTACCCACTGGGGGCAGACACCAAAAACAACAGGAACTACGAACCTGCAGCATGCAAAAAGGAGACCCCAAACACAGTAAGTTAAGCAAAATGAGAAGACAGAGGAATACACACCAGATGAAGGAGCAAGGTAAAAACCGAGCAGACCAAACAAATGAAGAGGAAACAGGCACTCTACCTGAAAAAAAATTCAGAGTAATGATAGTAAAGATGATCAAATATCTTGGAAATAGAATGGAGAAAATACAAGAAACGTTTAACAAGGAACTAGAAGAACTAAAGAGCACACAGACAATGAAGAACAACACAATTAATGAAATTAAAAATTCTCTAGAAGGAATCAATAGCAGAATAACTGAGGCAGAAGAATGGATAAGTGACCTGGAAGATAAATTAGTGGAAATAACTACTGCAGAGCAGAATAAAGAAAAAAGAATGAAAAGAATTGAGGGCAGTCTCAGAGACCTCTGGGACAACATTAAATGCACCAACATTCAAATTACAGGAGTCCCAGAAGAAGAAGAGAAACAGAAAGGGACTGAGAAAATATTTGAAGAGATTAGAATTGGAAACTTCCCTAATATGGGAAAGGAAAGAGTCAATCAACTCCAGGAAGCACAGAGAGTCCCAAAAAGGATAAATTCAAGGAGAAACACGCCAAGACACATATTAATCAAGCTATCAAATGTTAAATACAAAGAAAAAATACTGAAAGCAGGAAGGGAAAAGCAACAAATAACATACAAGGGAATCCCCATAAGGTTAACAGCTGATCTTTCAGCAGAAACTCTGCAAGCCAGAAGGGAGTGGCAGGACATATTTAAAGTGATGAAAGGGAAAAAGCTACAACCAAGATTACTTTACCCAGCAAGGACCTCATTCAGATTCAACGGAGAAATTAAAACCTTTACAGACAAGCAAAAGCTAAGAGAATTCAGCACCACCAAACCAGCTCTACAACAAATGCTAAAGGAACTTCTCTAAGTGGGAAACACAAGAGAAGAAAAGGACCTACAAAAACAAACCCATAACAATTAAGAAAATGGGAATAGGAACATGCATATCGATAATTACCTTAAACGTGAATGGATTAAATGCTCCAACCAAAAGACACAGGCTCGCTGAATGGATACAAAAACAAGAACCATATATATGCTGTTTACAAGAGACCCACTTCAGACCTAGGGACACATACAGACTGAAAGTGAGGGGATGGAAAAAGATACTCCATGCAAATGGAAATCAAAAGAAAGCTGGAGTAGCAATTCTCATATCAGACAAAATAGACTTTAAAATAAAGACTATTACAAGAGACAAAGAAGGACACTACATAATGATCAAGGGATCAATCCAAGAAGAAGATATGACAATTGTAAATATTTATGCACCCAACATAGGAGCACCTCAATACATAAGGCAAATGCTAACAGCCATAAAAGGGGAAATCAACAGTAACACAATAATAGTGGGGGACTTTAACACCCCACTTTCACCAATGGACAGATAACCAAAATGAAAATAAATAAGGAAACACAAGCTTTAAATGACACATTAAACAAGATGGATTTAATTGATATTTATAGGACATTCCATCCAAAAACAACAGAATACACTTTCTTCTCAAATGCTCATGGAACATTCTCCAGGATAGATCATATCCTGGGTCACAAATCAAGTCTTGGTAAATTTAAGAAAACTGAAATTGTATCAAGTATCTTTTCCGACCACAATGCTATGAGACTAGATATCAATTACAGGAAAAAAAATCTGTAAAAAATACAAACACATGGAGGCTAAACAATACACTACTCAATAACCAAGAGATCACTGAAGAAATCAAAGAGGAAATCAAAAAATACCTAGAAACAAATGACAATGAAAACACAACGACCCAAAACCTGTGGCATGCAGCAAAAGCAGTTTTAAGAGGGAAGTTTACAGCAATACAATCCTACCTCAAGAAACAAGAAACATCTCAAACAAACAACCTAACCTTACACCTAAAGCAACTAGAGAAAGAAGAACAAAAAAACCCCAAAGTTAGCAGAAGGAAAGAAATCATAAAGATCAGATCAGAAATAAATGACAAAGAAATGAAGGAAACGATAGCAAAGATCAATAAAACTAAAAGTCGGTTCTTTGAGAAGATAAACAAAATTGATAAACCATTAGCCAGACTCATCAAGAAAATAAGGGAGAAGACTCAAGTCAACAGAATTAGAAATGAAAAAGGAGAAATAACAATTGACACTGCAGAAATACAAAGGATCATGAGAGATTACTACAAGCAACTATATGCCAATAAAATGGACAACCTGGAAGAAATGGACAAATTCTTAGAAAAGCACAACCTTCCGAGACTGAACCAGGAAGAAATAGAAAATATAAACAGACCAATCACAAGCACTGAAATTGAAACTGTGACTAAAAATCTTCCAACAAACAAAATCCCAGGACCAGATGGCTTCACAGGTGAATTCTATCAAACATTTACAGAAGAGCTAACACCTATCCTTCTCAAACTCTTCCAAAATATAGCAGAGGGAGGAACACTCCCAAACTCATTCTACGAGGCCACCATCACCCTGATACCAAAACCAGACAAAGATGTCACAAAGAAAGAAAACTACAGGCCAATATCACTGATGAACATAGATGCAAAAATCCTCAACAAAATACTAGCAAACAGAATCCAACAGCATATTAAAAGGATCATACACCATGATCAAGTGGGGTTTAACCCAGGAATGCAAGGATTCTTCAATATATGCAAATCAATCAATGTGATACACCATACTAACAAATTGAAGGATAAAAACCATATGATCATCTCAACAGATGCAGAAAAAGCTTTTGACAAAATTCAACACCCATTTACGATAAAAACCCTCCAGAAAGTAGGCATACAGAGAACTTACGTCAACATAATAAAGGCCATATATGACAAACCCACAGCCAACATTGTTCTCAATGGTGAACAACTGAAACCATTTCTACTAAGATCAGGAACAAGACAAGGCTGCCCACTCTCACCACTATTATTCAACATAGTTTTTGAAGTTTTAGCCACAGTAATCAGAGAAGAAAAAGAAATGAAAGGAACCCAAATAGGAAAAGAAGAAGAAAAACTGTCACTGTTTGCAGATGACATGATACTGTACATAGAGAATCCGAAAGATGCTACCAGAAAAGTATTAGAGCTAATCAATGAATTTGGTAAAGCAGCAGGATACAAAATTAATGCACAGAAATCTCTTGCATTCCTATACACTAATGATGAAAAATCTGAAAGAGAAATTAAGGAAACACTCCCATTTACCACTGCAACAAAAAGAATAAAATACCTAGGAATAAACCTACTTAAGGAGACAAAAGACCTGTATGCAGAAAACTACAAGACACTGATGAAAGAAATTAAAGATGATACAAACAGATGGAGAGATATACCATGTGCTTGGATTGGAAGAATCAACATTATGAAAACAACTATACTACCCAAAGCAACCTACAGATTCAGTGTAATCCCTATCAAACTACCAATGGCATTTTTCACAGAACTAGAACAAAAAATTTAACAATTTGTATTGAAACACAAAGACTCCGAATAGCTAAAGCAATCCTGAGAAAGAAAAATGGCGCTGAGGGATCAGGCTTCCTGTCTTCAGACTGGCACAAAAACAGAAATATAGATCAATGGAACAGTATAGAAAGCCCAGAGATAAACCCACGCACATGGTCACCTTATCTTTGATAAAGGAGGCAAGAATATACAGTGGAGAAAAGACAGCCTCTTCAATAAGTGGTGCTGGGGAAACAGGATAGCTACATGTAAAAGAATGAAATTAGAACACTCCCTAACACCACACACAAAAGTAAACTCAAAATGGATTAAAGACCTAAATGTAAGGCTAGACACTGTAAAACTCTTAAAGGAAAGCATAGGCAGAACACTCTATGACATAAATCACAGCAAGATCCTTTTTGACCCACCTCCTAGAGAAATGGAAATAAAAACAAAAATAAACAAATGGGACCTAATGAAACTTAAAAGCTTTTGCACAGCAAAGGAAACCATAAACAAGACGAAAAGACAACCCTCAGAATGCGAGGAAATATTTGCAAATGAAGCAAATGACAAAGAATTAATCTCCAAAATATACAAGCAGCTCATGCAGCTCAATATCAAAAAAACAAACAACACAATCCAAAAATGAGCAGAAGACCTAAATCGACATTTCTCCAAAGAAGATATACAGATTGCCAACAAACCCATGAAGGGATGCTCAACATCATCAATCATTAGAGAAATGCAAATCAAAACTACAATGAGGTATCAGCTCACACTGCTCAGAATGGCCATCATCAAAAAATCTACAAACAGGGCTTCCCTGGGAGCACAGTGGTTAAGAATCCGCCTGCCAATGCAGGGGACACGGGTTCAAGCCCTAGTCCGGGAAGATCCCACGTGCCGTGGAGCAACAAAGCCCATGTGCCGCAACTACTGAGCCTGTGCTCTAGAGCCTGCGAGCCACAACTCCTGAGCCCGCGTGCCACAGCTACTGAAGCCCACCCGCCTAGAGACCATGCTCCGCAACAAGAGAAGCCACCGCAATGAGAAGCCCATGCGCCGCAACTAGAGAAAGTCTGTGCACAGCAACGAAGACCCAACGCAGCCAAAAATAAATAAATAAATAAATAAATAAAATTTTTTTTTTTTAAATCTACAAACAATAAATGCTGGAGAGGGTGTGCAGAAAAGGCAACCCTCCTACACTGTTGGTGGGAATGTAAATTGATACAGCCACTGTGGAGAACAGTATGGAGGTTCCTTAAAAAAATAAAAATAGAACTACCATATGACATAGCAATTCCACTACTGGGCATATACCCAGAGAAAACTTTTTTAAAAAGACACGTACACCCCAATGTTCATTGCAGCACTATTTATTATAGCCAGGTCATGGAAGCAACCTAAATGCCCATTGACAGACAAATGGATAAAGAAGACGTGGCACATATATACAATGGAATGTTACCCTGCCATAAAAAGGAACGAAATTGAGTTCTTTGTAGTGAGGTGGATGGACCTAGAGTCTGTCATACAGAGTGAAGTAAGTCAGAAAGAGAAAAACAAATACCGTATGCTAACACATATATATGGAACCTAAAAAAAAAAAAAATGGTTCTGAAGAACCTAGGGGCAGGACAGGAATAAAGACGCAGACGTAGAGAGTGTACTTAAGGACACAGGGCGGGGGAAGGGTAAACTGGGACGAAGTGAGAGAGTGGCATGGACGTATATACACTACCAAATGTAAAATAGATAGCTAGTGGGAAGCAGCCGCATAGCACAGGGAGATCAGCTGGGTGCTTTGTGACCACCTAGAGGGGTGGGATAGGGAGGGTGGGAGGGAGACACAAGAGGGAGGGGATATGGGGATGTAAGTATACGTATAGCTGACTCACTTTGTTATACAGCACAAACTAACACAGCAATGTAACGCAATTATACTCCAATAAAGATGTTAAAACAAACAAACAAACAAAAAACCCACTAACTTAGTATACCTGAAGGACGCATTTCTAGCTTTATAATCCTACTGTGAAAAGATCTCATGCTCGCTCAGAGAAAACAACATACTACTGCAGAACTACAAATAGCACCTTTAAGGGTTTGTTGTTGTTGTTGTTTGTTTATTTTTAATGCACTCCAGCCTGGCAGAGCTGAATGACTATTTCCTTTCGAAAACATTCATCTAACTCCCAAATATGTATAAAATAAAAGTGGATGGTTTCACTTAGTCTAAGTAAGACGCATTCCCTGGCTTATGCAGCCTACCCCAAAATTTTACTGAGAGCAGTTTGAAGATAATGACCTAAAACCCTAATAAAGTCAGAGGGCAGAGGACTCTCACTGTACCAGAAAAACAACAGAAGAGTTGAGACTATGATTGAAGAAAGCAGCTCCTTTCGTGCTATGTGGCTGATAAGTCTCATCGCCGTGGGTTTTAGACAGAAGTCTGATAAAAAGCAACTCTGCCGGTCAATACGAGTGAGCAGAACTGACCCTTAAAGAGAGGGCAATTTTTTTTTATCAGATGAACAGTAAGTAGCCAAGTAACAAGATAATTTATGCAGCATCACCTACTCTTTGAGCAAAAAGATCAATCTCTGCCATCACAGAGTTGTTCCTGGTAGCCTCTCTAGTGCAAGAAGCAGGGAGTAAAAATTAGTCCTCAGGTCTGTGCCTCAGATACAACGGATAGGGACAACCACCCCAAGGATAAAAGATATACCGGTGCCACATCAAAGAGAACTACCTAAAATGTCACAATAAAGCAATGCCCAAGGAACTGTCTCGTGGTCACAGGTCCAGGAAAGATGCCCCAGGACAAGGCACTGTTTAACCAAGTATACAGAGAGCAACTCTGGACGTGTGTATCTGTCATTGACAAAAATGCCTTTCACAGTATTTTCTCCTAAGGTTCTTTGCCAAGCTTGTTGAGGAGACTATACATTCTTCAGGATTACGATCCCAGAGCTGATGTTGCCAGGCACATTTGACTCTTTGAAGAAGTTCATGCCCCTTGTTACAAGAGAATTTTGCAGCCTGTCTAAAGGAAGTTATCAACATACTTCCCAAGATTTACATGAGGAACTGAAAGCTTATAAAGGGATGGAGGTCAGAAGAATAGGTCATTACATCCACTTAATTAAATACATACATATACTTATATCAAAAAGACACATGAAAATGGATTCTTTGTGCTTCTAATAGACAAGGCACTTTAAGAGTTTGATTGTCTAATCACCAAAGTACCTCCAAGTGTTCTCCCCATTGAAACCTAGAGTAAGGTGTTTCTAACAGTAGGGTGGAGGACACAAAAGAGAAGACAATATGTGGAAAAGGAATAATGCACTAAATGAACACCCCTTCCTGGTGTCTGTACTCCAACACTGCTTGTTGGTGGCAGGTATTTAGAGTGAGGGGAGGTGGTGAGAGGAAGAGGTTAGGAACCTGCAACACTTAATTTTAGTCTCATTTATCAGCAGTCACTGATAGTACTGCTGAAGATGCTCAATGATCATTCAAAAGGCATTCTTCAAAGCGCAACAACCCAAATCTTCCACTAACTGATAAATGGATAAACAAAATGTGGTATATTCATACAATGGAATAGTATTCAGCCAAAAAACTGGAGTACTGATATATACTGCAACATGGATGAACCTTGAAAGCATTATGTTGAGTGAAAGAAGCCAGACACAGGACACATATTGTATGATTCCATTTATATGAAATGTCCAGAGTAGGCAAACCTACTGAGACAGAGAGCACATGAGTGGTTCCCAAGGGCTGCGGGGAGGAGAAGAGTGGGAAATGACTGCTAATGGGTATGAGGTTTCTTTTTACGGTGATGAAACTAGTCTGGAATTAGTGGTTATGGTTGCACGGCCTTTGAATACACTAAAAACCACGGAACTGTCCACTTTAAAATTGTGAATTCTATGGTATGTGACTTATATCTCAATTTTTGAAATAGTCATTCTTTAGTTCAGCTTTTCTACTTCCCCTTAAGTCTCCCAGCGCTCAACAGAGGGCCTGCTTCCTGGGACCCCCAGTGGGCTACCCTTCAGTGTTGCCCTATTTATGAGATCGAGAGGAAGTGATGTCAAAAAAGATTTAAGTGCCTATACTGTTTTTGTTCCATCACATATGAGAGGGAAAGGGGAAAATGATTATGCAGCACTTCTAGCGTAATCTGCTGCCACACAGGGAGGGCAATCCATAACACTCCGACTGCGACAAAAGCAGGCTGTCCAATCGTCCTGGGACGGTAGATACCATGCTTCTGTTTTTCTAAAAGGCAGTTCTTGCTGAGCTACTCCTTTACCGACTCGATGACAAACTGCCAACATTAAGACAGTCATAGTATTTCAAATAGTCTGGAGACTTTCGCTAGCACATTTTAAAGAAGATAAACCATTAATTCTTACCAAGATCCACTCATCTTATAATACAGGAACTGTGCTCAGATACAAAATGACAGATGGTGCTGGAGTACCAATAGCTGATCATTCAAAATAATTAGTTCTGATCAAAAAATGTCTTTTGGCGTCTTTTTGTTACACCATTAACTATGTCACCATGTGTGCAGTGCTGGAATCTTTTGCTTGGTTCAGAAAATAGAACACTCATCCACAAGTCTGGAAGAATGAATACTGATTCACTTGAGTATCTGCCACTACTGATTCTAGATTGTTATCTTAAACTTCCTTGGAGTTTTCAAATGGTCCATGTCTGACCTTATTGTGGAGAGACTGTCTGGCAGGGGAAAATGCTGAGGAATTCAATGCACCCACAATTTATCAACATGAGGTATCACCTGCTCATAAACAGTCTTAGGAGGAAATCGTAATTCCATGTAGGGTGGTCATCACATTACCTTGGTCACACCACACACACCACATCTGGAAACAATATTATAAAAGCACCAGGCAGAGGAATATTAGAGTATAAGTTTGAACAGCGTCTCTAGAACCAGAGCTTGGTGTGTGTGTGTTGTTGTGTTGAGAATTTTAAGGCGACGAGGAGGCAACAAGGGTGTCTGACATTGTGGGCTCTTTCACTTTCTGTGGAATGACACTTTAAAAGGAGTCAGAGGAAGCCACAGTAAGGATGATCTTTGAGTAGATGTGACCTGTAAGCCTCAGGTAACAAACTTGGAATATTGGCTCTTGGGTTCTCTATCAGCTCAAGTGTCACAATTTTGAAAAAGGAATTTCTAGATTCAGACATAAATAATCACAAATCTATAATAAATAAGTACCATATAGCCTATTCAAGATTATGAATGGAAAGAGAAACATGATTAAAATCTTCAGAGACTATATCTCACAAGAATTAAATTACTTGTAAACAAAGTCATACAATCGAACCCATCATTATACATTTGTGGGACCCAGATTAAGATACAGCACAGTTTACAAGAACACAGAGGCATCCACAGTGTGTGCTTCTTAGAGGGTGTATTATTCAGATTAGAAAATGTAGCAGCATAACTCACTTTAATGTTGACCCTGGTTCAGGGGCAAATGTGGCAAGTCCAAAGCCCTCAAACAGTGCAAAGACCCAGTTTCAGCCAATATTTTACTTTTCCGTCAGAGACTTACAAAAATTACCTACCAAAAGCAAAACTGACAGGCCAGAGTTTCCTTTTTCCCATGAATGCTTGTTTGGGGAGACTAAAACAGAAGGGTAACTAGAGAAACAGAAGCCTAGAAAATCCACAAACTACACAATACTATATAATCATACTGTATATGCATAACCTGTATTTTAAAAATTAAAAATAAACACACACACTCACCCCTAAAAATACCTCAAGTACTGTAAAGGAGACTGAACTCCCCTATAAATTAGATTTCTGGGGTATATTTCAAATGTGTTTTCTCAAAACAATTAGTCAAGAACCCTTTATTCCCAAACCTGGGCCTCTGTATTTTCTAAGAAAAATGAAAATCAACACAAATGGTCTACACTGTAATTTTAAAAACACAGCATTGGGCTTCCCTGGTGGCGCAGTGGTTAAGAATCCACCTGCCAACGCAAGGGACATGGATTTGAGCCCTGGTCCGGAAAGATCCCACATGCTGCGGTGCAACTAAGCCCGTGCGCCACGACTACTGAGCCTGAGATCTACAGCCCGCGAGCCACAACTACTGAGGCCCGTGTGCCACAACTACTGAAGCCCACACGCCTAGAGCCCGTGCTCCGCAACAAGAGAAGCCACCGCAATAAGAAGCCCGCGCACCGCAACGAAGAGTAGCCCCCGCTCGCCACAACTAAAGAAAGCCTGCGCGCAGCGACGAAGACCCAACGCAGCCAAAAATAAATACATAAAAAAATTTTTTTAAATTATCCTTTAAAAAAACCAAAAAAAACAGTATTTCCTTCCACTGCTTTTCCAACGTAAGCATCTGAGCAGCTACGCAGGTTCTAACAACTGAACAGCTTTCTATTATAACCTAATTATTTGAAAAACATGATACTTTGAACGAATTCCACTGCCAAGGGAGAAGCTGGATAAATCTTGCTGTTACTGATTAGTAAGTTTTATGGACTTCCTTTATTTCTGCTTCCCTGACAACCACATTTTTTTTTTTTTACCTAACTAGGTAGAGGAGTATAATCAGTAGCACGGTCATGCTATAATTAAAGACCAAATACCTTAGTTGCTTCAAGAACTCAACATCAGAGTTGCTGTTAATAAGCTTGATGAACTCTTCATAGGAGGGAGCATAGGTGTAGGCTCTCTTGTGATGTTCATTCATCTGTTCTCTGTGCTCCAACTGGGCAAGCAACATCTGGTTAATGTAATCTGGATTACTAAGTAACTCCACTACTGGCTTTAAGACTGTGGGACAGAGAAGACAGCACCACTGAAAAGGGTATTCTCCTTTAAAGGAATTGCTTTCATGTTATATAATTGAAACTACATCTGGGAAACATTTTAAAACTACCCAAATGGGCCACAGACACACACACACACCCACACACAGCTACCCATCCCTCTGGGTTTGTTACTAGTTACGGCTACAACCAAGTGGTCGTTTTAACAAATGAGTTACATGTAAAAGAATAATGAAAGAAAGCCATTCGGAACCCAAGTTGTTAACAAAGCTATCAAAATTAAGTACATTCATTTTTTTCCTTTGATTTCTTTTATAAGGTTCAATATGTTTTGTCTGCCAAAAGATGAAAGTTAACATTCTCCCAACTGCTGGAACAGACCTCAGGGAGGAAGTTGTTAAAAAAGTCAATGACACTATGACAGATTCATCCTACTAACTTTAGGTTAAAAAGTTCCCCTTTTCTCTGTGGTTGGCTGTATCAGCTAATGGGTACAGCTGGTTAATCCTGAGATAATAAATGAGATATTAAATCACTGCATATCAAACACAACGTTATTTGTTTGAGATTCTGAGATAGGAAAAGTTTCTCTTAGATGATATTTTCTTCCATTTTTTCTTATCCTAGCTAAGCATTTCCTTGGATACACTTTTTTTCCAATAATCACATTACTTTGTGGTACAGTTCCTCTTTTATTTATTCTAAGTTACATATAGGCATTGTCAATGAATACTGCAGCAAAGGTATTTTAAGAAAATGCATACTAGAGTTTGAGTATAGATAGTCTTTCATAAAGCACATAACTGGCCTGGGTAACTCAAAATCTATCCCAAATGGATACTACACTGTGGTGGGCATAAGGACTGGTTATCCATTATAAGCAACAGAGTGGACTATGTATTTGGTAATAAGTTATATAAAACATCTGTTTATCACGTAGGGCCAAGTGATGCCTTCTTTGAGTGACATTTAAACCTGACCTTTTGAAAATACTTTAATTCCCGTATGTCCCACAGTATACAAGGTGTGCATAGGTGCCATATAAAGTGTTATCACATTCGTATGTAGCACGTTAGCTTGCACAAGTGTCGCATTAGTAATATCAATTACTTAGGAAAGTCTACCTTTTGCTGTGAGAATTTCTGCGAGCATTATGCGTAAGCTGAGAGACTGGACATCCTTTGAGGGGAGGAGACAAAACACCAGAACCCGAGAACACGTTTGTAGAAATCTTACTTCATCATCTGAGTTCCTCAAGAATGCATGCAACACAAAAGGCCTCGGCTGTTCTTCATGTCTGAAAAAAATAAATACATAAAGAGAGGGAAAGGGAAGGAAAGATGTTTCTAGAAACAGTTTGGTTATGTACCATTAGGTAAAAAAATATTTCAAATGGGCAACACATCAGTTTTAATAACTATGTCCACTCTTTGACTATATCAACAGTCAATAATTTTCTCAACCACAGACTAATCTGGAAAAATGCAAATGCATGGTCTTTCGGGATTTCCAAACTTAAGTAGCATCAACCCTCATACATGACTCCCAAGTCACAGCAACAATCTAGACAGGGGTGAGTAGCTCTTTAACTAGAGTATTTTTAAGTCTCCTAGCTCTCTCCCTAAATGTGATCTATAGCTTCATTTTTCCAAAAAAAGAAAAATCTAACAAAGCATTAAACCAGGGTCACCAGATCCTGGCAGCATCCTTCTGTCAGTGTGGATCTGCCACTTGTTTACTCCAACTCCTAGTACTTGCCTCTGGGTTCTCATGCCTTGAGTGAGCAAAAGGACATTAACCTTCAATACATTTCATACGTGCAGTATTATTTAATCTTCCCACCTACATCGAGAAGTAGGTATCATCGTCACCATTTTATAGATGAGATTATTAAGGATCTGAATGATTATGTGAAGAGTCCAAAGCCACAGAGGTAATAAATGGTAGAAATAACTCTCAAGTCCTGTTCTGTCTGACTCTCAAGTCCAGACTCTTTAACGCTACACCATAATCAGAGATTGTTAAAGTGAAAAGGAAAAAAATTTCAGAGATACAGAAGAAATATATGTGAAAACAAGCATTATTTTGTGCCTTAAACAACATGCCTGTGCTTGACCAGTAAACAAAATGCACAGATTGTAAAAAGGAGGCTGTGAAATTAAAGATGCCATTGATGTAATAGCATAAAAACAATCATTTTTAGATTTTCCTGAAACATGCTGGAACAAGACAGATGGGGCAAAGGAAGAGGAAGCAGAGGCAAAAATTAAGTGTGATCTGGATTGGCTTAAAGCAGCCAACAGAACGTCAGCTGGGAAATAAATACAGGCTGACCGGAAAACTGCCTCACACAATTGCCTAACAGTCAACCAGAGGATGTGTTGCTTTTATTAATGCAGTTTATTATTCTCTTGCCTGATAGTGACCAACTCAATTGGGTGCTTCCTGGCTGCCACAGTCATTTTGCAGCCAGTGGAAACCTGTACCCCAACAGCGATTTCCAGGGCGAGGGCACTGTTTACCTGGGGCAGGCAAGTACCGAGATAACCATCGAACCTAGGTTTCTGCCAGTCTCACTGTGTGATTTGTAGAAGGTGATGCACAATCAGATATTAGATCCCCAGCAGTCACCTCCAGGGCACGATCATCTATATGCAAAACACCAGTGACCTACTGGCACTTTTTCAAATACCCATAATCTCAGAGAACAAAGGTAGATTTTTTTTCCTTTAATAAGAATCATCAACTAGAAGCTTCTAGGCATAGCCTAAATCTACCCTTGGCACGAGAAAACTGGAATTCCACAGGAAAGGAGCTTCTAAAATGGAATCAATTCTCTGTTTCTATTATTCTGATGCTTACTCATCACAATACCTCTGTATTATCCACAAAAGCAGTAATTTCAGAAGCTGGTAAATAAATGTCTCAATGAAAAATATACTCTCATGTTGAAATCAGATAATCATAAAAACACTAAATTTCTCTAACCACTTGCTCTTCTCCCAAACCTAAATTCATCAGTCTTCTAACTGGAATAAAACAATGATCTGAAATACTGTCCTCTAGGGACTTCCCTGGTGGTCCAGTGGTTAGGACTCCACACTTCCAATGCAGGGGGGCACAGGTCCCATCCCTGGTTGGGGGGGCTAAGATCCCACATGCCGAGCAGCGCGGCCAAAAAATAATAATAATAATAAAATACTGTCCTCTATTGAACCATAATTTAAGTACTTTAAAATGAGCTTCCACTGACTGAATTCAAACAAATCTTTGACAGTATCCACCAGGCATATATCACAGCAAATTAGGTGCTGTGTGGGATTCTGAACACTCGGAAGCAGAAACTAAGCTTTTGAGACTCCACGGAGGTAACCCAAGAGTCCTATTTCTCTGCTTTCCTTATAAGTTCACATACCCCCTTATTGGAAGTTACTTTCTCTAAAAACAATGGTTTTCAAAGGGTGGTCTATATATAGGCTCCTGTGTGTCCCCAAGACACTTTCAGGGGATCTGTGAGGTCAAAACCATATTCATAGTAACACAAAACGTCCATGTGTCTTTTTCACTCTCACAAGTTGTAGTGGAGTTTTCCAGAGGCTATGTGATGTGTGGTGACATCATCACTCTGATGGTAAGTGGAAAATGTACTGTGTATTCCTACACTTAAAAAATATCTCAGTTTAATATCTAATATGGTAAGTATTGACTGTCGCAGTTTAATATCTAATATGGTAAGTATTGACAGATAGGATGAGTGTCGAGCTGGTAAATGTTCAACAACTGGCTCTCCATGGGGGAAAAAAGGCTCCGATTTATAGCATTTGCCGATTTCAGGTGTAAATACCCACGCCATGGCCAATTACAAACCGACAAGGTGATCATCACTGACCTCAGAGTTGACAGATGTGCACTGTCCGTTCCCGCACCCAGCACAAGCCGGCCCTGGGACACCACGGCTCTAACCCGCTTAAACAGAAGCTCTTTCAGGTCCTTGATAACTTCTATGAGTGTAGAGGGACTCTGAGGCCATGAAATCTGAAAACCGTAGCTCTACAGTAATTTTTTCAAACCGTGGGTTGTGACCCACAAGGAACAAAATAAAATTTAGTCTCAAATGCCATTTTTTTTTAAATGGTAAAGAACAAAAAATATCAAAGTTTTCACAGGTACTGAGCATTATTTGATGAAACTGCATCACAATATAAAATGTATTCCTCATTTTATTTTTAAAGTTTGCAAAAAACACTGGGGGCAGCAAGCTGGAAAAGAACAGGCATATGGCGGCCCTGTGGATTCTGGCCGCATGAACCTGAGCTGGGCGGACATGGGGAGAGAGGGCAACTCGTGGGAAGAGGCGGCACAGCCAAGGACAGAGAGCTGCTGCTGCACGACCCACCGCCCTCGGCGGCCAGGCCCCAGAGCAACCTCACAGGCAGGAAGGGAGTACGTTCTGACAGAGCCGCGAGACAGGGCTTCTCAGAAGAATGCGAGTTACCACCTGCCCGACAAGGACGCCTCTGCTTCCTCATCCCCTGACGTATTTTGCAAATACTTTCTCTCGTCCCGACAGTAGAGGCAGAGCGGTATCAATGAGAAGAGGCCACGGGACCTGTGGAGAGCCCGCTCCTACTCCAACTGAGTCCAGATCCAAACAGGCAGAAGGCTACTTACTGCAATAAGACTGCTTTTTACGTCCCAGTTAGAGGTGCTATGAGTCACCGTACTGTCACTCACACAAGAGTAAGACAAACACTTAAGATCCTATCAGCAAACCTAAGAGAATAAGAATTTGTTATGAGCACAGAAAGGCCTTGTTGAAGTCTTCTTCCATAGGCAGAGTCACCTCACAGGCACAAACCCTTCCCGTGTAACAGAACAAAAGGCTAACAAGCCTAAATATTAGCCATTTTCACACTGAAAGACCTTCTCTAATTACAGCCCACATGCTCCAACACTGAGTCCCTTTTAAAAATCAATTTTCAGGATATTGTGATGCAACAGAGCTCTTAACACAGGACTCACACACACACAAAAATGAACTTCATTTAAACTTTCCTGAAAGCTGAAAACTCACTGACACCCTTCAGAGTGTAAAGCACTATATTTAAATGTTCTGTTTCTAGGTACCCTTAATACTGACTAAATAAATTCGTGATAGTGCTGCTGGCTCCATAAAATTCATTTCACTGTTTCAGTTACTGACAAAATCAAACAAGTCTATAAAGTGGTTTTCTATTAAAAATGTTTTTTAATTTACTCTATCAGAACATTATAACTATCCCCCCAATATGTCTACATTTCCAGCCAAGTGCCAGCAAGAGGATGAATATGCCAGAGTTTTGTTTGACTTCAACCACTTTCTCAATAAGGAAAATATTTTACTGGGAATAAAGGTGAAGGGGAGGTTGTTCCCATTGTAACAGTTACCTGGCGTTCGCCGCCTTCAGGTCACAGAAGTGAGCGAGTAAAGCTCTCACGACATCATTGCAGACAACTCTGACCACGTCCACGTGGCTCAGCCTGTGGCGCAGCTGTCTGGCAACTTCCCAGAAGTCCTCGGAAAGCAGGTGGTAGAGCTGCCCCTCGTCTCTGCTGAGGCTTCCATACCAGGACAGGATGTAGTCTCTGTAACTGTAGTCAAACACTACCGGGAAGAGACAAAGCGACGCGTCGAACATGGGTGAAAGCAGCAGACACCAAGACGGCTTTTCTGCTGGAAGCTGGCCACCTGCTATTTAGTAGTCACTGTCTAAAATATGTGGACTTTTTTTTTTTTTTTTTTGATGTGGACCATTGTTTTTTAAGTCTTTATTGAATCTGTTACAATATTGCTTCTGTTTTACGTTTTGGTTTTTTGGCCGAGAGGCATGTGGGATCTTAGCTCTCCGACCAGGGGTCAAACCCACACCCCCTGCACTGGAAGGCAAAGTCTTAACCGCTGGACCGCCAGGGAAGCCCCTCACTGTTTAAAATTTAAAGAGAGTAGAAAACAAAACAAGGGAAGACATACTCTTTCCTGAAGCCTTTCAAAATGAGAGAGTCTCATCTAACTAGAATTTTGGGGGTGTGGTGACCATAGATACTGGATTTTCTCAGATAGCCCAATCTTTAAATATTCTATCTTGGTACCAAACTCTCTGATTTTTTTTTTTTTAATTTTAAATTGCTCTAGACAGTACAAATAGGACCAATGGGTGGAAATCACAAGGAAGTTGTTTTTTCTGTTCAACATAAGGAAGAACTGAATAAAACCATTAAAGCTATTCGAGAGGCTGCCATATTAGATGACGAATGTTCCATCATAAGAAATTTTTAAACAAGCTGAGTATCTAATGGACAAGGATGACATGGAAAAATTACTTCCTGAGATGGTAGGCTGGATTACACGACCTCCAGGCTTTTATATCCTTTTACCCTCCTTCTGGGCACCCCAATGCCAAGCAACAAGAGCATGATGACACACACCTTGCCAATAAAACACTGCTAATTTGTTCATGTGCAATTCTTTCTCTCGTACTCTTGTATCAAACAAAGTTTTCATGCCAAAGAATTTTTAGCTAGTAGCAAATAAATCTGCAAACCAAAACGTTTGGAAAAATAGAAGCATTTTTCCTTTCATTAAAATTTAATTTCAAATTAAAGCAGGAAATTAAGAGCAATTATAAGAGACTTAATCTCTAAAAATAAGATCTTTTCAGCATGCTAAAAGATTTATGTGAAGGGCATATTCACCTACATAATGTCTCCTACATTTGTTAACCACATTGCATACTCTAATTATTACACATCTGAAATACTCCTCTGATAATAGGTTTTGGTGAGAAATGGATAAAAATAAATACTGACAAAAATCTGTACTCAGTAATAGAGATATGTGTTAGCCACAGGCATATCTTCCATCAATAGCTCATCAGCACCCCTCTTCAAACTAAGTATCATAAAAATATAACAAATATAAAAAGTACAAAACAAAGCCATGATTCTAAGTACGTATTACCTAACTACATACACTCACTTACACAAGTACACATATGAACAAAATGTTTTTAAATATACCTTTTAGGTCAATTCAAGGAGACAGAAATTCGTGATCATAAAATCATTTTATGGTCTTCATTAAGAAATAAGCATAAGTAATGTAACAAACCACAGTGAGAAGTGAAAGAACACTTATTCTCACTGCCAAGCAAAGAGATTTTCTTCTAAAGGCAAAACAGCCAACAAAAATCCAGATGCTATTATCACTCAAATACATCTAATTTCTAGGACGGCTCTCAAAGAAATAAGCAGTAAGAGGGAATCACTGACGATTAGAGAGAATGGAATAACATGATTAGAACTTCAGCTTTAGTTAGATTAATCTGAAAAGAGGATTTAGGGTAACAAAGTAGAGAATTACTAGAGGTGAAGAGACCAGTTAAAAAGCTACCATTTAGTCTAGAAAATGTGATGCTAGGTAAGTCTCTATCTATAAATGTTCAGAACAAGGAATGACTCAACCTAAGTAAATAGTATGAGAGAGAAGCTCCGAGACAGCCATTTTCCATCTCTGCCTTCTCCCCAGGATAACTCAGGGTGCAATCTTCCATGCCCAAGAGGTAGAGCCCCGCAGGTTGTAAATGTCCATGACCTGAGTCCCCTGGCACAAAGAAACAGTCCTCATTCCACCAGGAACTGCCCCAACGATAATGATAAGAACAACAATTTCATTGATATATAGATGGCCCTTTACAGTGTACAAAGTTTTCAAAAATGCAATTAATAATTACTCTCTGTGTGCAAAAGGAAAGTCATCTTCTGGGAAGATTTTGGGGTTATTAGGTTATGTCACTGGTTGATCTATTCATTCATTCAACAAAAATGGACGGATATTTCATATCACTAGGTAAAGAGTCATGAATGAGGGACTTCCCTGGTGGCGCAGTGGTTAAGAATCCACCTGCCAGGGGGCTTCCCTGGTGGCGCAGTGGTTGAGAATCTGCCTGCCAATGCAGGGGACACGGGTTCGAGCCCTGGTCTGGGAAGATCCCACATGCCGCGGAGCAACTAGGCTCGTGAGCCACAATTACTGAGCCTGCGCATCTGGAGCCTGTGCTCTGCAACGAGAGGCCGCGATAGTGAGAGGCCCGCGCACCGCGATGAAGAGTGGTCCCCGCTTGCCACAACTAGAGAAAGCCCTCGCACAGAGACGAAGACCCAACACAGCCATAAATAAAAATAAAAATAAATAAAGACCACTGTGATAGCATAATTAAAAAAAAAAAAAAAAGAATCCACCTGCCAATGCAGGGGACACGGGTTCGAGCCCTGGTCCGGGAAGATCCCACATGCGCGGAGCAACTAAGCCCGTGCGCCACAACTACTGAGCCTGAGCTCTACAGCCCGCGAGCCACAACTACTGAGCCCACGTGCTACAACTACTGAAGCCCGCGCGCCTAGAGCCCGTGCTCCACAAGAGAAGCCACCGCAATGAGAAGCCCGCACACCGCAACGAAGAGTAGCCCCCGCTCACCGCAACTACAGAAAGCCCGCGTGCAGCTACGAAGAAAGAGAGAGGGGAAGGAGGGGAGGGGGGGAGGGAGGGAAGGAAGGGAGGGAAGGGAGGGAAGGAAGGGAGGGAAGGGAGGGAAGGGAAGGAAGGGAGGGAAGGGAAGGAAGGGAGGGAAGGGAAGGAAGGGAGGGAAGGGAAGGAAGGGAAGGAAGGGAGGGAAGGGAAGAAAGGGAAGAAAGGGAAGGAAGGGAAGGAAGGGAAGGAAGGAAGGAAAAGAAAGAAAGGAAGGAAGGAAGGAAGGAAGAAAGAGTGAGTCATGAACAAGATAAGTTGAGCCTATGGGGAGGGGGAAGTCATGCTCTTTGAGGTACTAGCTCTGCTTCCGCTGTGTCAGCATCTAATCCTTGGACAGTCTAAGCAGTCTGTCTACTTAGAGTAGTCCAAGTCTACTGAGCAAACAGCAGGTACGCGATAATTACTGAATTAAATTCTCTGGCCCACATTAGTGAGATAATTCAGGGGAGCCTAGTGAAAATTAGGCTATAGATCTAGTGAGATTTAATAGTAAGTCAAAAAGATTTTTAAAAGTCTATCTTCTGTCAGTTTTCTAGGAAATGTAACTTCAGGAGAAAGCCTTTTAAGGGTGTCTGGTATAGCTGCCAGTTCTCTCCTAACTTCATATTTAACACCATGTATTCTCATCTGAAAAACCTCAGACATTTTTTTCTGTACATATAACTGAAATTATCAGTTTTTAGAAATTTAATTTTTAAAATATCTTTTTAAACTTTAATTTGATCAAAATATATTATTCTCTTTTAAACTTTAATATTTGTAATTACACTTACTTGTCCCCATTTCTAGACATATAATATTGTACCCGCCACAATCCCCTTTCCAATCATCCTTAATACAAGTTTCACGTGAATGTCCTTCATTCTTTTATAAGGTTGACTGATATCCCTTAATTTGGTTAACTGGCTTGTCCATGAGCGAGCCTGAGTGTATTTATCCCCAACACACCTTCTCTAGGTTATATCTAAAAGAAACAAAGTTTCCTGATACCTACTTTAGGTAACAGAGAGCAGATCCTTGCTTCCTATCCTGGAACTAGCTCCACTTAGCTGGCTAGTTTCATGTGACCTGCAAATTCCTACTTAATCAATGTTTAGATCCCATCCCTTTAACTAAAATATGGATGTATTTATTAAGTCTTCAAGTAAAAATTCATGAAGAAAAAATTCAAATGCAACATGTAGACAAGGATAGATAAATTTGCTAGGAATTACTATTTTCCTTTTAGAACATAATGAATTGCTTCCCATGGTAATTATATATCCTAACTTAATCCTTACCTTCTTTCAAAGCTTTGTCCATGTTATGAGAAATGACTACCCTTCTAGACTGAACTGACTCGTTTGAGTTTCCATACACAGGACTCTGAAATGGAAGAAGAAGAAGAAAAGATGCATATTACTGAATGAATAAATCATACATAAAAATAAAACCAAAGGTATGAAAAACCATTTAAACAGGCATTAAAATATTGCTTAACAGATTATAAAGGTCTTCTGGAAAAGTAAATAAATGCTTAAGGTTAAGAAATTTTTGAAAAAGAAGAATTAAGGAAGGATTTTCCCTACCAGATATCAAAACAGTATGATATCAGTGTAGGAATAAACAAATCAACAGAATGGTAGAAAGTACAAAAACACCTACATATAGATACATATATATATGAGAATTAAGAACATAATGAGAATTTGAAATCTGTGAGGAAAACAGACTATTCAATAAGTGGTGTTGGGACAATTTGATATTCATGTGGCAAAAAAGATTAGAGTCTTATCCCACACTTCATATATAAATAACTCCAAAGTGATTAAAACGCTAAATATTTTTTTTAACTAAAAAAGCATTTAAAGGAAACAAGGGAGACGCTGTGTTTAATCCTGGGATGGAGAAGGTTTCTCTAAAACAAGACACAAAATATAAGAGTTATAAGGGGAAAAAAACCCTGACAAATATGACTATATAAAATATAAGATTCCTGTTTGACAAAAGATAACTAACTATAAAATATAACTGACAGATAATATCTGCAACATGTATAACAAAGGACTATTATTTCCTATATACAGAGATCCTAAGACAAGAAAAATAACTCAAAAGAAAACCAAGCAAAGAAATTGACAGGGCAATCATAAAATATAAACACCAATCAATTCATGAAAAAAATATGCAAACTCCTTTTCAATTAGAGAAATGCAAATCAGAGCAATGAGATACCATCAGACTGCCAAGACAGGGGCAAAGAGTCATCATATCTAATGTTGGCAAAGATATGTGGAAATGGTCATTTTCATACATTGTTGGGGGAAATGTCCATTTCTACAAGCTTTTAAGAAAACTGAGCCACGTGTCAAAATTTTAAATGCACTATCTTCACTCAGCAATTCCACTCCTAGGAATCTAGCCAGCATAAAATACCTCCACATTGCAAAAAAGTATACGTACCAAGAATTTCACTGCTATATTGATTATAAGGGCAAAAAATTGGAAATAACCCAAGTGTATATCAATAGCCAAAGAGTTAAATTATGATATGCTCATATTTTACAATATAATGCAACCCTTAAAAGGAATGAATTAGGGATACATATGCCTTCATGGGAAGTTTTCCATGATGGAAAATGTTTGGAAGCACATATGCTAAACTATTAAAAGTGGTTTCCTTTAATAGGCAGAGGCATAGGATTTTAACTTCTTCCTCCATATATGTCTGTGTAACAGTAAATTTAAAATTTTTAGTTATAAAAAGATACTAGCTGGCAAAAACAAAAAACAAAAACAGAGAGAGGCAATGTACCAGATTTAAATCCCACTATCTGGCTAGTAAGACGACATTAAAGAGGAAAACTTTTAATTGATCACATACCAAAGCGATCAAAAGCATGTATAATGTAATTGGGCCACTTATTGGTTTCAGAGCATAAAAAAAAACTACTAGTAGTGGAACGTAGAGTACTTCTTTAGGCATGGGAAATATTACAAGCGCTTTACTAGCACCACCACAGTCACTCAGGACATCTAAATGGCTCATGTGAGCATCACCTTCATCCAGTAAATGAGCATGAGGAAACCCCTTTGCTCTCGGGCAGGCCACCCCAACACAGCTGCAATCAACCCCATGGCCCTGGACCACCTGCCCACGAGCAGAGAATTTCTAGTCCTTGGCTTAGTTTCACACTACCCATGGGTCAAATGCCAAGAGTATCATCCATTTTTGTGATCACTGTTATTAAAAAACAAAAGCCATAGTCTTTTTTAATAAATTTACTTATTTATTTATTTTTGGCTGCGTTGGGTCTTCGTTGCTGCACGCGGGCTTTCTCTAGTTGCAGCGAGTGGGGGCTACTCTTCGTTGCGGTACTCGGGCTTCTCATTGCGGTGGCTTCTCTTGTTGCGGAGCACGGGCTCTAGGCACGTGGGCTTCAGTAGTGGTGGCACACGGGCTCAGTAGTTGTGGCTTGCGGGCTCTAGAGCGCAGGCTCAGTAGTTGTAGCGCACGGGCTTAGTTGCTCTGCAGCATGTGGGATCTTCCCAGACCAGGGCTCCAACCTCTGTCCCCTGCCCTGGCAGGCAGATTCTTAACCACTGTGCCACCAGGGAAGTCCCAAATGCCATAGTCTTGAGATTCCTTAGCTGAAACACTTTTAAAAGCCTCAAGAATCCCTTCATGCTACAAATTAACATATAACATTCAACACTTTCCCAAGGAATCATTTAAAAAAAAAAACCTTAATCATACATAATCCTATAGACAAAAGCCACTTTATTCCTAAAAGAAATATACTCTCATGCGTTTAAAACCATTTTCTAGTCTCTGAGTAGCTTGCTATAAAATTAAGGGGTCAGTACATTTTACTGCAATTTTTAAAATTTTAGTTCGTGAAAGAAAAAAATTGAAGAGATGAGAAGAATTTTTAAATCCTAGTGCTTTTTAGAACATCAGGCAGATATTTCAACAACTTATGAACTGGGGACAAAATTTTAATTCAGTTAATACTTTTAGAGTGCTATACTGATAAATAACTTTAATCACAACTTCTCAAGTCTTTAGCAGTCTCTTACAGCTTCCCAAATATAGGTATGGCAGTTTTCATGCACAGTACTAACCGGATGATGAAACCACAGCCAAACAACACTTAATTGAGAAGTTCCTGAATTGGGGTTCTTAAAATGGAAACTGTCTTTAAGGGCTGGGAGAGAAGCAGGTGTGAATACGACAGCACATGCATACCTAAGCATATTGTGAGCTCTTGTATCTATCATTACAACTTCCTTCAAAACAGTTTCTTACTTTTTATCTTTTCTTTCTCTCCCTAGTTAGGGCTTTACTAATTCTTGCCATCTGTCTGCATATTTCTTTTCTCTCTCTGCTTCATACTTAGATGTAATACCTACAATAAACATGTTTGTCACTACTCACTGTACCTGAATTAGGCCTTTACTCTCTTTAATTTAAAAAGCTTATATGAGAATAACGTTTTCTATGTTGGCTCTTTACCTAAAAGCACTATTACTTTTTCCATCTCGTTTTCCAAACTGGTTTTGGATTTCCCTGCACCCCATCCCCCAGGGGGTCACTGGCCCTTAATAGAAAGAAAAAAGAAAAAAGTTCTTCAGCTCTGTCCCATCCTCACAGCCTGATGGCGAGTCTGTAAGTAAGGAGAACAGGAAGATAAAAGAAAACATCACGGGCCCAAAGTAACTGGGTAACCATGCATGGAAATTCCTTTTTTAAGGATTTAATATTTACGGAGCCAGAATCTCCTCATGACTAAACTACTACGTGAGTGTAGATTAGTCACTACATACTCCTTTTCTTTCAGATCACAGAGATGGAATTCACTAATTAATCATTATCCCGAGGTGGAGAAAGAGAGAAAGGAGGGGAGGAAGGGAAAGAAGGGGAGAAGGCCGGCACTAAAACAGAGGCACATGTGCATTCCTGTGGCCCAGAGGGCAGTGGAGCAAAACCTGTCTTCATTCTCCTTCCATTTATAGGTTTGAAAAAAGGAACTCCACACGGCAGAGACTTCCCCGAAAGATGTGTTACAGCGAATGCTAACCTCCCTCTCTGCACTGCGCAGGTCCCTCCCATTCCTCAGGGAAAGCCTGCCTCTTCCTGACAATCACTTTCCTAATAATGCTGGTTTTAGGAAAGGTGAGAGAAAAATGTGCGTCCTTTTCTCTCTGTCACAAAGGGTAAGGGACAGAAGTCTTCACTACCCGATCCAGAACTGAGGACTTCGAGTGCAGCCTGAGCAATCCGCCCTCATGTGATGTTTGGCATCCATATCCCAATATTAAGACAGATGGGAGTTTGGTGAACCAGAACCCTTGTCATGTAAAAAAACACACCTTATTTTTTACTTAATTAAAATAAATGAAACCCGTCTTCATTTTAAGATTTAAACCTAGCTTAGAACCAACTTGTCAAGATCACTTTTAATCACTCAGTGAGTTCCCTGGGGAGAGAAGGTGAGTAGCCTCAACATATAATTGCTCATTTTGAAAACGTTTTCTGGGCTTCCCTGGTGGCGCAGTGGTTAAGAATCTGCCTGCCAATGCAGGGGACACAGGTTGGAGCCCTGGTCCGGGAAGATTCCACGTGCCGCAGAACAACTAAGCCCGTGCGCCACAACTACTGAGCCTGCCCTCTAGAGCCGCGAGCCACAACTACTGAGCCTGCACTCTAGAGCCCGCTCGCCACAACTACTGAATCCCACGTGCCTAGAGCCCATGCTCCACAACAAGAGAAGCCTGCGCACCACCGCTCGCCACAACTAGAGAAAGCCCGCACGCAGCAATGAAGACCCAACACAGCCAATAAATAAATAAATAAATAAATAAAAACCAAAGACCCAATGCAGCCATAAATAAATAAATAAATAAATTTATTAAAAAGAAAAAAAGAAAACGTTTTCCAAAGACAGGGCAAAACCTGAAAGCTCTTCTCTGATATATGATTCTCAGCATCAAGGAATAGATGCCATATCAACAAACCCTTTCCTGAGTACATATCAGCTTTCTGTTTACTCCTGAATGTCAGCTGTTAGTCTACAGCCATAATACACTCAAATTGTCTTTATGTCAGAGTAAAGACACCCTCTTCTGAGGGAACAACATTTGGAGAGAATCCATGTGGAGAGACCTGGGTACTCTGATACCATTAGCAACTAGACAACCAGGAATGATCTGGAATCCAGCTGAGACATACACCTCATTTTCCATTGTTTACAAGGATGACATTGCTTACTGTGTTGCTTACTGTGTTCCTTCCTGTGGGAGCAGAGATGGGGCTAGAACAGCCAGTCCATAATTGGTAATTCCTTTCATGCCTATTACCTGAGCTACTCAAATAAACAAGTGTTTCTCTCCTTTGCTATATACTTCTACAAAAAAAAAAAAAATTATTTATTTTGGTTTATTTTAAAAAGAAAAGCAATTGAAGGAGTGATGGGTATAATTTCCTGTAAAGCTACTAAAAGAGTGACTTATGTTAGGAAAACAAACACAAACCCCCAATCATCATTATCCACATGGAGTTGTCACGTGGCCGAGTCCTTCCAAGTATTTTCAGCATCTGACAGTCTACTGGGATCTCATGACTAATAACTATGTTATTCTCAAAACCATGGCTCCTTTCAAACCAACCATATTCTGCCTCCTCCTCAAAAAATAATTTAATCAAAACCAAAGAAACGAAGGACCCACACATATCCCTTCTCAGGAAGATAGGAAGGGACTGAGAAACTGGAAAGGCCATCTGACTTGACTAAGACCCTGACGAAAGGCTGTGACATGAATGACAACAGTCATGTCAGAATGGAAGCTGAGTGGCCACCGTGAGGAGTTATGAGGGCTCCCAAGTCCAACAGGACTTCTTACTAATGGTAGGTCCTTGTCTAGCTCAAGTGGGCTTATAACACCTCAGAGAATTAAAGAAAAGAATATCAGGGGTCCAAAAAAGAAACAAGACAACAAGAGCCTGGCAAGGAAAATAAATGAGTTAAGGGGATTGCTAGGGGTCCCAATTCTTTTCAACAAAAAATGGAAATCAAGAATTTTATATCATATCTCCAAGTAATTCATTTTATTACAAACACTGTGGGCTTACACTGTTTAGACCAAATCCTGAGCCACACTGGAACGCTGGGCATCTAGTCGGTAATTGCTGGCTCATGGAAAACATTTAGCAGTATTCCTGGCACACAGTAGCGAAGTACAGCTATTATCACTACTAAAACTCAAAATGTTATCAACTTGCAACAAGTTGAGGCTAATCAGCTGGTTGGTTTAACAGCTGATTTCTTGGTTTTCTGAAGGGAAAGGTATAGTGGAAACGAAAGCAAGAGAGGAGGGTTGAAAGTTAAGTCACCAAAGTTAAGACACTACGTAATAGAACATAGTGTTCCTGAAGCATTTTTGCTTTTGAGGCTGTACTTTCCAGAGAGCAACGTGTCCATTTCCTGGAGATGTTCTATTGTGTATTGTGCCTTTACACTTTCTATCACTGGTGAAGTTTTTAAGTATTCAAACAAAACCTGGTTTGATCAGAATCAGTTTCCTGGATTGTGCTTTATAATGTTTAACCATGGATTGGTTCAAGATGGCGGAGTAAAAGGATGTGCACTCACTTCCTTTTGCGAGAGCACCAGAATCACAACTGCTGAACAGTCATCGACAGGAAGACACTGGAACTCAACAAAAAAGATACCCCACATCCAAAGACAAAGGAGAAGCTGCAATGAGACGGTAGGAGGGGCGCAATCACAATAAAATCAAATCCCATAACCGTTGGGTGGGTCACTCACAAACTGTAGAACAGTTATACCACAGAAGTCCACCCACTGGAGTGAAGGCTCTGAGCTCCACGTCAGGCATCCCAACCTGGGGGTCCGGCAACGAGAGGAGGAATTCCCAGAGAATCAGACTTTGAAGGCAAGTGGGATTTGATTGCAGGACTTCGACAGGACTGGGGGAAACAGAGACTCCACTCTTGGAGGGCACACACAAAGTAGTGTGCACATTAGGACCCAGGAGGAAGGAGCAGTGACCCCACAGCAGACTGAGCCAGACCTACCTGCTAGTGTTGGAGGGTCTCCTGCAGAGGCAGGGGTGGCTGTGGCTCACCATGGGGACAAGGACACTGGCAACAGAAGTTCTGGGAAGTACTCCTTGGTGTGAGCCCTCCCAGAGTCTGCCATGAGCCCCACCAAAGAGCCCATAGGCTCCAGGGCTGGGTCGCCTCAGGCCAAACAACCAACAGGGAGGGAACTCAGCCCCACCCCTCAGCAGACAAACAGATTAAAGTTTTACTGAGCTCTGCCCACAAGAGCAACACCCAGCTCTACCCATCACCAGTCCCTCCCATCAGGAAACTTGCACAAGCCTCTTGGATAGTCTCACCCACCAGAGGGCAGACAGCAGAAGCAAGAAGAACTACAATCCTGCAGCGTGTGGAACGAAAACCACATTCATAGAAAGATAGACAAAATGAAAAGGCAGAGGACTATGTACCAGATGAGGAACAAGATAAAACCCCAGAAAATCAACTAAATGAAGTGGAGATAGGCAACTTTCCAGAAAAAGAATTCAGAATAACGATAGTGAAGATGATCCAGGACCTGAGAAAAAGAATGGAGGCAAAGATCGAGAAGATGCAAAAAATGTTTAACAAAGACCTAGAAGAATTAAAGAACAAACACCTAGAAGAATTAAAGAACGAACAAACAGAGATGAACAATGCAATAACTGAAATGAAAAATACACTAGAAGGAATAAATAGCAGAATAACTGAGGCAGAAGAACGGATAAGTGACCTGGAAGACAGAATGGTGGAAATCACTGCTGTGGAACAGAATAGAGAAAAAAGAATGAAAAGAAATGAAGACAGCCTAAGAGACTTCTGGGACAACATTAAACACACCAACATTCTCACTAGAGGGGTCCCAGAGGGAGAAGAGACAAAGAAAGGACCTGAGAAAATATTTGAAGAGATTGTAGTCAAAACTTCCCTAACATGGGAAAGGAAATAGCCACCCAAGTCTGGGAAGCACAGAGAGTCCCAGGCAGGATAAACCCAAGGAGAAACATGCCGAGACACACAGTAAGCAAACTGACAAAAATTAAAACAAAGAAAAATTATTAAAAGCAACAAGGGAAAAATGACAAATAACATACAAGGGAACTCCCATAAAGTTAACAGCTGATTTCTCAGCAGAAACTCTACAAGCCAGAAGGGAGTGGCACGATATATTTAAAGAGATGAAAGGGAAGAACCTACAACCAACAATACCCTACCCGAAAGGATCTCATTCAGATTCGATGGAGAAATCAAAAGCTTTACAGACAAGCAAAAGCTAAGAGAATTCAGTACCACCAAACCAGCTCTACAACAAATGCTAAAGGAACTTCTCTAAGCAGGAAACACTAGAGGAGAAAAGGACCTACAAAAACAAACACAAAACAATTCAGAAAATGGTAATAGGAACATACATATCGATAATTAATTACCTTAAATGTGAATGGATTAAATGCTCCAACCAAAAGACACAGGCTCGCTGAATGGATACAAAAACAAGACCAGCATATATGCTGTCTACAAGAGACCCACTTCAGACCTAGGGACACATATAGACTGAAAGTGAGGGGATGGAAAAAGATATTCCATACAAGTGGAAATCAAAAGAAAGCTGAAGTAGCAATACTCATATCAGATAAAATAGACTTTAAAATAAAGAATCTTACAAGAGACAAGGAAGGACACTACATAATGATCAAGGGATCAATCCAAGAAGAAGATATAACAATTATAAATATATATGCACCCAACACAGGAGCACCTCAACATATAAGGCAAATGCTAACAGCTATAAAAGAGGAAATCAACAGTAACACAATAATAGTGGGGGACTTTAACACCCCACTTATACCAATGGACAGATCATCTAGACAGAAAATTAATAAGGAAACACAAGCTTTAAATGACACAACAGACCAGATAGATTTAATTGATATTTATAGGACATTCCACCCAAAAACAGCAGATTACACTTTCTTCGCAAGTGCACATGGAACATTCTCCAGGATAGATCACATCTTGGGTCACAAATCAAGCCTTGGTAAATTTAAGAAAATTGAAATCATATAATGTTTAACCATGAGTTAAAAAAGGTCTTGTTCTCCTTATCGATAAAAGAAACTTGTCAAACATATACTGAGAGGTTATCATTTAGGGAGACTGTATTGATAGAAAGTAGTGGTTTTGTGTGTTTTTACCCCTCTTAATCAAGAATAATTTCTGTTTTAGATATAAGAAGGAAAAGCTATTCTTTGAAATTCAAACCTACAAATGTTCTCATATGGTTTTTCTAGATTCCAAAGATGCTTCAATTTCTTTTAAAAATACTATTTCTAATTATATCAAGTGTAGAGACACATTCTATATTATAGATGTAATTCAGAATTAAATCAACTGATAACACCATTTTCCAGAGATAATCACTATTGATATTTTGGTCTATTTCCTCCTAGTTAGCGACTCCAATCCTTACTATTACTTACTCTGGACAACGTACTTTTCTGTACCTCATGTCCTCATCTGTGAAACAAAGATAACAGCAGTACCTACCTCTTAGGGTTGATAAGAGCATTAACTGAGTTAACACACATGCAGCACTTAAACAATGCCTAATAACACATTATTAATTATAAAAATTACTATTGGTGCTTTTTTATTTTCATACACTTTTGAAGAAATTAGGATCACAGTACTCACACAGTTCTGCACCTGGTTTTTCACACTCAGTATTATATCATGAGCATCTTTTATGTAATAAAAGATTTGGAATATATTATTTTGACTTACTTATACTGTAATTTAACTATAACTACTGTGTATTTACTTAGGCCTCACCATTTTTTCCTATTTTAAATGAAAAACATATTCATTTCCATGCTATTGATCTAAGTGTAGTACCACCAAAAATGTTCTAAAAAACACTAGAAGTGTCTATGAACCATACACTGGATTTGGACTCTGACTTCAAAGGACTGTGCGCCTCGAGAATGTTGATGTGCTTCAAGCAGAGTCTTCTATCAGCCAGTGAGAAACTGAAGGGACAATAGGGCGTGGGGGGTAGGGGACACTCTGAAGCACAAACTATGCAAAGGTGAACAGGAAAAGTCCCTTTCCAGACTCTTCAACCAACACTAACCTACGTGCCTTGAAAGCCCAACACTGCAGGGTATTTATTTCCAGGTGGGGAGATGAGTAATGGCCACAGGGGCAGGTCAGGGCGTTCTCTACCCTCAGGGATACTTACACAGTAAAGTAAACCACTTTGGCCTCCAGAAGCATAAATGTCTATCATGATTTTACCTAAAATGAACTCGGCAAGAGATCAATGGTAGATTAGATTATCAGTAGCTTCCGTAGCTTATTACGCCAGTTATCGAAGTATTGTTGCGTTCAGGCTAAAGGCCAGCCCTGCCTGCATGCAGATGTAGGAATCAAGGTTCTGTTTCCATTTCTACAATGAAAGATAATCAGGATAGATCCTGAGACTAGATCCTATGACTGGGCATGAAATCAGCTAGATCTTTCCTCTGAACAAACCTGAAACTCAAATGTGCTTCAGGCTGGAGCATAACCCCATTATTATTACTATGGCAAAAGCATATGACATCACATGATAGTGGCAAGAGCACTTAATTGAGACCCAGATAAAAGGAGGCGAGAGTTGATTCTTTGCCATTTTCTTGCTGACTTATAATGACTATGTCCATTTCTCTGAGATTCAGTTTAAATAATGTCTGCCCTATTTATACTAAAGGATTATTATGCACCTCAAGAAGGATAATGCATGTAAAAGGGTTTTTTTTTAATTATAAAACAGTATTCAAATATAGTTATTATGGTGCCAAAAGTCACAGTCCAAATTTTTAACAATGTTAATCAAAGAATGATTATAGTTATATTACATGTGATTAGTATTATGACCTATCATACTTTCAGATTTGACTAGTATCACAAGCAGATTCCTTTAATAATGTTTCTTGGTGATTAATCTGCTTTCTAAGAGAAAAACGATTATTAATGCAAACACAAAATCTCTATTAACTTATCAATAGAGGTGTTTCTTGAGATAGGCTAATATACTAAGGATTGTTTTTCCATTCAGTTGGAAGAATTAGACTCATGGGAAGAAAAAATGTGCTTCATTTCTAATGTCAAGGACTCAAATCTGAAGATCCTTAGGAAACACACTCCACTTGATTACAAGAGAAATTTAAGTATATTTCAAACCAGACACAGACTTGGAAACTGAAATTATAACATGCACTTGAAAGTATACAGGCAGCAGCAGTTTGTCTAAACTGGCAAATATAGAACAGAGACTACGGCTGGGGGAGAAGAATGAAGAAAAAGCAAATTGGCTTAGGAAAGATCACTGAAAACTGGCATTAGCTTTTTGCATTCCTGCAAAGGTCTGTAGGAATAAAAATTCTGTAGCCGTTTTATCACTGGCTTCCATTGTAATTCTGAGCTCACAAGGGAAATCAGAGGTTTCCATGATATGAATCACATTTCCATCAACTCATTCAATCATCTCACACATACTGAGGGCTCTGTGCGTCTGCCACTTAGTTGGGTACCAGAGACAAAGGTAAATACATGACATTCTCTGTGCTCAAGGGGCTTAATCTATCCTTGATGGAACAGAAGCTCATAATCGAGTAACTAATGAGCTCTAACAATGGGGCAGGCTCTGCTTAGGAATTCTAACATTCTTCCCATTCTGGTATCTCCTCTACATTCCACACTCCGGTCCAGGTCACAGGAGAACAGCTACTCAAATATACAACCAATCCATGAGATCACTTCATAAGAATTTTGAAGTTCATACGTATTGAAGTAAATTACAAAAATTATTCTCATTTCATAAGAGTTCGCACTGAAACCACTGAATATAAATGTAGAAGAGTGGTTGCCCCTGCTTCAAAGCTATCATGTAACCCAACAACTCAATGAGTCACACAGAACTGCTTTTTTTCACAGAGATCTTTAGTAATGAAAGCAATCACTTTTTTTTTTTTTTTTAAACTCTGTTACTGTCCTGGATACCATAATACCATTCTTATTAAATTTGTGGACTGGCTTTTAAATGAAAACTGGTGATAAGATATTTAGGACCTGGTTGGAAAAATATCACATTGGTAATTTGATTCCAATTCCAGCGGGATTTCTATTTCCATAGTTCCCTTGAAGCGAAAAGCTGAGCTCTGGGCAGTGGCCCGGATAACATACATGTACAAGATATTAAGGTGCGTGAGATGGATTACTGCCATAAAACTACTAGTTGCAAAAAACCGAAAATACAATTCAAACAGGCCGATTTTTACATCCCTCCTAACTGGAGAGTAAAAATTATCTGCCCCAGCCTAGGTCTAGATCATAAAAATTCTTTCTTCCGTTTCTATCTAAAATAAATGTGTTCAAATTCAAAGACTAAAACCTTCCCTTATGAGAAACATGGTATTAAAGACAAGCCTTAGTGTGGCAGCCACTCTACCTCTGAGCAGAGAGAATGCAGCAATGCTTACTCTCACATGTGGGTCCGTCAGACACGGACACTGCACGCGGCTCCGAGTCTCCCCGGCCCTTGCTGACATCCGGAGGCCCCCATCTGCTGCCTGAAAATACACTAACCCATTTTCAAGAATCACTTGGGGAATCTGTTCTAATGCAGATTTCTAGATCCTATTCCTCCCTCCCCCCACAAAGATTCTTAATTCAGAAAGTTTATAAGGTGTGTCTTGGACATACAGCATTTTTTAGCAAGCATTCCTATATTATTTATAAATCCTTAGACAACATCTTGAAAAACATCACTAAGTGGTCGTGATGACAAAAGATTAAGACCCCTGAAAAAAGCTGAGAAGTTTTATTCTTTGGAAGATTTATTTTAATACACGAGTAGAGCAATCATTTTACATAAATTGGGGCAGTCACAAAAGATTCACCAAACCTCTTTCCACCTGTCTTAAAAATTACCCTCAACACATCATCCTCCTCACTATGGGCAATTAATTTGCCTCCCAGTTACCAAGACAGTCGAGGCGACCCAGTTTGAAACATCTCAGTTCCCTGCCAGCTGCCTACGAGCTTCTCTCTCTGCTCCCACTTTTACCTCTTTCCCATTAGTCTCAAGCCTAAACCCTCCACCAGTGCTCTGGTCCTGTCGGCCTGGCCGCTGCTCTAGCAAGCATCCTCTGCCTCTGGGATTTCCCTCTCTACTTTTCAAGATTTCTCTTTAACCCAAAGATGTGATTAAATCTCTCCTCAAAAACAAAAATTCCCAAAGCACACGCACCACACACACCTGTGAATGCCGCCTTCTCTTCTCTCCTTCTCATCCAAGCTTCCAGAGAGCACCGTGCACCCCGTCTCAGCCTCCTCACCTGTCCTCACTCCTCATCTAAGAGGATAAACACCACGTCTGCCCCATGTCCACCCTGCCCTCCCCAGACACCACCTGCACAGGTGTCCAGGGTCAAATCCAGGGACACTTCCCTGCCCTCCTTCTGGACTCCCCCCACCTCACCCAACACCTCTGGCCACTGGGTCCCTGTTGCTCTCTTGGCTTCTCTGGGTTTCTCTCTCCTATTCGGCGTCCTTCTCACTCCTCTGCCTGCCCTTCAGCTTGCTGCTTTTCAACCACTGCGGGCCACCCTTGGCAGTCTCATCGACCTGTAGCTTTAACTACACGTGCACACTGACCCCCACCAGATCTGTCCCCCCGATCTCTCCCTCTAATGGCAGAGCTGCAAGCCTACCTGCAGGCTGAACATAACCACAGGCATCTCAAAATCCGCATGGTCAAAACTTACCTCCTCACCTTCCACCATCCCAAACCTGCCCACGTGGGCCACGTCCATTCAGCCACCCAAGTCAGAAACCTGGAATTCACCTGACTTTTCCCTCTCCTCCCTCCACAAATGTTTATTGGGCAGAACTGAAGAGCGTGGTAGAGTTGACCGGAGGGAAGAGCTTGAGCTAGGTCTTTAACAACAAGAACTGAATGTGCAGAAATGGGGGCAGAGGTCTTCCAGGGGCACATGGGTGCAACACGTACACCCCATAAAGGTAAAGTCAGGAACAGCAAGAAGCTTGGTTAAAGTGAGGAGTAACTGAAGGTGTGAAAGGCTAAAAAGAGAGGTTCCTCCTAGTCCTGAAAACCTTGGCGATGAAGCGAAACATTCATTGTTTTGACTCCACAGCTTCCTTCCTCCTTAAAGGACTGGCTAGGCCAATCACAGAATCACGGCCCCCTCCCGCAGCCGACAATTCCATACAGGCGGGTACCCGCCCAAACCTTGCCAAACAGATAAGAAGGGAACACTGCCACTGCATTTCTAAGAACACTTTCCTTGTTCCAAAAGGGCCTTTCCCCATCTAGATCTCACCCTGTGTGGCTATGGTGCCTGAAATGCCTGCAGTCATCTAGCCACTAGCCAGGGCGTCAGGCCCCCCCACGGGGAGGGCAGAGCTAAGAAAGATACAGAGAGATGGTCCTGAGGCTGGACACTCCCGCATGGGGCCTGTCCTACCTCTGGGTCATGTATCATTTCTTAAGATAATAAATCTCCTTGTTGCTTAAAAAAAAAAAAAAAATGTGGGGATACAGGTATAAGTCATGTTTAGAAAACACTGGGTTGAAAAGGTTCCTTTACTAAACAGCGAAACAGGTTCCTTTACTAGGATTTCTCACAACGTTAGCATAGCAATACACAGTGTAAAGCTTCAAGAACTTGGTTTCTCAAATTTATGCGACCCCCCCCCCGCAACCCCGCAAGTCTCTCATCCTGCCTCTTCTGTTTTTGCAGTATACCTAAAAGCATCTCTGAAATTAAGTGTTTATGGATCATAGCTTAGAAAACTGATTTTTCCTAGAACAGATGAAAAGAATGTATGACTGACTGTTATGACACAGTATAGTGACAGCAGAGTAACACAGAAAAAGTGCCATGGGACCCCAGAGGCTTCACTGCCGTTCTACGAGGTTCTCACTCAGAATGGCAGCTGGGTCTCACGTTATATCTCAACTCTAGTAAAATTTTAGTGGCTGCCTGGAATGCTATGTTGAAAAGGATTCTGAGGCTCCATCCAGACGCAGGGAAAAAAAAAAAAAAAGCTGCCTTACTTGATTAGCAATGATTGTCACGAACATAGAAAGAGCCGTTGTGACATCATTCTGAGACCTCTAAAGTGACACTAATTCCTAAACAGATCCTAGAACCAGCCCAAAGATTCTCAAGTTTTTTAAAACGTGAATCAGGTTTTAAATTAGACCAAACTAATGTTTAATAATTAAAATGGTAATAAAGTGGTTAACTACAGAGGCTCCAAAATAAGAAAGACCTGGGTTTATTTTAGTTCTTCCACTTGCTCCGGGCATATGATTTAGCCTCTCTAAACCTCAGTTTTCCCATCTGTAAAATGAGAGTAACAGTCCCTACCTCAGGTGGAAGGTATAAAAATTTAACTGGGTAATGCATATACGCACCTGCATACAGTAAATGCAATAAATATTAAGTTTAGCTATAGCAATTACTAAGGCATTCACTTTATGACATTCACATTATGGCTCTTGCAGTGCATGTATTTGTCCACTGTATTCACAGCCATGGGTTAGAGTAAAATGAATCAAACTGAGGCCATAGAAACCATTTTCCTGAACCCATAAACAATGTCAATTTATAGGCTATCATAAGGAAATGGCAAAGACGATTGCAAAGCACTGTTCAAACTAAGTGTTACCTGTCTTGAAGACACAGAGTATATAAATCTAACTACTGAGTGATTACTCTTTGCAAAAGACAGATCTCATACATATTTCTTCCAATCTCTCCATAGAGAAGGCCAAGACACAATGACCAAACCAACAGCAATGAGCCTCCCTAACACCTAGAATGAGTCCCCCACTCTCTCAGGGGCACGGGGCTTTCAGTGCTAGAACCAAGACAGTTCTGAGCAAACCAGGACAATTGGTCACCCTACAAACAAATGAGCAGGTGAAGTCCCAACAGTTGGGTCTGAGTCTGGCTGTGCTGCTCAGAACTGAAACAGAATGAGTTCATGAAATACTATTTTCCCTTAAAAGAAATCAGGGCTCTTTGTGGAGAAATGGCTAATTCCAGGTGAGAGCAGAAAACGCTCAAAATGAACCTGAAATATCTTATTATACCAGATAGCAAGAAAACTCTCAGACTTAGTAGGGTCATATCAAAAGGACTCAGGAGTCAACTTGAAAAGGTTTCCACTGGGCAGAGATGGGACTGCCTAAGCTTCAAAAAAGCTAATAATTACAACTAATTGAAACCCATCAAATACATTCAAATCCATGAGTTCACAATACTTTTTTAAACACATAACTAATTGGTCACCTTCAGAGGATGATGGGGAACCAACTCATTATCTTGGAAAACTGATAATGGGAAAGAATCTAGCATTTATCCTGCTTTTCTATAGGAACTGTACCACTGTGGAACCAAACGGTAGATGATGGAAAAAATGTCTCTTTTAAAAAAATATTCAAACCAATAAATAAGACAAATGACAGAATTAAAACATCCCTATTTGTCACCCCCCAAAAATTAACAGATCCAGGTATTGAGCATCAACAGCTACTAACAACAAAAAGAAAGACAATCAGATATTACGTGCCTCCTGATGAAAGGTCACACCACCACCTACAGTCCTGCCAAAGGGGTCAAACACAAGTCTGATCAGGCCTCTGGGTCCAGTGTCAATTTGTAGGACATACAAAGGAGGAAGGAACAAGCTGAGCTGTATCATTCATATGCAACCAGCAAAATCCAGACTCTATAGGACACTCCAGGACAACTGCTCCAGGTTCTTCAATAGATAACCCATCGGGAAAAGAAAAGGATACTGGGAAGACTTAATTTTTTCAAATGGGCAGGACTAAGCCATAGCGTCCACGGATGCACGCTTGACTGATAAAACTGTAGCAACACGCAAGGACGTGATTATTCTAGAGTCAAGACGGCGTTACCTAGGTGGAAGGGAAGGGAATGCCATTGGGGGTGGAGATATGGGGGGCTTCTGGGGCTTCTGGAAGTTACAAGGATATTGTCTTTATAGTCACTCATCCAACTATATATTTATTTTGTGTAATTTTTCTGAAGCTGCATCTTTAGTCTTATAAAAAAGTTTTTTTAAAAAGGTAAAAGTGTAACATCTACCATTTAACACCTTCTAATTCAAAGCACTTTTACAAATACTAGTATTTATATTTTCATATACTATCACATTGTTCCAAACAACCTCTTAAGGTATTTACTATCTCCACTTTTCAGATAAGGAGACTGGGGCTTAGGAATCTTAGGTAAGTTGCCCACTGTCACAGGGTTATTAAAGCAGAGCCAGATTCAAATTCAAATAACTGGCTGACTCCAGAACCATTCTCTTAATGCCTATGCTCTACTGATCCCCAGTGAGTCATTCACTCAAGACATAGTTATTGCTTACCTACTTAATCATACTAGATGTTAAAGATACAGGGGGGAGTTTCTGCCTTCATGGAGTTCAAGGGTTAATGAGAAAGACGGACAAGGAACCGTCCAAGTATAAAATCACAACTGTGCTAAGTACAATGAAGAAAAGGTTTACGGTGCCACAAGAATATATGAGCTTCTCTGCCAAAGTGATGGCTGAGGCCTGAGGAGAAGTTAGCCAGGTAAGGGCACAGCGGGGCTCCAGGCAGAGCAAGCAATGTTCAAAGTTGCCATCCAAAGACCGAGGTTGGCACTTTGAGGGCTGAGGATAGAGCATGAGAAGTGAAGGTAATTATGACAGGAGACCAGGCTGGAGAGCTGGCAAGAACAGGAAGCTGATGGCTCTTAATTAAACATGCTGCAGAAGAGGGATTGGACCGGGTGTGCATTTTTCAGAGAAGGAATTGGAGGAGCGACACGGAGGCAGAGAGATGAATTGAGGGGCTGTTGCAGTCACCTAGGAGGCACATGATGGCAGCTGGGACCAAGCAGGAGAGATGGAAAGAAGTGGATGGACGTAAGATGCCCAAGAGGTAAGGAGACAGGTCTGGGGGATGGACTGCATGTGGGGAGGAAGGAGGAGGAGAGTTCAGGAAGGACTCGGGCTTCTGGCTGCAGGACTTTCGGAGGTGCCAGTCGCTGACGCAAGGAGCAATGGGAGAGGGACGGAGACACTGATCACAAGACAGATGGAGCCTTGGACTTGTTGAGTTTCAGGCACCACTGAGGGTACCAAGTGGAAAGGTCAAGTTAAGCAGTTGAATAAGTGAGTCTAAGCCTGAGGAGTAAATCTCGACTCCTCCGTGTAGAGATGGTTATTGCAGGGGTCCCCGGAGAAGCCCGCCTAAGAGTGAGATACTTCCAAAAATAGGACCTCAAGAATGATCAAAATTCAAATCTAGAAAACAAAGCAACCTCCTGAGCTAATCTAGGGGTTGCAATCTCAGAAAGGTTTAGTGAAATGGGAAAAAAAATCAGAAGGAACAATATGAGATTAACAACTGTGCCTCAGGAAAAGCACATCGCGATTTCTGGGATGTTTAAGGTATTAATTTCACGCCTAACAAGTTGGCAGGGTTTGCACATGGCCCTCAGGTGTATATTTGTAGGAGTATATTTGTATACGAGGAAGAGGTCTTTGGGAGGTGCCTTGTGTGTAGCCGCTCAAGGTTGGAGACAGAGAAAGCTCTGGAGCTAGGAGAGAAAGCCCGAGCTTGACCCCAGGGGCTGCTCTGAGCCAGGTACAGAAAGGAGCCAGACAGAAGGGATGGGTCTGTCTTCACAGGAGATGCAAAAAGAGACATAAACTCCTCAGTTTCTATTACAAGGTAAAAAACAAAAAATTTTAAGTATACCTGAGTGAGAGAAACAAGGCTACATTCTCAACTTCCATAAAGCACATAAAGTGGCTTTGGCTCAGGAAAAAAACAAAAACAAAAGAAACCGGAAGGACCGAGCACTCCTGGATATCCAGTTTTAGGGGACTGAGACAGCAGTAGCCCAAGAAGAAATGTGCTTTTTCACAGACTGGCACAGGTGACAGAAAGAAGGCTCTCTCAAATGTTTTGCAGGCACCCGGAACGGAAGAACATAAGTGAACATATTCATAAACATAAAATTACTGCCTGTGGTCTGGCAGAAATGAGGGGAGAACTGCAGGATGAGGTCCTGCATGAGCAGACAGGAGCAAACCCTATACAATTTGAGTTACTGCTATTAATGTAAACTCACTCATACATACAAGGTGGGTGAGAACTACAGAAATTCAGGTCACTTTAGAAATGAGTATTTGTTAAAAATGCATCCAACTTTCCAAGAAGTGTATTCTACACTAAAATAGAAAGCTTACTAAATAGATCTTAGTGATCTAAACAAGTTCCAGTGTCTTATTCTAAAAATGCACTAATCATTCTGGTTTCCCCTTTGGCCTCAGAGGCATTTTACTTGGAGTTACCATATTCATTTTCCTCTACGTCCAGCTCATGGCGTTCATACATGGAAACCCCAGGCTGACTGACAAATGTACCAGGACTGGCCAGTGCCTAGAGTCACTGATAAGCACCGGCCAGCCCTGGGGACAGACAGGCACAGCTCACTCTCCTAACTGCATTCTCCCAAAGCAGCATCTGAGCTGAAAAGCCCACCAAAATGCAACCAAACCCCACTGGGCTTTCTGGAAAGCTCCACTGTGTAACTAAATAACACATCCCAGGACTAAAGGAGGGTGCAGAAGTGACTAACTGAACCCAAGCCCTGGCCCCCCGGGGTACCCAGCAGAGCCCTTGAGAAGGACTGCCTATCTACCCCTGTCATCTGTCACCTCCACCCAAACAAACAACCCTCATTTAGAAAGTGACCTAACAGTGAAGTTGGTAAAAATACAAGTTCCAAGTTTGTAAGTCTTTCAAAAGCAAAGCTGCCAAAAAAAAAAAAAAAGAAAGAAAAAAAAAGGCAAGTTTGTATGCCATCATTTTAATACTAACAGCCTTCTACAGACACTTCCTTTTCTGAAGCCTAAGCCCTCAGCACCAAACTTGCTGAGTCACCTTTTTTTAAGTACAATTGTGTGCACTATTCTGACTGCACAAAGGCTCATACATTCTAAGGAATCTAGGGCACTTCCTACCCCCAAAATGATAAGGTTAGGAAATGAAACCTAAGATATTTTTAAGAAGGCAACATTCAATTACTAAGGTGACATCGTAGCGTGTACCCAAAGCAAAAGCAGCTTAAGATTCAAGGGAGTTAGAAATAAGCTTCCTGGGAATGACCAGAATTTAGGCTCCAAGCAGACCACTCAAGCTCGGAGACTTTGGTCTTCACATTTGTGAATAAACAGTAGGACCCTTTGGTTTGGGGCTTGAATTTATTATTTAGAGGGAATGTTAAGATACTCTTGAAAAGATTCTTGAACCAATCTGTAATGATAACTACTGATAATTAACATGAAAGAAACGTCTCACTCAATCTTGACTTTTCGCCTCCGGACTCCATTCACACAGCTTCATTGACTCACTTTTTATCACTGCAACTGATCAGTGTTTCTCCTGAGTCCCTCCCAATCACATTTCCATTTAACATTTCTAAAGCCCAGCTCTGATGCTACACTCCAGAGCTCAGAAAGTGTGAGTAGCTGCCCTGACTACAGACTATAAACCAACCCTACTCTCTCAGATGAGGACTTCCACAACCTGGCCCAAACTACCTCTGCAATCCTACCTCCGAGGATTCATCTCATACACTCGCCGGCAACTCAAACCCCAAAAAGTACATGTACTCCGTCTCTAAAACAATTTGCTGGGTTTGTTTTGGTTTTGTACAAATTGTGAAAATATATATTGCCGCCTTCAGACAGTTTTGCTAAATTCAAAAACACACTCATTATTTCTTAGAATACATTTGCTGGTTTTGATGAGCATTTTTTTTTTTTTTTTTTTTAAATTTGGGCTTTTTTTTTTTTTTTTTTAGCTACTTTATTTATTTATTTATTTATTTATTTATTTTTGGCTGTGTTGGGTCTTCGGTTCGTGCGAGGGCTTTCTCTAGTTAACGGCAAGTGGGGGGCCACTCTTCATCGCGGTGCGGGGACCGCTCTTCATCGCGGTGCGCGGGCCTTTCACTATCGCGGCCCCTCCCGTTGCGGGGCACAGGCTCCAGACGCGCAGGCTCAGTAGTTGTGGCTCACGGGCCCAGCCGCTCCGTGGCATGTGGGATCTTCCCAGACCAGGGCTCGAACCCGTGTCCCCTGCATTAGCAGGCAGACTCTCAACCACTGCGCCACCAGGGAAGCCCAATGAGCATTTTTTTAATGTTCCGGTTTAATCGTGTATTGTAGCTTCCTACTTTGAAGTTATCACTATTCATATATAACTTCTTATGTTTACTAACCCTAAGAAAGAGTTCCTTCATAATAAAGATACAGAAAATAATTTTCCTTTATGTGTAATCACTGTTTATATATCAAGAGATTATAGGTAACAAAAGCTCCCGTTTTTGAGTACATATTTATATTTGCTTGTATGTACATAATATACATCTGTTAGAATAATCAACTGTTAATAATGGCTGCCTATAAGGAAGGGAGATATTTTTCCCACTGCATATCCTTTTATATGTTTTTTTATTAAAGCCATGTGATTGTATAACCTGCATAAAAAGTTAAATTTAAACATTATGATTAGAATGAATTTAAGGCAAACAAACCTTACACTACAGAGTTAGGTAGATTTAAGAGGGTCTCAAAAGCCATCTTCCCCAAAAACATTTTTCCCAGTACCCACCATGACTTAAATCCCCTGGTCAAAATACAATCAAATATTCTGAAGACAGTAAGCGTATTATGCCACTATCCACTATCAAATTATTGAGGATTAGTTTATCATATTAGCATAATAAAGGAAAGTCACAAAGAGGCTGTGTATAGTCTCCCTAAGTCTTGTTTCTTTTCCCTTTTCCCTCGAGTAACTAAATCAAGTCTGTTTTACTCAAAAGAACTTTTGTATTGGTAAAAGAACTCATTTAGAGATTCTAGAAGTCCTACCCAAGCCAAGTGGCACCATGGGTTGCTGTGTGAATGTTTTTACTGTCTCTATAAACATCTGCTCTCCCCTCCAGTCTTCCCTATCAGTCTAATCTACTCAGCCCGAGAGGACCTTGACAGGGAGCATCTTGTTCACCTTTGATTCCTCCCCAACACTAAGAACACTGCCACGCACTTAACAGAAAGCAATTATCGAAGCTCTTAGTGACACCTACTGCAAGACTATGATCCCTTCTCTAGGGAACTGTGGTTGAAACTTCAAATCTAAAAATGTCAGTTGGATTCTCAAGTCTGTTCTCATCTCAAACAATAATCCATTCATTCAGGACAAAAATCCATCTACAGAGAACTTACTATGTGCCTGGCACTGACACTCAGCAACTAAGTAGGCCAAAAATGATCTCACGAGATCAGAAAAGCAGATATGCAGCAGATATTCAGTAAATGCATACAAGATTTGATGAACTTCTTGAACTTTGCTATCTGTCTAAACTTGGAAAAGTCTTTAATGTTTTCTTCACATAGCAATGGACCTCAGTTTCCCATATGCTACTAATCGCCTGACTTGTGGACTTTATTGCATCAGCCCTCCAATCCTCATTAGTTAACTGCTTATTTTTTAACTTAATGGGATGTAAATCAAGAAGTATCTAATAAAATACAATGTAAAAGAGAAAAATCCATAATTATTATGTGAATGATTGACTTTTTAAAATTTATTTATTTTATTTATTTATTTTTGGCTGTGTTGGGTCTTCGTTGCTGCACACGGGCTTTCTCTACTTGCGGCGAGCAGGGTTTACTCTTCGTTGCGGTGCGCGGGCTTCTCATTGTGGTGGTTTCTCTTGTTGCGGAGCACGGGCTCTAGGCGCGCAGGCTTCAGTAGTTGTGGCTCTCGGGCTTAGCTGCTCTGTGGCATGTGGGATCTTCCCGGACCAGGGCTCGAACCCGTGTCTCCTGCATTGGCAGGCGGATTCTTAAGCACTGCGCCACCAGGGAAGCCCATGACTGACATTTAAAGAGAAGTTATTCCCTCTTATTCCTATGGCCAAAATGTAAGAAATTATTTCCCTTTTTTCCATTCTATGAAGATGCACTTAGATCCTGCTGGTCCAGGAATGAAAATAAGTTTTCTGAACTACTGATTCACTATTCCCACATTCTTCTTGCTGCTGCCCTGGTTAGATCATGTGCTAGGGTCAAGTAACTGTGGCGAGTGAATCTAAGGCTCTTGGTCCGCGTGAGTTAACTGGCCTGGCACAAGACCAAACTACGACCTTGGACTAGGAGCACCACACTCTGGCAGCCTCCTCAGCAGAGGCGGGCTAGCAGCTGCTGCCCAGGAGGAGCAAGCCAGCCCCACAGCATCAGAGCTCCAGTCGGCTGGCCTACAACAAAGCCCAAGTGCTTCTAAAGTGGGGCCGCCCAGGTAGCAACTGTCAAGACTTCACCATCAACCTTGCTGACCTTACACAAAGTTTTTTTGCCACCTGAATATACCATTGGATGTTATTTCCACCCGAGATGAAAATTTAGTTTTACCACCTTAATCAATAGTGATTCCCAGCCAAGTAAAATCAAAATCCTTGCACATAAGAGACGCCCAGTAAATACTAGATTAACTGAAGGGGGAAAGCACAGAGTTAGTGAGCGCAAACTGACATAATTTTCTTCGTTATCATCAGCAAACACTCACAAAAGATGTCAGTCATGGGTCCTAACTGCATAGAGTTGACAGCCAATAACTACCTTGCGAAGCATGCGGGAGCATTTGAACACTCCTAGACATGAAAACACCTTTTCCCTTTTAGTGTAGGCTTCTCTGGTTGCCTACTTTTAACAGTGTATGCATTTTTTTTCCTCTATAGAAGGAAGCCAAGAAGGAAAAAAAAAGGAAAGAGAAGGAAGGAAAGATGGACAGATAGCATAGATTCCCATGTCTGACACATCTAGCTGACACTAGAAGAACCCAAAATAGGTAAGAACAAATGAGGATTCTTTTCTTAATGCTGGATCAAAACTTCTGTAGTGAAGTAGTCACTGTATCATAAGAGGCACCATTTGGTTCACTCCAAAATAGCCTCCCCTCCACCTGTTAGATGACCAGTGTGGTCCAGCTCCTACCACCACAGAACGGACAGTTTATAGTACACCACATGCTTATGCTTTCATTCATAAAGAACATTTTTTTAAAACCTTAAGCATAAATTATTGGAAATACAGCACAACAAAAGGCTTGCGTAAACTGCACTGGTACTGTAAACATATATATATAATTTTATGTGAATAACATGCATTTCAATTCTAAGTAACACAACCTAGAAAGTAAACATCCTAGTGTACTTATTTTCTTATTTAACATTGTAGGAATCTGAATTCAAAAAGAATGACCAATAATCTACTTTCCTTAAATCATACTTCACCTCTTCTACTGCCTGAAATCTTCGGGTAGTATACATGAGAGATTACATATGCTGCTTCATTTTCTGTCACCTTTAATGTAGTATTTTCTCTGCTTCCTCTACTAAAGCATCTTTCCGGATGATAACCCAAGTTTTACCAGAGGTACAAGTGAGCTAGGCGGTTTGAGGGGATGTATTTTCCAGGAAAAGGGGAGGTAACCCACAACATGAGGCTTCCAAGCCCTCAGAGTGAGTTGCAATCCTACAGCTTTGATCCTGACCCCACCACTAAACTTCCTGCCCTCACAAACCAGGCACTCTTAATCACTTAACTCTTAGTTACTTTTGCTTTCATAAGCATTTACCACTATCCAAAAGTAACTCCATTTATTTATTGCCTGATTCCCCCATAAGTATATAGTCTCCAGAAAGTAGGGCTTTTGCCTTGTTGATTCAACCCCAGCTTCCAAAATAATACCTGGCTGGCATAAAATAATAAATACGTACTGAATGAATTACAACGTCTTACAATACTGTAAAGAATTCTAACGTCATTCACAGATCGATAAATCAACTAGTAAAATCCTGGGATCTTTTTTTTTTTTTATCATTGTAGAGAAAAAGCAAGAGGAAAAATACACCTACTCACCAAGTCTTGCTAAATTAGATATGAAAAAATGGACAGCTGAGTGAAGGTTTTTAAGAGAAATAAACACAACTACGTAATTTGAGACCACTTATGAAAACAGAAGTTCCTGTTCCTTACTATATTGAATTGCTGCTCAGCTTACACAGTGAGGATGCCCCACTCTTTTACCTACAACCCTTCAGCCATTATCTCAGCTCTGCATTCGGAACTGACACACTGAGGAAACGGTACTTTTGATGAAGAGTGTGATGATTTTCACAAAAAAGTAAGCAGGTCATATCATAAGCAAACACAAAACCCAGGGGGTAATGACGCTTCCAACAAATATTCTTAGGAAGCTGAGCCACTGACATTTCCCTTACCCCAGAGTGCTTGGTCAATTTAAGTTTAATGATAGTATCATTCAGTCAAGCAGGAAGAGTCAAGCTACGACAGAAGCAAGTTTCTTTTAAAGGGCGGTGAGACGGATGCTGGGAGGTAGGGGAAGCAGTGGTTTGGCACTAAGGAAGCGAAGAGCTCATTTAAAATACTGTCCTTCCCTATATAACCACCGTTCTTTACTATATCGCCACACCTCACTGATGATAGCCTTCCTTTTGATGCAAAGTACAGTGATTTTGGGCATCCCCTTCCTAAATCACTGAAACTGCGATACTTAACATGGTGGAAGACAGGACAGCGTGGTAAAAAGTGTACCCAGGCTTGGGCATGAGGTACCGGGTGGGTGACCTAAGCCAAGTCAGCCCCTCTGCGCCAAGCCTCCTCGTCTGTAAAAGGGCATAAAGTCACCCCGACAGGGAACGGTTATCGGAACCCAAGGTAATGACCAGCCCAGGGCGCAGCGCCTGCGTACGGCGACCGCCGCGCTCCCCTCGCTCCCACTCGCCAGCTGCAGAGCCACAGCGAAGGTCTGGAAGGATTATTCAACTACCGAGGCTGGAAATGAGGATGGTGTCGAGCAACTACATCGCCTACTAACGTGCATCTCGGCAAACCCACGGAGCCCGGAGCCCGGAGCCCGCCCCGCGCGGGGGCCGAGGGGACGCGAGCCTCTCCCCGCCGGGCCGGCCCACCCCAAGCCCCGTTTCCCTCGGGCGTCCGCCGAGCCGGGCCGAGAAGACGGGCCCGCCGCGACCCTCGGCCCTCCCGGAGCTGGCGGCGGGCGCCGGAAGCGGGCGGGCCGGGCGAGGCCGCGGGCGGGCGCGCGCGGCGGCGGCGGGGAGACCCGTACTCACCTCCGGCGGGTGGCGGGTGGCCGCGGCCAGCCGTCTCCAGGCGGCGGCGAAGTCGGGCGGCGGAGCTCGCGGGCTCCGGCAGACCAGGGAGAACAAGGTCCCCAGCAGGAAGGCGGCCGCAGCGCAGCCCAGGTACAGGCTGAGCCTGAGCAGGACGGTGCCCAGCCCCGCGCTTCCCGCTTCCCAGCAGCCGGGCCCCAGGAAGCAGAGGGACACGGCGGCGAGGGCGGCCACGGCCACCAGCGCCCGCCAGCTCCCGCCGCCAGGGCCCCCGGGGGCTGCCGCGTCCTCCCGGGAATCCGGCCGCCGCTCGCCTGGGGCGCCCGTGAGGCCGGCGCCGCTGCTGTCGGTGGCATCGGGGTGCATGCTGCTTCCTGGGCCGCTAAGGACAGGCACATCTCCCGCCCTGCTCTCCCCCGGCGCTGCCCTGGACGGTGGCCTCCAAGCGGCGCCTCCTCCCCTCGCCGCTCCCGCCGCTCTGGAGGCAGAGGGAGTCCGCGCTCATGCCCTCGCCGGCGGCCCACCGAGGGAACGGCTCCAACAGACGCCGCCGAGCTCCTCTCGGCGACCCCTCAGCGCCGCCACGCGGCGCCGCGCCCTCAGCTGCCCGGCCGGGCGTGCCCAGGTAGCAGGACCCGCCTGGGACTCGAGCCGGCCGGGTGGGGGCGGGGACGGGGGTGGGGGCGGCCGTGGAGTGCGTATCAGAAGGGGGCGGAGAGTCACAGCGTCCGGCTGAGCGATGGCTGGGAGGTGCCCGGCCCCGCCCCGCCCGGCCGCCCACCCGCGGTGCGGGGGCGGGGTCCGACCCGCCGCTGCCCAGCGGGGAAGGGGCGCCGCCAATCCTGGCGAAAACTGCTCTTTCCTGGGCTCCTCCCCGCCCCTCCCCCAGGATACCGTCTGTTGATGGAAATTTTTGCTGCAGGTGTCAGAAGCATTTGTAATTCTCGAGCTCAGGTGATCCCTTAATCCTGTCCCCGCTCATCACTGATAAGTAACCTCCTAGCATGCTTACAGCCCGCAAAATTTCTGCGCCGTTTGCACCTGCTATTTAAATAGGCAACCGTTCCTGATCCTCACTTTTAACACAGTTCTCCGAACAACCTTCCCTTTCCCACGCAGCCGCCTCAGGAACGGAATCAGACAAATGTGGAGCAGTAGATGAAGCCTGCAATTCCTACTTACGGAAAGGCCCAAAAAAGTCTGCCTGGTGCCAGAGGGTGTGCACACCTGCCATAGTCACTGGCTCCAAGTCCCTGTATTTTTGTCGCCGACGATTCAGTACAAATGCTACTACCCACGCAAGTGAAAGTAGTCCAAATAATTTTGAGAGTACATATTTTCTTCTCCTAGCATGGTCCCAGCGTTAATATACAGATAATGCTTACTGAGAAGATGCCAACATGCGAAATACTAGAAATTAGGAACGCCAGCAAAGCAGCAGATGTATCTTTAATGAATAAAGGAATTCTAAAGACGTTAATGATAATTTAAAAGGGGGTGATAGAGAGGGCAAATCAACAAAAGAAAGGGGAAGAAAGGGAAAGGGAGGTAAGTAGATGAGAGAAGCCGTGAAGGATACGGGAAACATTAAAAAGCAAAAGCCCAGAACTCTCTCCATGCAGCAGTCATGAAGAATTTCAACAGTTTAAAAGCGCTATTGTTTCCCAATAAATTGAGTTATATCCTGCTTCCCAGGAAACATAGTTAGGAAAAGTAAGCATTAAAATATATTTTCAAATACTGTGACTATACTGGGTTTTTTTTTTTTTAATTTTATTTATTTATTTATTTATTTATGGCTGTGTTGGGTCTTCGTTTCTGTGCAAGGGCTTTCTCCGTTCGCGGCAAGCGGGGGCCACTCCTCATCACGGTGCGCGGGCCTCTCACTATCGCAGCCTCTCCCGTTGCGGAGCACAGGCTCCAGACGCGCAGGCTCAGCAATTGTGGCTCACGGGCCCATTTGCTCCGCGGCATGTGGGATCTCCCCGGACCAGGGCCCGAACCCGTGTCCCCTGCACCGGCAGGCAGACTCTCAACCACTGCGCCACCAGGGAAGCCCCTGGGTTTTTCTATAAGGAATATCTGTCGTTTCAACAGAGGAAAAAAATATAACATTCATACAAAGTAAACTATTTAGTGGACATTTATTCTTTTAGAACAAAGTATTATCGAAGAGGTTATTAATCAAAAGAAGAAATACCAGTGTCCATAGACATACACAGCCCACCCATGTATTCACATCACTGTAATGAATTTCCCTGGAATGGCATGGATTTCAAGTGGGAGATGAAGTAGGAGGTCAAAAAAAAATTATCCCTAATATTAAGCTCTAACAAAACAGCGTAGAAATGAATTATTTTATGTACCTATATAAAAACAAGTATGTTCACATTTGTCATTTTTAAAAAGTTTATTGTTTTTAATATTAGTATTCATGGACCACTCTATTTATTCCTTGTAAGTCAAAGACAAGGAGATAATGAGTGCCTTAGGCCAGATGTGACTTTGCCATGCCTAGGTAATTACAGGTGAGGACATCAAAAGAAGTTACTACCTTCCTGTCCTCCTTGTCTTCTCTTTTTTATTTTTAAATAAAGCAGTGTAACTGATTTTGAAGGAGCCCTTTTGCCTCTAAAATAGTTAATGTTCATCCCGCTGGGGCTCCTCAAAGTGTACCTACAATTCCAAATTATTTCAAATAAAGCATGGTAGCCTGTTATTACCAACACTCATATCCATATTTTTTGATCATTTGCATGCCTGGGACAGTGGGCTGAGGGCTTTACATACTTTATATATAAAGTTTTCCAAAATATGGGTTTACCATAGTTGACAATAATAACTAACTGAGCACTTACTGTGTCAGATACTGTTCTAAACACTAGACATGCTTCATTTAATCTTCACAACAACCCCTAGAATGTTATCTCCATCTACCCATGAGGAAACTGAGGCACAGAAGGTAAAATAACTTGCTCAACGTTACAAAGCTAATAAACATCAGAGCTAGGATTTGGTTATCCACCCCGATGTGGTCTGGCTCTAGAGCGTGTGCATTTAAGCACTATGCCATGGTGCTTCGTAAAAACTCTATCTCGTTTTGTCATCCCATATTCCAGAGGAAAAAAACAGGGTTTAAATCCATGAGCTTAGTACCTGTATTCCGTGCTTTTAAAAGTGTTTAGTTTTGTTGCTTTGTGAGTATGGCTTGTATCTTAGCCAGCCCCCTGACAAGTGCAAAGTGATTTATAATAATCACTAAAGTCAGTAAAACCACAATCAGTAAAGGGGAAACTATCTTTTATTGAGAGCCCCGGTCTGTAACTCTTAAGACAATGATCTTTCCAACACACCTGTATATTGTTGCCAGGAATGCAGATCTGGAGAAATGTACACTCGTGGTCAGAAAACTTCCTTAAAGCATATGTCGTATTGCTAAGTCAGCATTGACAATTCAAACATTTACTTAACAAGTAGTAGTTGGGTTTCTACCCTGTGCAAGGTCTGAGGAACACTGAGAGGTGGTACGATATACAAGGGAGTGCCTGGGATCAGGAGGTATTGAGGGAGAAGTCAGGTATTAAATTAGAATCCGGTGTTCCCTCCCAGAAGTCGGTGTTGAGTCCTACCAGGTCTAAGTTAAAGACCAAATTAAGTAGAGATGCCTTATTTATATTCCTTATGGCCAGCAGATTCTGACGGGTTATAATTAAATGCTCCACAGGCTATCTTCATTATTATGTAAGATGGGAATGGTGTCTGTCTGAACTCACTGGGATATTATAAGGACAAATTAAGTGAAAAATTGACATTTAAAATATTAGATAGTGTAAACAGGTAGACAACACCCAATCTCTGTCAAAATATGTGATGCATCTTTCCCTTCACTATTTAGTATATTTCTCCTTAAATCCCCTGGCTCTCCTTGAAGGTAACCACAGGATTAGAGAGAAAACCACAGTATTTGCCTTTGACCACTTTGGGTAAAACTGTCAATAGGTATTAACATGAATCAAAAGACCTAGGTATCATTATAGTTTCTCCTACTGATTCACTGCAAGACCCTAACAGGTCCGTTAACCTCTCTTTCCGGTAACTTTCAAGCAGAGTGTGGTTTACAGAAAATACAGACATAAGTATGCCCAAACTTCAAAAAGTAAAAGTGAAAAAATTATAAAATACTTTAAAAACAAATGGTAGGGCTTCCCTGGTGGTGCAGTGGTTAAGAATCTCCCTGCCAATGCAGGGGACACGGGTTCGAGCCCTGGTCCGGGAAGATCCCACATGCCACAGAGCAACTAAGCCCATGTGCCACAACTACTGAGCCTGCGCTCTAGGGCCCGCGAGCCACAACTACTGAGCCCGCGCGCCTGGAGCCCGTGCTCTGCAACAAGAGACGCCACCGCAATGAGAAGCCCACACACCGCAACAAGGAGTGGCCCCCGCTCACCGCAACTAGAGAAAGACCGTGAGCAGCAAAGAAGACGCAAGGCAGCCAAAAAAATAAAATAAAATAACTAAAATAAATAAATTTATTTAAAAAATAGTAGACTGTTAAAGCTTAAAGGAAACATACTGCAGCATTTTGAAGAGGAAGATGAAACTCTGAACAAAATTTTAGAACACAGATATATAAATTATGCTGAGTGGGGCTCCTTATTAGTAAGTAAAAATATTCATATTGGGAAACTTTCAGGCAGAAGTGTCTTTGTATTAATCTTCAAAGAGAGAGAATTACAAAGGAAAGTATTGTAAACTAAATTAGCTGGTATCAAGATAAAGAATTGACAAGGGTAGATCACACAAAAAAAAGGATAATTTCAATTTACTTAAGTTTTGACCTGAAATTTAGGGAAACAGAGTATGTCAATTATCTGCTGTTGTATAACAAACCACCACCAAATAACAACCATTTTATTTGCTTATGATTTTGTAGGTCAGCAACTGGGCTGGGGTCATTGGGCAGTTCTGTTCTTCTTGCCTGGGTCACTAACAACACTGTGATCTCCTGGTGCATAAGCTGGGGCTGCTTGGGCTACGGAGCCTCCATTGAGATGGCTTGTCTCTGCTCCCTGTGTTCTTATCCTCCAAGAGGTAGCTTGGGCTTCTTCACATGACAATCTCAGAGATGTGATATATACTACAAGTTCTTTTTAAGCTTTCGCTTGTGTTACGTTTGCTAATATCCCATTGGCCAAAGCAAATCATATGGCCCAACCAGGAGTTAAATAGGAGAGGGGGCCTAGGCGTGGATTTAAACATTGGGAGGTGTAATTCATTGGTTCCATTACTTTAACAACCCGCCACAATTTACTTTGACAGAATATACTAGTCAGTTTTTTGTTTTTTTTTTTTTTTTTTTTTTGGCTGTGTTGGGTCTTCATTTCTGTGCGAGGGCTTTCTCCAGTTACGGCAAGCGGGGGCCACTCTTCATCGCGCTGCGCGGGCCTCTCTCACTGTCGCGGCCTCTCTTGTTGCGGAGCACAGGCTCCAGACGCGCAGGCTCAGTAGTTGTGGCTCACGGGCCTAGCTGCTCCGCGGCATGTGGGATCTTCCCAGACCAGGGCTCGAACCCGTGTCCCCTGCATTGGCAGGCGGATTCTCAACCACTGCGCCACCAGGGAAGCCCTACTAGTCAGTTTTTGGTGGATCATCTGGCTGGTCACCAAAATCAGTAGCATCTAAGGACTTATCCCTCAAACATGTTAAAGTTCACATTTCTTGTTCCTGTTCTTGTTCATAATCTGCTTCCATCTACCTATGAGATAGAGAAAAGAGCCTGGATAAGGATAGGGACATAGGAGGCAGTGTACAACTGTGTTTGTCAGCTGGAAGTTTGGTGATGTAGCCGTTAGCTTTATTTTACCCTAATATTTTCAAGTTATGAAACACAAAGCATAAAAGAAAATTCTAAGCTCATTTAGATTTTGATATCCAGTATTATTGGACAGCAGATTATAGAGAAAGAAAATAAATTGTTTACTTTTTATCTAATTTCTCCAAAATATATGCATGCTGAAAAACTTTTGAACTGACTTATATGCTGTTTCATATTTGTCATGAGCAGAGTAAAATATAAAGTAGGCAGCACACAATTATTACATGTACTTGCATAAATTAGGAAAGGATATTGAATATTTTAAGATTAACGCTATGCATTTAAGATTATATACAGCTTTTATACACTACCTAAAAGAAGTCAGTGTCTCTGATTTGTCATTTATTTGCTATAGGAAAGAGAACATATTTTGGGGAAGTAAAAATTAGTATTAGAGAATTAATCACAGTTCAGAACAGGGGTTGGCACAGAGTAGGCCCTTAATTTAAATATTTTTCAATGAATAAATGTTATCCTTCTGGGAAACTATATCTAGAATAATAATTGAACAGACAAAATAACAGTAATAAAAATATTTCATATTTGAACAGGAACTTGAACTTTCAGAAATCCTTTTTAAAACATATGTTTCTCACTACAACTCTATAAAGGAATATAGAGTTAAATATTAAAATCCCATTTTGCAGATGAGGGAACTGAGGTTCAAAAAAGTTACATGACTTGCCCAAAATCACATAGCTAGTTGGTGGTAGGACCTAAATTATAGGATTCTCCTTCATTATGCTATCCTTCAAATACAATAGTTAAAAGTAATGTCAAAGGACAAAACAAACTGCTTTCTACATTACATGAAAATGTCCTTACAAAACCAATACAATAATAATGGCATTCATTTGGCTTTTTTCCTGGACACACCACAAGGCATGTGGGATCTTAGTTCCCTGACCAGGGATCCAAACCGCACCCCCTGCATTGGACTGCCAGGGAATTCCATACTTGGCTTTTAAATAGATTGTAAACTTCTGAAAGGCAGTACGTGACTTCTAGTCATTCTCTCACTCAGTCCAAAAATATTAGCCAGGGGCTTTGCTAGAAAGTAGTATAAAATACGGTCTCTGTCCTTGAAGAGCTCACAGTCTAATTGGGGTGGGGAAGGGAGGCATAAAGCAATGTAATACATATTATAAGAAAGGTATTACCAAGTTCTAGGGTGACAAGAGGAGGGCTACTATTTCTGCTTTGTGGGAGTTAAGGAAATTTCAAATGTTACCTTTCCTGGGAATCTAAGTCATTTTGCTTTCTGAATTTCTTCTATTTATTATAGTGTTTAGGTATGTTGAACTAGCCTTTTAGATACTCAAAAGATATGGGACTACACTACACAATTTTTAAGCTGGTTTATAAACTTTAACGCAGTAAATATTTCATCCTTCAAAACTTGATTCCTAAATTTAAAAAACAAAAAAGTCTTCCAATGGGTGTACATTTGCTCATAACCTAAAGGAAGTTTAGCATAGTGAAAAAACTGCCAGATAAAATGGAAGAGTCTTTTAATAGCTCTCTATAGAAATAGTCAAGCCTATATTGTTTCGGGAGGTTTACAAATAAGTGAGGAACAATTTTTAAAAAGGATAGGAGGGATAATATTTACATCTTTTCTGACAAAAGAGTACAGATTCAGTGAATCTGGGGAAAGACCTTTTTTCACCTATGAGTTGATGACCTCATATGAACTATGAAGAGGAACAAAGCAAATAAAATCTGTGTCCTGAAGGAGCTTATTTACAATATAGTTCATTGGTTCATTCATTCAATATAGACGCTCCTTCAGGAAAAGAAAATCAGGGAAAGGGCAAAACTTACAAATTCATAGCACAGAAAAGAGCCAAAATTAAAGCTTGAGATATAATAATCTTATTTTTTTATCATGGTAAAATATACACAAAATTTGCAATTTGTCATTTTTAACATAATTCAGTGGCATTAATGCTTTCACATTGTTGCACAACATCACCACTATCCATCTCCAGAATATTTTTGTCATTGCGTACTGAAACTCTGTACCCATTAAACAATAACTCCCCATTCCCTTCTCCCCTTGGGAATTTCTATCCTAATTTCTGTTGCTATGACTTGCCTATTTTAGGTACCTCATGCAAGTGGAATCATATAATATTTGTCCTTTCCTGTCTAGCTTCTTTTATTTAGTGTAACGTTTTCAAGGTTCATCCATGTTGTAGGATGTGTCAGAATTTTGTTACTTTTTATGGCTGAATATTTCATTACTTGTATATACCACATTTTGTTTATCCAGTCATCTGTTGATGGACATTTGTTTATCCAGTCATCTGTTGATGGACATTTGGGTTGCTTCCATCTTTTGGAAGCATTATTGTGAATAATGCTGCTCTGAACATGGGTGTATAAATATCTGTTTGAGACTCTGCTTTCAGTTCTTCTGGGTATACATCCAGAAGTGAAATTGCTAGGTCAGATGGTAATTCTGTGTTCAATTTTTTGAGGAACTGCCATAGTTTTCCACAGTGGCAACACCATTTTACATTCCCAGGAGCAATGCACAAGGGTTCCTATCTCTCCCCATCTTTGCCAACCCTTGTTATTTTCTGTTTGTTTTGTTTTGTTTTGTTTTGTTTTAATAGCCATCCCAATGTATGCGAGGTGGTATCTCATGGTTTTAATTTGCATTCCCTAATGATTAATGATATTGAACACCTTTCCATGTGCTTATTGGCCATCTTCTTTGGAGAAATGGCTATTCAACTCCTTTGTATAATAAACTGACCACAGGGTAGACAACCATCCCTGGAAAATGGTGTCAGCATAGTTTTTTCAAGCAAAATTAAGTGAAATCCTTCCTTTTAGCCTCCTAAAACGACAGAGAAATGATCCTCTGTGCTTGTTGGTAGTTACGACCAATAAGTACGAAATGCATAATGAAGAACAAAAATAGAGCCAATTTCTTAATGAGACTCCCTAGGATATGGGTAACCAGGAGTTCCTTTCCCTACACTTTCATGTAAAAAATATTGGGTACCTATTGTATTAATTTCCTGTTGCTGCCGTAACAAATTACTACAAACTTAGCAGTTTAAAACAACACAAATTTATTCTCTTACCTTTCTGTAGGTCAAAATCTAAAATCAAGGTACGGGCTGGGCTGAATTTCTTCTGGAGGCTTCAAGGGGAGAATCCCCTTTCTTCCCTTTGTCAGCTTCCAGATGTGCCTTCAATTCTTGGCTCACTGCCCCTTGCATCACTCCGACCTCTTGCTGCTTCTTTTTAAAAAAAAAAAGTTTTTTAACCCAGTTTTATTGAGGTATAATTGACATATAACATTAAGGTGTACAACAAAATGATTTATGTACATATTACAAAATGATCACTGCAAGTCTAGTTAACATTGATTGCCTCACATGTATACAAATTTATTTTCCTTAGGATGAAAACTTTTAAGATCTATTCTTTCAGCTACTATCAAATATACAACAGGGTATTAACTATAGTCACCATGCTGTGTATTACAACCTCTTGCTTCTAGTGCCATGTCTTTTATTACTGACCCCGAATTTCTTGCCTCCCCTCGTATAAGGACCCTTATGATTGAGCTCACCTGGGATAACCTAGGTTGATTTGCCCATCTAAAGATCCTTAATCACAAAGTCCCTTTTGCCATGTAAAGCATCATATTCACAGGTTTGGGAATAGGAGGTGGGCATCTATGGGGCACCATTGTTCTACCACACCCACTATGTGCCCGCGAGTTCAAAAACGAAAAATTGCTGCATTCAATACATTGGACAGAAATCATTTTTCTTAGATTGTTTTAACTACCCATCTCATTTACCAGTAGTCAGAGGACTTTCTAATGTGTTACCAGCCCCTGGCCCATAAAGCTAACTAATTCTTTGAACTTAACTTTGCTGATAGAAATAATCACAGACACAGCCGCTTCCGTATTTATTATCATTGCTGCTCTTCGGGTACAAGATAATTAAAGCAGCTTTCCTCATGACATCAGCCACTGCAACAACTAGGTCCACCCGCACTGCGGTTAACAGCCGAGAGGCAGCAGCAGTTAACACCCTGGAGGGGCACCGGGCAGCCGAGGGCGCGGAGATCACTCTCTTCCCGCGTCCCTTGCCATTCGAGAGAAGGGTCGTCGGGCAGGCCTCGCGCCCCACGCCGGCCTGAGCGGGGCCGGCCCGTCGCGCTCTGTGACGCCCGCCGCGAGGAGCGGCGCCGCGCCGGCCCTCTGGCTCCGCCCGGTTCCCAAGGGACCCGCCGCGTGCCCCTACGACCTCTTTTCCCGTGCCGCTCTCTCCGCCTCCGGAAGCTCGAGCCGCCGCCGGGGCCGCGTGGAGGGGCTGCAGGAGCGCGTGCGCGTGCGCGAGGCCGGAACGCTGCGGGCGGCGCTGGGAGCTTGCGGTGGTCGCGGTGCCCAGGTGAGCGGCGCGCGGGCGACCCTTCCTCCCCTCGCAGAGCCCCCGCCCCCCGTTCGGGATCCGTTTTCTTCTCCGGAGCCCAGGCCTCGGCGAGCACGCAGGGTCGGTATGCGGAAGCCGGCGCGGGAGGTTAGGAAGGCGGGCCGGCCGGGCCCCCAGCCCTGCGACCCACCTCCTCTGCGGCCCGGGCAGACCCTCGGACGGCGGATGTAACCACCGCGGAGGCGTCCGGGCCGGCGGGACCACGGGGCCCGCAGCCCCAGCCGGCCGCGGTGGGACGGCCCGGCCTGCCCTGGGGCGCGTTTGCGAGTGGCTTGGTGGTCGGGGTCGGCCGTGAATTTGAGACGTGGTCGCGACCGGGATCCCGGCTCAGGTCACCGCCGCCCACCTCCGGGGACTTGCCCCTGACCCCTGAGGCTGGAGGGGGATGTCAGTTATTATTCGCTACCTAGCGGGATCAGGAGGGGGTCGTGTAAGGAACTTGAGTTCCTGGAATACGGGTGTTTACTTTGGCCCGAGATCTTCGTGTACCCAATCGGTTACCTTCTTTGGACCAAATCATATGTCAAACTACAGAAATGTAATGTCACAGTATCAAAATGGCAGTTAAAAATGCCAGATTCCTATTTGTGTGTTTTCCTGATGTAACCTGAAAGCATCAGTATTTCTATTGCTGGTTCTGCAGGGGCTGTACAAATTGTGAGTGTCCAAGTGATTCCCGGGCACCTTTGGCAAGTACTTGTCCTCATTGAGCACGAGCAGGGTTATTGCAGCCTGATGAACTGTCATTTGATTTGAATCTCACTAACTTTGAAGTGAATGTTATCAAAAGGATTGCTTAGTGGGACAGTTGGATAATTTTTCCGTTAATTAAATCACCTGAATGTTTAAGTCCTTACAATAACCGGTCTGTTGGATGTTATGAACCTAAACTTAAACCTGAAAAGTCTCCCAGGCAATGGGCTATGCACCCCTCTCACGAACTGTGACCACTTAGAGAGACAGATGCTTACACGTACTGGGGACTATAGGAGCCTTGTAAATGCAGGTAAGGGGATAGTTGATTCCGGTGTGTGTGAGAGAGGGGGGATGAGGGACAGCTGTAGGAAACTAGCTCAGGTGAAAGAGGTGATTTTTCTGCTTACGTAACTGGCTAGCAAAGAGCAGAACTAGGGCTCAGCCTTAAATCTCCTAACTCCAAACTCCTTCATCAGATAAACATTCTTTGAATGTCTAGTATTTGTCACGTCCTATTTTAGGCACTAGGATATAAAGATGAGCAAGATAGCAGGAGTTCCTAGTCTGGTAAGACAGGAAAGACGGGAAACAGCTTTGAAAAACAGGGATTTCAAAAGAAGGATCTGTAATCATTTGGCTTACGGTTAGACTTTGGGATTTAGACCTAGTTCATGTTAGGGTTGGGAAAGGTCATAGCCTCCAAATTTATAATTCCCTCTGCAGCATCCTAGCAAATGGCCATCCAGTCTTTGCTCCAACATTATGTAGTGATTTACGGCTCCTAATTTTAGAAGGCAGCCCATTCCATTTTTGAGCAATTCTAATGTTAAACTCAAAACAGCTTTCGTATGCACTCCATCTGTTGATGCAAGTTCTACCTCTGGAGCTACAAATAATAGCTCTCAAGTCTGAACACACCCTTTCTCTTAGTCATTTCTTTTATTCCTATGAGCCCTTGGTCTGTAAACCAATTAATCATAACTTCAGTTCTAGACTCTTCACCATAGCACCCAGGGCTAAGTGCTTCATTCAAAAAGATGTTGCGGAAAAACCTGAATGAACTTTTTGGCCAACCCAATGGTTTGACCAAGCAGAATGTAATGCAAGTTGTCCTACACTGTATGTTGCTACCCCAGGTTTAGTGACTTCCAGAAATGTCACTCTCCTTGCCAGAAATACCTTTGGAATTCATTACTCTCTTTGGAAAGGGGGTTGGGTCCCAAGCTCAGCTTGGGATAGAGAGTCACAAGTTAATTCAAACCTATTACCTAGGTTAACACTTCTAAATTTACCTAAGGTGACTGGTTTATTTAATTTGCAATGCCAAGGAATTTGTTCCAGATTAATTTATTAGAGGGAAACTGCTACACAGCAAATATATCTAGTAAAATGTGTGGCAAACACTGGCATATGTATCTAATTTTAACTGTACAGACCACCCTTTTTTGCAAAGAACTGTTTCTAAAGCTCTATTGCTAAACAAGTCCCATTTCCCTTAAAAATCCCTGTGACGGGAGGGTCTTCTTATCTTGCCCACTGTTTACCATCAAATAAATAATAGATATCACAACAATGTGTTTTAAAGTTCAAAAAAGGAAGTCTCAGTTCCTAGCCTTTTCGAAGGACCATACTTTGAAGCAGAGTAGAACAGTGGTTAGTAGCCTGATCCTCAAGACAGCCTGCTTTAGAATCTTGGCTGTGCCACTTCTTAGCTGTATGGCTTCGGGCAAGTTCTTGGTCTGCTTCAGCTTCCTCTCTGCCAAATGGGAGTGACGAAATCTCTTAAAGTTATTGTAGAGATTCAATGAGTTAATACTTGTAATGCACTTAGAACAATGCTAACATGTAAGTACTCAATAGTTCTGGCTATTAGTAGTAGTAGAATAACAGCACTAGTACAAGTGAGACTTAGTTATGTTAGTAATTTTATTTCTATAGAAATGTAAACAAGTTTTGCAGAGGGATGGAAGTTGGAATGATTTGGATGATTAGCTTTTTAAAAGATTTGTTTTTTAAACTGGCTAGGAAAATTTGTGCTCTGGGCTGTGCTATGAAACCATTCGCTTTTAAAATTTTAAGAAACTTGTAAAAAATTTTCTTGAGTCCTAAAGGCAGTCTTAACCATGGGAAAAACAGTAACCACAGCTCTTTTATTCTTTTATTCTTGACATTTTGGATTAAAGGGTGAATTATCTTACAAAAAAGGGTGACTTTGGGGAGAATTTAATGACAATGTTAATAAGAGCTGTCCATCATTCAGTAGCTGATTTGATTTGTAGTTTTTCTTTTTGAACTCAGGTGGGCAGAATTGGATTGATAACGATCAGTCGTACTCTTTCGGTCTGTGATGACCTGTAATCACAGGCCTCTGCCCAGGTTCTTAACTTTTCTCCTTTGTCCACTTGCCCAGCCTCATTCCTCCCTCCGCTCATAGGCTCATACTCTTAGATGTTTAATGTATGTCCTCCCAGCGCATGCTGTAGAATTTTATTTATATGTTTGTGCCTTTGAGAATTTAGTTTTGTTTTGTGTGTGTGTGTTGTTTTTCATAATTGTATTGTCATTCATTTAATTCTTTTCTCTTGGTAAATATAATTTTTGTAGATCTCAGCTTATCCTTTTTGACTGATATATAATATATCATATACAACATTTTGCTTATCCATTTTCCTCTTACTAGACATTGAGTTTTTTCTAAGTCAGGGCTGTTACCGCCAGGGCTGTGGTGAACATCCTTGTACTTGTGCCCAGGAACACACAACTGGGAAGCGGCAGAACCAAGTTTTGAGCCTGAGTGTCTGACTCAGTTTGTTCTTTTTCACTGTGCAGACTCCCTGTTATCACTTACTTGCTTAGCTTATTGCATGAACACTATTACAATAACAGTAATGGAAATATTAAAAATGCAACGGGATTGTTGATTTTTCAACTCTTCATTTTTGTTCTTTTTTCCCCTAGTTTTTGTTTAAATTTCTAAATTGTATTATTAACCCAAGATGGATAACAATTTTGTATTATGCATTTTTCATGCCGATAATAGCACCTAAATCAGGGTCCACAAAATTTTTCATTAAAGGGGTCAGCTGGTAAATATTTTAGGCTTTGTGGGCCCTATGGTATCGGTCACAGCTACTTAACTCTGCAGGTGTAGTGGGAAAGCTGTCAGAGACAGTTCCTAAACCTGTGAGTGGGGCTGTGTCCCAATAAAACTTTACTTACGAAACAAATGGTGGGCGGCCGCATTTAGCCCAGGCACAGTAGTTTGCTGACCCCTGATTTAAATAATTATTTTAATGGATTCATAATATTCCTATATTCAAGTTTTTTTCAGTATTAAAAGAAATGCTGTAACGCACAGTCACAGCCACTAACCATCAAGGAAATGATCTCCCTAAGACTGAATGTCAGAAAAGTAAAGAAGAAAATGACTGACTTAAAGATTGAGCCTGAAGCTGTGACCTGTGAATATCACACGGGTTAAGCAAAAACATCATAACCTCTGGATGCCACACAAAGGAACAACAAACTCTGAGAACTTCAGAGCAGTAGCTGAGAGTGGTGCTAATGCCTTAGATTTTAATCACATCTCTCATTTAAGCTGAGTCTGATCAAAACGGGGGAGTTGTTAAAAAGAAAACTACAGGCTGCAGATGGAGTCACGTCTGCTGGGCCACCCCGCCAAACCGGGGCTTCATACCTAACCTACTTGAAGCTTCAACCTCCCCCAGAAATGTAGTCTTAACCGGTCAGTCAGAAATGTTCTGGTCAGCACCAGTAAGGTAATCTGTCACAGGGCCCTGTCCATCCCCCAAAGGGAGATGAGGTAAACTGCCACACAGACCCCTTTCGTCCCCCATGGGTAGGTTACCTAAGCCTGAAATAGTCTTTTTTATATATGAGTTCCTTGCCTTGCCTTTAAAAACTTTTCCCTTTCTGTAGCCCTTTGGAGCTCCCCTCTACTCCTGGGTGGGATGCTGCCTGATTCATGAATTGTTCAATAAAGCCAATTAGATCTTTAAAATTTACTTGTTTGAATTTTTCTTTTTTTTAACATATGTAAAACCTTTGGGGAGGAGGCTTCCTTCTGTGGATTTGAATTTTAAAACATAAAGAGGCCATTAATCCATGCTACAGGAAATAATATTTCTTGTATTTAATATTTATTAGGAATAAGTTTTACAGTCTAATTTTTCTGAAATCTTTAAAATCTACTTACATCTTATTTCAGTTTAAATATAATAATGTGTTAGAATTTTAAAACTCACTTGTACTTAATCCTCTCTTAATTTATCTTCATTTAGCTTAAATTTTCCTGAATACTGTATACCATTTGCAAACCTGCTTAATTAATGGCACGATTACAGTTTTACTATATTTGATTTTCTTAAGTACCTCAAACAGCTAACAAGACACACTTATAGATCTCACAAAGGAAACCTAAGTACTTAGATGTTTTTTATAAACCTAAGTCTAAACTTACTGATTTAATCAGATTCCCTTAAGTGTTTAAAAGTTGATTACAGTTAAATTTTTGCAAGTTTAATATATCAGAATCTCTTAAGTATTTCAAAACTTTAACGGCAGAAACCTTAACCTATCATATTAATCTGTCACATTAGTGTTAATAGTATGTTTGGTTGCTTTTTAAATCATGTCTCTACCTACTTGTTTTTATAGATTGCAGGGTCACTTAAACAAAGGCTGCAGAGTATCATGGCTGATTTAGGATACAGATTACATAGTCTTTTATTGCTTGATGTGGTGTAACGGAATTAATCATGATTTGAATATAGTGAACCCATAATTGGATTGTTGGCTACATATTATTATTATTGGAATTTTGTATATACCCTTCCCTTGACATAGCTCATGTTATTTGCCTCTTTTGAATATCATTATCAACTAATGGCTTTCCACAGAATTACTTTTTTATTTTTAAGTGTATTTTGTGTTTTTTTGTTCTTCAGTGCAGAATTGTCCAGCTTGGACAGTGGAAGCCCCTTTAAACTGAATCCTTTGTTTTATTACCACTACTCTAGGCTTATTGTTTATTAAGGCATTTGGAATCAGCTGCCTTCCAAAGGATCTTGGTTTTGAGGGGTGGTTTTAGTGGAGAATAGTATTAGAGAGGTCAAACTCTGAATTCTAGATTATTAGTGACAGATTCTGTGACACTGCTGCGTAGACCCCTGTAATAAGAGAGAAAGAAAAATATGACTTTATACTGACGTTTCCAGTTTAATCCCAATTGCATGAAGTATTAAAATACTTCAAAATCAATTTTAATTTTTTACCTTAGTAGTACACATATAAATTTACAGGTCAACTAATAGTTTAAGATTTATAACCAAAATAGTGGTCCCGGCACCACGTTAGCAGCAATTGCTTTGAACTTTTTAATCCATTTCTAATATTTAACTCCATGTGTCTAAATAATATGCCTTAATTTTTCCATTTTAGACAGCCCGTCTACTATCTCAGTAGATACTAAATCTCTCTTACGCTGGACTCCCTTTAGCACAATGAGACATGCACACTTTCCCCTTTTTATTGTGGTTATGTAACAATATGTGATTAAATATTCAGAAGTTTTTCCTCCAAGCTCCCTGTACTGTGTATACGTGTGTCTTAGAGTTTTTGTTCCTCTTTAAGAAGGGACAGAGGGAGCTTTTACTTTTAATAGGAGTTATCTCCTGCTGCTCCCCCAGTAAGGGCAGTGAAGGAACAGAATAGGACAAAGACAAGTACTGAAATAGGGAAGTTTGTTAATCCCCATTGAACTATTTCTACCAGAATGATGTGTGTTTGGGCTGGCTAGGCTGATCTGAAGAGGTTCTAACACCATCCTTTCTTATTCTAAACTCTAACTGTACTTAATTTATAGAATTCAGGTTTTCCTTGGAGTTCAGTCTAGGTATCCATGTTTGTGATATGCCTGATCTCTTATTATTTTCTTGTGAACCAAACTATTAGACTTACTTACTGTTCAGATCATTGGTGCTACTTGATATTATCCCTGTAGCCCCATTATCATTTCACTGAGTTATTGGGTTTTTTTAAAAAATAAATTTATTTATTTATTTATTTATTTATTTATTTTTGGCTGCGTTGGGTCTTCATTGCTGCACACGGGCTTTCTCTAGTTGCAGCGAGCGGGGGCTACTCTTCATTGTGGTACGCAGGCTTCTCAATGCGGTGGCTTCTCTTGTTGCGGAGCACGGGCTCTAGGCGCGCTGGCTTCAGTAGTTGTGGTGCACGGACTCTAGAGCGCAGGCTCAGTACTTGTGGCAAGCGGGCTTCAGTAGTTGTGGCTCACGGGCTCTAGAGTGCAGGCTCAGTAGTTGTGGTGCATGGGCTTAGTTGCTCCGCGGCATGTGGGATCTTCCCGGACCAGGGATCGAACCCGTGTCCCCTGCATTGCCAGGTGGATTCTTAACCACTGTGCCACCAGGGAAGTCCGAGTTACTGGTTTTTTGGTGGTGTTTTTTTTGTTTGTTTCATGTTTCTCTTTATCTATTACCCAAACTTCTCAGTTTTGGAAAATTTGCAAAATGAAAAGTATTTGGAAGTTACTCTTTCATCTGATGGTTACACTTTCCCTCTTTTCAGATATATGTTTGCCGTCATGGATCGGTTTGGAGATATATCAGAAGGTGAAGTGGACCATTCTTTCTTTGACAGTGACTTTGAAGAAGCAAAGAAATGTGAAAGCAACTCAGTTTTTGACAAGCAAAATTATGACGATGAAGAGAGAATAGATAAAGATACGGAAAATGTAAACTTGAAATTTGGAATACAAAGAAGGAAAAATGATCTTACTGAGAAGGGAATTGAAAGAAATGAGAAAATTCCTCCAGAAGAACACCCCATAGAAAATGATAATGTACAAGCTAGGAATTCTTTGTCCTTGACCACTTCTTCAAGATCAAAATTGTGTGATGCTACAGTAGAACATAAAATACACTTGCCCATCCCAAGTAGCATTCCCAAAATTCTAAAAGGTGAACGTGATTACTCTACAGATGGAGAGGAAAGCAGTGATGATGAGAAAAACCATCATGTCAGATCAAAGTCAGCTAAACCATCTAATAACTTCAAGAAAAGCATAAGTAAAAAGTATACCAGAAGTAATTCTTCTTCCTCCTCTTCTTCTCTGTCCTCCTCGTCTTCAAGTTCCGATACAGACTGTTCAAATACCGGGTCTGATGTCTGTTTATCTGATTCATCTCCATCATTAAAGAAGCGTCTGTCTGGTGTAACCCACTTGCCACCAAAACAGAAATATAAACTGGGAGAAAAATCAACAGGAGCACAGACTTCAAGTACTAAACCAAAAGTCGGTGACTACACCGAGGAATCTGAAGATACTGTGACAGATGTCACTCCTTTATCGACTCCGGACATCAGCCCTGTTCAGTCTTTTGAACTGGGTGCGTCAAACGATCAAAAAATGAAAGTTAAAAGGCAAGAGAACGTGAGTCAAGAAGTATATGAAAATGTTGAGGATTTTAAAAATAATTCAAAATCTTTGAAATCAGCCAAAACAGGGAAAGAAAAACATGAGCCCAGTCTTGCCTCAATGTCGACAGTGTTGGATTCCCATTTAGACCACAGATACAAGCAAAATGTCTTACATGACACAATGGACCTGAATCATCTTTTAAAAGGTAATTTTAAAAAGTGTGTATTGAACTTAAACTTAATATTATATTGAACTTAAATATTAAATGATATGAATTTGCCTTGATTTTTCTAGTAGGTACGTTTTATTGTTTGGGATCATTGATATTATCATAACTTTACCAAATATTCCATTTTAAAATATCTGGAATATCATTGTTTATATTACTGCAAAGCTACTCAGCTAGGACTAGAAACTACTTCATACTGATTCTGTTTAGTGCCTTACAAACTCAAAATGCCTGGAGAGGCCAGATGGATAAAGTAAACAAGAGAAGGGGAGCCAGATGTTTTCCCACGTTTGGTAGAGACACGGGCGTTAAGATATATTTCACTTTCTTCTTTGAGAAAGGCAGCAGCACTAAGGTTAAAATAACCTGACCTGTTTCGGGGAAAGTGGCAAGAATGCTGGCAAATTAGAGAACTCAGAGTAAACTGTAGGAGACTATTCAGATTTTAAATTAAAGGCGAAAGAGCATTACTTGAAAATAATTACCAAGTTGATGAAATAGCATAATTCAAGTTTTAGTTGCTTTAAGATAGAAGTATTTTAGAATTAGGATAATCCTGATTGCTGTATTTCTGTCTCAATTTATTATTACCCATTATTTAGTTTGAAGGGAACAATATATTCCAGGTGAAATAAAAGCAACTTTGAACTTTATCTTTGACTAGTTAATATAAAACTGTAAAAATATTGAGCTTGCTGGTTAGGTTTTGGGGCAGTTGGAGATAAAATTTTTAAGTTGTAAATAGGACTCACTGTCTTCGTTTGTTTGAAATGTTATTTGAAAGAATAAATCTTCAGCTACATAATTTACATATGGTGGCAATGTAAGGGCATAAATAAATCCCCTATTTAGTCAAATGAGTCTCATAGTCAGATTGATAAAGTGTATTTTGGAGCAGTTTACACTTGTGAATATTCCCTCTTTTATATGTTTTCTTTGCTCTGATCGTACCTATTGATGTTTAGTGTGTCTGAAAAAGCAGATTCTTGGCATTGGCTATTACCATCTAGTGGTTAAGCCTCTACTCAATATATCTTTCCTGATAAATGCTCATTCAGTCTCTTAAAACTTTCAGGATTGAGTTTTCTATTCTTGCCCCTCTCCTTCTTCCCCTAACAACCAAGAGTGATCTTTTAAAAAATAAATCAATCCTACTAGTTTCCTTCTTAACTCTTCAGTGGGCTTAGTCTTAGGTTAAATCCAAATTCCTTTTCATAGGCTAACAGACTTTATATCAGTGATTTTCACCCGAGGCAGTACATTAGCATCACCTGGAGAACTGTTAAATTATCAAAACAAACTGCTAAATACCGACGCCTAGGCTCTGCCATGAGAGTCTGATGCACTTGGTCTAACGCGCAGTTAAGGGTGATGAATGATTCACTGCTGCCCATCATATGGATACTGGCCTACATCTCCTTTCCTCTGTCTCTCTCCTCACCCCTTGGTCCAGTCACACTGCTTCCTTACTGTTCTCAGAATACTTTGCATTCATGAGGCATTTGGCACTTGCCGTTGGCCTTTCTCTTTGTAGAGGCTACTTCAGTCTGTTTCTAGGGTCTCAGCTTCTATGTCACCTTCTCAGGGATACTCTTTCTGAACATTCTGTGTAGAAGCTGCGTACCCCATCCCTGCCTCTCTCTCACAAAAACATATTTCCTTCCATGAGACTCTGGAATTAGTGTAAGCAACATGAGGGCAGCATCTTATTCCTTGATGGAATCCCCAAATCTAGCAAGTACTGGCACTTAATAGACAGTATTTATTAACTGACGGACTGGGAGGACTCTTCTGTTGTTCACAGCTCTGACGGTCAGGAAGTGTTTGTCATGTTTCACTGAAATTTGATTTTGTAACAGTTACCCATTAGCTTTAGGTTTGCCGTCTGAAATACACAGAATAAGTCTGTGCCTCTGTCTGCATTATAATCTTTAATATATTTGATTAGTATTCTTCTCTAGGGAATATCTCTAATTTTTTATCAAGCCATTTAGTGTAACAGTTTTCACTTAAAAAAAAAAAATTGTAATGGCCACTTTGCAGTCTGTAAGATCAGGTGTATGACGAATCGGGTTGATAATTCGTCAGGTTGAGTGCTGCCTTTGTCTTCATCTCTTCCGGATCTCCAGCACCAGTCCCAGTGCTCTAGCATAACAGTTCTCAAACTTTTTGGCCTTAAGACTAAAAGCACTCTTTTAGAAATTATTGAGGACCCCAGGGAGCTTTTGTTTAGTGGGTTATAGCTATATAAATATTTACCATATTAGAAATTAAATCAGAAGTTTAAAAAATATTTATTAGTTCATTTAAGAATAGTAATAGTAAACCCATTATGTATCTTTTTTAAAATTTATTTATTTGTATTTTATTATTTATTTTTGGCTGTGTTGGGTCTTCGTTTCTGTGCGAGGGCTTTCTCCAGTTGCGGCGAGCGGGGGCCACTCTTCATCGCGGTGCGCGGGCCTCTCACTGTCGCGGCCTCTCCCGTTGCAGAGCACAGGCTCCAGACGCGCAGGCTCAGCAGTTGTGGCTCACGGGCCTAGTCGCTCCGCGGCATGTGGGATCTTCCCGGACCGGGTCACGAACCCGTGTCCCCTGCATTGGCAGGCGGATTCCTAACCACTGCGCCACCAGGGAAGCCCCATTATGTATTAATATAAGTAACATGTTCTATACAACGTAACTATAATTCCAAAAAAGTTAGTGATTTTTGCTAGTTTCTAATGCCTGGCAATAGCTGTATTCTCATGTCAGCCTCTGCATACAGCTATTGTGATATATTGTTTTGGTTGAAGTGTATGAAGAAAATCTGGCTTTACAAGGATATATAACTGGAAATGGAGTGTTTTAATAGCCTTTTCCGTTAATTTTAGATTTTTTTTTGATACCACACCAAGATTCCACAAATAGTAGTTTCTTTTTTTTTTAAGTTTTTAATTATTTATTTATTTATTTTTGGTTGTGTTGGGTCTTCGTTTCTGTGTGAGGGCTTTCTCTAGTTGTGGCGAGCGGGGGCCACTCTTCATCGCGGTGCGCGAGCCTCTCACTATCGCGGCCTCTCTTGTTGCGGAGCACAGGCTTCAGACGCGCAGGCTCAGTAGTTGTGGCTCACGGGCCTAGTTGCTCCGCGGCATGTGGGATCTTCACAGACCAGGGCCCGAACGTGTGTCCCCTGCATTGGCAGGCAGACTCTCAACCACTGCGCCACCAAGGAGGCCCAGTAGTAGTTTCTTAAATGTTAGTTGCAATGTGCAGTTTGAAACTGATATTAATTTGTAGTCCGTTACATTAGAACTTATTGCTCGGTCTTACATTTTGAATGTATTGTTTGCCCTTGCATGGTTTTGTAACGTGATGTATAGGTTATTTGGAAAATGTTGGTTCACTGAGCATATAAATGTTGACATATTTCATAATATACCATACAGAAATCACAGTTGTTAATATCACTACCAATCTCACTAGAAAGCTCTTGGGAAGCTATCAAACTCAGGTTTATCAAAAATTCTAATTTTTGCTAAAATGCTCAGATTTTACGATTGCCAACAGATACTGTCAGTTTTTCTTGAAGTGACAGGTTTCTTAAAATCATATTTGTAATGCAAAAAAATTGGAAGGTAGTTGAAATTAAACCATAAAAATCTATCTGATGTGATAATGCAGACTGCTCCTAATATTTTGTATTAATAATATGCATCTTAATATATTTGCTTTTTCTTCTGTGTCGAATGTCTATTGCTACATTGTTCTTAATAATTTCTACTGTGATTTATATGTGTTTAAATGTAGCAGCCAAAAAAAAAAAAAATGTAGCATCCAAACATTTGGCATTATAAAGTATCTTACAAAATTTTCTTAGATTAGAAAAGTAAGTATATTGAAAATAAATGTTACAGAAGATAAATGAAAATGTATAATATGACTTGTAGGTTCATTTTAAGGGCCCACTGTTCCATTTTTTAATTTTTATAAGTACTATTTGATTCCACAAATTATAAGCATCACTCCATTCTAGGAATGAGAGAGGACACAGCCAATAAAAATCTTGCTTTAGGAAGAAAATATTTGACCCTTTTGGAATTGTCGGGTTTTAAAAAAACCATCTAATGGAAAATAGTCTGTGATATCTGAGCTTTTTGTTCAGTACCATCAATGATTATCTCTTTGTATTATTTAGGGTGATTTTGGATGTAAGAAACAGAAATTCCTAATGAAAGTGTTTCTCATATGACAGGAAGTCCAGAGATAGACCAGCTTGAGGGTTGACTGACTCAGTGGCTTAAAAATGTCCTCAGGGACCCAGGTTCTGTCACTGTATTCCCCCAGCCCTGGTGTTGGCTTCATCCTTAGGCTACCAGGAGATGTCTGCAGCAACTTTTAGTATCCACATGCAGACATGACTGTCCAGAGAAACGGAAGCTGCCTTTACCTCTGGCTCTCTTAGAGTGGAGGAACCTTGAACTGACTTCCACTTACGTCTCATTGCTCAGAACTGAGTTACACTCCCATTCCTGAAACAGTGATTGGCAAGGCGAATGGGATTATTCCAGGCCAGTAAACTCACTCTGGAGTCAGGGTTGGGAGTCCAGAGAGGGAGGTCAACTTCCTCTTAAGGACATAGCTTCATGGGGAGGAGCTAGATGTCATTAAAAAAAAAAAAAAAAAAAAAAAAAAATCAGGATGTGTTAATAAGTAAGAAGGAGGAAAGTAGTGTCAAGGAGGAGAAAATTTTCCCCCTCTCCTTCTTGAGTTCTTTTGGCTGGCCTAAAAATTAAATTGAGGCAAAACATTACCACGAGAAAAAAACAAATTTAAATCATACTTAGGGAGGTCTCAGAGAAATAAGAAGCTAAGAAGTAACCAAGGCAGGCAGCTCTCATACTTTGTAGACAAAGAAACAATAAATTTTGTGAGGAATTGACAGGACAAAGAACCTTAGGTTTGGGTTTTTAATTAGTGAAGAATCTTAACAGGGTTTGGGCTTGGAGTAGTAAATCAGCAAAGAAGAACAGGCTTGTTTATACAGCCTTCTTGGTCCCCAGTTCCCTGTCACTGGTGATAAGGTTGGCTCTCTCCCTCCTGGTACAGGGAGGGCACCTTTCACATTAAGAGATTCAGTTCTTGTTTTCAGGGAGACAGGAGGGTCAAAGTGTCCTTCTTGCACCAGCTTTTTCTTAAGTAACTTTAATTCAAAATCATCAATGTGGCACTTTGGCATATTTGGGGGTGACCTGCCCAGAACCCCAACAGTAGGAATATATGCTAATTGGGCAGCCAGCTTTATCCACTAGGCCAGAGCTTCTCAAACTTCAATATACATACAAATCACTTGGGGATCCTGTTAAAATGTAGATTCAGGTTCAGTTAATCTAGAGTAGAATCCAAGGAGCTGCATTTCTAGCCAGCCCGATGGTGATACCAATGCTGCTGATTCAGGGACCCTAGTCTGAGTATCAAGACATTAAAAAAAACTACCTGGTTCCATTGAAAATAATTAAGGGGTATCCCTCACAACTCTTATCTAATCCATGTCTGAAACTTTTTAGATACAGAAAGCCTATATATTTTTAAGTTGGAAGAATGATAATCCACCCCAAATCCCTTATCCGTTTCCCAAATATAATTGAAGCACTGAAACACTGTCTTAACCCGGAAACTGAGCTAAAACATAGAAGGAAAGCTTTATTCATACTGTTGCACCGTAGGGAGCCCTGATCGCAGTGACCTGCCAGTAGGCGGTGTTCAGGGCTTTTACAGGCACAGGAACAAAGCAGCGTTCTGCCCGTTGATACATCTGTTATTGGAGTCAGTAATAACCCACCAAAGATTCTTTATAGTAGTAAAGTATTTTAAATGCTAATTATGGAGATCAGTCTATTGCATAAGGTATTTCTTTAGATTTTTCAAATTATTATTCATTCTCGGTTTACCCAGTGAAGCTGTTCAGATCCAAGAATATTTTCATTAAGTTTTCTTCATTCCTTTCATTAAGTTCTCACATGTCCAGTTTCCACGGACATGTGAGATGCGATGTGTGCATGGCCAAGCTATGCCCCTCTGCCCTCATATCTCAATAAGCCTTATTACTTCCAACATTTATCCCCCTCTGTGGGCCTTTTAGGCGTCTTGGCTCACCTAATTTCTTCACAGCCTTTTCCACTTCCTGGGAAGTTAAATTCACTTAATGAGAGGAAGATGATAGTGATAATGCGTAACACATTTTAAAAAGTATGAGCAGGACCTGCGATCCCATCAGAGACCAGCTGAGTAGGAACACAGCATGCTCTGCATCCTCTCAGTTTAAACATTCTCACTAGCTCAAGTACAGCTACAGTAGAGCACTTCATTCGTTCAGATAGTGAATTCTGAGGTAAAAATTTTGCAAGCTATTACAGCAAATACTGGGCGAGACTTTAGATAGGGATGCCTCTATTAGCTAACAGTGTTAACATTATTTATTGGTTTAAAAATGTTTTTTAATAAGTTTGTGAGTTCAAACTAAAAAATATTAAACCTGTGAAAGGAAAGTTAATAATAAAAGAACATAAAATCAAGTGTCCCAATTATAGGCCATGGAATAATGAAACAGTGTTGAACTTGAATACTCACATAGAGGGGTGAAGAAAATTCTGAAAGCAGAAGCAGAACCTTTTAGGCTGGGGCTTCCCTGGTGGTCCAGTGCTTAAGACTTCTCCTTCCAATGCAGGGGGTGTGGGTTTGATCCCTGGTCAGGGAGCTAAGATCCCACATGCCTCGGGGCCAAAAACACCAAAACATAGGGACTTCCCTGGTGGTGCAGTGTTTAAGAATCCACCTGCCAATTCCGGGGGCACGGGTTCGAGCCCTGGTCTGGGAAGATCCCACATGCCGCGGAGCAACTAAGCCCGTGCGCCACAACTAGTGAACCTGCGCTCTAGAGCCCACGAGCCACAACTGCTGAGCCCACATGCCACAACTACTGAAGCCTGCGCGCCTAGAGCCCGTGCTCCGCAACAAGAGAAGCCCCCGCAATGAGAAGCCCGCGCGCTGCAACGAAGAGCAGCCCCCGCTCGCTGCAGCTAGAGAAAGCCCGTGCACAGCAACAAAGACCCAACGCAGCCAAAAATAAATTAATTAATTTTAAAAATAAATAAAATAGAAACAATATTATAACAAATTCAATAAAGACTTAAAAAAAAGAAACTTTTAGGCTTCTGGGTGTTATCCACATGACCATAGACAAGCAGTAACTTTTCTGTGCCCCAGTTTCTTCATTTGTAAGATGAGGGTAGTTGATATAGGTTGCTAAGGTCCATTCTAAATTCAGGGTTCTGGAGTTCTGTGAGAATGTGAGAAGGGAAAGTCAGTGGAGACTAGAATTATTAGACATCTTACTTTGGGGGGACTTCCCACTCCCATCCCCAGCCTTCCTTTGCTGTACAAATGTTGAAAGGGTATGATTGGAATTAGTTCTTTGGCCTTGGGCTGTTTATCCCTGAATAGGCAGAGAGGGCATTAAAAAGTGGAGTAGTGGAGGAAACCAAAGTTAGGCATTGGCTTATGGAATGAATGGCTCCTGTTTGGAGAGCAGTGAAGTTGACATGACTAGATTTTAAAGTACCTTTCATCCTTTGTAATGGTAGAATGAGGTCAGTTTAGGAAGAATCCAGAGGGCGAAACAGAGAGGGTTTAGAAATGCACCACTTCAGATTTTACCACCTAGATTCTGTAGGAAATAATTAGATACATTATTAGAGGGTGTATCCTGGGAAGAAAAACTAATATAAGAGAAAGAAACGGGATAAGGAAGCATTGATGAGCAGAGAAACCTGTCAGACCTATTGCTAAACTGATAGCAACATAGGAGGAAATGAAGCAGTACGGTATTCAAGGGGAAGATGCAGACCCTGTTACCCTCGGTAAGAAAGGGGATGCCCACGCTGGGACTAGTGGCTGCTGGCACATCCCTTGGCAGCACGTTGTTTGCCTTTGCTGGCAGGCTGCAGCAGACAGGGTTCAGATAGGCAGGCAGGAAATCTCAGATACCCTCGGCCCACCACCAGATACTACCGAAGGTTTGAGAAAAGCTCAAATCAACAGAGGCACCAGGCTCACGTGAAGAACCTAATGCCTGAAACAGTATTAAAGGAGCAAGCTCAACGATTTTAGAGAGGATCTGCAAGGACAGAACTATTTTCACTCGTAAAGCGAAGGCATGATTTGCTTTTCACTTTTTCCTGTCACGTGTGGAGTTTTCCAGGGGCTACATGACAATGACAGCACAACAGAGTGAGTGCAGAAGCAGATATGAGAATCCAGCTGTCTTCTATTAAGGCAGGCATTAAAATATTTGCAGAAATGTTCAACTCTGCTACTCTTGTCACTAAACTTCTTTTTTATAAAAATGTGATGTTCACATATAGCTGGTTTATTGTTATTTTCAGACGAATTAATAAATATCTTTAAATTTTTTTCCTTTTAATTTCTAACATGATAAATATTGATAACTGTAACCCACATAAACATTCTTTGGGGTCCCCAATAATCTTTAGATGTAATGAAAGGGTCCTGAGACCAAGAAGTTTAAGAACTTCTATTCTAGAAGAATGGAATTAGAATATAGCATTTGTAGTCTATTAGAGAAAAAAAAATTTATCATTGTCAGTCTTCCAAAAGGGGGAAAAATGGGGAAAAAAGAAGAAATAACAAAAAAAGCATTTTTTAAAGAAATAAAATTGTGAGAAAAGAGATCAAACAATATAAGTAAATGGTTTTATCAGAAGATAATATCAGAGGGGGTTAAAATTTTTTAATCAAATCCAACCTGCAAAGATATTTAAAATAGCATAGGAGGAATGAAAATAAAGGCTTGAAAAAGATATGCCAAACAGGTAACAAGGAGAAAATAGAAATATCAGTCTTAGTCGTACACAAAATAGAATTCAGGATGTGAAAATTACTGAAAGGGACAAGAGTGTTTTACATTAATAAACTGACCAAATATACTAAAAAGATTTAATAGCCATTGATTTAAAATGTATAATAAAAGCAAAACAGAACTAGATGATCAAATTGACAAAGCCATAATCACTGTGGAAGAAGTTGGTTAGACCAAATCAGTTAGACCAAAAAATAAATAAATAAATAAACTACCTGCTTGTAGACTGCTCTTGGCCGTGGGTATTTTGTTTGTCTATCACACAAAAAATTTTTTTAAGTGATGAAATATCGGTTTCTGTTGCTACATAACAAATTACCCCAACATTTAGGGTATGGAGAGACTCAAAGGCAGGAGTGACTTGACAGCTGGGGGTCTGGAATCATCTGAGTGCTGGTTTACTCACACGTCAGATATCTGGGCTTGGGGTGACTTGAAGACCAGGACTGCTGAGCAGAGGACCCACGTGTGGCCTCTCCCCGTGGCCTGGCTTCTTCACATACCACAGCCTCAGTGCAGCTGGCTCAGGGCTCCAAGGACAGTGTTCCAGGAAACAAGGCACAAACCTCATCACCTTTTATGACCTAGCCTCGGAAGTCACATAGCATCATTTCTTCCATTTTCTATTGGTTTAAATGGTTATAAACCTTCCCAGGGCATAGACCCTCCTTCTTAATGGGAGGAGTGCCAAATAACATGGACACGTTTCAAAACCTCTTCAGTCCAGCCTCTGGCCATACATTGATTTACATTCCTCCCCAGTGCAAAAATATGTTCCCCCTTTCCAAAGATCCCTCCAACCTGGAGATTCAGGGTTTAAATCGAGTCCAGGTGCAGCTGTGGCTCCTCGGGCGTGGTTCCTCGGTTATAGCTCAAGTACTTTGAAAACCTTCTGCTGGGAGAGACTAGGAAGCTGAAGTAGTAGTTATACTTTTGAACCCCAGAAGTCCTGACTCTTATATTCTCTTTAAATTTTGCTTGAAAAGTGACCAATTCCATTTTTTAAAATTAATTTATTTATTTATGTATTTATTTATTTATTTTTGGCTCTGTTGGGTCTTCGTTGCTGCGCGCGGGCTTTCTCTACTTGAGGCAAGCAGGGGCTACTCTTCGTTGCGGTGCGCGGGCTTCTCATTGCGGTGGCTTCTCTTGTTGTGGAGCACGGGCTCTAGGCGTGTGGGCTTCAGTAGTTGTGGCTCGCAGGCTTCAGTAGTTGTGGCTTGCAGGCTCTAGAGCACGGGCTCAGTAGTTGTGGCACACGGGCTTAGTTGCTCCATGGCATGTATCTTTATCTGGTTTTGGTATCAGGGTGATGGTGGCCTCGTAGAATGAGTTTGGGAGTGTTCCTTCTTCTGCAGTTTCTTGGAAGAGTTTGAGAAGGATGGGTGTTAGCTCTTCTCTAAATGTTTGATAGAATTCACCTGTAAAGCCATCTGGTCCTGGACTTTTGTTTATTGGAAGATTTTTAATCACAGTTTCAATTTAATTGCTTGTGATTGGTCTGTTCATATTTTCTGTTTCTTCCTGGTACAGTCTTGGAAGGTTATACCTTTCTAAGAATTTGTCCATTTCTTCCAGGTTGTCCATTTTATTGGCATAGAGTTGCTTGTAGTAGTCTCTTATGATGCTTTGTATTTCAGTAATTCAGTCTCCACATTGTGTATTGTGATATCTTTATATGAGAGGAAAAAATGGCTTGGACCTGTGTATCATATGTGACTTTGAAATGAACACCTTGAATAGCACTAATTTTTATTTGTAACGTTTTTCTATAACAAAACGAGTAGCACTAGAAAAATAGGTTTTATTTTGTAAACAATCAACTGTGACCTCACACATTCTCTGGTTAATATTTTAGTAAGCTCGCAGCCAGTTCTTCCAAGATCATGTATGAGGGGTGGTGCATGATGAGATTTAAATTGGCATAAAGCTGCATGCTTTGTCTAGCTCTGATTTAGTTTTTTAATATAGTGTGCCAATTTTGTGACTGTAATCATGTGAAAGTCCTGCTGAAATGAAAAATTATGTCTGACCCCCAGATCAAAGAATTTATGTTAAAATAAAGTGTGAATAAATCTAAAAACAAAAAACAAAAAAAGCTGAATTCTCTTAGCTTTTGCTTGTCTGTAAAGCTTTTTTTGTTTTGTTTTTCTTCTCTCTTTTTCTTTTTTAATTTTATTTAAAAAACCTTTGGTGCAATATTAAAAAGCAATACAGCCAGCTGGAGTGACAATGAACAGAAAGATATGGGAGGGGTAGGGAAGATCCAGGGACCCCCTCCCAGCTGCTCCCAGGGGCTGGAGGCCAGGGACAGGCTGCATTGGGTCTCCGTTGCTGCGCATGGGCTTTCTCTAGTTGCGGTGAGCAGGGGCTACTCTTTGTTGCGGTGTGCAAGCTTCTCACTGCGGTGGCTCCTCTCTTTGCCGAGCACAGACTCTAGGCACACGGGCTGCAGTAGTTGTGGCTTGTGGGCTCTAGAGCGCAGGTTCAGTAGTTGCGGCGCATGGGCTTAGTTGCTCTGAGGCATGTGGGATCTTCCCGGACCAGGGATCGAACCCGTGTCCCATGCATTGGCAGGTGGATTCTTAACCACTGCGCCACCAGGGAAGCCCTGATTTTATTGATTTGAGTCCTCTCCCTTGAATCTTTTCTTGATGAGTCTGGCTAAAGGTTTATCCATTTTTTTTATCTTCTCAAAGAACCAGCTTCTGGTTTTATTGACCTTTCCTATTGTTTTCTGTGTTTCTGTTTCATTTATTTCTGCTCTGATCTTTATGATTTCTTTCCCTCTACTATCTTTGAGTTTTGTTTGTTCTTCTTTCTATAGTTCCTTTAGGTGTAAGGTTAGATGGTTTATTTGAGATTTTTCTTGTTTCTTGAGGTAGGCTTGTATTGCTATTAACTTCCCTCTTAGAACTGCTTTTGCTGCATCCCGTAGGTTTTGGATGGTTGTGTTTTTGTTGTCATTTGTCTCTAGGTATTTTTTGATTTCCTCTTTGATTTCTTCAGTGATCTCTTGGTTATTTAGTAATGTTTAGCCTCCACGTGTTTGTGTTTTTTACATTTTTTTCCCTGTAATTGATTTCTAATCTTATAGCGTTGTGGTCGGAAAAGATGCTTGCTATGATTTTAGTTTTCTTAAATTTCCCGAGGCTTGATTTATGACCCAAGATGTGATCTATCCTGGAGAATGTTCCTTGTGCACTTGAGAAGAAAGTGTAATCTGCTGTTTTCGGATGGAATGTCCTATAAATATCAATTAAATCTATCTGGTGTATTGTGTCATTTAAAGCTTTTGTTTCCTTATTAATTTTCTGTCTGGATGATCTGTCCATTGGTATAAGTGAGGTGTTAATAAAGTCCCCCACTATTATTGCATTACTGTCAATTTCCTCTTTTATAGTTGTTAGCATTTGCCTTATTTATTGAGGTGCCCCTGTGTTGGGTGCATATATATTTATAATTTTTATATATTCTTGGATTGATCCCTTGATGATTATGTAGTGTCCTTCCTTGTCTCTTGTAACATTCTTTATTTTAAAGTCTATTTTATCTGATATGAGTATTGCTACTCCAGCTTTCTTTTGATTTCCACTTGTATGGAATATCTTTTTCCATCCCCTTACTTTCAGTCTGTATGTGTCCCTAGGTCTGAAGTGGGTCTCTTGTAGCCAGCATATATACTGGTCTTGTTTTTGTATCCATTCAGCGAGCCTGTGTCTTTTGGCTGGAGCATTTAATCCATTCACATTTAAGGTAATTAATTATTGATATGTATGTTCCTGTGACCATTTTCTGAATTGTTTTGTGTTTGTTTTTGTAGGTCCTTTTCTCCTCTTGTGTTTCCCGCTTAGAGAAGTTCCTTTAGCATTTGTTGTAGAGCTGGTTTGGTGGTGCTGAGTCCTCTTAGCTTTTGCTTGTTTGTAAAGCTTTTGATTTCTCCATCAAATCTGAATGAGATCCTTGCTGGGTAGAGTATTGTTGGTTGTAGGTTCTTCCCTTTCATCTCTTTAAATATATCGTGCCACTCCCTTCTGGCTTGTAGAGTTTCTGCTGAGAAATCAGCTGTTAACCTTATGGGAGTTCCCTTGTATGTTGTCATTTTTCCCTTGTTGCTTTTAATAATTTTGCTTTGTCTTTAACTTTTGTCAGTTTGCTTACTGTGTGTCTTGGCATGTTTCTCCTTGGGTTTATCCTGCCTGGGACTCTCTGCGCTTCCCGGACTTGGGTGGCTATTTCCTTTCCCATGTTAGGGAAATTTTCAACTATAATCTCTTCACCTATTTTCTCGGGTCCTTTCTCTCTCTCTTCTCCTTCTGGGACCCCTCTAGTGAGAATGTTGTTGCGTTTAATGTTGTCCCAGAGGTCTCTTAGGCTGTCTTCATTTCTTTCCATTCTTTTTTCTCTATTCTGTTCTGCAGCAGTGATTTCCACCATTCTGTCTTCCAGGTCACTTATCCGTTCTTCTGCCTCAGTTATTCTGCTATTGATTCCTTTTAGTGTATTTTTCATTTCAGTTATTGTATTGTTCATCTCTGTTTGTTCTTTAATTCTTCTAGGTGTTTGTTCTTTAATTCTTCTAGGTCTTTGTTAAACATTTCTTGCATCTTTTTGATCTTTGCCTCCATTCTTTTTCTGAGGTCCTGGATCATCTTCACTATCATCATTCTGAATCCTTTTTCTGGAAAGTTGCCTATCGCAACTTCATTTAGTTGATTTTCTGGGATTTTCTCTTGTTCCTTCATCTGGTGCATAGTCCTCTGCCTTTTCACTTTGTCTATCTTTCTGTGAAGTAGTTTTCGTTCCACAGGCTGCAGGATTGTAGTTCTTCTTGCTCCTGCTGTCTGCCCTCTGGTGGATGAGTCTGTCTAAGAGGATTGCACAAGTTTCCTGATGGGAGGGACTGGTGGTGGGTAGAGCTGGGTGTTGCTCTGGTGGGCAGAGCTCAGTAAAACTTTAATCTGCTTGTCTGCTGATGGGTGGGGCTGGGTTCCCTCCCTGTTGGTTGTTTGGCCTGAGGCGACCCAGCCCTGGAGCCTATGGGCTCTTTGGTGGGGCTAATGACAGACTCTGGGAGGGCTCACACCGAGGTGTACTTCCCAGAACTTCTGCTGCCAGTGTCCTTGTCCCCACGGTGAGCCACAGCCACCCCTGCCTCTGCAGGAGACCCTCCAACACTAGCAGGTAGGTCTGGCTCAGTCTCTAGTGGGGTCACTGCTCCTTCTCCCTGTGTCCTGATGTGCACACTACATTGTGTGTGCCCTCCACGAGTGGAGTCTCTGTTTCCCCCAGTCCTGTTGAAGTCCTGCAATCAAATCCCGCTAGCCTTCACAGTCTGATTCTCTGGGAATTCCTCCTCCTGTTGCCAGACCTGCGGGTTGGGTTGGGAAGCCTGACGTGGGGCTCAGAACCTTCACTCCAGTGGGTGGACTTCTGTGGTATAATTGTTCTGCAGTTTGTGAGTCACCCACCCAGCGGTTATGGGATTTGATTTGATTTGATTTGATTGTGATTGCGGCCCTCCTACCATCTCATTGCAGCTTCTCGTTTGTCTTTGGATGTGGGGTATCTTTTTTGTTGAGTTCCAGTGTCTTCCTGTTGATGATTGTTCAGCAGTCAGTTGTGATTCCAGTGCTCTCGCAAGAGGGAGTGAGGGCACATCCTTCTACTCCGCCATCTTGAACCCCATGTATATCTTTCTAAATGGGTTCCTATTCAGGTTTTGTCATTAGTGTGGTATGGTTTTCAACAAATTATCAACCACTGATTTCCTAATTTTTCCTGTCAGGAAGCCACTGTTAATCATTTTTTTTAAAGTTTCTGTAATCTTTGATAGTGTTCAGTTTAAGCGTTGGGAGGTAGATTTCGTTTTTGTGAATTTGCTCAAAGGATTTAACTTTTTTGCACCAGTCACATTTTTAAATGGAGTTTAAAATGCCTCTTTGCCTTTGCACTGTGCTTTTAACAGCATAAAATACTAAGGAAGTAAAAGAGCTTACATAAAGGTACGCTCTAATAAAAACAAATAATGGTTACTCTAAAAAAATATTGTTAAAACAAATGTACCATTCTGTTAATCTGATATAATGTATTCATTTTTAGCACAGACTTAAGCCAAAACACTGAGCCAGCTTAATATTTTTAGAAACTTCTGACAAATGTTTAGTAATAATTGTGACTTAATGAATATTGTTATAATAATGAAAATATAAGAATTTAGCATGTTGATAAAAGCTTCATTTGATAATCATAGTATGCAAAATATTTTTCTTTGTTAAAAACTCCTTTTATATAATGTATTTATTTGGCTTTTGCTTAGTCAGGAATAAAAGTTTGACTTTTATAATACAAGTATTTGTTTTAATGCCAATATTAAGATCATAAATCTTGTGTAGTAAAATATTTTCAGGTTAAGTTGAAGGTTTCAGAATATTCTGTGTTTGCTTTTGCCATTTTCTGGCTGTTGTTTGCATTGCTGAGGACATTTTATTTTTTGAAGTATACCCTCCAACCAACAAAAACCATCTCAACTAAGTATTGTGTCAGTGCACTCCACCAGAGGTTTCTAACTTTTAAACTGCCTTAGGAGAACATAAAATGAATGTGACAAAGGCATTTTCCATAAATTATACCGGCAGCGTACAACCAGTGCCATGTACATTTCTCATTAAAATATTTTCATGGTTTTATGTTAGCATTTTATTCCCAAAGAAACCAACGAGCATAAAACTCTAAGCTGCCTCTGAATTTTTTTCTACCCAACTGTAGCCTGGAGGTCATTGGCATTATTTCATACATCCCTTTTCATGAATTAATGTAGTTTCCATTTATAGGAGCTAAAGCATATACTATCATATTTCTGTGCTACTTTGTTTAGCCATTTTCCCCTTTTTTGCTCACTTCTGTAGCTTTTCTGCAATTAGATAAAAAGGGACCACAAAAACATCACTTTGATCAGCCTTCAGTAGCACCCAGGAAAAACTACTCTTTCACAAGAGAGGAGGTGAGACAGATTGATCGGGAAAATCAGAGGCTTTTGAAGGAACTGTCGAGACAGGCTGAAAAACCAGGAAGCAAAAGTACGATTCCAAGAAGATCGACTGGTCCTCCCCCTAAGTTATATCATAGTGCTCTCAACAGACAGAGGGAACAACAAAGGATTGAAAGAGAAAATTTGGTAAGTAACTGAGATTTTTTTAGTCATCAGAGAAAATGCATTTGTACTGATTTGTTAGCCCAACTTTCAGGAAACCCAATACAGCGAAATTTTCTAACTTAATTATATAAAAGTAGGAATAGATATGTATAGCCTGAAATACATGATGAGCTATGAGCCTGGAAGGTACAATGTGTGCTTTTTTATCCAGGAAACTATATTTTAAGGGAATATTAAATGAAAATACTGAAAGCTCCGTTATTTATTTGACTATATCTGTGAAATCACTATAGTAGTATAGGAAATGGTGTCCAAGGGTGAGATACATCTCTCTTCTGGAGAGCTAAATCTATTTCACTTCATTTTATCCTTGAAAGCTAAAATAATTTATATATCATTTATTTTAAATAATAAATACATTCTCAGAGAGGTCAAATTTGTTGCCCTGCTGCTTGAATGTATGAAAGACATTGATTGTTAAAAACCATGTAAGTACCCTTTGATGTCCTAAGGAATACATATGGAAACTGTTGAAAATCTTCACATTAAAAACTATTTATTCATAGCATATCATTTTCTTTATAAAATGCAATTCATAGTAATTGCTCATATTTATTGAGCCTTTAATGCTGGGCATTGTTCTAAGTGTCTTCTAAATGTTAGCTTATTGAATCCTGACAATAATTCTTTCAGGTAGATACTTTATTTTTATCCACATCTTACAAATGGAATAATTGAGACCTAAAAGGGTTAAATAATTAACCCATGGACAAGGAGCTGGTAAGGAAGTGGCTAAGCCAAGATTTTAAACCCAGGTAGCATCTTAAACTAAAATTAGACCCTTAATGAGCACATACATTCAGAGCTAAAATAATTGGTAAAGCTATTATTAAAATTACTAGAATAATTCGCAGAATTCACCCTCATTATGTTTCATCATCAGTACAGTTCTGTTTAACTATGTACTTAACCTGAACTTGCAAGAGTAACAACTCTTGTGAATTTCTTTGTCACCATCACTAGCACCAGGAGTTGGCCAGCTGGGTTGGTATATTTACAAAAATAGTAAACTCTTGGGCCCTTCAGGAGAGTCACCCTGAATGTGGCAGGAAGTAGGTAACAACAAAACAAGTTGAAGTGAGGTTGGTGGGTAGTGAGCTACATAACTTCCTGCATGTCACTCTGGCAGTTTCAAGATTCATTCATGATTTAAGAAAATTTGGAATTAGTGTGTGTCACGAACATCTGGTTTTACCTTATTTTCACTCTCCCACATGGCTCTGGAGTCTGTTTTGTTTATTTAACAAGCAGTTGCATAGTGCATACTGTTTTACAATTTTAGGTCATTTAATCCTCGTAGCAACCTAACGACAGAGCTACTGTTGTTGTGGAGGAGAAAATGAGACACTGAGTAGGGCGCAGGGACTTCCTTAAGGTTAAACAGCTAGCAGGTGGCGGAATCATGTCCCGGTTACCTAGCTTTGGGGTTACTTTTTTTAAACAGCTTTTTTGAGATATGATTCACATACCATACTCATTTAAAGTGTACAATTCATAAGTTGTAGTAAAATAGTTGTAGTAAAATATACGTAACATAAAATTTGCCATTTTGTTTTTAAGTGATTGATTCAGTGGCATTAATTACATTCACAATGTTGTGCAACCATCACTACTACTTATTTCCAAAACTTTTTTGATCACTCCATACAGAAACTCTGTACCAAACAATAACACTCTGTTCTCCCTTCTCCTCAGCCCTTGGTAACCTCTAATCTACCTTCTGTCTATAAATTTGCCTATTCTAGATATTTCATATAAGTGGAATAATAGAATATTTGTCATTTTGTGTCTGGCTTATTTCGCTTATTAGCATGTTTTTGAGGTTCATCCATGTTGTAGCCTGTATCAGAACTTCATTCCTTTTTGTGGCTGAATAATATTCCGTATATGTATGTGCCGCATTTTGATTCCCCGTTCTTCTGATGGTGGACGCTTGGGTTGTTTCCACATTTTGGCTATTGTGAGTAATGCTGCACGGCACACTGACTACAAGTATCTGTTCAGGTCCCTGCTTTCAGTTCCTTTGGGTGCATACCTAAGAGTGGAATTGCTGGGTCATATGGTAATTCTGTGTTTATCTTTTTGAGGAACTTGGGTTTACTTTTGAGAAGCTGAAGCCATAATGGCTAGTGGCTTTACTAGTACGAACAGGATGAAAACCGTTAAGCAGCTTCTGTTTACAGCTTTTATCATCTGCCATATCAATTGTACATCTCAGCTGTTTTAATAAACAGAGGAAAATTACCACTATTTTATTCTTTTTACTTTGTATGCTTAGTAATATGTATATGTGAGCAATATTTTTCTCCATTTCATAGTAAGGTCTTATTTGTTATACTCTAGGACAGTAGAATATAATGTGAACCACATGTATAATTTAAATTTTTCTAGTAGCCACATTAGAAAGGTCAAAGAGGGCTTCCCTGGTGGCGCAGTGGTTGAGAATCTGCCTGCCAATGCAGGGGACACGGGTTCGAGCCCTGGTCTGGGAAGATCCCACATGCCACGGAGCAACTGGGCCCGTGAGCCACAATTACTGAGCCTGCGCGTCTGGAGCCTGTGCTCCGCAACAGGAGAGGCCGCGATAGTGAGAGGCCCGTGCACCGCGATGAAGAGTGGCCCCCACTCGCCGCAACTGGAGAAAGCCCTCGCACAGAAACGAAGACCCAACACAGCCATAAATAAATAAATAAATAAAAATTAAAAAAAAAAAAAAAAAAAAAAGGTCAAAGAAACAGGTGAAATCATTCTGCTATAATATTTTAACTGACTAAATCAAAAATATTACATTTTAACATGTAATCAGTATAAAAAATTGATATTTTACCTTTTTTTGGTACTAAGTCTTTGAAATCTGTTGTATATTTTATACTTAGAGCACATCTCAATTTGGACTAGCCACGTTTTAAATGCTCTGTAGCTACATGTGGCTTGTGGCCTTGGGCAGTGCAGCTCTGAAACAAAAGCTTAATTCATAAGAAGTGGAAAAAGTAGCTTAAAGCTAAACAGGAAAATAAACATAATTTATTATAAAATATCATTACGTTATTGTAAGGAAAAGTAATCTTCCAGATTTATGCTTAACTCTTCATCGTCTATACCAAAATAAAACTAATTCTATACCTTTTAAAATTTTTTCTTGGCTATTCCTTTGTGTTTATTCTTCATAATAACTGATTTTTTTCTTTATAAAAAGTTTTTTTATAAATTTTTGTTGGAATTGTGTTGACTTTACATTTTAATTGCAGAGTGTTTGGCACTCTTAAAATATTACCTTCCTATCTAGAAATATGGTATGTCTTTCCATTTACTCAAGCCTTCTTATACTCTACCTTAGTAAGGTTTTATAGTTTTCTTTAAAACTATATATTTTTATGCTAGTGCCATGAAATTTTTCATTACATTTTCTAATTGGTTACTTTTGTAAACCATCACTTTTTGTATATTTATTATATAAGCAGCCACCTACCAAATCCCTATTTAGAGCCACATTGGCTCTAATAGTTCCTCAGTGTGAGATGATATACTTTTTTTTTTTTTTTTTTTTTTTTAATAAATTTATTTATTTATTTATTTATATTATTTTTGGCTGTGTTGGGTGTTTGGTGCTGTGTGCGGGGTTTCTCTAGTTGCAGAGAGCTGGGGCGACTCTTTGTTGCGGTGCGCGGGCTTCTCATTGTCGTGGCTTCTCTTGTTGCGGAGCACGGACTCTAGGCACGCAGGCTTCAGTAGCTGTGGCACGTGGGCTCCGTAGTTGTGGCTTGCGGGCTCTAGAGCGCAGGCTCAGTAGTTGTGGCACATGGGCTTAGCTGCTCCGCAGCATGTGGGATCTTCCCAGGCCAGGGCTGGAACCTGTGTCCCTTGCATTGGCAGGCGGATTCCTAACCACTGCGCCACCAGGGAAGCCCCGAGATGATATACTTTTAACCTGTTTGCTAAACTGTTCGTAGTCAAAACACACGTGCATGGGTACAGACATACTCACACAGCACTTTTGTGTCAGGTGTACTGCACAAGCAGGGTCCATTACTTTATAATTTTCATGATTTATAATCCTTCATTTGCTCCATCTCCAATGATAGAGGCCAGTTCAGGTGGCTAACAGGCATGATGACTAAAGCAGTTCTGTTCCAGTACTCTCAAATTAGTTCCTTAGTATTCCAGAGCTGTTAGACTTGAGACAAAGTAGTGCTGTGCAGAAGAGGTAGAAAAGGAGAGCCCTCTATCCAGTAGAGGGCGTGCTTGCTACATATAGACTCAATTATATTAGAACTTCATTATTTCAAAAGGGAACAAATTTTTTAATTCATGAATTTTGAAATATTCCTGTTAAACCATGTCTCTTTATATTCATTTGGACATAATATGAATTCTGTTTTCATGAAAGAGTGCAAGAATAACTTTAGCAGAAGGAGAAGGGGTCAGTGAGGATACTTATAGTTTCACCTTACTCTAAAAGTAATGAGGCTATTTCATGCTCTTAAATGTATGTATGTCAGTTTCCTGAGCTGTGAAAAGGGGGTGGGGAGAGGAGTAATTGAATAAAGTAAACCATAATCTTTCCACTCAGGAGTTACTGTGTTAAAATATTTTTAAAGTAAAAGTAATGCATGTGTGGGGTTGGCCAAAAAGTTTGTTCGGGCTTTTGTAACATCTTACAGAAAACCCGAACAAACTTTTTGGCCAACCCAATGTAAATTTATAAAATTCAAACCAGTCTTAGAAACATTAAATGAGCAATAAAATCCTTCTTCCCTCTTCTGTTCTTTGTCTGCTGGTTTAGGGAGGTAATTTTAGATAGATGTGAAAACTATTAGAGAGAGAGTGATATGTTGTCACAAAGATGAAGGTTTATAGCAAATCTCATACCAAGTATGAGTATCATCTGTGGATTAGTCAGTACCTTTGTTCCAAGGTCTTGAAATAATTTACAGTTCACTCACTCTGGTCTTCCTCCTCTGCTTATTGTCTATTATCTCCTTCCATAGAAGAAAGCAAGCTAATGATAACTGAATACGACTCCAGCTATAGACAAATATGTAGAACAGTCCTGATTGTCCCAGACTGTAGGACACTTGTTACTCTTTAATGTCCTTCGGGGTCTTTGCTTTTTCACTTTAGAAACAATAAAGCAACTCTCCTCTGCCGACAGCTGCAGAAATCATTAACTCACTGTTTGTCCATTCATTCGTTTTAACCTTTCTACCTCAGAAGACAGGATTCAGGCTGGGTTAATTTTCTTTCGAAAAAGAGTGATACTTCCTACATAGGACAGAGATATTTGAACAAACTGTTTGGATTCATTATTAGAATCTGATTTGAGTAGCAGTTCTAAGATTTTGTAAACCATAAATGGGAATATAAGTAACCATTCTTACATTTTTCAATCCATTAAACAGATATTTGTTTAATGTCTGCAATGAGCTATGTAAGAAACTGGAATGGATATAAGAAAAAATATAAAATACTGCCCTGTCATTTAATATATAACTTAGCTATGAAGATAATACTAGAGTGTGTCAAACAACTAGAAAATAATCAAAGCAGTGTTAAGGATAGCAATTAATATTTAATAAGTCCTTACTATATGCCAGGCACTGTTCTGAGCATTTTATATGCATTATCTCACTTAGTACCCTAAACTGACTCTGAGTTTTATTTCATTGTTAATATCACTATTAAGTCGTTTGACCAAGGTCACACAATCAATGGCAGAGCAAAGGTTTAAATCCAGGTCTTTCTGGCTAGAAAACTTATATTTTTTTATCACTCAATTACAAGTGTTACAGTATTTTGAGCTATCATTTTTAAGTCTTACTCAGGAGTTGTAAATTGATGACTAGATTGAAATGTATATACTTTTGACTTTAGGGTTTCTACTGTAATCCTTCATCTTTTTATCAGTATATTGTTTCTACAAGTAAGAGCTGTTTGTATCTGAAATCATCCCTTTAGCTTTTGCTGAGCTTGTTGTGTTCATGTCGCACACAGATACCTGGCACGGTTCCGTGTGATCTGGATAGCTGAACCAAATCATTGCTCTCTTATTTCCCCAGGTTTCTGCATGTAAACTTGATAAGTGACATATCAGCATTACAGAATGGGTTTACTTTTTGCCTTACTGTTAACTTATTTCAAAATTGATTTTGATCACATTACTTTATATGTTTTATATCTGATAAATAAGCATTGCAATTCTCTTAAAGTTTGTAAAAGAAAAATATACATACAACCAAATGAATAAATTTAGGGAATTAGCAGTTTATCTAAAAAACATTGAGACTTCTACCAGCAAAAAAAACAAAATTAGTAGGTAACTGAAAATACCAAGTTTTCTGTGCTGTCCATTCCACCGTGCACAGCTCAATGGGTAGTTAATAGGATAATCAGATAAAACAGCGAATGGTTCTCTACCCAGTAAAACACATTGATGATGTGATACCCAGCAAGTTTCTTACTCAGTTATAAACTGCAGGTGGAGGAGATATATTAGTTGGTAGGTCTTGGCACCTAAATTGTACAGGTTCTCTGTCTACAAAGAGAGAAGGGCAGCATGTTATGATGGAAAGACCGTAGACTTTATAGTCAGGTGGAACCACAGATAAATCCTGACTCTGAACTCAGCAAAGAGAACCGTTACTCTAATTGTGTAAGACTTCACTGAGGAGTTGACTCTTTTCTAGCTTTTGAAGGCTCAGAACTGAAGAAGGGCATTTCATGCAGGAAGGTGAGCTGGCAGGCTGAGTCCTCTGGGTGGGTCCGGCTGCTTCTTCCTGTGTCCTGCGCCTCTGCCGTTCGTCTGCAGGCTCCTTTCATCCTACAGCCCTTGCTCTCCTTTCCTCGGTAGCTCTTCCCTGAACATTTTGGCTTCTCTGGAATCGCACAGGAACACTGATAATGGAGCCTCAGAATAGCAGGGCAGGAGGGGGCTGATAACAGTTGAGAACAAGTTCTGGAGACGGTTGGTGGTGGTGCACTGTAGGCTTAAAAATGGTTAGAATGGTAAATCTTACGTGGATTATACCACAATACAAAGAAAAAACTAAGTTGAGGGAGAAGGAAAAAAGATTGTCCAGAGAAAACTTGTCCTATGACTAAACTCATGAGGCTAACTTTATAATGTGAATCTTAGTGCAGGACAGGATTCTCTTCTCAATAAAGATCAACTTGCTACAGAGAAAGTTTAAGTCAATAAAGAAAATAATGAAACACAACCATGGATCAGTTCCCCAATCCATTTGGTCTCCTGAAACATTCCTTTCTCACCGAAGCCTGTGAAAATCAAACAAAAGAAACTCTTTCACCTTCTGATTTGTGAAGGAAGGATTATGAATAAAATTAGGGACATTACACATTAGCCTCTGTTACAGAATCGTTATTAATGCACATACCACGCTACTGGATACTATCTTGCCTTGGCTAGTTGGTTTATACAATCTTTAAAAAGCTTTATGTTCTATGTAGTTGATTTCAAACTTCTTAAGAGCAAAAACTTTTTTTTTCCAAACAATTTTATGCAGAATCTTCAATATATAAAACAGACAATACAGAAAGCATAGTTGGGCTGGTAGAAGTTAGGAGTGGGAGACCTGAGAGGGCGGCCCACTTGGCCTTTCCTCAACGTCCTAGGAGCCCTGAGGCACCACTGGAAAGTAAACAGGTTGGCAGTCACTGCTCTGTGCGCATATATAGATAGAACTTATAGTAGCTTAGCGATGTTCACAGTCATTTCTACGGTTGAACACTGGGCTCTTAGCATTATTGCTCCCGTTATGTCATTTCTATGAGAAAATCAGGTTTAATGTATTTCAGCTTACAGCACCTTTTCTAAGATTGTAACCCGACAAAGAAGAGAGATGTGCCTACAGTCGGTTGTTAAAATCATAGCGGTTTTGGTTAGCCATAGGATAGGTGAAAACCCTTAGATTTTCCTGAAAGTACATTATTTGAAATATTTTTTCACAGTGACTTTAAGTCTTTTCTACTTTATTTTGTGAATTTCAGGTTCTAGAAAGTATTCGCCTTTTTAAAAAACTATTGCTATTTATCTAACGTTGGCTTTTAAATTGGTTGTCTTTAAATGAAGGCTTTATTGAAAAGGCTTGAAGCTGTGAAACCAACAGTTGGTATGAAACGCTCAGAACAGCTGATGGATTATCACCGCAACATGGGTCATCTCAGCTCATCCCCGACCTCCAGGCGAGTGAGGTCCACTCTTGGCCAGTACAGCCCGTTACGTAAGCATACTCGAAATTATTTTGTACTTGTTCGTGTCTTTTGTCCTTTTAAAAACATATAGCTTCGGTTCTTATGATAGAGTTTTAAAATGCTGACTTCTGGAATGCAATCTGTTGTTTTTCACTGGCATGCTTTGTTTTATTTGTGTTACTTCGTTAATTTCAGGTTTCATTTACAGTGTTTAATGGCAACATAGGAAGGAAACCAGGAGATAAAACAATTGAAAATATCAGTTATCTCTTAGATCATGGAGGAGAGACTTTTACTTTCAATATGTTTATTTAAGGAAGAAATGAACAGATATGCTCTTTAAAAGTTGCTGAAACATTCTCTTTAGCCAGTTAAGAATTTTTAGTAGTATCTTCCAGCCCTAATATGTGCTTTTTCTTCCTCATTGGTAACTAAAAGAAGAATTAGCAATCTGTAGTCATCAGATTAATCCCTCTTAATGCTTAACATACGATCCGTTACATGCCTGGCCGGTAGTGTGTCCCGGAGAACGCAGGTGGGAGTGACCACTGAGTGCTAGGGTGTGTGACGCATGGAAAGGCCAGACCTTTTTCCCTACAGAAGTCTATGCTGTTGGTTCATGTATGTGTTCAGAACTATAAAGTCTGTAGAAGCTAATCCTAAGAGAAAGTTGGAACCGCTTGTAATCTTAGACACTCAAATGACTAGTAATTCCATTCACTCATCCCTCAAGCATCATTTCCTTGGCACAGTTCATGACTAAGAAAGGGTCTTATTCCAGTTACTCACACTTAGTATTATGCCTTAAAAGCAGTAAATTATTTGTTGAATAAATGTATAAATGGTTATACATAGAGATTTTTTTCCCACTTGAATCCTTTGAGAAGCTTTTAAAAACATTTATTCCCACCCCAAATCTATTGAATCAAAATGCCCTAATATAGAGTCTGGGCATGTTTGTTATTCTATTTTTAAGTTCCACGGGGAATTCAGAAGTACATTCCTGGTTGAGAATCAAATTAGACTATTAAAAACACACCTGTGAGATAGGGAAGAAAATTTTATTATGGGCTTCAAGATAGGAGAGGAAGTTTATTAGATGATGATTTATATATTTAGTTTAAATAATTCAAATCTTTTCTTATTCTTTATATATTTTCAGGAGGAGCTTCCAGGACATCCAGTGCTACCAGTGGTCTCAGTTGTAAGAGTGAGCGATCAGCTTTTGACACATCCAGTGGCCTGTTGCTAAGACCTAAGCCCCCTAATGTCCGTACAGCTTGGTTATAAAAACTCTTTTTACTTTAAACATTGATCATCAAATTCTTACTGAAGTGCTCTTGTATATTACTATCATTCTCTGTATAAACATCTAAATACTGCTTTAAGCAATTTAAGGTGTACAACAGTGACTTGTAATTTATTGTAATTCGATGCAAAATTGTTTTGAAAAGACAATTTAATATAAAATCAGTGTTTCCTGTGAGGAGGAGTTTATATGAGACTTGTATGTATTTTACAGAGAAATGGTAGTATGCCGGTGTATTTTCTCAACATAGAAATTGGTTCAGCTGTCAGACTGACAAAACAGTTGTGATAGCATCGCTGAACGTTGGACCCAAGATGTTAGCTATATAGTTCTTGTTTGATGTGTTGTTTTTTTCGTTTCTTGTAAGCTTTATACCATGAGCATAGCTCCTGACTGACTTTGTTTTCTCTTTGCTTCAGAACTTGGGCAGTGTGACTTATAACTTAATTGTAAGACAGTTATTATGAAACAAATCTTGAAATTTGTTTTCATTGGTGGAGCTGATTTAGATTTGATGAGCAGATTGAGTGAAGCTTGAACTGGGGCCGTCCTTGTGATTCACCAGAGGTACCTACTACTTCTGTAGAAGGGAACTGAGTTAGATCTCAAACACTTTATCAACCATTCTGAACCATTTCAAACTGTGAGTATTAGAAAGCTCAACTTAGAAGCTCCTCTTTCATGTTTTTATATATTCAGGGAAAGTAGTTAATGATTCTGAGAAATTAGGTTTCTTTAGAGCTACTGCATTGTAAATAGTTTGTCCAAGGACCAGATCATCATAAGCAAAAACAAGTATCTGTTGAATCAGCAAAATAGCACCACCAGTTTGAAGGGCCAAGAAGCAGATCCTGAGTTGTGTCAGGACAGTGTTTTAAGGGATGCTGTTAATGAGTTGTGTTATACTTAGAGTTTATTGTTTTAAGTGAGAAGAAAAGAAAGAAATGCATTGTCTCACAGCTTTAGAAATTCCAGCTAGTGTTTTTAAGGGCTGAAAAAGAAAACTAAAAATATGAATGATAAAGGGGAAAAAAATCACGTTTGTTGAGGCTACTTTAAATGTCAGCTAACTTTCTTGCTTTGTTTTGGTTTGGGCATTTGTGTTGAACTCTGGAAGTATCATTTTTATCTGTCCCACTTTTAAAGTCCTAATAATCTTAAATGGAATTAGTAATGGCGAGTAGGGTGTAATATAGTTGACTTTTAAAATTAGAATATTTTTCTGTCAATCTATAGGCTCTTATACAACAAAGTATATCTAGGTCATGTTGCTTCTGCTGTCCTGATTGTCACTGTTTTCATTACTGGCCTTTTCTGTATACCTTAAAATGTATTGGAAAGTTTCTATATTAAATGCCAAATCTTTCTTTTCCTTAGTGTGAATTTTTGATCTGTAACCACAGTAAGATTTGTTCTTTGTTTTTCTGGGTTAACTCAAGCTCTGTAGCATGCACGCCGAACTTACTTTTCTTAATACCTTTGGCAGTAAGCCAAACTGCATTTTACTGAACATCAGTTCAGAATTTCTTGGTCTTAGTTTGTATTGATAGATTTTGTTTACGATAGGGCATGCGAAACGTGGGAAGAATAGGGTTAAAAAATTTATGTGAACACAAGCTGACTGAGAGATTTTTCTGCTGCTTTCTTTGAGCTTACAGTGTTCGTTCGCTGCTATCTGATATTCTGTTCTGGTGAACAGATTTTTTTTTTTTTAACTTTTTTTAAAATTTTTTTATTTATTTATGGCTGTGTTGGGTCTTCGTGTGCGAGGGCTTTCTCTAGTTGTGGCAAGCGGGGGCCACTCTTCATCGCGGTGCGCGGGCCTCTCACTATCACGGCCTCTCTTGTTGTGGAGCACAGGCTCCAGACGCGCAGGCTCAGTAATTGTGGCTCACGGGCCCAGCCGCTCCGCGGCATGTGGGATCTTCCCAGACCAGGGCTCGAACCCGTGTTCCCTGCATTGGCAGGCAGACTCTCAACCACTGCGCCACCTGGGAAGCCCTGGTGAACAGATTTTTACATCACTTAGTGCTCTGCTTTATACATAAATTTTAGCTATACTAAACCAAGGTTTTTGTTTTGTTTTTTAACTTATTGCACTTTTAATGTTTGTATAACAACCTATCTTTAAGGAGTGATACGATAATGTTGAATTTAAAATTCAGCATTTGAATATCTGCTCAATAGTGAGTTAGCCAATTTTTTTAAATTGATTTTTAAGCTGTTAGAGAAAAAAAAGTATGAAACCTTTTATGTAACAGCACTAGTTTCTGAATACATTTTGTATGGTCTTTGCTACCATATGTCAGGATACAATTATAATTTTATAGGTAAAGCCGTACTTTTATTTTATTTTTGATCATTAAAAAATTTTTTTTCTTTGTATTTTGATTTTACATACTAATATAATGCCTTTAGTTTTTACTGCGTTAACAGGGGAGGTTCATCTAAGTATTTCTGATAACAGGGGTTCAACCTGAAGTAAAAGTCAGGAAGAGCAACAATATTCATCTTTTCAAAGTGGAATTTACAATTCTGTTGTCATGATTCGTTTATATGATAAGTATAAATAGAGGGATAGGAGTTGAAAAATGTGATATTCTCTGATATAAGTCAAGGTACTTTTAAGATGTCATGATTTAAGGGGTATTTTTATGAAGGAATTGTAAGTATACTATTTTCATTTTCAAGAACATAAAAAAAGTGAAGGATCCTCTAGCACTACTTTACATTTGGTTCACTTGTACCTAAGATATATATTTTGAAGATTTACACGTGCAACTAGAAATTATACTAATCCAAGGTCTACAATTACTAGGCAAGGTTCTTATTGAGAGTTATTTTCATATCTGTCAAATGTTAAACTGATGTTACATCCTTTTTAATAAGATTCTATGAAAGATTTTGAACTATTAAAGTTATTTCCTAAGGGATAGCAATTATCTCATACTTCCCCTACTTCCTTTTTTCAATCTCCATAAAAAGCTGCTTTCTTAGCTACTACTCCGAATAAAATTTTTCTTGTTTGCTTATAAATGTAGTGTAATGCAGTGGTTTTCAGCTTGTTAACCCAAATGTCCAAAATGTCCTAGATAACTTTAAAAAGAGGTCATTGGGATGGATATGATTGTGTACTTCTCATCTTCAAATTCAAGTACTGCACAGTGTGAAAAGGATTATGACCAATATAAAGCTGGGGACACAAGTTTAAGTTATTCTATTTTAATAACTAAATTCATAAAATGTTTAATATTTTAAATGCCAAAGTCTAAACCTATAAATGATTGTAAACCATCCTAGAAAATGTGCTTAATGCTCATGAATACTTTATTTCTATGAATAAAGATAGTAAGAAACTTAAAAATCAGCATCCTTTTTTAATTTTCCAGTCCACTGTAATGTGTTTTAGGCATGAAGAACTAGCTTGGCACAGTGAAGAAAGAAAGAAAAGAATGAAACATAACTGAGTTTTGATCCTATGTCTGTCTCTCAAATGCACTCTCTTATTCCCATTTTAAAAATTAGAATAACTTTTATGTGCCTTACATGACTAAGAATTAGCGAGAATGAAATTGGAAAGAGGATATTAATATTTATATCTTTGAAAGTATGACGTTTATGTGGCAAAGCGTTTGCTTAAAATTACATTCTTGGGCTTCCCTGGTGGCGCAGTGGTTAGGAATCCACCTGCCAATGCAGGGAACATGGGTTCGTGTCCCGGTCCGGGAAGATCCCACATGCCGCGGAGCGGCTAGGCCCGTGAGCCACAACTACTGAGCCTGCGCATCTGGAGCCTGTGCTCCACAACGGGAGAGGTCGCGACAGTGAGAGGCCCGCGCACCGCGATTAAGAGTGGCCCCCGCTTGCCACAACTGGAGAAAGCCCTTGCACAGAAACGAAGACCCAACACAGCCAAAAATAAATAAATTAATTAATTTTTTTAAAAAATTACATTCTTGGGCTTTCCTGGTGGTGCAGTGGTTACAAATCCACCTGCCAGTGCACGAGACATGGGTTCGAGCCCTGGTCCGGGAATATCCCACCTGCTGCGGAGCAACTAAGCCCGTGTGCCACAACTACTGAGCCCACGTGCCACAACTTCTGAAGCCTACATGCCTAGAGCCCGTGCTCCGCAACGAGAGAAGCCACCGCAATGAGAAGCCCGCGCACCACAACGAAGAGTAGCCCCTGCTTACATCAACTAGAGAAAGGCTACGCACAGCAACGAAGACCCAACGCAGCCAAAAATAAATAAAATAAATTTAAAAAAAGAAATTACATTCTTGATCCTCATCTCTTCAAACCACATCATCTAATTTGTCCTGTAAAATTGTTATGATGCTACAACAGACACTCTTTTATAGCTTGAAGCAGTGTTTTTTAAAAAGTTCACATCAACATTTCATATTAATATATGTATTATGAATGATAAGAAATACTCTTTTTAAAACTTGCTGCTAAAACATTAGTTTCAGAATTTTTTTTTTTTTTTTTTTTTAAGAATTCTTTTTTTTTTTTTTTTTTAATTTATTTATGGCTGTGTTGGGTCTTCGTTTCTGTGCAAGGGCTTTCCCTAGTTGTGGCAAGCGGGGGCCACTCTTCATCGCGGTGCGCGGGCCTCTCACTATCGCAGCCTCTCCTGTTGCGGAGCACAGGCTCCAGACGCGCAGGCTCAGTAGTTGTGGCTCACGGGCCTAGTTGCTCCGCGGCATGTGGGATCTTCCCAGACCAGGGCTCGAACCCGTGTTCCCTGCATTGGCAGGCAGATTCTCAACCACTGCGCCACCAGGGAAGCCCTCGGAATTTTTTTGATGAGGGTTAAATAACAATACCTTTGGAGTAAATCACTGAGTAGTTCTGCTGTATATTTGAGCTCTCAACTAGGAAGTTAAAGGATGCTTATAGCAAATAAGATTACATTATAGCAGAAAATTTTGTTTGGTTCTAAAATTCTGGTGACTATTTTTTAGTCCACTTAGAGATATTTCTGGAGCCACCATAATACAATCTTAATGTTCTGTGTCTCTATTTCAGAATCCAGTTTGTAAGTTCAGGTAAATTGCACTGTTTGTTCTAGATATTTTTAAGGTTTTACTGCTTTACAAAGTAAAATTTACAAGGTAACATGTCATTATTTTACTATAATGAGACACGGGGCTTTTTTCCTATGAACCTAATTTTGTATCCACTATTATAGTAAAAGAATTTGGCTAGTCACCAAAAAAATGATTAAAAACTAAGGTTTGAAATTCTTAGAGTATGTATATTACAAAGATAGTCTTCACCAAAAATCACGTTACATTTATTTCATATATTTGGGGATTATAGCTGATCTCCAAGTTTTGAGTATGCTTTGGTTTCTTTATTTCATTAGGAGAATCTTTATGTTTCATGAAGAAAATATCCAAAATTAAGCAAATATATCTGCTTCCCATGTAGTTAGGTATACAAACTAGAAAAACCTAATTCTACTGTTAATTTGAGAAGATTTCATTTTAAATTATATTTCGGGGAATGTGAGAGGAATGTGGTCTTTTAGGTGAATATCCAGAAGAAAATGACATTCCATAGATTTTGTTGATAGCTGTTTAAGTATTACAGAAATACAGAAAGGGGCACAAAACAAATGTACAACTCATGTTGTCACAGAGCAAACCCCTGGGTCACCACTAACCAGATGAAGAGTTAGAATATTGCCAAGAACTCACAAGATCTGCACCCCCCACACACACTTTTTTTTTCACAAATGAGATTTTTTATTTGTCACCATTCAGAGTCTGAGTTTTAAACAGATTCTTGGACTGGTGGTTCATCTCCACCAGCTCTTTCACCTCCCTCATCCCCAGGCTTGTCCAGAATTGCTCCCTTCACCTTGAAGCTCCATGAGTTTTCCCAGTTCAAACTTGGGCTTCTTTAGCATTTTTACTTTTCTAACAAGTCTTCATGGAGCAGATAAATAGGCTGGCAAGCCTCTCTGTGTCTTGTCCAGTGCTGTCTGGAATCCATTTATTGACCACTTCTCTTGAGTCATTTGTCTGCACCTCTTGGGCTGTGATTTCCACCACCTGAATTCAGTGGGCCTGTGGGGCGAACTCATGAGATCCCATGGGGATCCCTCCCTGTTACCATCCTCTCTGCCTGCCAGAAGGTAACCACCGGCTTAACTTTTAACCACCGGCTTAACTTTTAACACCATTGTGCGGTTTTGCCTGTTGTTGAATGTCATACGAATGGAATTATATTCTTTCGTGTCTCAATGCTTTTGCTGAATGTACTTATGATTGTGAGATTCTTCCACGTCGTCGCCTGTGGCTGTAATTCGTTGGTGCTCATTTCTGTGTAGTATTCTAATGTATGACTATACCACGATCCATTTATCCAGTCTGTGGCTGATGGACATTTCAAGTGGTTTCCAGGTTTTGACTATTATAAATAATGCCAATACGAAGATTTCTGTAGATGTGCCTTGACCTGCACGTGCATTTTGGTTGGGACTATGCTTAGGAGTGGAGTTGCTGAACAGAGTCTACATATTCGATAGACAGTGCCAGGGTTTCCCAGAGTGAATGTACCAGTTTACTCTCTGGCAGAAGTGTGTTAGTTCCTGTTGCTCCATATCCTTACTCATATTTAGTGTCAGTCGTTTTTAAGGTTTAACCATTTGGGTGGGTATGTAATGGTATCTCGTGATTTTTCTTTTTTTTTTCAATTTTTGGCCGCACCCCTCAGCATGTGGGATCTTAGTTCCCCGACCAGGGATCAAACCCGCACCCCCTGCATTGGAAGGCTAAGTCAACCACTGGACTGCTGGGGAAGTCCCCATCTTGTGATTTTTTTTTTTTTTTTTTTTTTTTTTTTTTTTAAACTGCATTACTCTGGCTAATAAGATTCAACATTGGCCACTGGGATATCTTTTGTAAGGTACCTTTTCAAGCTTTTGGCCTGTTTTTCTGTTGGTTGGATGTCTTTTTCTTGTTATAGGAGCAGTTATGTGTTCTGGATATGATCAATCCCAGTGGAGTCATGTTACAAAAACTTTCTCCCAGTCTGGCTTGCCTTTTCACTATAAATGGTGTCTCTGAACAGAAATTCTTAATTTTAGTTTAGTCCAGTTTGTCAGTCTCTTCTTGCATGATTAGTACTTTTTAAAATGTTGGGTTTTATACATTTTCATTTACCCGAGGACATGGAAAAATGCTGCTCAGTTATCTTCTAAAAGTTTTGCCTTTCACACTTAGATATGCAGTTCACCTGGCACTGTTGATTGTCTCTTTTTTCATTAATTGTTACTTTATTTACTTCCAGCTTTATTCTTTGGGTTTAATTTGCTGTTATTTTTTAAACTTCTTGGAATGGATGTATAGTTCACTGATTTTCAGCCCTTCTTTTCCAATAGATGCATCAAAGGCTATAAATTTCTTCTTAGCATAGCTTTAGCTGTTTCCCACAAGTTTTGATAACATGGTATTTTTATTTTCAAGTTCAAAATATTTTTGAGTTGCCCTTCTGATTTCCACATTTTACACCATGGCCCTTTAGAATATATTTTTATAGGGTGTTTTAAAGTTATATTTGTGGTTTTGGTTTAGTTTATATGAAAAATTGTAGGAAAAACTTGAAGCTCTAGATCAGGGTTCAGCGAGTTACAGCACATTAGCCAAATTCAGCAGCCCAGAGCCCATTTTCGTGGCTTTTACCTTTTTAAATGTTTTTTTAAGTCAAAAGAATATTTTGTGACGTGTGAATATTACACGGAATTCACATTTCAGTGTCTGTACATGAAGTTTTATGGACCAGCCACGCTGGGTTCATTTGTCTTATCCAGGGCTGCTTTTGCAATAGGGCAGAATTGTGCTGTGTCAAAGACCATCTGACCGACACAGCCTGAAATAGTTACTACCTTGTCCTTCAGAGAAAAAGTTTGTTGACCCTTGCTCTGGATGATATTTTCTTGCAGACGAGATTTACTTTTGCTTCTGGCAGGCAGCAGGGGTGCTCACAATCTCAAATCGCCCTAATCCAGCTAAAGGGACGAGATGGCCTGAAGGCTGGCGTCAGTGACTGCGGGGGCCAGCCGGTCTCCGGTTCCCTCTTCTGCGGCAGGAGGGCTCCCAGGGCTTCCCTCCCTGGGCGGGCCCCGCTTCCCTCCCTGAGAGGCTCTCAGAATCGCTTTCTAGTTCTCAGCCTTCCAGCCACATTTCCACGACTTTCAGACACCTCCCACCTCCTGGGGAAATGGACCCCAAACACCAGACTCTTCTCAGGATGTCTTCCCCCAAATCTTGGCCCCAATTTCCCATGCCCTGTTAGCTCCCCGCTGCCTTCAAGCAAATTTTTATTTTAAATAGTTTGAACCCTTTTTCTAGTCGTTTTCAGAGAGACCATTGGTTGGCACTACCTGGTCTGCCAGTATGGAAATCCTTTATGAATCATAAATACACTCTGCTTTGAGAGAGGATTCTTCGATGTTACAGTGAAACTGCCAAATGAGTTGCGTTAGTCTTGAGCCTGGAGGGGTCTGGGCAGCTGTCAGATGAAGCAGCCCCGTTTTCTCATCCCCCCCTCAGCCCCCCAGGGTTGAGGGTGGTGGAGGCCATGATCCCCGTTCATCTGGTTCCCACCAGTGACTGAGTCCCAGGAATAACCCCAGCCTCTTCCCCCGTGCTCACTCTCTACCCCTTTTAAACCCACTGCAGGTCCTCACGTCGTCCTGCTGTTACCGCTTTGATTCCAGGTAATCGATTCTCACCTCCATTGTTGTCTCCTTGCCCCCAATCCCTTCTCCACGCTGCTGCCAAAGTGCTGAAGCGGAAACTTGATCACGTCACTTCCTTGGTGTAAAAGTTCAACGGCTCTCGAGAGACTGTTGTAGAAAAATGGAAGTCCTTCAGAAGAGCCCACTAAGCGCTTCATTATTTAGCCTCACTTCTCATCACGCCCACAGACCCTTTTCAGCCTTCCTTAAGCTCAGCCTCCCCCCAGACTATAAATTCCCTAAGGGCAGACATCATGTTTTACTGGAATTGTATGTTCTCTGGGTCTAGCACAGTGTAGGTATTCACATGATGGTATGAAAGGACTGATGGATAAGCTAAAACAATTGTGTCCATGCTTACCATTCCCTTTATTCTTACCTTTCTCTGTCCTCTTAGTCATGGGGCTTCAAATGAGCCCATCTTCCAAATCTGTGGGCAAAAATTCCCTTTGTCTAACTGACCCTCTGGCTACTATCCTGTTTTTATTTCTTTATTTCTTTGTACTAAATTGAGAATGCTGTGTGAGAATTCTTTGTACACACGGGTCCTTCCACCTTGGCTGCCACCTGTCTCCCCTGGTCCACTGGATTCCAGAAGCCCAAGGGTGTGTACTCTCCTCTGACATCTCGCTGCAGGCCTGCCACATTCACCCAATAACCCATCACTTGGTATTTCTCTCTTACCAACCCTCTGTTGTGGCACTTGTAGTCTCTAAGTTACTGCAGTTACTTATTTACATTCTTCTTTTCCTCTGTTAAGACTCCTCCTCAGTGACAGGGACTGGGTCAGTCTGGCATTAACTTTGGCTCCAGTGCCTGACGTGCTGCTTTGGCGTGTGCTCGGCCGTGTGTGGGGTGAATATGTGTTGTCCCCCTTCTGCCCCACTCCCCACTCCCTCCATAACCTCTTAAAAATGCTGCCTTACCTCATCAGCACCATACTGAATCTGTTCAGGTCACTGATGGCTCCCTCCTTGCCAAATCCCAAGACCTTTCTCTCTACTTCCTTCTTTTCTAACCTCTCTGGGGCATTTGCTATTATTGACCCTCTTTGAAATAATCCTCTACTTTACTTTGATGCCACATGGGTTACCTCAATTCTTTCTCTGGGTTTTGCCTGATGACTGGGACTAGCACCTGTCTCTCTAACCCCTAATGGTGGTGACTCTTCTTCAAGGCCATCTCGGTCATCTTCTCTGTTGTTGTTTTTTGTTTTTTGTTTTTTTAATTTTATTGATTGATTGGTTGATTTTTGGCTGTGTTGGGTCTTGCTGCGTGCAGGCTTTCTCTAGTTGCGGCGAGTGGGGGCCACTCTTTGTTGAGGTGCGCGGTCTTCTTATTGCTGTGGTTTCTCTTGTTGCGGAGCACGAGCTCTAGACGCGCAGATGTCAGTAGTTGCAGCATGCGGGCTCAGTAGTTGTGGCTCACGGGCTCTAGAGCACAGGCTCAGTATTTGTGGCACACAGGCTTAGTTGCTCTGAGGCATGTGGGATATTCCCGGACCAGGGCTTGAACCCGTGGCCCCTGCATTGGTAGGCAGATTCTTAACCACCACGCCACCAGGGAAGTCCCTCTGTTGTTTTTATACTTACTCATTTTATTGATTCTTAAGGACTGTTTACAAAAGATGCTACATTTAAGATAGTTTCCAAATTTCTATCTAGTCTTCTTTCCTTTACTTTTACATAGTTCTTTACTTTTAGGATCCCTTTTAGATGTTTTCAGTTACTTCAGAATCCTTATATCCAAAACTGAAGTCACTGACTTTCCCAAGTGCTGCCTCCTAACTTCTGTTGCCATCAGGGTAGTGTCATTTTTTCTCAAACATTACAGCTCAGCATTCTTGTTGATTAACATTTTTCTTCAGTGTCTGAATTATGTCCTGTCGTTCTTCAAAATGTAACACATTCCTCACTTTCACTGCCGTCCCTCTAATCCACACCTTTATCACATCGTATTTGGATTACTAAAATAGGCTTTTAGCTAGAGAAAGCTTAGGAAGCACTCACTTTAGATTATATATCATGTGGTTTGGTACTTAAGTCATATGGTCTCAGGTATTCACTTTAGTCTGTGTTTTACATCCCAAATAAAGCAAGAGAAAATCCCTGAGAGCAGAGACCCCATCATGCTTTTGGATCTGCCACAGCACCCAGGCACATGTGAGACCACAGAGTGTCACTCAGTAATATCTGGCTCATCGATATTTGCAAGAAATTGCAAGAAATAGGGAAACTGAACTACAATAAAATGTTTAAAGATGCTCTAGTAAAGGGCTACAAGAATTAAAAATGAATAGAATACAGAAAAATTATATTCTACAAAATGTCTTATGAGACATAGGTAACATTAATACACACACTGTACATTAACAATTATAAAACAGTAGATTCTCATTATTTGTGGTAGTCATGTCCTATAGTGTTAGCAGGAGCACTGAATTAGCAAATACTGGTTCACTGCTCCTAAGGGAAATACAGGTTAGGTTCCTTTGAGCTTCTGGTCATATTTTTGTCAATCAACCAATACATAACCTTGTTTTACGTGTGTTTGTGTTTAAAGCCACATATTTAATATAAATGGTTGATCCATTAACATTAAACTCATGGCCAACAGCACTCATGCCTGAAGGAAGCTCATCTAACACACATATCTCCTCCATAAGGCACAGCACAGCCTTCCAGCACTTAGAAACCCTGGACATCACGTCATCACTACACTTTGGGGCCATTTTAAACAATGAAATCACCAACAGAAAGCACAAAAAGGCGAAAAACATGGCACTGCATAGGTCACGAAAGGCCCCGTTTTCAGAGTGGGAGCAGAGCGGAAACACGAAGGCAGGTCATGGACTACTTTGACCTCAGCTGGGAAGGCACGTGTCAGGCAAGTTTTTCATTGCTCTGTTCATGTCCAGGAATGAACACACAGGGGTTAGAAATAAATTTTAGAGAGGAGTCTAATTTGCAAATATGGAATCTGCAAATGAGGACCAAGTGTACTTTTTCATGCACTGATAAAAACTGATATTCAAGAGAAGCAGAAAAATGAAAGGAATTTATGGCATGATAGATTTTGTAAAATTGTATTTAAGGACTTGAAATTTGAATTTAAGGCAGCCATCAATTTTCATCTATAACATTATATTGGGGTCAATGCATGACCCCAATGTGGTTGTCCACGTACTACCCTCTGCATGTTCAAGATCCCACCCAACTGGAGGACTCGACTTTCCCAAATACTCCCCAGGTTCTCTGTGTTTTTTTCAGATGCACCTTTTCCTCATTCATTCTTGCATTCAACAAACACGTATTAAACACCACCCATGTCCCAGGCACAAGGCAGTGAAAATGATGATCACCGTCCTGAGTTTGCGTTGCACACTGTAGGTGTTTTTAAATTTTGCCTCAGCACAGTCTATGGTCCATATTCTACACAAAGTAAAACAGAATGGAAGCCATTATTCAGTTAATTGAGGTTTAAACACAAACCATGGAGGCGAGCCTTCTTTCAAAGTTACACCCTTATGAGCTGCCTTCTTCTCTGTCAGCCTCCATACTTTTTCCCATACATGCAAAATACAAAATAAGGTGGCTAAAAAGACAGAAGATACCCATAGGTGAGACTTATAGGGAGAATATCCATAAAAAATGAAAAGGGCTTATTGGGGTGCTGGTTAAGAGAAGGGGTGCATTTAGGGAGAGAGCTTTGCAGGAAAGAGGGCTAGTGAGGAATCCCTGGGGGCGGGACACTCCATTCCCAGTTGTTACTTTAAACACTTCTCAACCCTCCAGACCTTCAAGCCTGACAGCTCTGCACGGTGAGAAGACTGCAGAGCTAGGATGGTAAGGGGAGGTACTGCCTGGCAGAGGCTGAGGGGTCTGGGGGTTCTGGGTGCGCTCAGGAGCTGGGCTGAGGACTGATTCCACCAGGCTCCTTACACAAATCTCCGCTCCCGATGCCTCAGGGGTAACACTCGCGGGGATGGGGGAGGCCAACATCTGGGTCACGTGCAGAAGGAGGACAGTGACACTAATAAATGCTCAGTCCCCTTCTCCACTTCCCGCTCCTGCCAGGGAGGGCCCGCTGTTCGCTCCCTGCCCACGCTGCCCACCTGCTTCTCATACCCCACATCCCGCACCCCCGGCTCACTCTTAGGCTTGAAAATACTCAAAGGGCTGGCCTTACTTTGAGATATACTTCACAAAAGTATTTGTCCTCCTAGCCTGCCCTGCTTTTCTTTTCTCTCCATCAGCAACAGAATTTGGGCCGTTTCTATCATCCTTAGCATTGGAAAGCCAATGTGGACAAGGTATCCAGAAGGTGCCTAACAAACAGCGTTTGTGGCCTGGCCTTGAGATGGCCTTAAGAGACTTTCTTTTTAGCTCTCTGGCCTTTTCCAGAGGCAGAGACAACTGCTAGATTAGGAAGGGTATAACCTTGGAGGTGGCCAAACACAGACCTTAGTTACTAGAGTGAAACGAGGCAGCCGATTTTTTATCGGGGAGGCGGGAGTAAGGAGAAGAGACTGGGAAGAAGGGTAAAGAACAGAGGGTACCGGGACTTCCCCGGCGGTCCAGTGGTCAGGACGCTGCACTTTCACTGCCATGGCCTGGGTTCAATCCCTTGTCGGGGAACTAAGGTCCCGTAGCCAAAAACAAAAACAAAAAAACAGAGGGTACCGAGATGCCCCTCAACCACCTGTCAGGAGAACCATAAAAGACATGTGCCTGCCCTCCAGGCTTCGCCAGCAGGTAGGGACTTGTTTCCTCCAGGTCACTCCCAACAAGCAAGGACCATATGAACTGCATGTTCTTCTGGACCAATAATGCTTACTTTCCTCTTGCAAACAGGTTTATGAGAGTCAAATCCAAAACTGACTTTTCCTCTAGGTCTTGATAAATTGTTGCAGAAAAGAAGTGCTGGCAGATACTTTCTATACCCATGTATTTAAATCGAGTTATTTTCTTTCAAGGCCCACCTTCTACCACTTCCCCCAGTTCATCTCCCGGCTCCTAGTCCTACTCAGCCAGGATTCACTGTATTAAACGTTACATTATTTAACAATGCCAGGTCACTCCTCTCTCCTAACCCCACTTAAGCTTTTTCAGAATAGGCTCCTGCCTTTTTGTATCTTCCACAGGACCTAATAGGCATTAAATACCAGCTTGCTAACTGATTTTCAAAGAATACTGTCTACCTGTCATAAAATTCCAAGTATCACAGTTCTCTAAAGGCACTAATACAGAGCACTTCCTAATCATGCAAAGCTCTTGAAACTGTGATTTAAAGCTTTTAGTGGAACCTCAGAATTCCTGAAGACAGTATGAAAGTGCATAAAGTAAGGTAAGATTATAGAAGCTACGATCCGTGTTACCACTAAGAGTCTACAGCAGCATCGCAGGAGGTAAGGTGAAAAGAGACAGCATAACCTATTTCAGTTTGAAAACCAGAACCTTAAGCCCTGTAGGTGCTCACATGATACACAGTATAATATCTGACATTTAGAAGCTTGGCCACGGAGTTATAAATGAGTCATGCTAGAAAATAAGATTGATGGTCTTATGATTTTAATCCATTTGGCAGTTAATAAGAATTCAGTAAAATAGCATGCATTAAGTGGTCTTCACTGACATTTCACATTCAGTTATTCATTATTGTATCTTCAGTTAATTATATAAGTATGATAAGTTATTTTCTATTTGCTGTGGGAATTTAAATGTAAAATAAATACAAAATACATTTGTGGTTTAATGAATACTCAATGAAGCCTTTTTTTTTTTTTCCTGAGGTATTCCTTTCAATCTGGTTTCATCCCAGATCTTTCTTTTTACTTCCCCTAGGAAGAGTCTATTAAACCACACGATGGATCTGGAACCAATGAACTTGAGTTTTAATTACATCAGACATATTTTTTGATCTCATCATACAATACCAATACAAAAGCACCGCCCATGCCTCTCAACACGTTGGACCAGGCGCCTTTGAAGAAAGCCTTGGGTCCTTCGTCTTTTGCAATCTTCCTCCAGCAGTCCACTGTCCCAGAGTACATAATATCCGCTGTGGAAACAAATGTTGGTAAGGGCTCCATAATTCTGGGGGAAAGAGACTTTTCCTCCAAAAGACATCTGCCCACACTGTCACCAGTTTTATAAAGGTCACTTTGAGCCTTCCGCCCAGCTCTATGCACATTCAACAGGACGTCCCCTCCCCTTGCATAACTGCTGAGGGGGGTCTCTGGTGATTCCTACTTCAGCTCAACTCAAGATCAACTGAAGAACTGGGGCGATGAACCAGCTAATTCACAGAAGTCAAACAGTGAAACAGGAAGGGAGCTGGGTACAGCAGAAGTATTAAGCTGGGTGGTCCCCTTTGTTATGGATGAGAAAACTAAGGCCTAATCCCAGATTATACTGCCTAAGGTTAAAATAAGAGACGCAATTATTAGGTTGAACCATAAGAAACTGCCAACATTCGATGTTTTTTACTGTAAACATGGCAATTTCATATGTTTCAACCTATGGAAGCCAAAACTTTTCCTATCGCAACAGACTGCTTCAGGCCATGTCTCCCCCAGCTAAATCACCCTCCCCAATAATACTTGTAATAACTAGATAAGAGAAGAAGTATTTTTAAATAAACTAGCTGCCTACTTCAATTCTTTCCCCTTGTTTCTGCACCCAGGCTCTAAGGGAAAAGGGCCTAAGGCCTCTATGATGCTAGATACCTAGTTAAGTTCACTTCTAAGTACCCCATTTTTGGTGTTCTTATCATTTCTTTGATAACAATAAAAAATCTTTTTTTAAAGGAATAGTTGAGAATGTTGGGGAGGGTTCATTATCATCTTTCTTTCCTAAATTCTTAGCACAATTTTAACAACTTAGAATTGTGAAGGCTGTAAAGAGCACTGACTGGTATTCTCCTTGAGCAGAAACATAAGATTCTGAGAGGTCTCAGGCTTACCCCCTTTCCGACCAGACTGCATCATCATCCTACGGCGGACAGTGTCAAAGGGGTAGGACACCAGCCCTGCGACCGCCGTCACAGTCTGGGCAATCATCCAGCTCACGATAATGTGCACATTCTTGGGGTCAGGCAACATCCCTGTGGGCAGAGCCAAGAAACCAAATGACCATGACATGATTCCTCTGAGCAGCTGAGCAAAAAGCAGGTGGGGATGGAGAACAGGCCGCCACACCTCCAACTCCATGCCCTACCCTTCCAGAAGAGTCCGCCCTTCGTGGGGTGCCTCGTGAGTAACCAGGCAGCCGACAAAGTTGGTGGCACCCTCCCTGGATCCGCAAAGCCAGAGCTGTGCCCAGTGCACACGGCATGTTGAAGTGGCTCCAAGTTAAACTTGGTAACTGATAGAGGGAGCTGGGCTCCCCCTTCGTCCGTCCTCGCTGAATAACTCAGGGCCAGTTTATTTCAGTAGAGAACAAGGAGAATCCCCCAGCTATTGATCCACACCTCAACACCTCCTCACTGAGAAGCCTCAGTTTAGGCCAGGGACAAGGGACAAACAAGATTAACAAATACAAAGTCCTTTATCAGTTAGAGATCCCTCAGGATCCTCTCTGCACACACCCTCCTCCTCCCCACTCTGCACCCCCTGATGCCCTTCTCTCACCCTTGGCCGTATCATAGACTCCAAAGTAGGCGGCTCTGTAGATAATGATGCCCTGCACAGAGACGTTGAAACCCTGGTAGAGACCCCTCAGGCCATCAGACTTGAAGATCTTGGTGAGACAGTTGCCCAGACCAGTGAACTCACGCTGGGCAGCACCCTTGCCCACGTCGGCAGCCAATCTGGTCCTAGCAAAGTCCAGCGGGTAGACAAAGCAGAGAGAGGTGGCCCCAGCTGCCCCACCGGAAGCCAGGTTACCCGCAAAGTAGCGCCAGAACTGCTTATGGCGGTCCACGCCCCCCAGGAAGATCTGCTTGTACTTGTCCTTGAAGGCGAAGTTGAGAGCTTGGGTGGGGAAGTAACGGATCACGTTGGCCAGGTTACCCCTCCAGAAGGAGAGAACGCCCTGCTCCTTGGGGATTCTCACCACGCAATCAATGATCCCTTTGTATTGCTTCTCAGCACTGATCTGTTTGCTGGCATGCTGGACCTGTGGAGGGGAGGAGGAGGAGGGTGGTGGAGGACAGGCAGGGCAGAGAGAAGGAAAGATGACAGGAGAACAAGGTTTGCACTTCCTGGATTTCCTTGTTTTAAAAGTATGGGGAGGGCTTCCCTGGTGGCGCAGTGGTTGACAATCTGCCTGCCAATGCAGGGGACACGGGTTCGAGCCCTGGTCTGGGAAGATCCCACATGCCACGGAGCAACTAGGCCCATGAGCCACAACTACTGAGCCTGCGCGTCTGGAGCTTGTGCTCTGCAACAAGAGAGGCCCGCGCACCACGATGAAGAGTGGCCTCCGCTCGCCGCAACTAGAGAAAGCCCTCGCACAGAAACGAAGACCCAACACAGCCAAAAAATAAAAAAATAAATAAATAAATATTAAAAAAAAAAGTATGGGGAAATCAAATGATTATTGAGTAAATGTGTTAGCTACTTGGATAATACGCCCCCCAAACCCAATTTTGCCTCAATTATCAGGGCATTTGAGAGAAAAGTTTCTGCTCCAAATAAACAGAAAGGATGATTTGATTACATAAAGGGAGTCATTTATTTGTTGCATTTTTTCCTAGGTGCCAGAACTATACTAGGGGCTTACTGGGAGATAGAAATGATTAAAGATCCTTGCCCCAAAGGACACCTGCTCTGATTTGACAGACATGATCGGCAGGAGATGAGAATTCCTCAGTCTCTCTCTAGCCTCCCTGGAGACCAGGATCTCTGAGTAGTAGATGTTCTAACAGCAGGAGAAGGAATCCACTAGGCATTCAAGCCTGAAATTTTTCAAGCGGATTATCCAAGTAATTAATTATTGAGGGGTTTGTTGCCGTGGGCAATTTGTTGGGGTTTTTCTTGTTACTGATCATTTTGACTCCCAAATTGAGAACGCCCAATTCCTCATTGGAGGGGCCCTTGCCTTTTGGGCAAGTGAAAAAAAAAGGATACATGGGATGATGAGGACAAGCCATTCAGAGACCAGGCTGGGGAGGAAAAGATTTGGGGACAGGATGAGTAAAGCGATCTAAGTTTATTCTGAAAATTGTTTCTTAGTCTCTCAAAACCTGTTTCTTTATGTGCGAAATGGGGAAAAATAATATCTACCTTACAGAGGTCATACAAAGATGAACGAATAATAGATATGTCAGCCTATAGCACAGCGCATGAGACATCGTAATAATGTCGAGTAATAACAATTATTTTGATGTTTTTATGGTAAAAGGTGGATGCAGGTAAGAGGGTGCAAGGGACTTTGAAAATCAAGAGGTGAGGCCGACCCAAGAAGCCTGAGTGCCCGCGCTGTCCCCGGAGCAGGATCTGGCTGGCTGCAACCTACTCCGGGTGGGTTTCCATATATAGACACTCGCACGCGGGGCGCCACCCGACACCAGGAACCCGCTACTGACTGACGCTGGACCTGTCTCTGAGCAGAGGGCACCTTCCCCTTCTCGCAGGCCGCGCGCCGGGCCCAGGCCTAGAGCGGATTTTCGGCGGCGCCCCGCTTCCCCTCGCCCCGCAGCTCGCCCGGGCCCCGCGCGCCCCGCCCCGCGCCCAGCTCGCCGCGCCCGCGCCCGCTCGGTCTTCACCTGCAGCAGCAGTTTGACCCTCTCGATGGGGGCAACCGCGGTCTTGGAGATGGCAGCGGCGACGCCGCCAGCCAGGAAGTCCTTCAGGAAGCTCCAAGCCTGGTCGCTCATGGTGACAGCCGGGCGCACACCGCCTCCGGGAGCCGCGCTCTCGCTCTCTTCGCCTGACCAGGCACAGAGTCCCCAGCTCTGTCCCTGCGCGACGCGAAGGGGCCGGCCGTTCCGCCCCGCAGCCCGCCTTATATGCCCCGCCCAGCCTCTCGCGAGAGAAGTAGGGACCCCGGGGCCGTGCGCGCCCCGCGCATTGGCTGGGCAGGTGCGTGGACCCCCCACCCCCCCACCCCCGGTCGGCCCCCTCCTCTGCAGAGGGCAAAGGGGGCGAAGGCGCTTCCGGGAGGCAGGGGTGGGCCGGGGACTGTGCAGTTACTTGGGACGTTTAAAGGGCGAATTCATGTTATCTGTCCCGCGAGCAGAGGGAACACCGTGTCTGTGCAGCATGTGGGCCGCTGTATTTATAGCACAAGGAGGCTTAGTCCCGGGCCTTACCTGGACGCAGACACAGGACCTGCAGCCTCCAGCCCAGCTCGCTTTAGCCTCGGGCCTGCACGCGACCCGTCCCTGGCCAAGGCCTGAAATGCTACTTTTTCTTCTTCTTCCTTGTAACTGTCCCTCACCAGAGCTCCCTGCCTGGATGTGGGCCTCTGAAGAGTCGTGTGCGTTCACAAATAAGATCCGCCAAAATAAATACACTAACGTCACTTGATGCTGTGGTTGCTTCATCTAATTTGGCAACCTGCTGAATCCCCTCTTCTCACCATTCAATCGTTCAGTCCTTCATTCTGCTATCAAATGTTTCTGTGTCGGGCACTCAGCGCCACCAGGACAGGCTGAGTGCAGGGGGCCACTAGGTGAATACTTATTTTAGCAAGTTGTGTGTGTGTGTGCTGTTTTTCTGTTGGGTCAGCCTGTAACCCCATGATACATAGCCCCAAAGACCTTATAGGATACGGGATACCTTTTTTTTTTTTTTAAATCCCTTAAGGGCTTAATGTTCCACTCCGCTCTCAATGGAATCTCAGCACATACTCTGGGCGGAATGTTCTCAGGCAGCTGGTGGCTTTCTGAGGGTCAGTGCTGTTACCCTTCCCATTGGAGTAGCTGGGTGACCGGGATGTTAAGTAAGAGAAGGTCGAATCCTTGACTGTATTTGCCTCTTTTTAATAGACACCTGGGGTGGGGGAGCTATATGCTATCTAGTCCTAGGAATTGATTGCAATTAATTTGTGGAGTTTTTTTTAAGAAAATATATTACTATGAGCTTTGATTTTCCTTAACATTTTTTCTAGACAGTTCATATAATCATACAGGTTTTCAAATACAGCTGTTCCTTCCCCTAGAATGATTGCTCTAAACTCTTTACACTATCCAATTCTCTTGCCATGTTTGTTAATGTTCCTTTGTACACTGGACAAAGTTTATTCACTTTTTTCACAAGCTTGCTGTTGAATGCAGACAGACATCATGTTAGGCATTGAGTGAGCTGCAGCTTTGTGTCACTCTGGGTTTGGAGGCTTCAGTAGAGCTGAGGTCACTTAGCTGGGTGCCAGGACCACAAAGGGTACGTGTTTATCTGAGGTTGGAGAAGACTAGAGTTCAGAAATCCAGGTGAGCTGTATGAAAGCTAGCAAAGTGCAAATTTACCAAGGTCAGAGCAGGCAGAAGGTCAAGGATTCAGCATAAACAGAAAAGTCCACAACCACTTAAAACTCAAAAAGTTGGGAATTCCCTGGTGGTCCAGTGGTTAGGACTCCGTGCGTTCACTGCTGGGGCCCAGGTTCAATCCCCGCTTGGGGAACTAAGATCCCACAACTTGTGAGATGTGGCCAAAAAAAAAAAAAAAAAAGTTTTGTCTGCCTATATGCCTGGATTTATTTTTACTGTCGAGCTGTTCAATTATTAAAACATCACAAGAAGATTTTTTTAAACAGACATTTAAGTTAAATATTAACTTATATTAATTCAGGAAGTTTTATCATCTTTGTTACCCTTAATTTTACCAATCAGAATTTTTAGTATTTCCTAAGTGGGAGATATCATATCTCTCCTTGGCTTCTGTCCAATTATCCTGTCACGTCAGAGGAGCTGTAGCTGGAATCCTTGACAAGAGGTTTTCCATGGACATCTGCACACTGTCCTCTCCCTCCATGGGCTTTCTCAGAAAGGAGAGGCCTCAGATGCCCCCAGGAGCATGAGCTGCCTGTGATCACAAGATCTGGGTATCACTTACACAGGCAGGGGTGAAAATGGCGCTCAGTAGAACATGCGTCTGCCCGCCAATCCTGGTACTTGGTGGCTTTCTGCCAGCCTGAGGATGGACAAGGCATCTGAGATAAGAGAGAAAACTCTGCTTTCAAATGTGGCATGGTGTCCTGGAGACTGGGGTGGGGTGGGGGGAGGGCTACGTAGAAATGAGAGTAGGGTATTGAGCGGTTTTTTGGATTTTAGTGGCAGCTTTTAAAGAATTAGTCTCTTTTTACCAAATTGGGACTAGAGAACGGGAGCTGCTAAAGAGAAAAAGGCACAAGAAATTTAAAAAAACAAACAAAAAAAAACACTTAAGGACTTGGTGATGGTGGGGCTAATGCACTGCCTGTGTGTAGGTGTATCTCTAAAACTGCAAGGAAGTAGAACACACTATTACTATTTGTTCATGTGGTAAACTCCGGCCTTAAACAAAGAGGAATGAATTCTGAAAATTTATTTTTTGATCATATAAGACCATACATGAATTGCTGAATTTCAGTCAAAGATTGAAGTAGACTCATTCATTTTCATTCATTGATGCATCGTTTCCAAAAGACCAAACAAAACAAATGCTATATTTCTCCACAGTTCTCGCTCGGGGTAGCTTAATTAATTAGAACGATACCTTAATTAACAAATTCTTTATAAGAAAGCGTCTTAATAGTAAAGCCCTTATTAAAGTGCACACACACATCACATGCCTTCAGAAATCATGTGTATTCATGCAAAACACTCCAACTACCAGCACCTACTTAGCTCATGCCAAGAAAATTATGCAACTACAAAATGTGTCTTCTTTTTAACCTATTTGTTCATTGCAGAAACTGCTTACCCTTTAGTGATCAACTCCCTTGGGTATCCACTCTCCTCCTTCCTTTATCCATCAAAATAGAAATGATCTGAACCATTCACTCACCATTCATTCATTCATTCATTTCCTTTTCATCTTTCAACAAGCATTATTGCATGCCTACTCTAGACACCAAACACTGTTGGGCACTGGTGATACAAAAATCAGAAAGGTAAGAGTGCTGCCCTAGAGAAGCTCACACGGCAGGAACAGACATACTTGTGCTGCCTATAAGGGTGTTCCAAGGTGGTGAGACAAGGGTCCAAGTAGGGCTGTGGTTGTGCTTCCAGGTGAGTGACTTTCAATGTGCTACCTGAGTCAGAACTTGTATTTTTATTTTAGGAATGCTTAGGACACAAAAGTTTTGTTAGAAGGATCTTAGGCATTATTACTTAAAGGAGGTGATTTCTGGGGCAGAGGAGCCCCTGAATCATCAAAAAGATGGTCAGAGGGATTGCTTCTCCCAGAAGTCCCTCCTCGCTGGAGAAGTTGGCTCAGCTGTTGCTGGCGGGAGGAGCCTGCAAGCTTGCAGCCCCTGCAGCCTGTCCCCCACTCACAGAGATGGACACCCCCTTCCTAAAGAGACCCATAACCTCTTCTCTCCCACCCAATCTTAGTACCCCCTCTTTACTTTATCCGTGACCCCAGTAAGCATTTTCAGTCTTCTGTAATACAGTCAAGCTTATTTTTATGGATGTGTAATAAAGTCTTCTGATCATAACCGTCCACCCTTCATGATTTACGGGCTTCTGATTTCACTGAACTGCAGCCTCTATGAATAAAACCAATACTCACCTGGAGTTGTCTTGACTGGTTTTCTAAGTGTTGTACATTTTAAACTGGCTTCCCCAGTATTTAGTGTTTCCTTATCCTAGAATTGCTTTTTTTAAATACTTGCTTTATTCCTGTTATTATTTAAATCAATGTTTAATAAATGTTATCCAAGAGGCCATTTTTGCTCATCTGTACTGTTGAATAACAATATGTTGCTATTTTAATATAGGAAGTCTTTTCCCCCATATGCTTGCTTTTACTCCATGACCCTTCCTTTTTCTGTCAGGTAGACATTCTGTGTCATGGCCTCAGAAAAAGAAAACATTCAGAAAGCAAAGAAAATAAAGAGTCTATTCTTGGCATTCGAATTTCCAAAGGAAGAGAAAGAATTCACGTCTACACAGGAGATTTGGTAGAATACCTGAGGGAAAGCAGAACTTCCTGCGCAGCACATCCTTCCAAAGATTACCTCAAGTTTTCCCAAACCTGCGGTGAAAGGAAGAGAGTTAGTTAGAGAGAAAGCAAGGAGTGATGTGTTCGTTTGGGTCTTGAGGAGACGGGGCCCTGTACTCTCCCCAGCCCGGGGTGGCTGTGAGAAGCCAGGGAGACATGGCTGGGTGGTGGTTTAGGACACAGTCAGAGACAGCCTTGCACAGTTCATCCAGCATGAAAGGGAGCAGGAGAACAAATCCCAGGCACCTGCAGTTTAGCCTGCTCGGGTCAAGGACCCTAGAAAAACCCATTACATTCCTCCTGCCCCTGTGTGGTGTGGGAGCAACAGAATACCATTCTGTAACCAAGGACACGAAAGTCAGCCGAGGGCAAGACCGACCTGAAGAGCCCTGTGGCTGGAAATGAGGCAAGTGTCAGGCGTGACCTTGGCGGGGCAATGACTGAAGACCAGAAGGGAATAAGGGAGGACCTGGCAGCTGATGCCAGCGCAGGGTGATCCAGACCACGTGCCCTTCCTCCCCAGCCTTAGTGCTACAGACATCCCTGGAATGTAGATGGAATCCATCGGAAAGCAGTGGAGAGAAAAAGGGGACCCAAACTGTTTCTACCACTTGGCGAAAGGGAGCCTCTTCATAGAAATTAAATTGCTTTGCACAGCTGAGTTCGTGGGGCAGTATTTGTACTTGCTATAGTATTTTCTTAATTAAAAAAAAACAATATACTAAAGGCATATCACAGTTTCGGAAACCACTGTTGCTCATACTGTCAAGCACATTTCTTTAAGAAGGAGATGCAGACTTAATTGAGAGGGAGAGAGAGAGGGAGGGAGTGTTGAGAGGGAGGACCTTCAGGGCAGTTTACTCTATAAATCTCTGTGAGACTCCAACTTTTGCATTTCTATTAAATGGCTAAACTAAATAGGCACAGTAACTGACTCGTTTAACATACAAGCTCCATGATGTAGTAAACATAATAGTTGTTCAATAAATGTTTTTTAAATGAGTAGGGAAATATCAAGCTTCAATTTCTAGTGCACTAGTTTGTTTTTTTTTACAGTGAACCTGTATGATGTTTTATTTCTTTATTTTTATTGAAGTATAGTTGATTTACAATGTTGTGTTAATTTCTGCTGTGCAGCAGTGATTCAGTTATATATATATATATATATATATATATATATATATATATATATATATATATTCTTTTCCATTATGGTTTATCTCAGCATATTGAATATAGTTCCCTGTCCTATACAGTAGTACCTTGTTGTTTATCCATTCTATATATAATAGTTTGCATACCCTAACCCCAAACTCTCAATCCATCCCTCCCCCATCTCCCCTCCCTCTTGGCAACCACAAGTCTGTTCTCTATGTCTGTGAGTCTGTTTCTGTTTTGTAGATAAGTTCATTTGTGTCTTATTTTAGATTCCACATATAAGTGATATCATATGGTATTTGTCTTTTTCTTTCTGTCTAGTGTACTAGTTCTTAAATTTTTCAATAATGGAGCACCTGGAACCCACCTTAACTTTTGTGTAGCACTATGAACTGTGGGTATATAGAATTTCATCATATAAAGTAGGAGTAAATATACTAGCAGAAATATGATTGTCTCTAATGTGGGTCCGCCATGTAAAATCATAGTCACTTCAGTGGTGGATTTGTCAATTTCTCCTGTAGTTGTGACAAATTTTCCTTTATACGTTTTAAGGCTTTGTTCTTAAAGGCAAAGAAAATTTGAATTGTTATACCTTCTTGGTGAATTTAACTTTTATCATTAAGTTTTAGTCCTCTTTATCTGTAGTGATATTTGTGCCCTAAATTCTTAACCCCCTAAATGAACAGAGCAATACCTGCTTTTCTTTGGTTTGTATTTGCCTAGTTTATCTTTTTCTACTCCTTTCCTTTCAACCATTCTGTATATTTGAGGTATGTTTTCCATAAACTTTTATATTTTCTTTTCCCCTTTTTAAAAAAGTCTAAGTTGATACTCATTCTTTTAGCTGGAGAGTTTGGACCCATTTCCATTTGTTGTGACCATTGGTATTTTTAAATTTTTATTTTTAAATAATTATAGATTCACAGGAAGTTGCAAGGGAATCACTACACATATTTAAAATTTTTACTTGTGCCATTTTATTTTATAATTTCTATTTGTCCTCCTTGTTCATGTCCTTGAAAGTTACCATTTACATTATTTATCTACCATGAATATCCTATGTCAACCATTATATATGTTTCTGAATTACATATTAAGGTGCTAATAACACTATAATGGTTATTAATTATTTTAGGTGGCTACTGTTTTGCCAGGTTCTGAGAATGCCAAGTTTCCTCTCTTGGTCTGTTTAGGCACTGAGTATCTCTCTGGACTGTGACGCCAGTTTATTTGCTGCTGCAGAAAACACTAACGTCAAATTAATTAGGAACTGACACAGTGGTCAAATACGTGCAGCTTGCTGTGCATAAGATGCTCTCTGGAAGAATTGCTTGAATTTCATAACATTATTCAATGTGGCCACTAGGGGGGGATCACATGTAGCTATTATACCATGTAACAGTTTGTGAAGGATGCCATAACAGAGTATCAATACCACAGACTGGGTGGTTTAAACAATAAATTAATTTTCTCACAATTCTATAGGTTAGAAATCCGAAATCAATATGTCAGCAGGTTTGGTTTCTTCCGAGGCCTCTCTTTTTGGCTTGCAGATGGCTGCCTTCTCGCTGTGTCCTGGTCACATCGCTCCTCTGTGATGGGGTTGTTCTTATGTGTATCTGTGTTCCAATCTCCTCTTCATATAAGGACACCAGTCATATTGGATTAGGGCCTACCCCAATGACCCTATTCTAACTTAATTTCCTCTTTGAAGGCTCTATCTCCAAATAGGATCACAATCTGAGGTACTGGGAGTTAGGGCTTCAAAATATGAATTTTTGAAGAATACAGTTCAGTCCATAAGACACCAATAAGAGTGAAAAGACAAACCACAAATCAGAGAGAAAAAAAAGACTTTGCCCAATTTAAAAATGGATGAAGACTTGAACAGAAACATAGACTTCGCTAAAGGGATTATATTCATAGTTTAATAAGCACATGAAAAGGCGTTTGACATCATTACTCACCAGGGAAATGCAAATTTGGTTCAATCGTATAACATTGCCCTTTCTGTAAGTCAATTTTCAGCAATTTCATATGATTCAACCTAAAGAAAACTCCACAGTGAGATGCCACCACACATCTCAGAAGGCTAAAATTGAAAAAGACAGACTGCCAAACGTTGGCAGGAATGCAGAACAACTGGAATCCTCATACACTGCTTGTGGAAATGTAAAACGACACAGCCACTTTGGAAAAATATTTGATCGTACCCGCTAACGCTACGCATGCGCTAACTCCACCGACCACCATTCCGCTGAGAAACAAAAGAAAATACAAAAAACGTCGCAGGGAAATGCTAACAGAATGGCCTGGTAAAGAGAAGATCTGTTTAACTATTCTAACCTTCTTCGTCCGAAAAGCTGGGTACAGAGGGACACAGTAAGTCCCCAGAGTTTGTTCTGAGAAAGCAGAGACGGCTAGGATGGCGGTAGAAAGCGTTTCCGAGCAGCACCTGGTACAGTACTCGGTCCACGTTGGCTGATTTACCCAGAGAGCAGCGGGGTTATTTACTTAACGTAGAAAGAATGGAGCTGCCTTTAGATTAACCCCTTTCTTGCAGTTACCCTCTCTTGCTAGGCCTTTTTCTGGAGTTCGGGCAACCCCGCTATCCCTGCGTTTGGAGGCGCCTCAAGCGCGGTCCCCCAAACCGGGCCACCAACCCCGAGGCGCAGGGGCGCGACCAGGTCCCTGCGCCGGGAGGGCCAGGTTGGCGCCCGCTCTGCTGTCCGCTCCCCCGTGCCTCCGGGGGAAGTCGGGCCTGGGGGCGGCGGACACACAGCCCTGGGTGCGGTGGGTCGGCCTCCTGCGTTCATCCCTCCTCTCAGCCCCAGGGCTCTGCCCCGGGCTTCTGGAGAAGTGAGGCGGAACGGGGTGCTGGGGGCTGGGCCCGTTGCCGTGGCAACCCGCACCCGGCGGCTAGCAGAGCCCAGGGCGCCAAGCCCAGCGCCTCTCGGCTCCTCCGGAACGGGAGAGCGGAGTCCGGGGGAAAAGCAGCCGAGCCGCGCGGCTGCGGGGACGCGGCCAGGGTGTGGACTAGGGGCACGGCGGGGGCCGAAGAGAGGCTGGAAAGAAGCCGGGTGGGATCAGCGCCCCCTGCGTTCTCGGTGCCTGGTTTGCAGCCCAAGCCGCCCAGCGCGCCTGGACTCTCGGCGGCGCCTCTCGGCCTCTGAGGGAGCCCGGGTCAACCTGGAACGCGGGCCCGGGATGCGCGCGCCCCCTCCCGCCCCCATAGTCCCGCCGCGGCGCCCGGCCCGGACCCTGCGCAGCCACCGACCTGGAGAGACGGCGCCCGGAGAGCCCCGCAGTGGCCCCAGCCCTCCGCGGGCTGACCCCCAGTGGCCCCGGCCCACAGGTGCGGGCGTGCGACATCCCGGGGTCAACGCCGCCAAGCTTCCGCGGTCCCTCCGGGGCGGGTCGTCCTGCATCCGTGAGACACCGACACACCACGAACGGCATCACGTACTCTCTAAATCCAGCTCCCTACCGGCCCCTCACCCATCCCCAGAGGTTCTTTTATTCGGTTTTCGAGTCTACCGCCCTGCAGGACACCGATCTCCCACAAACTTAATTTAGCCATGACTTTGTGCTGCGCACCGTACTTGGCTCTTAATCCATCATCGCGTTTAATTCTTTCAGAAAACCCAGGTAGGCGGTGCTACCTCTGTTTTGAGACTAAGTTGCTCGAGTCTGGGAAGAGGCCCTTGCCCTGTGTGACCTCTCCAGGCCAGGGCAGAAATGTGAAGCACCTCCAGCCGTGGCCTGGTCTCAGCCTCCACAAGAGTGTAGCTGTTAAAAGCCCCGCCGTTCATCCTCAGGGTGAATTTCTTTCAATTCAGCAATTGGGATCTAGCAGAAGCCTGTCTTTGTAGGTGGCTCTCTCCTTACCCTGCAAGAGGGGACTGGAAACAATCTATTTAACCTCCTTTCAAACCAGAGATATAATGCATCAGTCATCTATAGCATCACACTTTATTGACATATAATAACCAACTTTTAATAACACTTTATCATTGTAAAGATCTCTCCCTTACTTTTTTTTTTTTTTTTTGGCCACAGCTCAGCATGTGGGATCTTAGTTCCCCAACCAGGGATCCAGCGGGCGCCCTCCTGCAGTGGAAGCTTGGAGTCTTCACCACTGGAATGCCAGGGAAGTCCTCTCTCTCTTACTTTATTACAGTTCATGTCATAATCACAAGTTGCTCCATGAAGCAGGTGATTCTCTTTGTTTTACATGGATGTAAACTGAAGCCCAGAGAGGGTCAGCAGCTTTGCCCAAGGTCACACACCTATAAGGCAGTTGGTTCCTTATTTAGTGCCCCCCCATATCTGCAGTTCCTATAAAGTATCACACATTTCAGCCATCACAATGTACACAAATACTATTCCACCTATTATACATGCAATTTTTTCAGGTGCAGAAGTTAAAGAAGTTTAGGACTTAGAAAACAAGAGATTTTGTTGTAATGAAGTTATTTTCCTTTTGTGTAGTTTGAAATATCCATCAAAATATTTCATAGTTCCATTATAAAAGTGATGGATATAATTTAGAGGGAATAGCTCATCAAAACCTATCTACCAAGTGTCACTTTTGAAATCACTTCCAGAAACAATCCTTTCTCGATTTCTGGAACAATGTCATATGTATATGTTGAACCATATGAAAATGATGGTATTTGACTGATTTTGGCCTACAAAACCGTAATTTCATATGGCTTAACTTATTGCGATATTAGTTATTTTATTTTACAGTCTTGGCCAGTTTTGGCCTGCATCTTTCTTCCTTTTGGGGTGTGGGGAAATCACTCTGACTGGTCTAAGAATACTTTTGTGAAGGGAGCCCTGGGTACTGTAAGAATCCTTTTCCTTCTGTGCCTCTCCTTTCCAAGAGCTGCATGTGACTGTCATCTTAGCAGGAAGCTCATGTTGGTTACACATGGTCACAGGCACATGATGCCCTCACAGAGGTCATACTCAATACTTGCTACAGTAATAGAACTGTCTTCCAGATGGAGTTTGTTTACATATTTTATATTCAGAACTAACAAAATAAATTTTGCATGTGAATTTACCTTGTGTTTTTCTCTCTAAGCAAAGAAGTGGAAGTTAAAAAAAACGATTTTCTCATTCAGTCCCACAACGGTGTTAATAATGACTTAGCTGCTAAAGCATAAAAATGCCCTTCTGCTTCTCAGGGTACAGTTTAGTATTTGAATTGTGTCTCCACCTCCTGGTAGCTTGGGACCTTGAAGAAATTACTTAAATTTGCTGCATTTCAGTTTCTTTACCTGTAACATTTGAGACACTGAAGCACCTGTCATGATTGGTGTGTGTGTGATGAATATGTGTGTGTGTGTGTGTGTGTGATGAATGTGTGTGAGATGCAGGCTCTGGTTAAAGGTCAGCTCCTTCCTTCCTCTTCCCTTCCATGTCTCTCTGACATGTGTGGCGAATCCCACCCATATCTTACTCAGTGTGCATGTAGTCCATCTGTGAGTGAAAACCTCAGTGGTTAGTAAGAAGTGCTTTCATTACACAAATAAGATAGGGCAGGTATGATCTTTATTTTTCTGATGGGGAAACTGGGAACAGAGATGGTAAATAATTTGCATAAGAATAAAAAAAGAAAAACATATAAAACACTAATCTTGTTCAGAAATGCAGTAACAGTAACAGATGCACCAAATATTTATTACTGGTTCAGTGACACAGCATCTAGTGGGTTCTATAAAGCAGATACAAACAATGTGCCTGTATTTGTACAGTTAACTACTTCAGATGCCTTGTGGTTAAGAAGTTTCAACTATGTTCTAAATGACTGACTAATAGGAAATAGAACAAATGTGAAGTTTAATATTTCCTTTTTATTCAACAGTGGAAAAAGCAATAGGGGAAAGTGAGAAGGGAACTAATATTTTGGTTGAGAACTTAGACTGTGTACCAGAACTTGTGCCAAGTTACACATGTCACATCTTTTAAATTTTATAAATCTGTTAGGTAGGCATCTCCATTTTACAGATGACAAACCTGAGGCTCAGAGAAGGTAAATAACTTGCCTCAAATCATTCAGTCAATAAGAAGTAGAATTAGATTCAAACTCATATCCCGCCACTCCTAGACATTGTTGGAGAAAGTACCAATTTATAGACTTTTGGAAGGAAATGTTATCAAGAGGCTTAAATATTCAGTCTCTCTGACGCAGTTATTCTACTAATGTAAAGTTATCCTAAGAAAATAGTTTGAAATACAGAGAACAGCTTATTGAATAAAATTCTTCATTAGAGAGTTATTCATAACAGGTAGAACCTGAAATGAACCTAGTAACCAATACTGGGGAAATGGCTAAGGAAACAGTAAACTGTGGAGCTTCCATGTGATGGAATATTACACAGCTGGTAAAATAATCCTTCCCCCAAAGTTTGTAAAACAGTGAGAAAATGTTCATGTAATAAGGTTAGGTGAAAAGAACAAGATGTTAGGATATATTTTTATCTATTATATCAATTATAATAATGAATTGATGATAGTTATTAGTAATGAATTGTGATAATATACATAATAATCTCAACCATTAAAAAATATGCACAGAAAAAGAACAGGAATGCTAAACACCAAAATGCTAGCATCAATTATCTCTGGGCAATGAAATTACATTTATTACTTTTCTTATTTTAATCTTTTATTAAAATTAGTTTTATTAAAATGAATTTTTACCAAAAATTTAACATTTTTTCTGTAAGCAGATAAACTATTAAAAAACAAACAATTGTGTCTGTCTGATTCTGAAGTCCGTGTTTTCTCATCCACGCTGCATTCACTAGTGAGGTCTTGGCTCCTAATTTTATCTTCCTCGTCAGTTCCTTGGCTGTCCAGGTCCCTGTCATTGTCACAAGGAATCCGAGCAGGTGACTTGAGTGTGAACATACCCATCCAGATAGGTAATAACCGGCAGGGTCCAGGGGTAGGGAACCTTCTGGCCTCTGCTCTCACTCCTCCCTTCTCTTTTCTGACCCCAGCGCCAGCGTGGTACCTGGCATATGGCGGACCCTCAGTGAATGCTGGTTGAACGGATGAATCCTAGCCTTACTTTGTAATTTTCTCTCAGCTTTTGCCCCTGTGTTACATTCGGCTTCGAGCTCTGGTCAGCTCTAGTCTAGTTCCAACATAGTGTTCGTGAAGGCCATTCGTTGAGGGTCTGTTAATGGCCACACTCTGTCCTAGGCTCTTTATACAATGTACCATTTACTTCTTAACAGCCCTGTGAGGTGAGTGTTATTTCTTCCGTTTCATAAGCGAAGAGACTGAGACTCAGAGAGAGAGAATTAGAAGTTACAAACTGCAGAGTCAGGACAGAGATTCAGAGCCTACTCAGCGTCAAACTCCAGGGCTTGTGCTATTCAACCACCGTGTTGGTACTGATTCTTTGTGTATTGCATTTCTGATCATGACTTCAAGCCAAAAATGATTCACATGTGTATGTATATATATATATATATATATATATATATATATATATATATATATATATAGGATATCAGGAAGGGCAGAATGAACCAACTAATAAGCCAAAGGTTTATTAGTCACCCTCTAAGGGCAAGGCAGGAACAGTTAGTTGGACTTCTCCATAATTATGTATGTAAAGATATATGTGGTCCCGCATACAGTGATCATATGTTTTTTTCAAGCCCCAAATCAGGACACATGGTCTGCCAAAGAATTTTTTTTTAATATTTACTTATTTATTTATTTATTTATTTGCTTGCACCGGGCCTTAATTGCAGCAGGCGGACTTCTTTAGTTGCAGCAGGCAGGCTCCTTAGTTGTGGCATGCAAACTCCTTTTTTTTTTTTTTTAAGCAGTTAGAATATTTCTTTAAAAACAATTTTAAAAATGCAAAACATTAAGGAATTTAAAACACCATATTTTCGTTAACATAGAAAGAATTTTCCCTAGAGTTAGGCAGCCACCCCAGAACAGCATGGCAAAAGGGCATTGGTATAAAGGAAATAAAATACCGCACAAAAATCCAAAACAAAACTAAAAACATTTCAAATTCAACCCGGAAGACTAGAAGATTCCAACAACAGATTTCTGGCCACTACTGAAACATTCCAAAATCCAAGCTTCAAAGGCACCTAAATGTATCTTAAATGAAATTTTTTTAAATTAATTAATTAATTTATATTTATTTTTGGCTGTGTTGGGTCTTTGTTTCTGTGCGAGGGCTTTCTCCAGTTGCAGCAAGCGGGGGCCACTCTTCATCGCGGTGCGCGGGCCTCTCACTGTCGCGGCCTCTCTTGTTGTGGAGCACAAGCTCCAGACGCGCAGGCTCAGTAGTTGTGGCACACGGGCCTAGCTGCTCCGCAGCAATTGGGATCTTCCCAGACCAGGGCTCGAATCCGTGTCCCCTGCATTAGCAGGCAGATTCTCAACCACTGCACCACCAGGGAAGCCCCAGAAGAGATGATCTTGAAAGTCAATTACTTCTTTAAACGCCTTCGATACCTTTTCAAAAGTCTCATAAAGCGCTTGATGAAAGCAAGTCTCTTGATGGATTTTTCTAATGTTCCAGGGTATTTTCTTATTTGATAGCATATAGAGAAATATTTCAAAGTTCAGTGGAGTTAAAGCCAGCAGAAATGACCAATCAAAAGAAAATAACTATTAAAAATTTTAAATGGAATAGTTCGTATTTGTGTGTTTGTGTATATACATAGTCCGCTTTTCATCATGGGTGACATAAAAACAATATCAGAAAGAATTACTTCTAAATACAATTCAGAATTACAATTTTAACAATGTACAATAGTTTTACAATAATTCAGATTTTTGCATGATAAAATAACAGCTATGCATATTTGATAAATACACATTTTTACCTCTCATAATAGCAATAAAGATTTTAAGAAAGTTACTAAACAATATGAAAATATGTTTAACTTTCACTTAATATCTGGGCTGTTTTATTTGGGTTCTTCCAATATGGTTTGCTCATATTCTTTACCTTACTTTTTGAGGGAATTCAAGAGGATATTCATGTTTTTAAACTCTAAGATGTCCATTCCTGTCCATTCAGTACGATCCAGAAATAGTTTGGTAAGGCTATGTTTTAACATAGTGTGTATGCACAAAAGATGGATAGTGAGTAAAACTAACAGTGAAATAATCTCAGATATTTCTTCTAATGTACTTGGTTAATTTGATAATTTTTTTAAAAGGCTACCTACATTTTTCCTGGTGCCTTATCCCACCCAACAGAAACCTTGAGTTTTTCATCAAATAGAGAGGGTGTTCTATTTGTGTTTTAAAATTCACTAAGCTATATACATATGATATGTAACTATTCAAAGTATATGTATCATAATCTCTGTGGCAACCAGATGGTCTCTACACACTTATGAATGATGATTTAATTAAGCGATTCCTTCTCCCTTGTTTATTTCTCTATCCTGAATAGTGTGCATCTTCCAAAGTATGGTCATTTAGTAAAAGAAGTACCAAGTGAGCCAGAGGTACTTATATATTCCACAATATGTCACACAATAACCCTGTACAAGTCAAATTCTTTTAGATGAGATGAGAATATCCTAAAATAAATTAGAAACTCCTCTTATGTATCTTTTTCTAAGGTGAAATGAGACACTGCACAGATCAGAGGTACTATTCTATTTGTCAACAATCAACCTTTCACTCCATTTTAATATTATTTAATTCTATGGAAAAAACAAGTTTTATTGCATTCCTTTTTTAAAATGGGGGGAAAACTGTGCAAGTAAGCATGATCAAACGTCTGTTAGAGCTGGTTAATACTGATCTTATTGCCTCAAAGTCTCTCTAGTAGTGTCCAAGAAATTATGTTTAAGGTCCATCTGAAGGAAAAAAGCGCTGGAGAGGCAAGAAAGGACTTGGGTAAAAAGCTTCAGAGGATTGTAGGGAGATGGAACTTGCTGCTTAAAAAAATTACATTGAGCTCTGGAGCATCTCCATTTCTTAACACACCTTCCAAACCATTCATTGCGATAGTTTTACCCATGTTTAAAGGCTCATATTATATGCAGTTTGGGGGCTTTTATAAATTCAGAAATAAAGTAATATAAAGAGTAGAATATTGAAGGCTTCAGAGTAGGGCTATAAAAGACTCAATACTGCTAAATAAGTCCCCAAACAAAAATGTTCAGTCCACCCCGCCCCAAAACCTATGTGTAATAGAAAATGCACAGCAAGAAGCAGAGGAAAAGTATGTAGCGTGGAATAAATCACACACTGAACAGTCTAGAACCAAAGAAAAAAAAGCAAACAACGTACATATACACAAAAGCCTAAGAAGCAGCTATTCTCCTCATGTCTTTAGGTGAGTACCTCTACCCAGTAGATTATAGTTATGAAAACAACTCAGTTGTTTTTTCTTTTTAAAGTAAAAAACTGTTTCCCATCATGCTCCATTTTCTAGAATCTTTTTGATTGGTTGGTGTAAACAAAAAGCAAAGCACATAAACATGCAAGCATGCGTGCGCGTGCACACATGCACACGCACACACACACACCCACCTAAAATGTGAAAAATGCAGATATATAACTCTGGTATTAGAAATCACTTCAACTTCATACTTAGGAACTTATAGACCCTTGATTCCCCCCCCAAAATATTTTTCCTTGTCCTTATTCTTTAAATGCCCAACCACCAAAAGAAAAAAGGAAAAAAATAAAAGGCTTTAAATGCACATGTTTCAAGTCAGTGTCTTGTTAACAAAAAAGGTAGCATTTTCTTCACTTTGCATTGTTAAAGATGCAGGCATAAATCAGGGAATGTTAAGACTAGCATGTATTAAAAAAAAAAGCAATATAAACAGAGCATATATCTTTCAAAAAAGGCTAAAACACTAACAAATACAAGTCAATGCACATATTTTTAACTAGTGCAATTGTGTCTACAATGGAGTAAATTGTTATTTTGTGTGCCAGACATTGCAATACTGTTCATCTCCCTTTTATCATGCAAACATGCCAACTTTATCATTAAAAAAACCTTTATTGGGTCACATTCATGTTGCCCTCCTACCCAAATTAAGGGGGAAAAAGTCAATAAAAGAGCTCCTCACGATTTCCTAACTATGAACATAAAGCTCCTAGATAAGAGCGTATGGGCTGAATTTTCAGATTTGTATTAAAAAAATTATAATTTAGGTAGATGTCTTCCTCACGGATTACAACACAATGTGAAGTTACACTACTCTGAAATTTGTACCAGCTATACAAAAACGAAAGCAAGAGACCATGAAAAAATTATGTTCTTCGTGGCCTGAGAGCCTACACATTTTTGAGTAATTTAAAAGGGTAACTATGAGAGCCTAACATTTTTCTGTATCTCACCTCTTCTGCCTCTATCTGTAGGATTTGTAAATCAAAGTCAGTAACATCTTAGTAGCAAAGGTCTCGTCTGTCTCCCCCTCCTTCCCTCCTAACTAATCCTACTCAATTTTCTCTCATCTTCCTGAGCATTTTCCATGAACAGCATTGCAAGTTGGTTTAAAAAAAAAAAAAAGGAAAGAAGAAAAAGAAAATTTTACAAGGGTTTTGTTGTTTAATTATTTACTGGTGGAATCACTCCACCAGGAATTTGATTTCATTGGCTAGCAGTTGGTTCATGTTGAATAGGCCCCCCGGGAGCTTGGTGAGCAGCTCTCGCTCCGTGGTTTCAGGGTCGCTGTCAACAGAGCTGGAACTTGCGCTCATGTTGTCGACAGCAGTGTTGGCTGGGGGACCCAGCTCCTGCTCACTAGTCTCACTGGCCATGGACACCGCGGAGAGCAGGGACACACGCCAGGTGAGCCGGCCAGAGGGCAGAAGGGAGGCGGCATAGTCCGCCATGATACCAGCTACATCCAGATTACAAGCCTTATCAAAGGCTATGAAACCTACATTTGCATTGGCCTCTCAGACGCAGAAGGAGCCGTTGTCTTTCATCAACAGGTCAATGCCACACACATCCATTCCCAGGATATTAGACACCTGGATAGCTAGCTGTTTCCCTTGTTCACTCAAGGAGCACATCATCCGTACACCACCTAGTGAACAGTTGCTTTGCATCCCCCCATCTGTTGAACAGCGTAACATGGTGCCAACCGCACGGCCTCCCACAACAATGACACGTACATCCCTTCCATGAGACTCTTTAACATACTTCTGAAACAGGTATGGAGCTTCATGGCGAATAAGATGGCTTAGATCAGCCAAATGGTGCTTATCGCGAGCCAAGAAAACTGCTTTGCCTCTATGACCCCGTGTATTCTTCACTACCATTTGGAACTCCGGTACTTCAGCTTCATCAATCATTTTAGCAAAATTTTCATGACCACCATAAGAGAAAGTATCTGGCAGAGGAACACCATGACCTGCCAACTCTTGAAACTTCCAGAACTTATTACCACAGTTCAGGATGGCTTGAGGTCGGTTCACCAACCTGCATCCCATCTTCTCTAGATGGCGCAAAACAGTAATGTCACTATCACTTTGCACCCAAGGGGTTGGTACTCTCACTACCGCCACCTGAGGGTAAGCAGTAATTAGTTCTCCTTTGGTACGAAGACCCAGGTTTCCTTGCTCAGTTGTTAGCACCACCTCATGCATCACCACAGCCCTAAAGTCCAGTTCCTCCTCACAACATTTGGCCTTTAACGCTCGTAAGATCTCTTTTTGAGGATAGTCTTCCCTGATTCGACGATCTGTCAAAAACCACAACTTGGCGGCCACAGAGCTACACATCTTGATCTGCCTGTTCTTCCTTTTCTGGGATTACTTCCTCCTGAATATAGACTCTTTCTAGGAATGTAGGAGCTCTCACAGAGTCTGAAATCTGTAGTGCAGGCTGGCAGGAAGGGCAGGTGAGAACTCTAGGGCCAAAGCTTCAGTCCTCTGCTGAAAAATCTCCCAGGCATGCAAACTCTTAGTTGCAGCATGCATGTGGGATCTAGTTCCCGACCGGGGATCAAACCGGGGTCCCCTGCATTGGGAGCTCGGAGTCTTAACCACTGCGCCACCAGGGAAATCCCTGCCAAAGAATTTTTAAAGAATTATTCATTTTTTACATGGAAAGAATAGATGAATCCATTATGTATATGTATCTGTGTGTATGCATATATGTATATACATATACACATAAATAAATATATTTCATGAACACAGAAATAAATAAATGTCTGATAGGACTTGTGAAAATTTCTGAGGTTGAGTCTGGGCTTAACAGAAATAATGCTGTGATTAATAGAGTTGCTGGTATGGGCCCAGGAGGCAAAATCTGTGGCCCACATGGCTCACATTTGCCATCTCAAGATCATGTACTTGTCAGTTTTATAAAACTTATATGTTACATCACATGTATCATTTCTACTAATGCAGGTATGATGAGAACAGAATAGGTGTTCTCAAAAGAGATGGAACTCAAAAAATTGGGGATTGAAGATCACAATGCATCATCCAAAAACACCAGCAGAGGAAGAAAGCTACCTATGTTGATTATTTGACACTGTAAAGTATCATATAATAAAAGTCACCTTTTTTAAAAAATTTATTTTATTTATTTATTTTTGGCTGCGTTGGGTTTTCATTGCTGTGCATGGGCTTTCTCTAGTTGCGGTGAGCGGGGTCTACTCTTCATTGTGGTGCACAGGCTTCTCATTGCAATGGCTTCTCTTTGTTGCAGAGCACAGGCTCTAGGCGCACGGGGTTCAGTAGTTGCAGCACGTGGGCTCAGTAGTTGTGGCTCGTGGGCTCTAGAGAGCAGGCTCAGTAGTTGTGGTGCACGGGCTTAGTTGCTCCACAGCATGTGGGATCTTCCTGGACCAGGGCTCGAACCTGTGTCCCCTGCATTGGCAAGTGGATTCTTAACCACTGTGCCACCAGGGAAGTCCAAAAGTCACTTTTCTTAGTAGAACAAAACCAGAACTTCCAAGGTGAAGAGTGGAAAGAGACTCTCCTTGATTGAGTCAGAGACTCTGTTCCTGAGACGCACTTTTGCATCGAAGTCTCATTAATTCTTGCTGCTGCCACTGTGCCCTCCACAAGAACTGCTCTCCCCAGCTGTGGCCTAAAAGTCCCCCTATGATTCTCTGAGGCACAGCTGACACAAAGCTGACGGTTCAAAAAGACTTTACCAAAGGTCGATGGATTACAAAAGAGAAATAAAAAGATATACCATAATTTGAGTACTCCTAATCAGATAGAGCTTATCTCCGGAGTTCATAGGCCCCATCCTTCCTTACATGGAATTCTGCAGAAATGGAAAGGCCTCTCCTGGGTCCTTTCTACTGATTTCTAGCCTACCCCCAATGAGGGCAGAAATTAGCTTAATATACACCATTTGGGAGTGCCCCGACACCTAACCCAATGGAGAGCACCTGAGTTCCCCATCCTGCCACAGATCTGGATTCTTATGTGATGACATGCATTTCCCTTCAGGACTGACTCTGGGGGTGATCATGCCAGGGCAGTCCTACCTCAACCTAGTAATGCAGGAGCCACCAAATACACAGGACAAAAGGTAAAAGTTCATGGTAACAAGGCGGGGGTCATTTGCAAATTGAAGTTAGTCTAGAAACTAAGTAGGAAAGATACCAGGAGCTTTGGTTTATATACAAAATAATTATCAGGACATAGGTTAAATAAGAAGAAATGGCAGTATTCTGATTTAAGAAGTAGTCTTCTAATTTTTACTTGTACATTCAATTGAGTTTAATTAAATCTTTGTGTTATTTTTCATCGGTCTTTCTTGGATTTCAGATAGAGTAACCACCATCCTGGTTTACCTAGGACTGAGAAGTTCCTAAACTCAGGACTTTCTGTGTTAAAAGCAACAGTGCTGGTCGAACCAGGAGAGCTGTCACTCTGATTACAGCCCTGACTGAGAACCTACTTAAACTATGAACTCTCTTCCAAGGAAGAGGCAAATACACTTGATATTTTGTGTAAAGTTTCATGAACTACCTGAAACCCACTTGTGAAGCCCCAGATGTTCATGGAGCCTGGGTTAAGAAATCCAGACTTATATAAATACATTTTGGATTTTTATGTAAACTTATTTAAATCTTTATTTCCTGAAGTAAAATCATACTTTATGCAAAGGGTCAAATCCAATTACCTTTTTGAGATTTTATATTATTTTATTTTATTTATTTATTTATTTTTGGCCACGTGGCATGTGGGATCTTAGTTCCCCAGCCAGGGATTGAACCCAGGCCCACTACAGTGGAAGTGCAGAGTCCTAACCACTGGACCACCGGGGAACCCCTAGATTTTATATAATTTTAAATCAAGATTTACTTTGGTGTTTTTCCTTTTCAGTCATATCTAGAGACCGTGTTGGAAAATATCAAGAATAGAGGAAGAACAAGAAGATTTACCTGATGTTGAGAAGTGGCTGGAAGGGTTCAGAAACTTGAGAGAAGAATTTGAAAAATATGACCCAGAAAAAATAGGTAAGGTAAATGTGTTTTAAGAATCATACTAGGCCCACATTTAATTATTTTGTACTTAAGAATAGTTCAGATTAAAAATAATACAGATTCACTGTGGAAAAATTAGAACCTACAGGAAAGTACGACCAAGAAAATATACATCACCTAATAATTCCATTACTTGGTGACCATCACCATTATCATATTGGTATATTTCTTTCTTTAAAAAAAAAAAAATTTATTTATTTATTTTTGGCTGTGTTGGGTCTTCGTTGCTGCGCGTGGGCTTTAGTTGCGGCGAGCGGGGGCTACTCTTCATTGCGGTGCATAGGCTGCTCACTGCGGTGGCTTCTCTTGTTGCAGAGCACGGGCTCTAGGCACGCGGGCTTCAGTAGTTGTGGCACGCGGGCTCAGTAGTTGTGGTGCATGGGCTTAGTTGCTCTGCAGCATGTGGGCTCTTCCAGGACCAGGACTCGAACCCGTGTCCCCGGCATTGGCAGGCGGATTCTTAACCACTGCTGCACCAGGGAAGTCCCCATGTTGGTATATTTCTATCAAGTCCTTTAAAAAGTAAACAAATAAATAAAACAAAAATTAGGGTCAGCCCCAATTACTTTTATTTGTGAACATAGTTACTATTACATTGTGAATATTTCAACAAACCATTAACTAGAATTTTCACATGAATTTTAGTCTGCTCAAGATTTTATCAAATGACATACCGTAAAAAAACTTATTTTTTTCTACTTTACTCTCAACACTCTATGCTCCAATATTTCGCTTCTTGTCACCAAATGTGTGTGGGTTTTTTCCACACCAACCAATTCTCCAATTCTCTGTGGGTGCCACCAACTGGGTGTCCTGTGATTTAATTCAATTCTGCTACCTGGAGATAGCATCAGAGCCCTCAAGTTACAGGCTTAGTCTCACAAGAATGCCTTTCCCCACTCCAGACACCAAGTGCAAGTCCAGGTTGTCACCTGCGCTTCGGACAAACTGGTCATGAATCGGAGGTTCCCATGACCCCTCCTCAGGTTCAAGAATTTGGTAGAATGGCGAACAGACCTCGGGAAAACAGGTTACTTACTAGATTACTACTTTATTATAAAAGGCTACAACTCAGGAATAGGCAGATGAAAGAAATGCAGAAGATAATGTATGGGGGAGGGGTTCGGAGCTTCCATGCCCCACTGGGTATGCCACCCTCTCAGCACCTCCATGTTTTCACCAACCCAGAAGCTCTCCAAACCCTGTGCTTTAGGGATTTTTATGGAGGCTTTATCACATGGGCATAATGGATTATTAACTCAATCTCCAGCCCCCGCTCCACCGAAGATGGGGTGGGGCAGGGCTGAGCAGCCCAAGCTTCTAATCATGGCTTGGTCTTTCTGGAGACCAGCCCCCATCTAGGAGCCCAGCAAGAGTTGCCTCATTAGAACAGAAGACATTCGTATCACTCAGGACATTCCAAGAATTAGGTTCATCAGGGGCCCTGGGTCAGGAACTGGGGTCAAAGACCATATATTGGAACAAAAGATGCTCCTAGCACTTTTATCACTTAGGAAATTACAAAGGCTGTGGAAGCTCTGGCCAGGAACCAGGGATAAAGACCAAAATATGTGTTTCTTATTATATCACATCACAATTCTCCAACTAGTGTTCGGCATGTAAGTTATTACCAGTTATTCACTATTATATTTAATAGTTCAATGAATATGCATCAATTTTTGTGTATTTATTTCTTTAGGGCAAAAAAATTGTGAATATCTTTAGGAATATTGCCAAAATTGCTCTTTAGAAATTCCAATTCACATTCTTACTAACACTATACACCAGCATTAGCTTCCCTGGCCTACATTGGGTGTATTAGTTATCTATTGCTGTATAACAAGTAACCCCCCTCCACCCCAATTTGTCAGCTGAAAACAGTAAGCATTTGTTATCTCTGAGTTTCAATTGGTCAGGAAGCTGGGCTGGGTGTCTCTGGCTCAGAGGCTCTCATGAGACACAGTTCAGCTGTCAGCCAGAGCTGCTGAATGAAGCCTCAACCCGGGGAGGATCCACTTCCAAGTTCAGGCACTGGCCGTTAACCAGACACATTCATTCCTTGTGATGTAGGCCACTCCACAGGGCAGCTCACAACACAGCAGCTGGCCTCCCTCAGAGCAAGCAAGCAAGACAGAGAAAGTACCCAAGAACGAAGCCTCAGTCTTTTGACAACCTCATTTTGGAAGTAATGTCCCATGATGTTGCCATATTCTGTTTGTTACAGCAAGTCACTGAGTCCAGCCCACGTTCAAGGGGAGGGCATTATACAAGGGCACGCACACCAAGATCTGGAGACTATCACAATATTTTCATTTTGATAAAGCTTTGCCAAAACTAACAACTCAATTTTATTTTACTTTGCTTACATTTGATTACCTGTATAGTTGAACACATTTTTTTTTCGAAGTTAATATTTTATCTAGTAAGCTAATGTTTATTGAGCATTTTCAATTAGCCAGACACTGAACTAAGCATTTTATGTACATTTTTTCATGCAGTCTTCCCAACAATCCAATAATGTAGGCAGTATTATTAATCCCATTTTACAGATGAGGAAACTGAGACAGATTTTTTTTTTTTTGTTATCAAAGATTATATAACTGGTAAGGAAGCTCCATAGTCCATGCCCTTAACTAGTCTTGTCTTATATGCTTCTCATGCCCATGTATGTATTTGTACTTTATACATATGTATATATCCATAAATAATATATACAACTTCATTTTAAAATTACACATACATATCATACTGTACAAATAGTTTTGAATTTTTTTCGCTGAACATTGCTTTTTTTTTTTTTTTTTTTTTTTTTAGTTGTGGCTCACGGGCCTAGTTGCTCTGCGGCATGCGGGATCCTCCCAGAGCAGGGATCGAACCCGTGTGCCCTGCATTGGCAGGCAGACTCTCAACCACTGCACCACCAGGGAAGCCCTGAACATTGCTTTTGAGATTTATCCAAGTGGATACATGCAAATACATTAGTTCAGCCATTTTGGCTACTGTGTAGTATCCTGTGGTGTGAACGAATCATTTATTTATTTAGCTCATTTCCTATTTTTTTAAAACATATTCACATGGGTATTATTTATTAGAGATTTTAAAGATAATGGTTTATCTTATAGGTTATTTGCAGCGTTTTGATTTCTACTTATTTGTATCAATGTTCTCATAAGGGAAGGTTAGTTTCAATTTCTTCACATTAGAGGTAATGCTACACTGAACAGCTTTCTATACATTTTCTTGAGCACATTTTCAAGACTTTCTCCAGGGTAGACACCTCAAATGGAATCATTGTCCAAAATCGTTGTGCAATTTAGCCAACGGCAATGTATAAAATTTTCTGCTTTGCCTATATCCTTGCTGTGTTAGTTTGCTAGGGCTGACATAATAAAATACCACAGTCTGGGTAGCTTAAACAGCAGATATTTATTTTCTCATAATTCTGGAGGCTGGAAGTCAAAGATCAAAGTGTCTTCAGGGTTGGTTTCTTCTGTGGCCTCTCTCCTTGGCTTGCAGATAGCTGTCTTCTCCCTGTGATGTCATTTGGTCTTCCGTCTGTGAGAGTCTGTGTCCTAATTTCTTCTTATAAGGACACCAGTTATATTGGATTAGGGCCCAACCTAACAACCTCATTTTACCTAAATTACCTCTTTAAAGATGCTCTTTCCAAATAGACACATTCTGAGGCGCTGAGGGCTAGGACATCAACATCATCATATGAATTTTTATTTTTTTTATTTTTTAAAATTTTTATTTACTTATTATTTTTGTTTGTATTGGGTCTTCATTGCTGCGTGCGGGCCCTCCCCAGTTGCGGCGAGCGGGGTCTCCTCCTCATTGCGGCACGCGGGCCTCTCAACGGGGTGGCTTCTCTTGTTGCGGAGCCAGGCTCCAGGCGCGCGGGCCCCAGGAGATGCAGCGCGTGGGCTCAGCAGCTGCAGCTCACGGGCTCCAGAGCGCAGGCCCAGCAGCCGTGGTGCACGGGCCCAGTCGCTCCGCGGCATGCGGGATCCTCCCGGACCAGGGCTCGAACCCGTGTCCCCTGCATCGGCAGGCGGACTCCCAACCACTGCGCCACCGGGGAAGCCCCATCATATGAATTTTGGAAGGACACAATTCAGTCCCTAACACTTGCAATACTTGGGTCTATCAATCTCAATGGTTTCTAAAATCAATTTAATGGTTGTAAATGGTATTGTGTCATTTAACCTGTATTGACATGTCTATTTTCCATACTAGACAGTAGTTCTTGAAGCTAGGGCCTTTGTCTTACTGATCTTTGTGACCCCACTGGGCAACGCATAATTGGCATTTAGTAAATACTTAGCATTTGAATTACATTTTTAAATCAACTTGAAGACATAGAAGCTAGTAGGTTCTGCAGGCTTAGCCTGGTTAGAATTCTTATTTTCTTCTAAGTTGTTTTTATTAATTTCTTAAAATTCTATTAAATTTCTTAAGTTGTTTTTTTTAATTTCAAGATTCATAAGGTACATAGTTGTCATTCATGTAAATAATTCCCTGTCTTGATTATCCAGTTTGCATCTTATCAAGGAGTTCTGCTTTCTTCTTCTTTTACTGTGAGTCTCTGAAAAGCATTTCCCTGATTTTTAGAAATCTCAAGAAGCCTAGGCAAGGTGGGGACACAGTAAACAAAACGCAAAGTCAACCTAATTTGCTTTGGTTTTTAGTTCTGCCAAAGGTATGAATCAGTTGAGTTAAATGAAGATTGAGAATGAACCTAGAGATTAAGTTATCAACTGGAAAAGATAACTTGATTTAAGTGTTGAGAATTTGTTTGTATATATTCTTTCATCATTTTATGAATGACATTATTTTATAAAATTTTAAATTAAGTTAGTCTTAAATATACAGGTTCTAATTAGAAAGAAATAATCTTTCACTAAAAAATTTCACAGCTGCCTTCCTATTTCTGGATGTTTTAGCAGGGAATGAGCTCTCCCTCTTCTGGACTGTTGTAGCACCTTATATGTAGTTGTTATCTTGTATAAATGACTATTAACATGGAGTTTTAATTCTCCAGTTGTAATATAAACCCCAAGAAGATAGTCACTATGACTTTACAGCCCTATTGTGTCTTATACGTACACAGTAGATACTCTAAAAAAATATGCTAAATGCAGTCCCCAAATTGTTCCCCACCATCCTCCCCATGACTCTTAACAAGAAGAAAAAATTAAAAAACCCAGACCTACGATTTATATGGCAACTCTGTAAGTAGCAGTGTGTGATTCTCTATCTCTCTCTTTCATTCTCTCGGAGGTTGGAAAGAAAGATTTCAGTCCTGAAAAAGTTTGACTTACATCTGCAGGAGGAATATTCAGACAATTTCCTGTAGAGATACAACCTTGTAAATAGTCCCAATGGCATTAATTATTTGGATCTTCTGAGAAATGTGCAGGATCACAATGATGAAGGAAGGGATCACACGCAAAATCCTCCCTAAGCCCATCCACGTGCTCCATATTGTTACTTCCTTTCTTCTAATCCACTAAGTCCTACCAGACTACTGATAAACTTTCAAGGAGACTCAGCTCCTTAGGTTCCTCACCTTTGTGGTGCTATGTCTTCCTGGAGACTTTGAATTGTGGACAAGGGGCAGTCTGGTCCATAGATGGTCCACGAGAAGTTGGCCTTTAGGAACAAAGGTGTTAACATGAAACTACTCTGCGTTGTTACTAAAATTATTAGTATTATTATAACAATGACTTTCATGGAAGGATCAGTCTGCCTTCGCTAGCTGAGGAGGTTACCACAGTGCATGGGAGGATACAGAAGTGCTAATCTGGTCTGACTCACTCCTTAATTTTCCCAATGCCACACTTTATTTTTAGCTTTGGTCTTCTGCAGCACTTGACCTTTTGCCTGTATAGAGCAATGTACTGTGGAGCTCAAACCCATAAGCCTCCCTGTCCCATGCAATGTAGGGCATGTATGTGTTAGATATGCCTTCTTTGGAAGATCTGCAATCCAGAATGGTCTTTTAGGACAAAGCAAAATGGTTTATATTCACACACACACAGAGATACTCATGCACGCACACCTCTTTGGTAACATTGCCTTGCATGTCTAGGGACTTCCCTGGTGGCCCAGTGGTTAAGACTGTGTGCTTCCACTGCAGGGGGCACGGGTTTGATCCCTGGTTGGGGAACTAAGATCCTACATGCCGTGAGGTGCAGGGGTGAGGGGCAAAAAAATTAAAAAAAAAACCAAAAAACATTGCCTTGCGTGTCTAGTAAGACAATGTTTTTTCTTTTACATCTCTTCTGCCATCTGCTGCAAAAGATTAGTATAATCCTAACATTCATGAAAATATTTTTGAAATGTGGATAAGGCTCTTATACCAAAATATGCATCCCACTTGTTTTATTTTATTTTATTTTATTTTTTAACATCTTTATTGGAGTATAATTGCTTTACAATGTTGTGTTAGTTTCTGCTGTATAACACAGTGAATCAGCTATACGTATACATATATCCCCATATCTCCTCCCTCTTGCGTCTCCCTCCCACCCTCCCCATCCCACCCTCTAGGTGGTCACAAAGCACCAAGCTGATCTCCCTGTGCTATGCGGCTGCTTCCCACTTGTTTTAGAACAACAAAAACTTAGAAGCTTTTCCCTTCAAAAATAGAAGAGTAGTTAAATAAATCATGGAATATCCATACAATGAGCTACCATGCAGCCTTTAAAAATGACTTCCTGGGCTTCCCTGGTGGCGCAGTGGTTAAGAATCCACCTGCCAATTCCGGGGGCACGGGTTCGAGCCCTGGTCCGGGAAGATCCCACATGACGCGGAGCAACTAAGCCCGTGCGCCACAACTACTGAGCCTGCGCTCTAGAGCCTGCGAGCCACAACTTTGAGCTCGCATGCCACAACTACTGAAGCCCACATGCCTAGAGCCCATGCTCCGCAACAAGAGAAGCCACCGCAATGAGAAGCGTACGCACCGCAAGGAAGAGTAGCCCCCGCTCATCTCAACTAGAGAAAGACCGCGCACAGCAGCGAAGACCCAACACAGCCAAAAATAAGTAAATATTTTAAAAAATGATTTCCCTGGAAAAGCTCCTTCTCCGTGCTTCCACTGCCTTCTGTATGCCCCCTTATGGTAGAACGTATTGCTTTTTAGTGTAATTGCTGATTTCCTTACCCATGAGAGCTGGGTCTATGTCTGTCATGTCCACTATTTTGTTCTGTACCAGAGTGTAGGCACTCATTAAGTGGTGAAAAATAGACCGTGACCATATCTGGCAGATAAGTATCACGTGGTTAATAGAAGTTTTCTCTGAGTGATTGAATATTGGATGGTTTAACATTTCCTCTTTCTTCTTATACTAAAACAAAAATTTTTATTGAGGTAAAAACATAATATTGATTTTACCATCTCAACCATTTTTAAGTGTACGTTTCAGTAGTGTTAATTATATTCACACTGTTGTGCAACAGATCTCTAGAACTTTTTCATCTTGCAAAACTGAAACTCCGTACCCACTGAACACTGATTCCTCCTCCCCTCTGACGCCAGGACTTTTCTACTTTCTGTTTCTATGATTTTTGCTGCTTTAGATACTTCATATGAGAGGAATCGTACGGTATTTGTCCTTTTGCGATTGTCTTATTTTGCTTAGCATAATGTCCTCGAGGTTCATCCATGGTAAATCAAATTTTTGATATGAATTCTATTACCTCTGTAACCAGAAAAGAAGTTTTGCAGAGACTCATAGAAGCTAGAATAACTCTAGAACTTATCGAGACCAATTTCCCCCACCCCTAACTTTACTTTTTCTAGACGAGAGACCCAGAAATAGAAAAGTAACTCGTTCAACGTTAAACGTTAAATAACGGCAAAAGTGAGCCCAACAAATATAAAAATAAGTGACAGAGGTAAATGTTTAGTCCTTTCACACAATTTACAGCCCTTTTAATGCTTTTATTTTCTCCTCTGTATTTAGCTGTTTAAAAACAATTGTGTCTTCTAATATTCCATTTCATCTTTGAAACAAAATCATCTGCCCAGGTTATTTCTTTGTTCAGGAAGTACCCAGCACTTTGTTGGGGATCGTGCTTCAGTTTTGTTTGTAAAACGCATTCCACGCATGGTCAAGACTTTCCATTCTGGGCATGGGACTCCTGTTGGCAGGAGAACGGATTTTTTTAGGTCAATGGGGGAATTTGATTCCTGAGCCGCACAAATCTAATGGGGTGGAGTCACCAGCAGAGTACCAGAGATATTTCAGTTCAGCTGCTTGCTATTATGTAGCATTCTCTCTTCCTAGTCTGAAAGAGAAAAATGTCCGTAGTTATAATTTATCAAATAATTGCCAAAGAAGAGCCTCTTTTTCTTAGTGCCCAAATTAATTAATTAGTTCAAGGAACATGTATTATGAGTTTACCATGTCCACTACTGTCATTTAGAGACACTTTAATACACATATATCCTGAGATGATAAAAAAAAAAAAGAATCAGTGATTTTTAGAGCTAAGGGTTAAGGGCTGTTAGCAATCACATAGTCAATTTTTTGACTTTTTATTTATGGGAAACTGAAGCCCAGAGAGGGACTCAGAGTCAAACAGCTAGTTAGTAACGTTCTAGAACTGAGAGGCCTGCTTCTGGCTTCCTGGCCGGGGTTCTGGGCAGTGCTCCCAAGAACAGTACATCCATCACGGAGGATGTCACACAATCCCGGATCGTATGTGGGCTTTGTTTGAAGAGGGACACGGAGAATCTCACTCAGCTTGCCTTTTTATTAACAGTTGTTTTTTTTTTTTTTTCCCCCTAATTAACTTGTCAGCATGATTTTCAGTCTTAATACCTGCCCTGGTTTTGAATCATGAGGAGAAAACTCTGGAGATTTCCAGCCCGAAGTGATGTCAAGCTTGACAGTGTGTTCCAACCCTGAGGGATTATTTTTTCTGCTCTCCAAGAGAGAGAACCAGGAAAGGAAATTCCAAACCTCACCTGAGACTGGGCCCTGTGATATATCATGCATGTCCTTTGGTTGATGTCAAAGGATGACTAAAATCTGCTCTGAGAGGGGCCTTTGGCTTGGTGCTTTCAGTTTTGTTTACGACTGGAAGGTAGGAGTTCTTCTCTAAGTGTGAGGTTACAGTACATTCTGGCAATCTTTCTAACAGAAACACAACATTTTACCTGTTAGGATTTGAGGGAGAGGGGCCTCTTCAATGTTTTACTGTGATTCTCCCACAGCATCCTCTGAAGCACGGTGAAAATGACTTCAGGAATTTTTTTGGTAAAGACTGCTTCACACTTTGTACTACTTGATGACTTTGTGAATATATATTACTGATATGAAACTTAGTGGATATATGTACAAATAAACGATCATAATTCTCAGAAATGTAGGAAAAAATTATGTCATTATGATACCTTGTTCTGTAGAGTTCCAAAAGTCGAAATAATATTCTTTGGACAAAAAGTACCCCAAACTGGGCTTCCCTGGTGGCACAGTGGTTAAGAATCCGCCTGCCAATGCAGGGGACACGGGGTTCGAGCCCTGGTCTGGGAAGATCCCACATGCCGCGGAGCAACTAAGCCCGTACGCCACAACTACTGAACCCACGAGCCACAACTACTGAAGCCCACGCGCCTAGAGCCCGTGCTCTGCAAGAAGAGAAGCCACCACAAGGAGAAGCCTGCGCACCGCAATGAAGAGTAGCCCCCACTCGCTGCAACTAGGGAAAGCCTGCTCGCAGCAATGAAGACCCAAAGCAGCCAAAAATAAATAAATGAATAAATAAATTAAAAAGAAAAAAAAAACCCTGCTCCCCCTTCTGCTTTTCCTGTCTGGGCATCTGTCCAAGTCATGTAACTAGAAAGCATCCTAGACTCCCCATTCTTCCTCATCTCACATTTAAAGTCACCAAGGATAGAGTCTGATCGTCTCCCTCATCTCTGCCTTCACTCAGGCGCCGTGTTGTCACTGTGTCATCTTGCCTCAATGGCAGCAGTAGCCTCCTAGCTGGCCTTCCTGCCTCAGCCTGGAGGCCTCCACACTGCTGGATGTATGATGCTTCTAAACTGCAAATGTAATTGTGTTGCTTCCCTGTTCAAAATCAATGACTCCCCACTGATTTAAGAACAAATTTAAAACCTTTTGATTTAGTATGCCAGGTCTTGCATTATCTGGATATACGTTCCTCTCTAGCCTCATCTCCTTTCACTCCCACATCCACCCTCCCTCTCAGCCACTCCAAACCAGATGTAAGTTCTAAAATGTAGTGTGTGCTTTCTTACCTCCACTTCTCTCCATGTGCTGTTCTTGAAATACTCTCCCATCCCTCCCCTTTTTTCTAGTTAGCTCATTCTCATCCTTTAAATTCAGTTTAAGTGTCACCTCCTCCAGGAAGACTTCTTGGATCCTTCCATCTGATTTAGACACCCTGCTCCATGTTCCTGTAACTCTCTCATAAAACTCACTACATACTCTATTATAATTGTGTCTAAATTGCAAACTCCTTAAAGACTGAATTCATTTTTGGCTTGGTCTATTTATATTGGATTTACAAATTTTACTTTAATTTTTCCAATTAATGGAGCATATTTATCTAGAGCACAGGTGATTATGCCCCCAATTTTACTTGCCTTCTATAGCTCCAGGGGCCTGGAGACAGGAGCAGAATCCGTCTTCCACTTCTCAGAGCCAGGAGGTGCACTCACTGCCCCCTTCTCTAACTGTCACACCATGCCATCTCCTCCCTTCTCTTGTAAGTCCCATGGCCAAGCCGCAGCCTCACCAGGAAATGAGATGTCAGGATCCCCCTGCTTCTGGGCCTCCACAGCTCTACATGTTATTTCCTTGGCCACCCATGCACAAAACTGCCCCCTCTCCTTGGGCAGGTGAGATGAGGTGATGGGGATAGCCTCTCTTCATGGACACGGTGCTTTCTCCTTAACCCAAGTCCTCTGCCATATTGACGGGGCTGGATTGAGGGGATGGGGAGGGTGTTGATGCCAGTTCTGTTGACTGGCCCCAAGACATGGCGCTTCTCTGAGCTTAGAAGGTGGAAGTCTCAGCACCTTTTCCCCCCTCAGTCAATTCCAGAAATAGCTGTGATAGCTGAGTGCTTACTATGTGCCAAGAACAATTTTGAGTGCTTTACATTGAATCCTTAAGCAACCCTATGATATTAATATTATTCTCAATTGACATATGAGGAAATTGAGGCAAGAGAGGTTAAGTAACTCGCCCAGAGTTATCAGCTAGTAAGTGGCAGCCCAGATCAAACCAAAGGAGAGTGGCGTCCAAGTCCATCGGTACAGCCACCTGGCCCGCTGCCTCTCCGCACACGGCCTGGGCAGTTAGACGTACTCACTCCCGCTAGTGACTGTTCACCTTAGTGCGTGGCGAGCAGGAGTCTTTCCCTGTGCCCTGGTGACTCGATGAGCGTTTGTGCTGCCCTCCACCACTGTTTAGTTTTACTTGCTAGATGTGGTTTTCAAGTTATATAATTTCTTGGCTGATCCACTAAGGCTTTTAAAACAATGTTTCTATGAAAAAGAATGATTAGTTATCTATCTTCTATTTATTTACCGTTTTCATACCATTTGCTTTTTTTTTTTTTTTGGCCGTACCGCATGGCACATGGGATCTTAGTTCCCCGACCTGGGATCAAACTTGTGCCCCCTGCAGTCAAGTGTGGAGTCTTAACTACTGGACTGCCAGGGAAGTCCCATACCATTTACTTTCACTGGTTTTTACTAAGCACTCTTTTGTTTTTTAATTGAAAAAGTAATATATACACAGAAAGATATTCAGACTGCACAAAGTGTTCAGAGGAAAGTAAGCCTCCTCCTCCGGACTCCCAGCCTCCCCGTCCCCTCCCCCAGGGCCAACTGCTGTCACTTTCCTAGGTCTTTTTAAGGAAATATTGTGTGTAGCAAGGTCATACATTTAGCTCACGTTACAATTTAGATGTGTTGATGAAATGTATGCTCTTTATTTTTGCCTGTAATGAATCTGGCTTTCCTCTGCTCCCGCCCTGGCTCCACCTCTCCACCGCCCCTACTCATGGGCTAACGGCAAAAAAACTAACCCGGTGTCCAGTTTCATTTAAACCCTAGTCTACCTGGTAGTTTAAGCTGCTCCTTTAGAAGAGGTGTTCAGCCTTACTTGGATGAAAAATGTCAGTCTCTCAATAGCCTGTCCTTCACCCTGTACCTTTCAGGAAGGCGGCGGGGGGGCAGGGGGAGGGGGGCAGCTTATGTGACCTTCAGCCAATATTCTCAAGTCCACTTGGTGTGTGTCCGCTGGCCTCTGGCTCCCGCCTCTGGGCCATGAGCTTTATCCCTCTGGTCAGGGCTACCCTGCAGACCTTTGAGGGGGGTCAGTGGCCTGCTGTTGGCGCACCACTCCTGGTGGCTGCCCCGGGCCAAGCTGACTGCAGCCTGGCGTCTGATGGCCCTGTGGCCCTCCTGGGTTAGGCTGACATGCCCCATTCTGCAGCCTTCCCCACAGCAGTTTGCTCTTGCCTGGCAGCTGCCTTGGCTCAGCTGCCCAGCCAGGTTCTCAGTTACTTGTGGGGCCTGTCAGCACGTGAGACCCAAGGGCGGCTCCGCAAAGCTAACCCTGGCATTAGACCTTCCACCTGACCACAAGCACGATGATGTTTGTCCTGATGTGGCCGCACCAGGTTGGAATGGGACACCCCGTGAGGTGGCGCCTCCCAGAGTCAGACAGAGGGTTGTGGAGCGGGTGCAGCTTCTCCCCCTGCCCTCACTGTCACCCGTGCTTGTCTAACCCCACCCCCGCACCAGAGGTCATTTATTAAAAGACAAACACATGGTCTGATTGTCCCTGACAGATGTGCTAACTTCTTCACCATGTGGGGAACCCAGTGAACATGGGTCCTCTGACCTTGGATGCTGATATACTCAAGGGACAGATAAGGGAGTTTGAACATTCTTTTCTCGGTAAATTTCTGTTTTTATATATCAGTAATGGCACATTACCTCTGTCAGTCTTTAGACATTCCTCTGTAATGTAGAAGTTAGAATGATTTTGGCTACAAGTGACAATATCCAACTAAATGCGGCTTAAACAATGAAGACATTTAATAATCTTACAAAACAAAAACTCTGAGGGTTAAGGGCTCCAGAGTTGATTTGTCAAGTTCACAATGCCATTCAAGGCCCAGATCTTGTGCTCTGCCATCCTCAGCGTGCTGATGTCTCATCTTCAGGTTTATCACCTCAAGGTCGCAGGATGGCTGCAGCTGCTCTGGACATCACTTCAGACAGCCTCATTCAAAGGTAAGAGAAATGGGGCTTTCATAGTGGAGAAACATCTCCCCATGTCTCTCTACTTTTTATCATGGTGAAAAATCTTTCCAGAAGCAGTTCCAACAGATTTCTCTGTTTTTCATATTATCCATAACCATGTCACATGGATACCCACAGCTGAAAGGAAGACTGGGGAAGAAAATGTCAGGCATTTCCACAGGATCTATTGTGGAACTATCTGTCCCCGTGGAAGAAGGGGAAGATAAAGTGTAACTGGCTAAGTCACAGTAGCATCTACCACAGGAAGCAGATCCCAGTCTTTCTCCTGGGCAGGTAGATACCTTAAGTGTCCTAGGCCTGTACTAAGAAAGACAAAGAGAAGAGTCCAATAATAATTTAAAAATATTATTCCCTTTATACAGCTACACATACACAAATGAATATGTGCCAATACATTATTTTGTGCTTTGTTTTCACTCAACAATGCCAGCATTATCATGTACTCACTTCCACATGCACTCCAGCCCTTTTCTACTATTGCTAAGGTGTCTAGTCACGTGTAGTATGACCATCTTAATTACAGTAACTTTATGTTTTACTATCTGGTAGGGCTGGTCATCTTCACTACTCTTCCTTAAAACTTTCTCAGTTATTTTTGCCGGTGTATTTTTGTAATGTTAGCCCCATTTAGTGCTGAGCTATACCTTCAAACCTTGTTTATATTCACACACACACTATATAACACTATATACACATATATTAGTATATTATTTTATTAACATAATATGTTTAAATAAATTGGGCTTTTTCTTTTAAGGATCATCCATAATGCAAGCCAAAACCCAAAACAAATAAACCAAAAATCCCCCACCAACTTCTAGAATGGAGTTCTTGTTTTCATTATGAAATCCAAACAATGGAAAAATTAACCAAGGTAAAGCAAGGAACCAAAAAAAAAAAAATGCAGGTAGTAAGAATTTACATGTATACTTTTTCAATAAAGTATGGAATCTTTGGTAATTTCAGTTTTCTACAGTGCACAGAAATGGGTCAAAACATTTTTTTTCTGTTTCTCCACAATAAAATGACAGAGAAATTTGCTTTTACTCAAGTTCACAGAATAAAACTGTATTAATTATCATTTTAAGCATTTCTGAAATCAGTTGATCTTAGGTGAGAGATTTTAGATATTTTCCTACCCTGTAAAAAACTACCAGTGATAATTCCCTGGATTTGCAGTGATAATATTCAGAATTTGCAGTGATAATATTCAGAATCATTTTGCTTCCTTCTCTGTATCCATACATTTTGTAATCAAGGAATTCATCTCCCTGATTCTGTATATTATGAATCAGTTCATCATCACGCCTGGTCTGAGGAGAGGTTTTTATTCCTGTCTAGTGACCATGAAAATTTCTAAGCCACCAGGTGGCAGAGTATCCTTGGCTTAGTTTAAACAGTATTGCATTTTTCCACTGATCGCCAAATGTAGTTTATAGCTAATGTTAGTGGCCTACAAACCTTTCACTCATGTATGCCTAAAATATTTTTTAAATCATATACACCCTCCACAAACTTTTAAGTTTATGTATAAAAGTATTCAACAAAAGTTTAAATAACTAAAGAGAGGTAACTTCTGGCAAGCTGTAAATACTGAAATTTAAAAATAAAACATGTCATTCCTTTAAATAAATCTAATTGAATACAAAATATTGTAGGGGTTTGATAGCCATCATCATCTATTTTAAAAAATTCCAAAATGAGCTTGTCTTTTACAGTTGGATGCTTAATATCACACCTTTTTCTCCTTGGCATCTTATTTTTCACTGTATTTCCTTCACAGAATTTTATACTAATAGAAAGTGTTTTATGCTTAAAAGATTTGATCCCCCTATTTTTCTTCTCTGCAACAAGAAGAGAACAACATTTATGTGTATAAATGAAATAAATTGTTTTATATTTCCTGTGACCATAAAGTAATGTGTGAAATTCTTATATTTCTAAATTTCTAATATACATACATATATATTTCTAAATTTGTCCAGGATACATTTATTCTTTCATTAATTTGAAAAATTCTGAAAAACATAAAAACACAAAAATGACCCTTAATCATACCACTTAAATATTTTTAGAGAACAGTAAATGGCAACCCCTGTTATCTTCTCTCTCCCTACTTTGTCTAGATTCCTTCTGTTAATTAGTTGATGCTCATTCATTCATATTTCTTCTAAGTTTATAAAGATCTACTTATACCTTTAAAATTTGAAGTACAAAATATTGAGGTGCTTCCAAAATTGCCTTCTTAAGAGATTCACATGGAACAGTGTTCCATTGTGGGTATGTGTGTGTGTATACTTGATTACATGCACAGATGCACAGACACATACGCACACATGCATACACAGTAGATGAGGGAAAACGACCACTTTTTAAAAAAAATCACCTTTATGATATTGCTAAAATTTAGAGCTAACTCTTTGGGAGTTTTGGAAACTGCAGAATTAACAGGAATACAGTTCTCCATAAGACCACTCTCACTTCTGACACTAATTGCACGTGCGGAGTGGGAGCGTTCCCCAAACTACCCTCAGGTTCGATAATTTGCTAGCAGGACTCAAAAAAACAAACTGAAAGCTCTTAAACTCACAGTTATAGCTTATTTTGGGGGGGGGAGATACAGATTAAAATCAGCCAAGGGAAGAAGAGCACAGGCCAGAGTCCAGGAAAAGTACTAAAGACAGAGCTCCCATGGTCCTCTTTCTGTGGAGCCTTGTATACATTATTTTCCTGGTACCTGTGTGTAACACATGGAATATTGCCACTAGGGAAGCCTGCCTGAGCCTTGTGGTTGAGTTCTTACTCAAGTTCCATTACATTGGCATGACTGGTTGCCTGTGTGGCAATGGTGTGTGTGTGTGTGTGTGTGTGTGTGTGTGTGTGTGTGTGTGTGTATGCGTACATATATGAGAGGGCTGAAAGGAGGCAAGGATCCAGGCCTAGGGGGCAGGAAGGATCCAGCCAGAGGGGCTGCCACTTCTCCTCACTGCCCCGCCCAGCAAGGGGCAGCCTGCCCATGCCCCCTGCACCCCTCACCCCACTTGTGTGCTGATGAGACTGAAGGCTGGAGGGACTATGGCCAATAAAGAGCAAAGGTGACCCAGCAAAAATCATATATATAAATATATATATGTATTTATATATGTGTTTATATATAACATAGATTTTATTTATTTTTAAAGGTGTTTTATTTATTTATTTATTTGGCCGTGCAGCGTGGCACCCCTTGCAGTGGAAGCATGGAGTCTTAACCACTGGACCACCAGGAAAGTCCCCTATGACATATATTTTAAAATTTATATCTATCTATCTATCTATCTGAGAGAGAATCACAGTATGTTTTATTTGATGTCTGTCTTCTTCCACTCAGCGTGTTTTTGAAATTCATCCATCATTCGGCAGTAATTTGTTGGTGCTGGGTAGTATTCCACTCCCTGTATATGCAACAATTTGTCTATCCATTCATCTGTTGAACATTTGGGTTGTTTCCAGTTTTAGGCTGTTATGGACAAAGCTGCTGGTCTTTGTGTAGACATATGTTTTACTTTCCTTTGGGTAAATACTTAGGAGTAGAATTGTTGGGTTGGATGATAAGCATTGGTTTACTTTATAAGACACGGCCAAACTGTTTTCCCAAATGTAATATTGTAATATTTTATGTTCCCACAACAATGTTTGAGAATCCAATTCCTCCAACACTTGATATTGTCAGTCCTTCTAATTGTAGCCATTTAAATGGATGTATAGGGCAGTTACTCATTGTGGTTTTAATTTGCATTTTCTTCATGACTTAGGATGTTGTTCATCTTCTCATGAGTTTATTGGCCATTCATATATCTCCTTTTGTGAATCCGGTCAAATCTTTTGCCCACTTTTAATTGGATTGTCTATCTTCTTATTACTGAGTTATAAGCTCTTTATATTTTCTTCTTTTTTTATTGAGGTGTAGTTGATTTACAATATTATGTAAGTTTCAGGTGTACAATATAGTGATTCACAATTTTTAAAGGTTACACTCCATCTATAGTTATTATAAAATATTGGCTATATTTGCTGGCTGTACAATATTTCCTTGTAGCTTATTTATTTTATTTTATACATAGTAGTTTGTACCTTTTAATCCCCTACACCTACCTCCCCCCCTCCCTTTCTCTCCCCACTGGAAACCACTAGTTTGTTCTCTATATCTGTGAGTCTGTTCCTTTTTTTTTGTTCTATTCACTAGTTTGTTTTATTTTTTAGATTCCACAAATAGGTGATATCTTACAGTATTTGTCTTTCTCTGTCTGACTTATTTCACTAAGCATAATTCTCTCCAAGTCCATCCATGTTGTTGGAAATGGCAAAATTCCATTCTTTTTATGGCTGAGTAGTATTCCATTGTGTGTGTGCATATATATATATATGTGTGTGTGTATATATATATATATATATATATATATATATACGTATATATATATATATATCACATCTTCTTTATCCATTCATCTGTTGATGAACACAAGTTGCTTCCATATCTTGGCTGTTGTAAATAATGCTGCTATGAACACTGGGGTGCATATATCTTTTCGAATTAGTGTTTTCCTTTTCTTTGGGTATATACCCAAGAGTGGAATTGCTGAATCATACTGTAGTTCTATTTTTCATTTTTAAGGAACCTCCATACTGTTTTCCACAAGTGGCTGCAGCAATTTACATTCTCACAGACAGTGTACGAGGGTTCCCTTTTCTCCATATCCTCACCAACACTTGTTATTTGTGGGTTTTTTGATGATAGACATTCTGACAGGTGTGAGGTGATAGCTCATTGTGGTTTTGATTTGCATTTCCCTGACGATTAACTTTGTTGAGCGTCTTTCCATATGCCTGTGGTCATCTGTATGTCTTCCTTGCAAAAATGTCTATTCGATTCTCCTGCCCATTTTGTAATCAAGTTATTTGGTTCTTTGATGTTGAGTTTTATGAGCTGTTTATATATTTTGGATATTAACCCCTTATTGGTCATACATTAGCAAATATTTTCTCCCATTCAGTAGGTTGCCTTTTCGTGTTGTTAACGGCTTCCTTTGCTGTACAAAAGCCTTTAAGTTTAATTAGGTCCCATTTGTTTATTTTTGCTTCTGTTTCTTTTGCCTTAGGAAATCCAAAAAAAAATGTTGCTACAATTTATGTCAAAGAGTGTTCTGCCTATGTTTTCTTCTAGCAGTTTTATGGTTTCCTGTCTTACATTTAGGTCTTTGATTCATTTTGAGTTTATTTTTGTATATGATGTTAGAAAATGTTCTAATTTCATTCTTTTACATGTAGCTGTCCAGTTTTCTCTTTATATATTTATTTTTTAATGTAAGTCCTTTTTCAAACATATGTTTGTGGCTTGCTTTTTTCATTTCTTAATGATATCTTTTGAAGAGTAGAAGTGTTAATTTTAATGAAACAAAAGAACACATTTTAAAATAGTGCTGTGAACTCCAACTATTTTCAGGCTATTTTGCTGCCATCCAAAAATTCTACAAATGTTATCCAACTGATGTATTATGAGGATGTATCTACTTACAAAGCCTTTTTTCTGATGAAGTAAGGTGGTATTAATAGTAAAATTACACAGTATCTCATATGTTATTATCAGCAAAGTCCTTCTTTGGTGGGAAGGGTGAGTACTTTCTGGGAATTAGGTATTAATTCTATCTTCTGTTCTATTCTATTTGTGTGTGTGCGTGTGGGGGTGGGGAGAGAGGGAGAAGACATATAAAGACCAATCAGGAAACAATAATAATACTGGTACATTCTTCTGGATGCTACATTCCAGGAACTGGACTAAAATAAATACTCCTTATGGTGACTCTGTGAAGTATTGATAGAGATTTTTGTCCTCCTTATTCAGATATTCAGACGAGGAAAATGAGGTTCAGAGAAATTAAATATCTTGACTGAGATCCCACAACTAGTAAGTGGCTGAGCTGGGATTCCAAGGGAGGTTTGTCTAACTCCCAAACTCACGCTCTTCACGGATGCTCTGTTCATGTTCTGGCCTCATTTGATTTCAGATATATTGAATATAGATTTTGGCAGGGGGTGGAGAAAGCAGGGGCTGGGGGGAGGAGAGGGGAGGAGAGCGGTTAGGGCCAGGATTTATTTTGGTAGGAGCTGTTCACGCTTCCAGTTCCTAATCCCCTAGATAGCCTGGGTAACTTCACGGAGGGTCCAGGGTAACTAAGCCAAGTTAGGCCAATATAAATACAAATCCAGAAGCATAACTGCCTCAGATAATCTAACCAGTTAGCAGGCCACTTGGCTTACCACATCCTCTGCCAACATTTCATAAGGTCTTCCTTTTGTTAAAGAATATTCTGTAGTGACTTCCTCAACCCTTTATTATGTGAGGGCTTGATTTATAATTTTACATGTAATCAACACTTGTAATCAACTCTTTTGTTGGTACCGCCTATTTCAGATCTCCTCATTAAAGCCATGTAGTTATTTGGAACCTTATCCTCGTGATTAACACTATTTACACTCAACTCCCTTCTGAAATCTTTAATACACTAATGTTTTCCAATTTGGCAGATATGAAGTTTCTATAGTTTACTGGAGCTGTAAGTTTGGGCCATTGGCAGTCTCATGTTACTTGTCACAAATTCTATTAAGGCCCTTCCTTCTACTTGATGGCCTGAGTTTCTGTAGTTTGCACAGCAAAGATGAAATGCTTGGTGGGATCATTAAATTATAATCACTTTAATCAGCAATATGATATCCACTATTGTATAGTTCTACTGAATGCTGAGTCACCGGGCTTTCTTTCATTACAGTGAAGTGTTACCTTTGAAAATTCAAATGATGTTGATTATTCAGACTGAGATGAGTTATGAGATTGCGTATAATCTATTAGAAGTTATGCACTTATTAATAAAAGACAAATTTGCATTTTCCCCCTTCTTTAAGAATCAAAGGCCAAAACAATAGTGTATTGTTGGAATTTATTGATATGGTATTAAAATTCACTGGGGAAGGAAGAACTAAATTAGAAAGGAAGTGATGGTAATGGATGCTTAGAAATGGGCTGTTTTCAACTAAGGAAAAAAAGGAACACTTACACATAGCCAAGGCTCTTTTTTATAATTGAAAAACAAATTTAATGACAGTTAAAACAGAATTTCTCATCCTTTTCTTTTACCATGAGAGCTGCAACTTTCTGAAATTTTGTCCCTTTTAAATTCCTAAAATGTTTATTTTAAACCTGAAAAGCATTAAAACACCTTTTTCCTAAGGAGTTCAGTGTCATTTAGATTTGTTCTAACCATCCCACAATCTGTCATTTGATTATTAGAAGGCAATTGGCATTTGGTATCAAAGTTCCACCAGTGTTAGAGTTGGAAGTTTCAGGGAATTCCCTGGTGGTCCAGTGGTAAAGAATCTGGCTTCCAAAGCAGGAGACGCAGGTTCAGTCCCTGGTCGGGGAACTAAGATCCCACATGCCGTAGTGCAACTAAGCCTGCACGCCACAACTAGAGAGAGAAAACCTGCAGGCCACAACTAGAGAGAAGCCCACGCGCTGCAATGAACAGCCTGCGGTGCTGCAACAAAGATCCCACATGCCATAATGAAGATCCCACATGCCACAACGAAGACCTGATGCAGCCAAAAACAAAAAAAGAAAAAAGTTGGAAGGTTCAAATACAGAGAGATTAAGACACTGGCCCAGAGTCAATCAAACACCGAGTTGGTGTAGGGTTTTGGTTTTTCTTGACCAACTTATCTATGGCTTAGAAGAATTACTCTAATTTTCTAAGTACCTAACTTACTATTAGACAGGAGTTTAGTCTCCCTATAAAGTTTTTTTGCTTATTTGAATGTTGCCACTTGAAACTAAGGCCTTAATAATCATATAAAAATTCCAGAGAATGTTTCAGATATAAAAGAAATTTGAGGAACATAAAAAAATTTTAGATTAAAAAAAATGACAACAGCCATGTCTTTCTCCCTCTCTGAACCCACCCCTCTCCCCTCAAAAACAAACAACAACAAAAAGCCACCAAAACCTCTGCTGGTCTCACTGGAAGGTCTCATTGGAAATAAATATAAATATACTGTTGTGTTTCATAAATAAGAACTAATTCATGAGAAGCAATAGGTATGTATAGCAGGAAAAACCGGAAATGAATTGCAGATATAAACAAAGGAAGTCAGTTAAAATATATGTACAAAAAAGAAGAGACATATAAAATAAGAAACTCTGTTTCTTTGGAATTTTGTTTTCAAAGTATTTTATAGATTTCCATTCTTATAGTGTTCTGTGAGTTAAGTGGACAGTTAATATTCTTAACTGGTATTTGATAACTAAGATCACAAAAAGATAAAATATACTTTCTGCACAGACTCTGAGCCTGCAGCTGAAGCAGTAAGAGAACCTATGTCCTAAGACTCAGCCTTGTACTTTGCCCTTGTTCTACTCTCTGCCTGTGGCACTCTGCCTAGGGGATGGACAGAGCCATCCCACCCTATAGGGGTTAGCTGGGCCCACTGAGAAGGGGCCATGACAAAGAACAGCATAGGCCTCACTCCACATCAGGCATAGGAAGAGAACAACTAATGGGTAAGAAGAGTCAAGTGATATTGATTGGTAGCTCCCCAGGGTTGAATTCAGAACATGTTCTGCTGTCTCCTGGGTGCCAAGATTTGACAGAAAGGGCAAAGGACAACTTGAACAATGTGGGGTGGGCGGGTGAAATCTCCATTCATTGTGGTTCACGTGGGAATGGAGTACTCAGAATGAGGGAGATCTTGACAAGGCTCCCTGCTGGTAGCAGCCCCTTGTTTCTTATCAGAAACCTGATATTAAGCACCTCTTTTTCTTCACTGCTGGGGTTGGGAAGAGTGTGAAGAGAGCACACTGGTACTAGAGAGGAGAGATTTTGTATAAGAGGTTTTTTGTCCTTAATGGGGAAAAAAAAATAGGAGGATAAAAAGAGAAGATTCAAAACGAAAGGACAAGACCTGAAAGTCAGAAAAACATTTCAGAAAACAGGCTAAATGAAAAAGGAATGAAGTGGTCCTGGTCACTAGAAAACACAAAATTTGGGGTGGTGGTGATTTGCAATGGAAAGGAAAAAAGACACAACACAAGAGGCTGAAATGTAAGGAGAAATTAGACACAACCAATATATACATTAGTAAGGGGTTGGTTTTGTAAATTATGGTACATCCACACAAGGAATACTATATAGGCTTTTAAAGAGAATTAAGTATACAAATATTATCACAGGTATCTGGAGACTAATTTAGTGGAAAAATAAAATGACAGAATAATTTGTCAAGTATAATTTGATTTTAAAATAATAATGTATGTTAGTATATATATGATAAAAAATCTGGAGGATGAAGCATCAAGCAGCCAAAGGTATCAATAGTTATTTCTGGGTGAGGAAGGGAACCTTTACTGTGGAAGGGTGTTATGTTTTACATTACACATTTTTGTGCTTTTCCAGACAGTTTTTATAAAATTCATATAATTTCCATTGTATATTAGGAAAAAAATCAATAACAAGTATAGAAATAAGTTACATTGCAAAGAAGAAACAGTACATGTAAAGTTGGAGAGATATATTGCAGTAAAACTTAACATTGAAGTAATTTATACAGAGGTGTGTCTATATCTATACTTATATCTATATTTTTATCCATGAAATGGTGATCCCAAAGTAAAAGTTTTAATTGCATTTAAAATTGTTTGTTAGTTTAAAATGACACAAGTGATAGACTTTTTTTTTTTTATAAATTTATTTATTTATTTGTTTATTTTTGGCTGCATTGGGTCTTCATTGCTGCGCACGGGCTTTCTCTAGTTGTGGCGAGCGGGGGCTACTCTTCGTTGCGGTGCGTGGGCTTCTCATTGCGGAGGCTTCTCTTGTTGCAGAGCACAGGCTCTAGGTGCATGAGCTTCAGTAGTTGTGGCACGCAGGCTCAGTAGTTGTGGCTCGTGGGCTCTAGAGCGCAAGCTCAGTAGTTGTGGTGCACTGGCTTAGTTGCTCCACGGCATGTGGGATCTTCCTGGACCAGGGATCGAACCCATGTTCCCTGCATTGGAAGGCCGATTCTCAACCACTGAGCCACCAGGGAAGCCCACAAGTGATAGACTTTTAATAGATGATGATTATGATTATAAATGTGTTCTGTATTATACTGTATTCACTCTAAAATAGAATATTAGACATAATCCATAACTTACCTATTGATGTACTTAATACTTTGTCAATGATTGAATATTTTCTTCTGATTAACTTGGATTATTCCCTTCAACTCCTCTGCTATATTTAAATCTCATAAAGCAACTCTAATTGCTTTTAACTTAAAGACAGTCCTTCCCACAAATTACAAAGCACTAAGAGGAAAGGGAAAACAAGAAACATTTAAAAAGTGTATTAAACTACACTGAACAGAATATTTTAAATCAGATTTTAAGAAACAGAAGAAAAGAAAGAAAATGCTAACTGGATTGCAATGGTTAATCTGTACAGATGGATCTAATTGCCCTAAATTTTGAACTAACTAGATTACGTTACATATAAAAAAGAGAGTAATGATGATAATTCCACCTGGGAGTTAGGATATTCTTCCACTTAGTTAGGAAAACCTCCAGTGTGAAATCAGACCAAGAATCTATCCAGTGCATTGTCAATCTCAGGCACAGTCATATAGAAAAAGAGAGAGAGAGAGAAAAAAAAAAGAAATGCTGGGAGAGCAAGTAGGAGAGAGAGGAAAAAGTGTAAATCCTTTATCCTTTGTTGTGTTCAAAATGACCCAGAAGCTGTGTTCCAATTTGTTTGCATATTGCAGTCAGGTCCGATATTGTTCTATTTAATAGGATTTCATCTATAATCCACTCACATAGGGCTGGGGCTCTGTCCCAAATTAACGCAAGTGTAAAATGAATTTTTCTAAAATGAAAAAACACTGGGATTTAAAGTATGAGTTTGGAAAGTTTTGAGGGCCTGGACTATCCATTTCAGGTGGAAAAGTAAAACTTCAGAGACATTTCTCCCCGCAATGTTGTAAAAACTTAGAGCCCAGGTAGAGAAGGCTTAACGAGCCAGGATGAGGAAGTCAGTACAGGTGGGGATCGTTAACATTCGGAACAGTGGGAAGAGGCCACAGGAAACAGTCCCCTTTGGGCCATCTGGACCAAGCTGAGGTACTAGGGAAACCCAAAGGAGGAGACATCTTTGGAGAAGAGATGCTAGTCGAAAACAATCCAAGCTGTCTTGTCTTGTGAGAACAGCTCTAAAATGGACACTACTAGGCCAATTTTACTTCTGGGATAAATGCTGCTGCTTTTTTTTTACGTGCTGCTCCAGGGCCATCTCTGTCCCGTAAAAGTCCCAGGGCCCTGCATACCATTCTTCCTCCCTCAGGGCCAGCACGGCGACTTCCCAGCATACCCCATTACTTTCCCAGTAGGCCCCGCACCTTCCCGTCATGCCCTGCACCTTCCCGGCATTCCTCGCGTCTTCCCGGCATGCCCCGCTGCAGAAGACTCTCTCTCAGAGGCCTAAGGGCGTCTCTCCGCAGACAGTCTCTGGGCAGGTCCGGCACAGACTGGAGTTTTCATGCCGCTACTTCAGGAAAAGGGCTTGTGTGTGGTAACAAGACTTCTTCAAGGTAAGAGTTCCACCCAGGCCCTTAATACTTGGAAAATCTCCCTGACCTCCTCCCACAGGATTTCCTGTGACGGTCCCAGTCCCGAAAAGCCAAGGCGCCAAGGCTTACCCGCCCGAACAAGCCCTATTTTCCAAATTAAATCATCTTCAGGTTAGACAGTCTAGGGAGAACACCTGCTCAGGATCAAACAGCTTCTCATTCTTTTGCACAGATCCTCAGCTGTATCCTGTCTGGGCTATTATTCATTGTCTAATTGCTTTGTTTCCCAGTAACCCAAATTAAATCATATTCTTCAGGAACCAGGTTTTACTCTGTCTGGAGGAACAGGGAATGCAAAGGGAGTGTGAGGAAACTAGCCACGCACTTTCAGTTATAGTGTTGAAGTGGATGCAGACTTTCCAGTGGTATTGTTAAGATTATGAATGTCGGACATCAAGACACTGCTTTAGAATTTATAGAGTAGTTTTACATGTTTATTAACCAGTTTGACCCTAGAAATAATCCTGCAGGTGGGTAGGTTAAGTGTGATTATCTTGCTCATTTCACAAAAGAAGAAGCAATCTGTCAGAGATTGAGACTTGCTAAAGTCGCACATCTAGTAAGTGGCAGAACGGAGGACTGAAACCCAGGACTTCCCACTTTATTACCCATGCTGAAATTCCTTAAAAGAAAAAAAGCCATTATTCAAAGTGCTTCACTGGTGTTCATTTTGGTTAACATCAGTAAAAGACTACCCTACAATATCAAATATCTTTTTCTTTTTGAGGGCAGTCTAATTAAAAAAAAAGAAAAAGCAAACAGCAACACCCCCCCCCATACATATACATCTCTTATCTCTGTCTGTCTGCCTGTCTGCCTATCTATCTATCTGTCTATGTGATATGGCTCAAAAAGCACCTGGAAGGTCCTCTGGGGATTTGGAATGACCCTGATCACTTGGGGTTGATAATACAAGCATCACAGTAGTGATTCGCACATCTTAGGCTCAGTTCCGTCTGTTCCCCCGAACCCTTCAAGCTCAATCCCATGGATCTCCTAGGGTAGTTCAGCTTGACTTTGGAATACAGGATGGAGAAAAGACAATACATATTACTCAGGACAGGTAGCAGGTGTGTCATGTGCCAGGAGATCTGGCATACTTGGTCTGGGTTAATGGGTTTTCCGTCACCCTGGGTTTGATCAGTGTTTTTTGATATTGTGCTTTTGTTTTAACGTCTAATAATGTTAGCAAAATATATTCCTGGAACATTACCTTAGATTATTTCTCCATTTTGAAGTAAAGGCTTAAGATATTTTTTCTGGAGCCCGAGAATTTATTTTATAATAGTACACAGATGTTTTGTGAGAGAACATGGTATTAAAGATTTTGACAATAATGAAGGGAACAGGGATGATGAACACTTTTTTTTCTGTACTGTATATCCTTGTTGATATTTTAAAGATAAAGTGGTCTAGTTGGAAGAAAGCTTGATGTAAGAAGTTAAAGTTGTAAAAACAAACACCAAATACTGCCTTTAAAGAAAAGAGTATCATTCTTAAGTACTTTTTGAATATTGAATGTGATTTAATCATACTAAAATAATTTAAGTATCCAGTTAAAGATAGATTAATCAGGAAAATATATGGTTCCATCCCCAGGTATTTGGTTGAAGAATAAATGCTAAAATAGAATGAAACAAACCTAAATTTATGATAGCAGACATAATATTATCTCTACTTCAAAATATATTTAGCTAATATAGATTCTACTCTTTTCGTAAAAATTACAGTCCTTACTGAAGAGCTCAAAAGTAATTGGTATATAAATACTTCAATTTTAAGCTTTCCTATTGTAGTTACCTGTTGGAGTAAATAAAAGATCTTCATGAAGTGTGAAGCCTCACACCACATTTCTATTTAAGTCCTTTAGTTTCCTTGGAAATGCCACCCACTTAAAGCAAAGTCTGATTGCTAAATCAACATTAAGATAGTTAGAATCCAAATGTGGTTTGTTTCTTTGCTGAATCTCTACTTTATTTTTTAATTAACGTCTTTTTTAAATTAATTAATTAATTAATTAATTAATTAATTAATTAATGGCTGTGTTGGGTCTTTGTTGCTGCGCGCAGTCTTTCTCTAGTTGTGGCAAGCAGGGGCTACTCTTCGTTGCGGTGTGTGGGCTTCTCATTGCGGTGGCTTCTCTTGTTGTGGAGCACGGGGTCTAGGCGCACAGGCTTCAGTAGTTGTGGTGCATGGGTAAGTTGCTCCGCGGCATGTGGGATCTTCCTGGACCAGGGCTCGAACCCGTGTCCACTGCGTTGGCAGGTGGATTCTTAACCACTGCGCCTCCAGGGAAGTACTGAATCTCTACTTTTTATTACTTCTTGCATTCTATACACAGACAACTGTAGTCCCCTGTTATCCACAGTTTCATTTTCCATGGTTTCAGTTACCAGAAGTCAACCTCAGTCTGAACATATTAAATGGAAAATTTCAGAAATAAACAATTAATAAATTTTAAGTTGCTCAATGTTCTGAGTGGTGTGATGGCATCTCTTGCCATCCTTCTCTGTCCTGCCCAGACGTGAATCATCCCTTTGTCCAGTGTAATCCATTTGTTAGTCACTTAGTAGCTGTCTTGGTTATCAGATCGACTGTCAAGGTATCACAGTGCTTGTATTATTAAGTAACCCTTATTTTACTTAATAATGACCCCAAAGCATGAAGAGTAGTGATGCTGGCAATTCTGATATGCCTAAGAGAAGCCGTAAAGGGCTTCCTTTAAATGAAAAGGTGAAAATTTTCGACTTAATAAGGAAAGAAAAGACATTGTATGCTGAGGTTGCTAAGATCTATGGTAAGAATGAATCTTGTATCCATGAAATTGTGAAGAAGGGAAAAGAAATTTGTGCTAGTTTTGCAGGCACACCTCAGACTGCAAAAGTTACAGCCACAGAGCACAATTAGTGCTTAGTTAAAATGGAAAAGGTATTAAATTTGTACAATAAGGTATTTTCAGAGAGAGATCACATTCACATAGCTTTTATTACAGAATATTGTTATAATTGTTCTATTTTATTATTAGTTATTGTTAATCTCTCACTCTGCCTAACTTATAAATTATACTTTTATCATAGATATGTATGATAGGAAAAAACATAGCAGATATAGGGTTCTGTGGTTTCAGGCATCCACTGGGGGTCTTGGAACATATCCCCCTTGGATAAGGGGAAACTGCTGTGCTTTGATATTTTAAAACTGCTAAATAACAGAAAAGAGGGATTTCTGTAATGGGTTTTCTGCTCATTTTATAAGTAAGAAAGCTACTTTGATAGTGTTTTTTGTTATAAACATAAAAATGTATGGAGCTAAAAACAACAACAACAACAACCCAAGACATTGTTTGTTACAGAATTTAAAATGTCAAGCCTGACAGTAACTTATTTTTTGTCCTCAGCAAGAAATATCAGAGACTAGTTTCCACCCTGAGGACAGAGTAAAGTTATTGTGCGACAGACGATTTTTTTAAACACACTAGATCTGTGCTAAAATACTATGTTTGGGCCATATGCCTTAAGACTATCTTCTTAGTAAGGTATGTCTTTGGGTACTGAAGAATGTAAGCTCTCTTGGATAAAGTCCAAGATGACTGTCCTTTTTTCAGAATCCACTTATAGAGTATATTGTTGAAGGTTAGTTTTGGATGTATTGATATTGTCATAATCTGTCATTAAGTTTCTCTTAAATGTTAATGTATGGAGAGACCTTTTTCTGCTAGAGGAAGTGTACAGTATAGGAAAGACAATTGTAGGGAGAGAAATGACAGCCCTGATCAAGTAGTAAGAATTACAGCATGGTAAGCTTTAGGGCTCCAGAGTCAGTGAGCAGGGCTCAAGTTCAAGCTCCACCAGATACTAGCTGTTTAAGGTTTCACTGTACACTGGAGATGGTAACAGTACATACCTCATAGTGGTGCTGTACGGATTAAATAAGTTAATGCATGTAATGGGTTTGACGTGTAGTGAACAGTCAGCAAGTACTGGCTATTGTTACAGTCTGAGAATTTAAGTTACTTATTTAAATTGTCGCCTGTAGAGACAGAATGAGATATGAGCTAAAAATAGGGGCTGACTATGGAGAACAGTATGGAGGTTCCTTAAAAAACTAAAAATAGAACTACCATATGACCCAGCAATCCCACTACTGGGCATATACCCTGAGAAAACCATAATTCATAAAGAGTCATGTACCAAAATGTTCATTGCAGCTCTATTTACAATAGCCAGGCCATGGAAGCAACCTAAGTGTCCATCATTGGATGAATGGATAAAGAAGATGTGGCACATATATACAATGGAATATTACTCAGCCATAAAAAGAAATGAAATGGAGGTATTTGTAATGAGGTGGATGGAGTTAGAGTCTGTCATACAGAGTGAAGTCAGAAAGAGAAAAACAAATACAAATACAGTATGCTAACACATATATATGGAATCTAAGGGAAAAAAAAAAAAAAAGGTCATGAAGAGCCTAGTGGCAAGATGGGAATAAAGACACAGACCTACTAAAGAATGGACTTGAGGATATGGGGAGGGGGAGGGGTGAGATGTGACAGGGTGAGAGAGTGTCATGGACATATATACACTACCAAATGTAAAATAGATAGCTAGTGGGAAGCAGCCGCATGGCACAGGGAGATCAGCTCAGTGCTTTGTGACCGCCTGGGGGGGTGGGATGGGGAGGGTGGGAGGGAGGGAGATGCAGGAGGGAGGAGATATGGGAACGTGTGTATATGTGTAGCTGATTCACTTTTTTATAAAGCAGAAACTAACACACCATTGTGAAGCAATTATACTTCAATAAAGATGTTAAAAAAAAAAGGATACATTGGAAAGACAGAAAAATAAATAAATAAAAATAAAAATAGGGGCTGGATGGTTCTGTTTGAAGGTTTCTTCTAAAGTCTAAATCCATGTGGCCATACACCCATTTTCCTTATCACACTACCCATGATGTAAGCCCCTCACTTATCTAACCTATATACCCTCTCAGTGTTCTCTTATCCTAATGTTCATCTGGGCTTCTTGTTCCCTCTTCCAAACTCTGATTCCTCCCTTCCCTCTAAAATCCTCCCACTGTGCCTGTCAGAACACCCAGTGCACAAGGAATAAACTTTGCTACATCCTCAACCTCTTATAAGTGTTACAGTCTAGTTTAACCGAAATCTGGTCCCCGGAAGCCTTTCAATAGCAAGCTGCTCGTTGTCCTCACTCCTCAGTGCCAATTCCAGACCATGTCTCTTCTACCCTCCTTAGGCACCTCAGATCTCACTGACACTACCAGGACAATGTTGGGGACAGTAATAATACTTAATTGATAGTTGTAGGGATTATATGGGGACAGTGCATGCAAAATGCTTAGCACAGTGCCAAAAACACATTAAATTCTAAGTAAATATTAGTTTTTATTCTTATGTCTGTTTGCCTCTCCCAAGAGAGTGCCATCATCCAAAATAACTGCAACTATGAAATCATACTTTCAGCCTATTCCTGGCTAATATCTTCTATCTGTTCTAGTCCTTTGACCCCTCTGCTTTTCCCCGAGTCTATCGCTCTGCACCTGTTCCCGCTTCCCTCTCTAAGCTGGAACACCACTTAGATTTTATTCTCCCACATGTTAATCATTTTTTTGTCAATATTACAGACTCTCTTGCTTTGTTGTCTTTCATTGACATCTGTCTGGCAGATTCCCAGACCTAGATGAGCCCAACTGTCCATCTTGTCGTCACCTGTATTCAGGTTGCTGGGGAAAATCACACTACTGAGTAGATTTATATCACTATAAATTCAGTGTCACCAACCTCACCTGTGCTCTCAACATTTTCTGTTCCTCCCTACTGTGTTCTCTTAGTCAGCTCAATATCCCATTCTCCACTGTGCTTATTTCAGACTTTTTTCAATTTCTTCAAAACACATACCCTCTCACTTACCTTCTTTCCCTGCCTCACTCTCAGTAAATAACCTTGCATCTTACTTCACAGTAAAAAGGGAAGAAAAAGGGAAGCTGATATTTAAAAGCTTACAAACCTATTGTTTGTTAATTTCCTCTCTCTCCCTGTGTTCTTGATCTTTCTTTCACCGATCCATCAGTAATTCCCTGTCTTTCTTCTCTGTTTTTAACTTCTGCCTCGATACTGCCCCTGTCAGCATTTAACAGTTTAACAGTGCTCGTACTACTCGTCTAAACGAAAAAAAAAAAAAAAAAAGACTCCCTTTTTGACTCCACCTCTCCTTTCTCTTTGTCTTCTCTTTCTTTTCCCCTTCATAACTAAACTTCTTGAAAGAGATCTTCATTCTCTGTTTCTATTCCCTCAAGTTCCCCTCACCCCTTAATCCACTACAATATGCTTTTGAACCCCATCACTCTACTAGAACTGCTCTCACCAGAGTCATTGGCTCCATATGTCCCAATTCAATAAAAACTCATTGTTTGCTTAACCTTTTGACTGCTTTTGAAATGACTGACCACTGCCTCCTTCTGGAAGTGTTCTTGGCTGCCATTACCATTTCTCTTTGCTTCCTTTCTGTCATTCATTCTACTACTTCTTAGATTCTCTTGCCAGCACCTCGTTCTCTGTTCATTCCTTAAATAAGGGTTTCTTGTTTATTGTTTGTCTTCCTTGCTACAGAGTAAGATATCTTATCTCTGTATTCCAAGCATTTAATACAAGTGCCTAACATATAGTAGGTGGTCCCCAAATATTTGTTGACTAGCTAGAAGAATGACTAAATATGGTTTTATTATTTCATTAGAAGTCTGGTTAAATTTGTGAATATAAGATATCCATACTTAATTAGAAGTGTAAAATGTATTCCAAATGAAACGTATCTGACTTTAATTTTTTTCACTGTTATGGGTCATCCAGATACCTTTTGTTAGACTGGGTAATAGAATAGTAGCTTTAAAAAGTTCCTCTCTTTAGAAGTACATATACCCTTATGGGAGACATGAGCTATTCATTTGTTCATTTATTAAATATTTATTGAGCACCTTCCAGTCATTGTTATAGGTTCTGGGGATACAGTGGTGAGCAGGACAAATAAGGTACCTCTTTTCATGTAGCTTACATGAGAAGTGGAAGCAAAAGACAGTCAGTACCCAAGTAGTCAGTAAACCAATAAGATAATTTCAGGCAGTGATAAAGAAAGTAATAATAAAAACAGTGTGATATGGCAGTGACTAGGACACAGAGGTGGGATTGAAGTTAAGTGTTAGGGAAATCCTCATTTTATCTATCAATAAAATGAAGGTAGTTTAACTGTTAAGAAAATACATTTCCCATTAAAGAGAGTATGTGCATATTATATATATGTATATTTGCTTGTTCAATTTTAAAAGAACCTTTCTTTTTATAGATACAGAAACTGAGGTTCAGGGACTTAAGTAAATCACTGAAGCCACATATAGCTGCTAAGTAGCAGACCTGGGATTCAGCTGCTGGCCCAATTAATCTGAAACCCATGCTGTCTCCATCATATGATACTACCACCCAAAAAGAAGGCCTCTTGAGGAAAAGGGCTCCTTGTGTCACTGTTAGGTTTAAGCAATCTATTCTAATATTTTTTTGAGGATTTTTAAAAACCCGTACTCTATATCAATAATAAAAATGCACAATACATAATGTTCATATGATACTTGCTGTTTTTTCAAGGCACTTTTATTTTCATTATCTCATTATCCTGTGACCACTACTAATTAAGATAAAGAGACCTTGTAGACCATTTGAGAGTTGAGAAAACTAAAATATGAAAGTTAAGTGATTTTGCCATGATTACACAGCTCTGTAATGGTGGATATAGACTAGATTCAGTTCTCTTGACTTTTAGTCTGGTATTTTTTCCAGTATGTCTATGAAAAACTTATTTTCTTTTTTAAGTACTGAATTTAAGAGTTTAAGTACTGAGTTTAAGTCCAAATAAAACCTGAGAATTAATTTTAATTTCTCAGGCAAAGTGCCAAATGTTTATTCATTAGTACTGGTAACTTCACTGTTAAGAAATGAAAAAGAAAAGAGAGTAACAGAGACTAAGATAAGAAGTGTTATATGTCTCATTAAATACTTGATTCTATCCTTTTTTTCTAATTTTATGCGAGTGAAAAAAGGACACCCAATTGCAAAGTCCCTGAGATGCTGTTCAAATTCACGTACTTGTGAAATACAAATATGTGATAACTTAATTCTTTGCAGCCTATGAGAAAGTCATTTTTGCTTGTTGCATTATTCTTGATGACACATATGTTTTGTTTTATAATTATTGAGGAATTAATAAGGAAAATGGAAAAAAACTTTTTCATGTTTTTGCCGAAAGAAAATATATTCTACTCTTTTCCAAAAGTCAGCTGGGTCTTATCAGCTTTGCAAAATGATGAATGAATGCCTTGTTCATTATTATTGCTTAGGTCATTCTTATTTATGCCAGTAATTCAAGGATTATGTTTTGATTGTTCTTGAGAGATGAAAACACTTTCTTGCTGATGAATAAACACTGCCAGTTTTAAAATATTTGTATGCAGAATGTCTTTAAAGCCATTATGAAATGCTTTGCAAAAGCATTAGGAAGCTGTTTTTCGAAAGGCACTTTTTTTTCCTACCTTTTCTTTCATGCTAAGCAGTCCAGTTGAAAGGCCTTTCAGAGTTGTTTAAGCAATACCAGTGTTTTAGTGTAATGAATAACTTTTTATAGAAGACAATCACACACAATTCAGCATGCCGGTATTTCTATTTCTGTGCACCACCAATGCAGGGATTCTGTGGTAGACTCTCATTCTTTGAGAAAGCTGAAGCCATCAAAACCCTGATTAACCTCTGATATTCACGTGGTGCTCTTGATCTTGAGGACTGCAGCAGTCACAAAGCGTTAATGGCAGCCATATGCTTAGGGTATTGTGGGTATGGGTGACCCAAATGTGAACTTGGGGGTGACTGATGCTAACTGCTATTTGTTTCACGTTTGGTGTGGAGATTACTGATGAAGAGTTTGAGTTGCTACTTGACAGAATTCCCCTTGATGAAGATGGAAATGTCAGATACCTCCAGTTCACGGCCATGTTTGATTCGTGGTACTCTTCTTTCACATTTTCTCATTCCTTAGTAGTTTTCTATTCTTGATGTTTTTATTTTCATTTTTATTATTTTTATTTTTTATAAATTTATTTATTTATTTATTTATTTATTGGCTGCTTTGGGTCTTCCTTGCTGCACGCGGGCTTTCTCTAGTTACAGCGAGCGGGGGCTACTCTTCGTTGCAGTGCGTGGGCTTCTCATTGCAGTGGCTTCTCTTTGTTGTGGAGCACAGGCTCTAGGCACTCAGGCTTCAGTAGTTGTGGCACGCGGGCTCAGTAGTTGTGGCTTGCGGGCTCTAGAGCGCAGGCTCAGTAGTTGTGGCGCACAGGCTTAGTTCCTCCGCGGCATGTGGGATCTTCCCGGACCACGGCTTGAACCCGTGTCCCTTGCATTGGCAGGCGGATTCTTAACCACTGCACCACCAGGGAAGTCCCTATTCTTGATGTTTTTAATTCAGAGAATAGACTCCCAAAAGAATTAAAGTTACTTAAAAATTCTCTTTATGGATTTGTATCTCATTTATTAATATTTTACAAGTGACAAAGTTTTTCGAAATAGCAATGTTAACAAAAAAGTAGAATCTTTTAACATCGATTCATGGCAATTCATTTAAAAATATTTAATACCTCAGCATCTGAAAAACTGACATGAGAAGGGATAGTGTAACTGAGGTCACAAAGGGAGAGGAGTGTAAACTGCAGAGCTGGGAAGAGAATTGTAAGTGGCAAAAGTCAAGTCCTGGAGATGGACTTTCTCAAACTGCATTAGACACACTCCCCCCACCCCCAGTGACTGACCTTTTGCCCCCTCACTTACCTCCCAGGTGCTGCCCATTTACAAGACTTCTTACTACTTCCTTCCAGTGGGGTCCAGCATGGACAGTAGAGTACATGGCTATTGCCAATTATTGTGTTAAAAGCAGAGCAAGAATGCTATCTAAAATATTCCCTTTTACATTTAGAGAATTTAGAGAATTTCTCTAAATTCTCTATCATGGAACCCAAGTTTTTACTGTTTTCTAAAATCTTTTATTTTACAGAGTAGTTCAAAGCTTAAGTATTAAAAATTCTGATTAGTATTGACCATTATTCCTCAAATACTGTAAGGGATATTGCAATCCCAGACATCTGCTGTTTTTTGGCTGAGACCACTGAAAGGTGGTCTCCTTCTTCCTAAAGGCAATTCTTTTCTCCAAGGCAATTTCAGGAAATAACTGTCTTCATCCCATACATCTCCTACACCATCTTCCAAATCACATAACTGTACTCCTTAACCATGAAACCCACCCATCATTTCCTGTTAGCTTTTTGATAGCAGAGTAGACCTGATTTGATTTGAAGGGTATGACAAGACACATCTCTCCAAAATTATTTTCCATCTTCCCTATCATAGGGTCTGAAATTCTCACCTTAAGAGACCCAGTTCTTGGAGTCAGAAGGTACTGATCTGCAGAAGAAGCTGTTAAGATACTAATATCTTTAATATTTAAGATACTTTAATATTTAAGTATTAAATTTATATATTTAAGTATTAAGTATATATATATTTATATATTTAAGTATTAAATATTAAGTATTAAATATTAAGTATTAAGATACTTTAATATTTAAGATACTTTAATTTGTCAGTCTTTAATGTTTAGTTTAGCATTTCCCAAAGTGTATCAGAGGAACACTGGTTTCCTAGGATGGTCAAAGCTCTGACCCTTAAAAAGGTTCCCGTGGCCAAATAAGTTTGAGAAACTTATTAAATGAAGTTTCTAAAAATGAATTCGTTTCCTGAAAGAAAACGAAGGCTTCACATAACCTTTAATATTGCTAGCATGTGTTGTGAATCTCCAAGGGAGAAGAAACAGATCCTAAGACAAGTAGTTTTTGTCAACGAGGATCCCAGGAAATACTAGTAAGTTATCAGGGAAGTAAAGTGACAGGGAAGAGAAGAAAGCCAATGTAGGATTCATTAAACAGCAAGTTATTGGTGTGGGCATCTGGGGCTCTCTCTTGCCAACGACCTCTGGGAAACTGTATAGAACCACCTCAGAGGTGTGCCAGCTGAGGACAAGAAAGCTGGAGTAGATCTCCAACAACTCCCACCTGCCATTGGTTGAGGGCTACTCTTGGCAGTATAAATACCTGGCTCTGCACAGAGTCTGGCAGAACGTGCTCCGAGTCAGAGAATGTCCTGAGGCCGAGTCCATAGGTGCTTGCAGTAGAAAGCCCTCAGTGTAAAAGGGTACTGGGGGTGTTGAGGAGATATGGGTAGGCCTTATCTAAAGGTGGCGTCTGCTACAGCGGGATTTAGTACACAGCATTTCCCAAACTTACTTGACCTTCTTTCATGGAGCATCTTAGAGGCTAGTTTTCCACAGAACATAATTTGGGAAAGCTACCGTAGTTAGATAAGTTAATCTGTTAAGTAGTCTTTACCTTAGAAAGTCAAGATCAGGTGTCTGAGAAAATGAAGTGAAGGAAGGCAGAGAGTTTTTAAAAATATGGAGCCTTATAGAGAGAGACTCAAGCAGGGTGCTTCGGGGGTGTTTCCTGAACACTCAGAGGCAGCAGTGTAAGGGCACTTAGGCTGAAGTGTCAATGCCAAAGGAATGGTGTGAGGTGGCGAAGGAGTGAAGTAGAAGGGTAATAATGATACAGCTGATGTCAGCCTGGCTTATTCAGTTTTGGGTGGATAAGTTTTAATGACAGGAGACAGCTCTCTTAATTCTTTATATTCTTGATTAAAGATACCAAATAACAGACTGTAGCTTCATTATTGATATTAACAAATACTTCTACCAATCTGATATTTGGCATTCCTTATCTCATTATTATTGCCATCTTGCATGTGAGAAAACAGATGTACAGAAAGATTAAGTGATTTTCCCAGATGACATAAAACAGTGAGTAGACACTGCCAGTTGAACCCAGGTCCATCTGACTTGAAAGTCCACAGGCTTTCTACTATTCCACAGTGTAACTCTGAATTACACAACAACAACGAGAATAGTTCCATTTAACTAGCGTTTGTAATTTGCCCCACATCGTGCAAAGAGCTATACATGCATTATTTCATTTAATGGTAGAGACCGTTCTTCTAAATTCTGCTTAAATTCACTGATTGATTGCTAACTATCCACCTCATCTGCCAGACAGGATGATCATATTTATTTCTTGGTGTTGTCGGATAAGGGCCCCTGAACTGGGTTTCAGGAGACTTGGGTGATAGGAGTAACAGTTTGAACTTTCATTTAATAACTCTATGACGTTGGTCAAGTCTTTAACGTTTCCTTGCTCTGGTTTTCTCATCTGTAAAATGAAAAGTTTAGGTCAAAATATCTCCGAAGTCCTTTCTAGGTTTAAAGTTCTGCTTGAAGCAGTTTATTTATTTTCTTCCTTACCATATTTATTCAAAAATTCCTTACATTTATATATAAAATATACACACACTTATATTTTAATTTTTAAAAAGATTTTATAGATAATCTTCATCTGTTCCCATGGAGTGGTCTGGGGAACCTGTCTCAAACCTCTCTTCCTCTTACAAAAAACACCTCCAAAACTACATTCAAATTTGGAAGAAAACAAGGATTGAAGCAGTTTATATTCTTATGAATATTAATGGAGATTTGAAGGGGTCATTTAATATACTTAAATGATGCTCTAGTAGAAACATGTTTTCCTGGCAAATACAAAGAATTAACAAAACATAACATTGAAATGAAAGTATTTTAGAATCACCAGATTAAAATCAATACAGTAAACATATACTGAGTATTTTCTGTGTTTTCAGTCAGTCAAGCACTCCTGAATCGGGAAAACAAATATTTCTTTTAAAGAAATTATTTCTTTGCTAATTTTGTTACAAAACCTGCATAATTTTTACATTTTTTTAATGTATACATATGTGGAGGAAAGGAATGGAGCTGTCAATAATTTAGGAGAACAAAGAACTGTAGAAAACAGTATATAGAACAGTTAACAGTGCCAAGAGTATTAAAAATATAAAAATCCATATCACTTTAGATTATTCTTTTTAACTTATTTGTATGCCCCACCTTTTAGTGCCCTAGTTTTTAAGGATATACAGGAATACTCAAACTTCGTAAAGAACCCAATTAAAATTAATGTGTTTTGATCAAAATAGACTGGAAAAAAATGTGGCCAAAAAATTACCAAGTCCATTAAAAACAAAAGCTAGACTTTATGATGTGCTCACACCAGTATAATTCCCAAGGAACCAATGGAATTGTTTCTCTGGGTTTGTGACTTAGCTCATTCATTTTACAGGCAGCTGTCCCACTGAGATACCATCTCCAAGGGCAGGATTCTCCTTCGAAAGTGTATATATGGAGCTAGGGACCAGCTTAAGAGCCCTTTGGAACATGGGACTGTCCAGACTTTATAAAAGCCTCCATTGATTCTGGGAGACTTTGCAATTGCCACGTTGTCAGTCATCCAAACCTTGGCGGTTTGTAAGACAAAGTGCTTCCTTTTGGGTGAAGAACCCTGTTATTAGTTTCCTGGGGCTGCCATAACAAAGTACCACAAACTGTGTGGCTTTAAGTAATAGAAATTTATTCTCTCATCATTCTGACGGCTAGATTTCTGAAATCAAGGTGACAGCAAGGCTCTACTCTCTCTGAGACTCTAGGTAGAATCCTACCTTGCCTCTCCCTAGCTTCTGGTGGTGACTGGCAATCCTTGACATTCCTTATCTTGACACTGCATCACTCCAGTCTCTGCCTCTGTTGTCACATGGTGTTCTCCCTGCATGTCTCTGTCTCTAATTTTTCCTCTTATAAACCAGTCATATGGGATTAAGAGCCAACCCTATTCCAGTATGACCTCACCTTAACTAATTATATCTCCAACTACCATATTTCCAAATAAAGCCCCATTCTGAGGTACTAGGGGTAAGGACTTCAACATATCTTTTTGGCGATAATTCAACACATGACAAATCCTGTTACAGACCTAATGTGTTGGATGTCTTACTAATTTCTTTGGGGGAAGGCACAAATAAGAGTTAGTTCCCATGTGTTCTGTGAGATAGCTACAGCTATAACTAACATTTAATGCCTACTACTTGTCAGGCACTAAATATTAACTCATTTCATTCTTAAAACAGCCCTATTAAATATTTTATGTATAAGAAGCCTGGGGCATAGAAAGTCAGTTGCCCGTTGTCACCCAGTTAGCAGTGATGGAGCCAGTATGCAAACCCAGCCTGGCTGATTCCTAGTACTACCCTGCCTCTGTGGGCAGTAAGTAGGAGCAATTTGCACTAACCGGTAAGGCTACATGTGGCTATTGAGTACATGAAATAAAAGAGTCAGAGAGTCCAAGGAAATAATGTTTTCTGGCCACTTATTGTTATGATTTTTTAGACCCAAATTGATATTTTTTATAAGTGTAAGACACCAGGTTTCTAAGATGTAGCATTAAAAAAAGAATGTTAAAATATCTCATTAATGATTTTTATGTTTGATTACATGTTGAAATGATAATTATTTGGATACATTGGGTTACATAAAATAAATTATTAAAATTAATTTAACCTTTTTAAAATGTACTATTAGAAATGTTTAAATTACTTATGGGGCTTGCAATGTATTCCTATTGGACGGTGCTAAATTAGACAGCAAATCTTTCTAATTAGAGTAGGCAGCATAATGGGAAGGAGTTATTTCAGTCATTGTCTGACTTCAAATAAACCAGTTCTTAAAGTCTCTGTGCCTTAGTTTCTCTATCTGTAAAATGTGATAGAAAAAAATTTTTCCTCACAACTTTAATTTAATTAACAAATTGAGCAAAAGTAATTATGAATCATTTTTCACACTGTTTACAGAAAATTAGACAATTATCTAAGAAGGCAGGAATGATATAAATAAGTAGCTAATCTAGCTTAAATACAAATTTGAAGCATTTACTTATTATTTTCTTTTAGCAAATTGACGTGCAGCTTTGAACTCCAGATACACAAAATATTTTTGTGGTGTGGAGGGTCACTGTCATTTCTGGCTTTACAATTTTATTTTAGTAAAATCATTATTTTAATAATGATCATTTACTTTAGTATAGGTCTATGAGGTGGCAAGGGCAGGTATTGTTATCTCCATTTTACAGATTTAATAAGAGATTCAAAGAGGTTAAGGTGCAGGGCTCTCACTCTTAGCTCTGAGGCTAGTACTTTTCTCATTATACTTTCCAGGTAATGAAAATTATACCTAAATTTTAGGTGTGGTAGTGTTCAGTTATGATTCCCCTCAGGAATGGAAGAGGGAAATAGGTAGATCAGATGAGATTAAAGCTTCTATGCTTTTATTTGACATGATGTATTAATTTTTGTAGCCGATTTTGATGTAAACCAGAATCCCAGCACTTTCACTCTGAATTTGCTGTGACTGTAAAGTTGCCACAGTGGCACCTTCATATGAATAAGTTTCAAAAATATGACCACTTAAAGAGGATAAGAGATTCAGATTTCCAAGCAATCCATGTTTTTTGGCCACTTATTGTTATTATTTTTTAAGTTAGAAAAGCAACACATTCTTATTGTAAATATCCAAATATTATAGAAGTGTATCATATAAAGTCAAAAGAAGATTTGGAGATGGCCTCACCATCTTCCACCGAATCCAGTTTCAAAAATAACCGGCTAGGACTTCCCTGGTGGCGCAGTGGTTAAGAATCCACCTGCCAGTGCAGGGGACACAGGTTCGAGCCCTGGTCCGGGAAGATCCCACATGCCGCGGAGCAACTAAGCCCATGCGCCACAACTACTGAGCCCACGTGCCGCAACTACGGAAGCCCGCGTGCCTAGAGCCCGTGCTCCGCAACAAGAGAAGACACCGCAGTGAGAAGCCCGTGCACCACAACGAAGAGCAGCCCCCGCTCGCTGCAACTAGAGAAAGCCCGCGCACAGCAATGAAGACCCAACGCGGCAAAAAAAACACACCAAAAACAGCTGATTATTAATTTTAATATGAAAGAAGTCAATACATTAAATAGTCTTATGGTTCTAAAATTTTTCATAAATTGTCATAGTGTTCAATATAAACCTTTATATTGACTAGAAAATATTCTTTAAAAATATTCTAGGGCTTCCTTGGTGGCGCAGTGGTTGAGAATCTGCCTGCCAATGCAGGGGACACAGGTTCGAGCCCTGGTCCAGGAAGATCCCACATGCCGTGGAGCAACTAAGCCTGTACGCCACAACTACTGAGCCTGCGCTCTAGAGCCCGAGAGCCACAACTACTGAGCCTGCGTGCCACAACTACTGAGCCCACGTGCCTAGAGCCCAAGCTCCGCAACAAGAGAAGCCACTGCAATGAGAAGCCCACGCACTGCAATGAAGAGTAGCCCCCACTCGCCACAACTAGAGAGAGAAAAGCCCGAGCGCAGCAACGAAGACCCAATGAAGCCAAAAATAAATAAA